>NC_062568.1:34846250-35495000 GCF_022837055.1 Prionailurus viverrinus
TCTTTGCCAGCCTTCTCACTGCACTGTCACGTGGCCCTTTCTTTGTGCTTTCTTTCTGATGTCTCTTTCTCCTATATTAGGACTACACTTTATGACCTCATTTAACCATAATTACTTCTTTAAAGGCTGTATCTGCAAATATAGCCACACTGGAAGTTATGGTTTCAAAATATGAATTGTGGGGGAACATAATTTAGCCCAATCATGAAGGCTCTTGAATATAGCAGATCTTAGCAGGACTGGGGGAAACGTGTGGCAGTGATTTACAGAATAGTAAGTAAACTGGTGAATTAGTTAGGGTTTCCCCAGAGAAACAGAACCAACAAGATATGTATAGATAGATAGAAAGAGATTCATTATGAGAGGTTAGCTCACATGATTATGGAAGCTGAACAATATGTAAGCTAGAGGGCCAGGACAGCTGGTGGTGTGGTTCCAGTCCAAACTGGAAGGCCTGAGGACCACAGGAGAAAATAATGTACGTTGTAGTCTGAGTCTGAAGGGCTGAGAACCTGGGAATTGATGGTATAAGTCCACATCCAAGGCCAAAGGCCTGAGAGCCAGGAGTACCAATGACTGAGGGCAGGAGAAGACAGAGTCTCAGTTTAAGGAGAAGGAGCATATTGGCCCTTTTACTGCCTTTTTGCTTTATTTGGCCCCTAAGCAGATTGGATGATGCTCACTCTCACTGGTGAAGGCAATCTTTACACAGTGTTCTAGTTCAAATGCTTATCTCTTCTGAAAACATCCTTATAGACACACCCAGAAATAATGTTTTACCAGCTATGTGGACGTCCCTTGGTCCAGTGAAGCCGACGCATAATATAACCCTCATAAATCCTACCTTTGTCAACCTGGAACCCATACACATATCCTTGCTTAATCTCTAACAATAACAAGATCATAATTCTGCCTTACATGATACAACTATCCTGCATACAACTGAAAATACACTACTGCTTCCCCAGAAGAGGAGATAAAGTCCTTGAGTGATGTTTACTCTTCTCCTGATATCCCATAACTTAAATACTATGATGTGAAATAATAATACTTAAGTACTATTAGCCAGTACATCTTATATTACATGATAAGGGAATAAAAGAGGAAAGAAAACAAAGGTTTTAGCTTAATGTAAATATACACATCAATATATTTATAACAAAATAAGGAGGAACTACTCATGACAATTATAGTCCTTGTATCTGTAACTGGTTATGTGGTTGTAGCTGGTATTTATAACTACTTCTTTTACTACCCATTTTATATTCCTTTTGCCTTCAGCAAGACTCTGAGCTGGTTGTGGTTTTTTTTTTTTTTTTTTTTTTTTTTTTAGCAGGTGGCAGGGTAACCCAAACTTTCATTCTTAAAGGGTCTGAGCCATTAATAGTCCTACCTGGACTGGGTTGTTATATTTTCCATTGGCCTTAACCACAGGGCATGGTGATACTAAGAGACACCCTAGCGAAGTCCACACATACTCTTCCTTACCTCCATTGAGGAATAGTGGTCCAATTTCCCCTTGGTAGTCAGAATCAATCACCCCAGCCAACAACATAACTCCCTTCTTTGTCTACAGATTGAGAGGCTCATATGTGGATCCCAAAGTGGCTAGGTGGCAATATTGTCTTCAAGTTCAATGGAATCATTGTTGTTTTTCCTAAGGGAAGCATTCCTCCCTTTGGGAAATAAGACCTCTAGGCTAGCAAAGCATAACATCACAGGAACAGAAAGCAAAAAATATTTGCGAATGTGTTGGTGGAGGTGATAGTGAGTGGTGCCACTCTTCTTTTTACCCCTTAATTCCTGGACTCATGAATCCTGGCTATCAGAGAAACAGCACCTTATATTGGATACTGATTGACCATATACAGCTTCTGGAGAACCTTGCACCAGCCCTGCAAGGTATTGCCACATAGCTGGTACTGTAACTGTGTCTTCAAAAGGCCCTTGCAGTATCTTAGCAAGCTGGTTGCTACAAGGAGGTGGGGAACATGGCAAGACCAGTGAATTCCATAAGCATGGGCTCATTGCCACATTTCTTTTGCTAAATGATTTCCTTACTCAGAAGTTATGCTCTGTGAAATGCTTGATGGTGGATAAGACATTCTATAAGTCCACAGATGATAGTTTTGGCAGAAGCTTTGCATGTAGGAAAAGCAAACCTATATCCAGAGTAAATATCTATTCCAGAAAGAACAAAACTCTGGCCCTTCCATGATGAAAGCAGTCTGGTGTAGTCATCTGCCACCAGGTAGCTGGATGATCACCCTGAGGAGTAGTGCCATATTGGGGAATCAGTGTCAGTTTGCTGCTGCCAGATTGCACTCAGAGGTGGCCGTGGTCAGGTTGGCCATGGTGAGTAGAAGTTCATGTTGCTGGGCCTATGCATAACCTCTATCCCTGCCACCATGGCCACTTTGTTCATGAACCCCTTGGGTGATGACAGGGGTGGCTGGGGAAGGAAGTTGATTGGTATCCACAGAACAGGATATCCTATTTACTTGATTATTAGAATCCTCCCCTGCTGACGTTGCCCTTGGTGAGCATCCACATGGGACACTAATATCTTCACATATTTTGCCCATTCAGAGAGGTCTATCCATATACCTCTACCCCAAATTTCTTTGTTATCCATTTTCCAAGCATATCCCTTTTATGTTCCTGACCGTTCAGCCAAACTTTTGGCTACAGCCCATAAATTGGTATATGTTTGCACATCTGACCATTTTTCCTCCAAACAGAGTAAACAAGCAGGTGTGCTTCCCAAAGTTCTACCCAACGGCAGGATTTTCCCCTCGCATTGTTTTTCAAGGCTATCCCAGACAAGGGCTATAGTGCTGCAGTTGTCCTCTTTTGGGTGGTATCTGCATATCATATAGAACCATCTATAAATCAAGCTTGTCTTCTCTAACTCTGTCAATGGATTGTAGGGAGAGAGAAGCCAGTATAGCAGGAGTGGGGACCAGGAGTATTTGGGGCACTTCTCCATGTAAGTTACTTGTGCTTTCAGGGCCTGTTGAGCCTGATCACGTATATACCACTTACATTTGATGATGACATCTTGCCGTGCACATCCAACTTTATGGCTTGGTGGGAAAGACAGCACCTAATTCACGATAGGCAGCTTAGATGGCATAGTAACTTGGTGGTCCATGCTCAAGCTTTCAGTCTCTACTAAGGCCCGATAGCAGGTCATGAGCTGTTTCTCAGAAGGAGGGTAGTTATCTGCAGATAAAGGCAGGGCTCTCAAATCCTAAAGACTTGCACTGCAATTCACCTACACAAGCCTGCCAAAGTCCCTAAATGGTATCTCTGTCTGCCACTGACATTTCAAGCGTTATTGAATCTGCTACTTCATATGGGCCAAGTGGGAGACCAGCTTGCACAGCAGCTAGACCTATTTCAGGGTCTTGTCTTCTTCTTGGCTGTAGTCAAAACTTTTCAGGTCACTCAATAAACGTGCTGGAGTAACATACCCAAGTAAGGAATATGCTGCCTTTAAAATCCAAAGAGTCCCGGGGGCGCCTGGGTGGCGCAGTCGGTTAAGCGTCCGACTTCAGCCAGGTCACGATCTCGCGGTCCGTGAGTTCGAGCCCCGCGTCAGGCTCTGGGCTGATGTCTCGGAGCCTGGAGCCTGTTTCTGATTCTGTGTCTCCCTCTCTCTCTGCCCCTCCCCCGTTCATGCTCTGTCTCTCTCTGTCCCCCCCAAAAAAAACGTTGAAAAAAAAATTCAAAAAAAAAAATTCCAAAGAGTCCCATGAGGAATTGTGCTTCATTCTTAGTTATAGGAAGGTCCAGGGGATCCAACAAATTATGTTTCACCTAAAGAGGTATATCTGAACATGCCAATACAAGTAGACCCCTTGAAATTTCACTGGGTAGAAGTCCTCTGAATTTTAGTCAGATTTATTTCTCACCCTCTGACACGCAAATATCTCACCAGTAAGTCTAGAGTGGTTGTCACTTGTCACTCATTAGGCCCCATCAGTATATCATCAGTGTAATGGACCAGCATATCTTGTGGAAGGGAGAGGTGATCAAGATCTGTGTGAACTAAATAATGAGATGATGCTGAGGAGCTGATATACTCCAGAGGTAGGACACTGAAGGTGTATGGCTGGCCTTGTGGATCACTCTCAACTCAGCCTTCTGCCCGCCCAACAGGTAGGCATGGTTCTTTTTAAATGTTAACACTGTTCATAACACAATTCTTCCTTTGACAATGTTCAACTATTTCATTTAAACACCGGCACTGGGATATGATAGTGGCTCAAAGCGTCCCCTGAATTCATCCGATTTTGTAGCTCATATGATAATTGCTGAGAGAAATAGCACTTTGAGTCACTCAGTTGTATAAGAGCAATGTGTTTTAGAACTTTTTAATCTCCTAAAACAAAGCAAAATTTTTCCTTACAGTTGGAAAAAAGCTTTAGGCTGGAGTAAACCTGACCTAAGGCTCCAAGTTTATAGGCCCAATTTATTCCCCTTGTAAGTTTATGGGACAACTCCATGTGAGTTTCCCCATGGGGTGCAAAATCTTAATCTAGCCAGGTGTTCATGTCTTTTCATGTAATTAAGCAATTATTTTCAGTGGATTAAAATTTTAGAAGGCTTTGAAAAATGTTAGTAAAAATAGCACTCTGCTGTATTTACATTGAGTCTTAATCCTAGTTGTTCAAAGAGTGTTTATCAGTTGAAGATATGGCAAATATTAGCATTTCTGCTTTGTAGGCAGAGAAATTATGTGATGCACTTGAAATGATACTGAAAGTCAAAAGTAGGAGATTTTTTTTAACCAGAGCTTTTATTAATTCTGTTTCTTCATTTTCCATTAACATCTTTTCTCTTTTTTACCTCTCCCATACAAATAAATCCATGTAAGTACTTTGGAGGAATAATATTAAAAAGCTGGTGGTTAAAATTTTTAATTATCTCTGAAAGTGCTGTTTGAGAGTGGTGATTGTTGCTATGGGTTACCAGTTTATTCTGTTATTAGTCAATTACTGTCTCTTTATAATTCATGCTGTATCTTGCAGCCATATTATTTCTTAAAATGCTATTGACTAAAACATACAATCTAAGTAAAAACAGTATTTTTGTAACAGAGATACAGCTCAAAGTCTAGTCTCCCCTTTTTAAGGGGCCTCATGTGTGTGTATGTGTGTGTATTACCTATTGATTGATTGACCTATCTATCTATCAGTGATCTGTCTGTTGAAATTCTACGGTCTCCACTAAGAGGATATATTGCTGATGTAATGGTCAATTGACTATGTGAAAACAGAAAGGAGAACCCACCTCTTCCAGGTGTCAACTCTGACTTACTCAGTCTCAGATTCCATGTAATCAGAATTTCCAAGATCTTGTGCAGTGAGAAGTTATCTTAATGTAGAAATTATCTTAATGTACCCTCTCTTATTGGTCCATCAGATTTAAACAGAGATGAAGTGCTGACTGGTTGTGTGAAATGTTGATTCTGCCCCATTATCAGTAGCAAACAGTGTGCACACATTTGACAAGTATTTAACTGTTATTAAAGAGTCTATGGACACAAACCAGAGTGATTGCTCCCAGCTGAGGAACAATTTCATGATCTTGGGTGCACATGAAGGAACCTAAATCTCATAAGCTAACATTCACCACTTCACTCACTGGTAGAGGGAGAGGGAAAGTTTCCAGTGAGATAGCAGAACTGCTTTGAGAAGAGCTAGAATATAGATGATAGTGGGACAGGATAGATTTCAGGCACCCTTTCTCCCAACTCCAGCTATAATGCTTAGAGATGACAGGAATATGTAGAAAGAGAAAACAAAATGGTCAAGATGAGGCATACATGTCCATGGACCAGAAACAGAATTGCAAACTGTTGAGAGGTATAAAAGCTGTGAGGCTGCCAGGAGTTCATATTTTTTGAGTACAGGAAGAATGAAACTGCACATAAGGTAGAGTCAAGGGGATCACTTGAAACTAGGGTCATTATGAAGAACGCTATAAAGAGTTACTAATGACAGTTGCCTAGGGCTAGGCTAAACTGGATGGTTGGGAAGGTAGGAGGATCCAGATTAGCTTAAAGGAAGGATGCGAGCAAAGTTATGCATTTATTATTGTCACAGGACAGGAACTCTAAGCCTCTAATAAAAGTTTCTGAACTGGTTTCCCCAGAAGGCTGTGTTGATGGACCCAGAAAACTGCTAAATAGGAAGAAGTAAGTGAATTAGAGGGAGGAAAAATACGTACCTCTAAAAATGAGTCTGCAAACCAAAATTACCAAACACATCAAGACTCCAAGCAGATACAATAAGAATTCTCCACGCAGAACACAAAAAGAATTAATAAATTGGAATAATGTATTGATGACTCTACCTAGAACACAGTAGAGAAAAAACAAGACATGAACTATATAGCTAGGAGCAAGACCAGATAAGTGCTAATTGATGTCAAATGTTTACCTAGAAGAACTAAAAAAAAGTCTAAAAAGGTAATGTCAAACATTTTCTAGAATTATAGAAAACTAAATGGGCTTAAATTATTCTAAAAGTGGATCTGAGGGTCATGAATTTAGCTAGACAAGAAACAGCTGAGCTCTTATGAAACCATGTCCTATCGGGTTAATGAGGTTAAAACTGGCAGAAAGTTTAAAGCTTGTTTTTCAGAGAACTGTTTCCCTCTAATCAGCTATTGTATCTTTTCAGACCCCACTAAGAAACTCACTAGTTGTCACTGCAGAAGTTTTGACTCAAGGTCAACTGATATGGTCCCAACCTATGAACAAGGAAGGCCCTGCATTCCTTACCCAAGATAAGGAGCCCAAGACTCCATTTAGTTTATATAAGCTCTTGGAGCATGCCCATTGCCCCTTCTCCTTGTCCTAAGATAACCCCCCTGACATCAGGGACCGAATTTTGTGTCATTCTGATGTTAAGTTTCCACCTTAAAGTGAGCATGGGATATATGGTACATATATGTTTGCTCACTGTGCATACTCCCTCTTTCCTCAAGAATAATGATATGATTCTCTGCCCTTTTTCATCAGTATGTATGTAATTAAAACCCCCATGATTATAAAAAACTTGCTCTCTTCCCCTTTGGGGAGGCAGATTTGAGGCTTGTCCTCCCATGTCCCCCTTTGGGTGCCTCTCAAACTCTTTCCCTAGTACATACCCTATTGACTTTGCTGTGCATCAAACAGATGGACTTGGGTTCTGTTACACTTAGATGAAAAGTATACTTGTGCAATGAATAGGATAAATAAAAATTATTTATACCTACAAATAGTATGGTAAAAGGGAAAATGACATTTATACATAGATAATGTTGAAGCCTAAGTGAAAAGACAGATTATTGCCAAAGTCATAATGATTAAATTGACGTTAGATTTCCATCCATAATATGCCAGAAGAAAATGGAGAATAATATTTTTAAAGTCCTGACGCTGAAGCATCATTCCAAATTGAAAGCAAAATAGGTCATGTTTTAGAAAAAGATTATATCGGTTTGCTACCCATTGATTTTTTCTGAAAGAACTACTAAAGGATGTGCTTCAGTAAGGACAGAAGTAAACCTAGAAAGATGCAGAGAGAAAAAGACAATGTGAACTAGCTGTTATAGTTGCAAGAAACTTATCTGGAAGAAAAAAACAGAATTATACTACACAAATGAATTGCTTTTGGGACTGGTTACTATTCAGCTGCATTCAATTATACACTAGCTATCAGAGAAAACTCCTCATTATCTGGTAATTTGGAATGACTTTCAGAAAACTCTCAGAGCTTCTGGTCATTCCTCTTCGAACTCCATTGACTTTCTAGTCCTGAAATTAATTGGGAAGACCCATTTAGAAATGGCTTGTTCATCACTTCTTGCTGAACTTATCTGTTAAGATTGTATATAGTGGATATAAAAAGATTAGCACAGAAATAACTGAAAAAATTGGGCATAATTCAATCATGCAGACTACTAGCTTATAGCCCTCAAAATTAAAAATAAGTGAAATCAGTGTGAAAGTAGAAACACACACATAAACACACACAGATACACACAAAGCAGGCAGAGCATAAAACAGTGGAGAAGAGGCCAAGCAGTTGATCCAGAATGTAGTTAGGTTTAGTTACAGATCACAGAATTAGTTTCTGGAGAATGGGAGGAAAAGGTGTTTTCTCCAAGCAAAGTGGTGTTTAGAGATCAAGAAGTCTTGTCACAACACAGTATCAGAATTAAACAAACATTGTTTTGAGCACATCCTATGGTCTGCCTCCTGTGTTAGGTGCTGAGGAGGAATTCAGAGGCATAGAAGATAAAACCTATGGTCTCTAGAGGCCATCAGTGCAGTGGGGAGACAGATATACATAAACAATTTTTCAAGAGTGGTTGGAAAGGGTGCTAAGAGAATATGAGGGAGGAGAACTAAATTCCAATTAGGGGTGATTAAGAAAGCATTTTAGAGGAAATTGGTTTAAATTGGATCTTGGATAATGGGTAAGAATTTTATATCAGGCAATGAGGATAGGCATTCTAAAAAAAGATATATAGGTAAGGAGGATGAGGAAAGTAAAGCTCAAAATCCAGCTGACCCTTCCTCCTTAACCTCCTTCCTAGGACAAGGACTCATCTCAGTTGGGGACTTCAGCAAGTGACCAGAAAAGAGTAAAGAGATATATCTGAGCAGAGGAAGAAAGTGGTGACTGGAACATAGACAACTCTTGAAAGAATGGAGGCAGGCAGAAAAATACATATGTATATCTGAAACTCCTTCGTGTGTTTTAAAAATGTTTATAAGTGGTGTCATATTGTACATAACCATTCTGCAACTTTTTTCCCCATCCAACTTTCTTTTTGTGACCTCTACATCTCTCTGGTACGTTCATTTTACCTTTCTGCTTACCCATGTTTCTAATGATGTGCCTTTAGTTTCTATCAGTTTTTCAATATTGCAAACAATGTTACTTGCATTGTAGAAATGTAGTCTACCTATCTTCTTATACACCCATGCAAGTTTTTCTAGAGAATATACCTAGACAGGGAATGGCTGAGTCAGGATGCATTACTTCCAACTTACTAGGTACGGTGTTTTACTCATCTTTATCTCATTGTATCCCCCTTCCGCCACTTTTCCCTTTTCTTGCTACTCACATGGTAGGTATTTAAGAGATATTCGTAAATTTTCAAGGTGGAAAGAAGAGAGAAATTTGCTGGGACCTGAGGATAATGAGGGCTAAAAGAAGATAAGCAAAAGAAGAGAAGAAGAAGTATGTCTGGCTTTGTTAATTGATAGTCATTTGGCATCTGGAACACTGGGCTTCAGTCTGTCAAGGATCCGGTAGAGGAGTGTCAGGGTTAGACTCTCATTGAGAGCTTAGTGAGCGTCCTTGGATTGGGGCCATGATCAACGGAGCATGCATGTTCACACTCCAGGGCCTGAGTCAAACCTGGCCTCTCTTTGGGCTCTCTGAGTCTTAATCTTCGGGTTAAAAAACGAGGTGAGGTGGCAATAAAAGTAATAATAATTACCTCTGGATATTGTGAAGATTTAACAAGAAAAGCTATGTGAAAGTGCTTCGTATATGTACTTGATTTCTAACTGCTTAAATATGTTCTTATCCTGATCCCATGCCTTTCCTTTTCTAGCTTTTTCAATGTCGGTCCCATAATCTGTTTCTCAGATGTTATGCTGATAGTCTCCTTAACATCCTCTGGGTGCACTTTTAAGTGTGGGACACAGAATTGATCAACATACTCCAGGATTTGATCAACCATGTAGAGCGGGCCAAAATACCAATTTCCCAGTTTCAGATACTACGTAGTAGTAATGCATTTTCGTACCAGAGCTATTTTGGCAGCCACTCCCAGTGTTGAGTCAAATTGGGTTTTAGAAGAAATCAGCTAAAACTCCCAAGTGTCTTTGACACATCCTGCTGTTAAAACTGGCTTTTGCTATACTACAGTTAGGTACTTCTTTTCTTTTTTTTAATTCTTTAATGTTTATTTAATTTTGAGAGAGAAAGAGAGAGAGAATGCGTGCATGTGTGCTAGTGAGGGAGGGGCAGAAAGAGAGGGAGACAGGGAATCCGAAGCAGGCTCTGTGTTATCTGCCCAAAAGCCTGAAGTGGGGCTTGAACTCACAAACCATGAGATCAAGACCTGAGCCGAAGTCAGACGCTCAACCACTGACCCATCAGACACCCTGGTACTTCTTTAAAAAAATTTTTTTTTAAATTTTTTATTTGAGAGAGAGAGAGAGAGAGAGAGAGAGAGAGAGAGGGAGCACACCAGGGAGGGGCAGAGAGAGAGGGAGACAGAGGATCCAAAGTGGGCTCTGTGATGACAGCGGAGAGCACAACGCAGAGCCTCGACACACGAACTGTGAGATCATGACCCGAGCCAAAGTCAACCACTTGACCAACTGAGCCATGCAGGCGCCCTCCAGCACTTCTTTTTTTAAACTCAATTGCCATACTTTATAATTTATCCCCATTAAGCTTCATTTTATTCAGTTTGGCTTTTCTTGAGTTGTGATTCTGACTCTGGTTTTCAATATGTATATTATTATTCTTATTTTTTTAAACCAAAGTCCTCCAGGGGTGACTGGGTGGCTCAGGTGGTTAAGTGTCTAACTCTTGATTTTGGCTCAGGTCATGATCTCATGGGTTGTGATTTCCAGCCCCACACAGAGCTCTGTGCTGACAGTGTGGAGCCTGCCTGGACTTTTCCTCTCTCCCTCTCTCTCTCTCTGCCTCTCCCCCATTCATGCTGTCTCTCTCTCTCTCAAAATAAATAAAATTTATTATTATTATTGTTAATGTTTATTTATTTTTGAGAGACAGAGGGAGACAGAGTGCAAGTGGGGGAGGGGCAGAGACAGAGAGACACAGAATTTGAAGCAGGCTCCAGGCTCTGAGCTGTCAGCATAGAGCCTGACGCGGGGCTTGAACCCTTGAACCGAGAGATCATGACCTGAGCCTAAGTCGGACACATAACCAACTGAGCCACCCAGATGGCCCTAAATAATAAACTTAAAAGATAATAAAACACACTCCTCTGGATCACTATGGTTTTGTCACTTAGGGACAAGCATAGAAAGAAGTGACTTCCCTTGTTTTCTTGTCATCTCAGAACATTTCCTCCAGCTCTTCTCTCCTCCTGGAATAGTCCTCCTTCAGATGTCCCCATAGTCAATCCCTTATTTCTGTCAAGACTTCCTTTAGCATTGTCTCCAATTTCACCTTCTGAGTGAAGCTTTCCTGACCACCCTGCTTAATACTGCAGCCCTCATCTTCTGCTGATATTCCCCACCCCCCCTTTTGTACCACGGCACTCAAAACCATCGGACACAATATATTTTATTCATTAATTATAGTTACCATTTATCCCCTGTTCTGTGAATTCAGGAATCTTTGCTTTGTTTACTAAAGGATCCCAAGTCCCTAGAACAGTACTCAACACATTGTAGGCAATCAATAAATATTAGTTGGATAAAATGAATATATTTCAGGCTAGTATTGATTGTGATAAATTAATTTAGATGTTTCTTAAGCCGTATTGATAGTGCCAATGACTCTTGACTTCCCACAATCCATGGATCATCAGCTTTCAGTTTTTGATATTTTGATAATTTGCTGTTTTTCACAGATATTTTGGGGAGAAGTTGATAAAGGCTGAATCAGGGAATGTTAGATTCCATTTTATACCAGACATGTCAGGTAGTCTTTAAATGTGATAAATCTCCAACCAAGTCATTGGTAAAAATATTGATTAGAAGAAGCCAAGGAGAGAGCCCTGAAGCACAGCTCTTACAATCGCCCTTCGGTCATTTATCTCTACTCTTTTGCACAGTCACTTATTTGGTGGGTGTTCACCTGATAGAACCATCTTTCATCTTGTATTTCTCTCCATGAACCACAAAGATATGATTAAAGTTGGTAAATACAGGATTCCAGACAAATAACAAAAACAATAAATGCTAAAGTATACTGAGCACTTACTATCTTCTGGACCCTGTGCTGAGTTTATTATGCACCATATTTTATTTGATGGGTTTATACCACTTCTTTTCCTTTTTTGTAATGGGTGAGATCATAAAGCTAGTAAGTGATGCAATGAATATTTGACCCCAGACAGTCTGACTCCAGAGTCTAATCACTGACTCTATTACACTGGCTCTTTGACAGATATACTCTGTAGGTGAATGTTTTTCACTCAACAGCCTAATTATTCTGACATCAAATAGTTTTTGGAAGTCTATTATGTGCCAAGATGTGTGCTAGGAAGGAGGAAAACAAATATGAATATGATCTGAATACTCCCTGTAGATGCTAAAAAAGGAAATTTAGAATTATGGCGTACACAACATGAATCTTACATCTATCTTGCACTGTTATTTTGTTTTTTACTTTGTTGTTGTTGTTGAAAATTAGTAATATCTTTCCTCTTATGCCTATGATACTTGCTTCCAAAAACCTGTTGGCAGCCAATAAGCACAAAAATCCAGGGTAAATACACCTCTCCTCAGAGGTTTCTAAAAAGCAGAAACTGGGGACACTTTCTTGATGGAGCCTGCTTATTTATAGTTCCACATACATGCCAATTGTTTGAACCCTGAAAGGAGCTGTGCTTGAACAGATACCCCTGACCTGCTGCCAAGGTGCAGCTTTGATCTTGTGAGTCTTTTGCTAAGTTCTCATGCGATCTCATCTCACTGCCCCTTAACTGAAAGCAATTTTCATGTTTTATATTTAATCCTTTCGAGGCACTGAGCCAGGTGGTGAATTAATTACTTTTGTAGGTTGAGAAAAGATCCCAACTTTGTTGTTAAATTCGACTAAAGTTAGAGACTTTTTTTTGAAGGCTGTATTCATACCATTTAGCTTTTATTTCAATAAAAATATGTCTCAAAGGCAGAGTAGTATGGTTGAATGGCTGATTCTAAATATTTTGGGATAAGGATTGATTTAATCATGGGTAAAACTATGAAGGGCTATTTTTGTTTGTAAACCAGTGTCTTTTTGAGACAATGACAAATTTCAGTGGAGGTGTTATGGCTCTGAGATCTTCTTTGGAGGCAGAGGGGAAAAGTCTAGTTTGAAGTTTATAGAACTTTATATATAGACTGTTACTTCAACACCCTGAACAATCTGGAGAGAATACTGTGCCGATAGCATTGCTCTGAGAGGGCAGGGTGGGAGAATTAAGAGAGCTCTGAACTTCAAGTCAGAATAACATAGCTCTAAATATTTCTAGCACTTACTTGAAATGTTATCTTGGCCAAACTGCTTAACATTGCTGAATCTCAGTGTCTTTGCTTATAAAATGGGAATAGTGCAGGGCACCTGGGTGGCTCAGTCGGTTAAGCATCTGACTTCAGCTCAGGTCATGATCTCGTGGTTTGTGGGTTCAAGCCCTGCATTGGGCTCTGTGTTGACAACTCAGAGCCTGGAGTCTGCTTCGGATTCGGTATCTTCCTCTTTCTCTGCCCCTCCCCCACTTATGCGCATGCTCTCTTTCTCTCAAAAATAAATAAACATAAAAAAATATTTAAGTGGGAATAATAATACTTCCTCATTATTCTAGGTTCCACTGAAATAAAGTTAATAATCTGTAATGGGGTAGGCATTAAAAAATGGTACAGGTATCTGAGTCTGTGACACTCAAAATACATTACAAATTATTGCGGTTCTTGGTATAGTGAACACTGTTGTTGCAGTTGGAGAGGAGGAGAGTATTACTACCCTCCTTCACAAATGGAGAAACCGTATTTTAAATGACCTGAACCTCATTACTCAGAAAGAAGCAGAGAGCCCCATCTTCTGATAAATGCCTTCCCTATGAATTCCTGTTCAATAGCAAAGCAATATCATAGTAGAAGGAAAGGCCTCCCTTAAATCAAGCAGAATACATCTTCCTTGAATGATTGAATGCAAACCTTGACTATGTAAGCATTTTCAGAAGAAGGTCATTGTCTATGGAATTAATTTTCATTCTTGGCTCAACAATGCCTGCTGGCCGTCAGAGCTTGGTGAAAACCCCATCTGTTTAGTTAGGGACTAGCCTGACTGATGAGGGATTGACAGGAGTCAGAGGATAAATGCTCACACCTAGGATAAGTTATTTAAGTGTCCTTTTGTTCTGGTTAGAAACTAAGTCTCTGTCTGAGCATACAATATAAAATAGAAAGGGAAAACTTTCATTTGAGTACAGTTAATAATGAAAATCCTCACGTATCCTATGCATAATAGATGCTCAATGAACTTTGTTAATTTTGTGAATTAAATTTTCTTTTCTTTCTTGAAATTATTCAGATAGTTTTCACTTAATACATATAGGTCTAGTACCCACTAAGTTTTACAACTTTATTTGCTTACCTTTCTGTATTTTTTTCACTCTATCTTCACATACATCAGCCAAGCCTTGTTTTGTGTAGTTTTCATTCTAAAAATAATTTATATATAATACTTAGATCAAATTTATGTTTTTTAAACAATTCACATTCTACTCCTTGGGATTTTAAAATAAACTATTCCTTATTATCCCCAAGCTCATCTCCCAAGAACTGCTAGAATGTGTGTTGAGCTTATCATTAGTTCATATATGAGTGCATTTCATGTATCACATTGCCCATGTGATTTAATGTATCTTTTATGAATTACTGTTAGAAAGTGATTCCATGACAAAGAGCTAGTTCTGAAAGCTAATTCTAATGTGTAAGGCCAAGAAATCTGGGTTCAACTTAACACATAGCATAAAGAAATTCATATTTTAAATGATAAATATTCCAAAATTTAAATTTACCAAAAAGAAATAATCATTTAAAAAAACATAAAATTACTTGATTTTTTAAATGTTTATTTATTTATTTTTTTTGAGAAAGAAAAAGAGAGAGAATGAGCACAAGTTGGGGAGGGGCAGAGGGAGAGGCAGACAGAGGATCCCAAGCGGGCTTTGTGCTAATAGCAGACAGCCTGATTCAGGGCTCCAGCTCACAAACCATGAGATCATGACCTGAGCCGAAGTCCAACATTTAACTGACTAAGCCACCCAGGTGCCCCTGAAAGTACTTGATTTTAAAAAAAGCCTACAATATACAAACTTAAGTTTGACTATTTAAGTTTCATTCACACCTAACTCTATGAGACAATTGCAGTAAACTATGTTGTATTTGATCTCTTTTTAACATGTCAACATCATACGCCAAAAAATAATTAAAGGATACAGTAAAAATTTACTTAACAAGCATTTATTGGTGACCTGTAAAAGTAAAATCTTGCAAAATACTCTTAAGAGAAAAGAAAAGACTCAGGTCCGGCCTTAACAGCAGCTGTCAGTCAAATGTGGATGTTCAGACATGAAGAAAAATAATCTAAATATGAAGTAAAATGTGATAAGTATACAACAAAGTGTTACTGAAGCTCAAGAAAAGAAAGGTTTTTTGTTTGTTTGTTTGTTGTTGCTTTTTTTTTCTTATGGGAACAAGGGGAGAAGGGGGAGATTAAAGAATTGATAAATTGATGGAGGAGTTGTCTTCTGTGCTCGTCCACCAAGAAAGAAACCGAGTAGGAAAGGTTATCATGAGTCTCTCATTGCCCATTATGTACTCGCCCATCTATCAGTCACCACTAAGGTTACTCCTTTCCCTTAGAGGCCAAACTTCCTTATATTCCCCCAACCCTGCCACACTGTGCCATGCCCTTATATTTTGGCACAGGATTACTTCTTTTCTTGGAATACTCTTTCTCCCCATTATTCCTTGTAAACTCACTCTTCTTTCAAGACTACCTAGAAATCACTCTGCCTCATCCTTCTCTGGTCTCCCAAAGCTTGGTCACTACTTCCTCTGTGCCTTTCTAAATTTTGTACACTCTCTAGTATAGTACTTCGTTTTGACTCGATTTGTTCATCTCGATTGGGAGTTTCAACAAACATGACCTATCTTTATATAACTACTACTTACCATAATGTTTGGCATTGAGAAAATAATACATGTTAATTGAATACATGAGTGGGAGAATGAGTAAAATGTGTGCAGTGTGTTATTTAGGCACAAATTTACATATCCTGATGACAAATGATGTTGAACATTTTTGCATGTGCCCATTGGCTATACATATACATATACATATACATATACATATATATATGTATATATATGTATATATTTTATTTTTGTAAAGTGTCTATTCAAATTTTTCCAGTTAAAAATTTTTGTTTACTTGCGTTGTATGAGTTATCTATACTTTCTGGTTTCTTGGGATTTTGACTTAGATATGATGATTGATCAGATTGCACCCATGGTCACTTCCTTACTTCCCAGAGGTGGTAGACTGCAAAATATGGCCCCAAGTTTCTCCCAATCTAGGAAGTGATGTTGCCATTCATCCAATCAGTAAAGAGATAGAGTCTACTTTTCCATCTTGAATTTGAGCTGGCCTGGTGACTTTCTTTAGCCAAGAGAATTTGGCAAAAGTGATACTGGAATGACTGCCAAGCCAAGGCGACAAGAGGCCTTGCCTCCACCAATCTCACCCTTTTGAGTCCAGCTGCATGTAGAGAAGCCAAACTTTTGATGCAGCCCTGTTCTTTCCTAGATGGTGGAGAGGGAGGTTCAGCCATCCTAGTGGAGACTTCCAGAAGACACTTGCAGTCAACCTACAGAATTGTGATACATAATAAGTAGTGGTTGTTTGAAACCACTGAGTTTTTAGGTGATTTGTCACAAAGCAATAGGTAATTGATACACTGGGATTGAAATACACTCAAGAAGTGTTTCATTTACTGGGTTAGGTTTGAGTAAAACTAGTGCTAAAGCATTTGCTACTTTCAAAAAACAGACATTGAATGGAAACACAACCGTATTTTATGACCAATGCTGTTTGAATTATCCATAGCATAGAGTATACCTGGAGAGGAAGAACATACAATTTTATGATTTTAGGTAGTATACAGATAATTCTAAGGTACTATATTCTAACTTTTTAGATGTTTATTTAGTTTTGAGAGAGAGAGACAGAGACAGAGACAGAGTGCAAGTGGTGGAGGGGCAGAGAGAGAGGAAGACACAGAATCTGAAGCAGGCTACAGGCTCTGAGCTGTCAGCACAAGCCCAACATGGGGCTCAAACTCACAGACTGCAAGATTGTGACCCGAGCCAGAGTCAGAAGCTTAACTGACTGAGACACCCAGGTGCCCCTCTAAGGTGCTATATTCTAACTCATAATAAAGTGGCATTGGGGATGTTCTCTAGTGAAAAAAAGTGAAGAAATTAACAATTTGCCTCACATATATAGTGGTACAAAGAATATAGTATTCTTGGAAACAGTCCCAAATATTATCAAAACACAAAAATGTTCATATGGGTGCCAAATAAAGTAAATTTTTCAAAGCTTCAAATGTTGTGACAAATGTCAATCCTCCTTTGCACAGTCTGGAAAATTTATTAAGTAGGTTTGCACATAATACAAATCAGTATGCTACCCTTGTGAGATAAAAAGTTTTAAGAGAGTAAAGTATAAGTAGAACCTCAGACATCTTTTGATTGGGTGAGCTATTATTTTTACCATGTACCCTTCCTCCACTTGCTAAGCTTTATCAATTTTAATCTTACACATTAACAAAAAATAGAAAATAGAGAAATGTTACTAAAAACATTTTTTGAGTAAAGATGCAGAACTACACAACTACCTTATATTTAAAGCATTTATCCAGGAAAATAGCCCACTGTGAATTAGTGGTTACAACACACAGATATTCCAAATAGCATCGATGGAAATTCATTTTGCACAAAATTGTATTTCCCACCTACTAGACAATTAAAACGTACTGCGTGCATGGAGGAGGCAGGGAGGAAATTATCTATCAAGAATATCTCAAGGCAGTTGGCAAATATCCAGATTTTGGAGGAACCTAGTTAGTTCCCTGTTCTAACTCTTGCAAAAGTAATTTTCTTTCTGAAATGGAAAATTAATGTAATGTTCCTGAAGGGAAACA
This sequence comes from Prionailurus viverrinus, assembly GCF_022837055.1. Taxonomy (NCBI): domain Eukaryota; kingdom Metazoa; phylum Chordata; class Mammalia; order Carnivora; family Felidae; genus Prionailurus; species Prionailurus viverrinus. Next base: position 34,864,224 of record NC_062568.1, read on the forward strand.
TTTAATAATAATCAAGTCAAGGCATAAGGCACCTGATTCCCTTCTGTGACCTTAGTCCTAATGTATTAGTAACCCTGCGGCTCTCCTCTTAACTAGATTGTAGTTCAGAGACTAAATCACTCAACCATGAAGTTCTGATACTCTCGTTGCCCCTATTTCAAATGATAATCAATGTTGAGCTCATGGATATTGCTAAAAAGTATCATAAAATTTTTCCTAATTTTTTTTTACCAAAACTATGGTCCAATAATAACATTAGTCCATATTGAAAGAAAGAAATCACTTTAATGAGTTATGTTAAGATCAAATTCCAGCTAATACATTTCAATGTATTTAAGCCGTCATAATTAATTAAATCTCTAAAACACAGATAGAGGATATGTATTAACATTTCATAAGAATATTGTTTTGGAATAAAGTACTACACCAATATTAAAGAGAACAATTATAGCTATAAATAATTATGTTAGATATTCAGAAAACTCAGTTCCAAGATTATAAAAGCACTAACGGAAATATCACTTAATAGAACTTAAAGGAACAGCACTTAACAGAAAAGTGGATCTGTTTCAACTGGAGATATCTTAACAACTGTAATTTTCTACTTAATTTGTTACCTTTTGAGCTCTGGTTCTATGGAACCCCTGGCACTTGGCACAGCTAGAATCTTGAAGTCATCTATCCCAATTTTCTATCTATGGAATAATCTCTTTCACAACATTCTTGACAGAGTACTCTTCCAGTCTGAAATATATCCACAGTAAAAAGAACCCAAACAAGGAATCTACTTCCTTATATTACAGATACTTCAATGTTTGACAATTTAAATTTGCACCAAATTTTTCTACCAGAAGTCCTGGTGGTGCCTGAGAGAGCAGATTCCTCTTACACAATATAACCTTTCAAATATTTGTCAGCAACTATATGGCATGAGAAGATTTGTCTTTTAGAGAGATCACTTTGGCTGCAAGGGAATAAAATGAAAGGGAGATAATTGAAGGAAATGAAAAGAGAGACTAGACTGACTAAATTATAAGAAAGGGAAAACAAAGAACAAGTTCTAGCCTCTCATGTACAGGATGTCCAGTTTATACTATTGGGGATTTTATTTATGGTTGAGATGATAATTAACTGGCTGACCATTTTGGAAGTGACTTTATTATTTTTTAAATTATTTTTCTTTTAATGTTTATTTATTTTTAAGAGAGAGTCAGAGTGGGGCGCCTGGGTGGCTCTGTCGGTTGAGCTTCTGACTTCGGCCTAGGTCACGATCTCACGGTTTGTGAGTCTGAGCCCCACGTCAGGCTCTGTGCTGACAGCTCAGAGCCTGGAGCCTGCTTCGGATTCTGTGTCTCCTTCTCTCTATGCCCCTCCCCCACTTGTGCTCTGTCTCTTTCAAAAATAAATAAATAAATAAATGATAAAAAAAGAGAGAGAGAGAGAGAGTATGGGCAGGGGAGGGACAGAGAGAGAGAGGGAGACACAGAATCCGAAGCAGGCTCCAGACTCTGAACTGTCAGCAAAAAGCCTGACACAGGGCTTGAGCTTATGAACTGTAAGATCATGACCTGAGCTGAAGTTGGATGCTCAACCAACTGAACCATTCAGGCACCCCTTGGAAATGACTTTAAAATTATATTCCTATTATACACAAACACACCAAAATCAACTAGAAATGAATTAAAGGTTTAAAAATAAAAACGAAACCATTAACATACTAGAAAAATTCTAGGATAATTAAAAAAATTCCTGGAATGGGAAAGCCTATTCTTAGCATTCTATCAAAACCAAAAATACATATAAGATTTGTAAATCTAATCATTTAGCAAATGCGAATCTCAGACTTCAAACTTGAACATACAACCAACAAGACTTTGTTTCCTTTAATTTCAACCTTCTAACAGATTGCCAGAAAATCCCAACCTTATTACAGTTGATGCCTTCTTCTCTTCCTCAAGGTTGCGTTGAAATCAAAGAGGCTTATGTGGTAGTTAGAAAATTAGATGGGTTGAAGGCGGATGATGAGATGCAAATGCCAATGCTCCTATTTTCCAGGGAATTTTTCCTGCAACTATTTATCCAAACTTATAATTGGCCCTTGAAGTTGGGTAGCTCTCTCTGGCTTCTGTGTCACACAAGGACTTAGGGAACCAGCTTCTTTTGCCTGGATGTACAATTCAACCTTCCCTGGGATCCTTCCACCTTCCCAGCATGAAGGCCAAGGCAGCTCTGAAACCAGATGCCTTGTCTCCTCCAAAAATCTTTGTTGCATTGGAGAAAACCCTTCTCCACCTCTTGTGTCTCCACTCTGCTTCTCCTCTCCTACTTGTCCTCCTTCTTTTTCTGCTATAATGGACTTTGATGGTGCATTTCAAAACACTCAGATTATTAAGAGTTGCAACAAAACTTAACATTTCCTCAGGGGCAGGGAAGAATTGGTCTTCAAATTCTCTTAGGAAAAAAAATACTTGAAGTAAGGGAGACAAGTAAAGGTTTGTTTTCCATTTCAAACAGTCTCTACCTTCACATCATACCTACAAACAATTTTCAAGCTTTATGTGGAAAAAGTCTTAAAAAACTGAGGAAATTATTACAATGTATATGATAAACAGAGAGTTTTTACAAATCAAAATGTGAAAGACAGTATTCCATAAAAATTTGGCAAAGTATGCAAACAACCAATTTAGAGGAAAAAGTATAAATCATCATTAAATATGGAAGTTTGTTTACTCTCATCAGAAATTTTAAAAATGTAAGCTAAAGTAACGATTAAACATCATTTCATATCAACCATATTGGCTATTTTTTTTTAAATATCAGACTCAATATTCAGGGCAGGGACTAAGGTGAAATAAGTTACTTGTCTCAGGAACAAAAAATTTGTAATCACAATAAGTGACATTTTGATGGAAATTAATCCAAAAAATCAATGATGAACAAAATGTCAAAATTTTATATAAAGGCAGGATTCAGCCCTGCATTTATATGACCTTAATTCTGGCCCTGCACATAATGGTAAAAATCAGGAGAAATAACACTCATCCATACTGTGAATGGCCTACAAATTGGTGGGCAACTTGCCAATATTTGTCCACAATTGACAGACACATAGCCCTTGACATAAAAATTGTACTTTTAGCAATTTACCATAATGAAGCAATATGATAAACAAAGGTATCTATACACAAATGCTCATTGAAACATTGTTTAAGGGTGCAAAACATAGAAAAGGATGATAAACAATTATTCAAATAAATGATGCCATAGTCACTCACTAGACTAATACTGGCAATTAGAAATAGCGTGGATATATCTACTTTTACATAGAAATTTCAAGTTACATAGAAGTAACTGAAAAAGAAGGTTTCATTCTTTGTAGACAAATTACTAAAAAAAAAAAGTTTAAGTTTATACACCAACACACCCAATACACATCCATCCATCTATTTATCTATGTATGAATGCAAATTTAGAAAGATGAAACTGAAGAGTTAACTGTGGTTATCTCTGAGAGGGAAGAATAGAATTCTGAGTCTATTTTTTTTGCTAACATCTTGTATTGATGAATATTTTTTCTGATTCCTAAAGTTATTTCTACCAAGTTGAAGGAGGGGCGAGAACTCAGCCAAGAGACTTTCCATCAAAGGAATAATTATAATACCAAAAGCCTCACATCATGAGAATAAAGTCTAAAGCTGTTCAGCTCATTTATTGCTTCTCTTAGAAGATGGCATCTGAAGAAATGTACTGAGGAACTGTAGCACTTTTAGTCCCCAGGACTTTTCTATAAGTCTTCTTCTTCCCTTTTATTTTGAACAAATATGTTTTCAAGTTCTGGATTTCACTTTGATTTTCCCTTGAATGCTGCAATAATGCCACTCCAATTCTAAAGGATTCTTATGATTAGGGTGTCTCATATTTATAGCTAAGGATTCTCCCATGCCATTCCTTCAACCACAGTTGAGAACAGGAAAGGAAAAAAAGCCAGCACCATTCGCTAGAGCCTTGGGCGAAGTCTAGTGTCATAAGAGCGGGAGGAAAAAAATGTCAAGAAACTGCTGAGCAATGCCACATTCTACAAAAATTTAAAGTCATGCAGACTAAGTCTAGATTATTGGATTACGGCACTGAAGATCATTGGTCTCTTTCAAGGGTACATGTGGAAGTAAAATGTCAGGAGTCATGACGAAAGGATATAAGAACCAGGTCAACGGGTAAGAATATGCTAAGAATTTTGGAAAGTGTAACTTAAGTGAGAAGTGGTGGGAAGAGAAGGACTTGCTTGGCAAGATAGAAAAAAAGAAAATATGAGCATTTAAAAACACAAGAGAGAAGGAGATATATTATAATGATGAATTACAGTGAAAGTACACAATTAAAGGAAAATAGCCTGGAGGGGGGGTAGGACCTGAAATGAAATATGAATGTGTGTACAAAGCCCCTGGGGATCTTTCTAATATCCAGATTTGGATTCTTAACTTCAGCATGGGCCCTGAAATTCCGCATTCTGAACACGCTTCCGAGTGATGCTGACGTTTCTGCTCCTCAGGCCACACTTAGAAAAGCAAAGAGCCCAGACCCAGTGCGAAGCCTTGGAAGGAAACGCCTCTTTCTCTGAGTCTATGTCAAGGAAAGAGACGTGGTAGCATAGAAACCAAACCTGAGAAGAGAGCAGATGAGGGAGTTTATGTTAAATGACTTAGCTCCTCCATAAAAAACTAGTGAGCTCATTTGTTGGGAATGAGTGTGGAGAAATGAAGGCTTGGAAACAGTGGGGAAGTTTTGGATGAACTGTTGTAAGACGCTTATTAGGAGATCAGGAAGAGATGAATTGTGTTTTCAGTGAGGTGCATTAATAACATAATTAAACCATGGAACGAAGTGTGGGCTTTATGTAAAGGAAGTAAAGATGACTTTCCCCAATTAAAATTAATGAGATAAATTTCACCTGTGGTGGCCACAACGTACTTGCTAATAACTGCCTTAAAAGGCTCAGGAATGCAGCTCACCCCATCACCTACACATGTGAAGCAGTCTACCCAATGCAGCTGCCTCGATCTTTTCTACTTACCCAATATTCAGCCATGAAGAATATAAAAAATACAGCCTCTAGCTGTAATCAGACTGCCCAGAAACAAACTAATAAAACCATATGGAAAAATGAAAGCTTCCAGGTTGTTTAATATGTAGGTAAAGAGCAGTTTTTAATTTATCCAAGTTAATTTTTCCACAAGCAATTATCTTTGTTGGCATTTCCTCAGGACCTGAGGCCGACAATAATCCTTCAGCAGCAAATGACCCTAATGACCTGAAGGTCTCCTGGTGCTGGCTTCGCTCTAGTGTGCCTCATCTGAAAATCCACTTCCCCTGTCATCAGCATCTACACAGTCCCCCGTTGCTCTACATCGAGGACTCATTCTCAGATGTGGCCTTGCAATTTGGATCTAAGCATGAAATGAACATTGTGAGAAATGAACCTCCTGCATGTGTCATTCTGTTCATTAAAAATGGAACAGTAAAAGGAGAGAACAAATTGCAAGGAGTCCCTTAGCTGCCTCTGATATTCACAACATGGTGAGTTGGCTATTGAAACATGGAAAGGCGAATGTGGAAGAACTGAAAATGAACCAGCCTGAGCCAGTGGCTGAGAGAAGAATCACAGCCTCCAGGTCTCCTCTGACCTGTTCCAGTAGCGGCTGTGGCTCCCCAGCCCGGTGATTTTACATCGTGAGCAGTCCCTCATTGTTAGTAACTTTACACACCGTGAACTTCCCTGCTTTGCTCATCTTCTGATTATTTCTGCCAGACTCATTCCCAAACCTCATCTGCCACATTCCTCACCAGGTCTTCTGAAGTCATTTTCCTCTTCACTAAGTTATCCCAGTGATTTTCCTCAGATCACCTATCGTCTCGTTGTGTTATGGTTATTTACATATCTTATCTCCTATATTAAACTATTAGCTTTTCAAGGACAGAATTCATAGCTTACTTTGTTTCATATCCGCCATTGCATCTAATTTTATTTTGAAAATTTTTATCTGTAAGATTTTTTTTTTGTAAAAAGTAATCCAGTTAGAGATTGACTCAAAGCTGAAGTAAATGGTAATTATGAAAACATGTTTCCATTTCAGTTCTGGAATTCTGTAAGCATAGTCAAGGACACCATCTCAGTTTTCCCTATATCCATCCATATTTTAACTTCTAATTGCATGCAAAGTATGTGATACACATTCCAAAAGACATTTGCAAGGGAGCTAATCAGACCAACACAATATACTTTTGATGAGTTAGATTCTGCACTCATAAACCAAAATAAAAAGTATTAAACATTGTAGCACCAATTTCCCCCACATTCTCAAATTACAGAGTGCAGAGATGAAGGGAAATGTTATAAATTTAAGGACAATAACATGCAGAAAAACATCGTTCAGGTTTTTACAATCCTTTATTTAGTAAAAACACTCAATGCATGTTGATGAATAGAGTGAACATCATTTTGAATTTTATATACAGCCGTGCCTCATTTTATTGCACCTTGCTTTATTGTGCTTCACAGATATTGCATTCTTTACAAATTGCAGGTTTGTGGCAACCTTGCATCGAGCAAGTCTCTCAGCATCATTTTCCAACAGCATTTGCCACTTCGTGTCTCGGTGTCACATTTTGGTAATTCTCACAATATTTCAAATGTTTTCATTATTATTGTATTTGTTATGGTGATCTATGATTGGCGGTCTCTGCTGTTACTATTGCAACTGTTTGGGGGCATCATGAACTGCATTCAAATAAGATGGTGAACTTAATGGGCAAATGTTGTATGGATTCTGACTGCTCCACCAACTGGCTCTTCCCCCATCTCTCTCCCTCTTCTCAGGCCTCCCTATTCTCTGAGACACCACAATATTGAAATTAGGCCAGTTAAGAACCCTATGGTGGCCTCTACGTGTTCCAGGGAAAGGGAGTGTCACACACCTCTCACTTTAAAATAAAAATCTAGAAATAATTAAGCTTACTGAGGAAGATGTGTCAAAAGCCAAGACAGGTTGAGAGCTGGGCCTCTTCTGCCAGTTAGCCAAGTTGAGAAGGCAAAGTTCTTGAAGAAAGTTAAAAGTGCTACACCAGTGAACACGTAGATAATAAGAAAGGGAAACAGCCTGATTGTTCATAAGGAAAACGTTTCAGTGGTCTGGATAGAAGATCAAACCAGTCTCAATATCCCTAAACCAAAGCCTAATCTGGAGCAAGACCCTAACTCTCTTCAATTCTATGAAGGCTGAGAGAAGTGAGGAAGCTGTGGAAGAAAAGTTTGAAGCTGGCAGAGATTGGTCATGAGGTTGAGGGAAGAAGCTGTCTCCATAACAGATAAGTGCAAGGTGAAGAAGCAAGTCCTGATGAGGAAGCTGCAGCAAGTTACCCAGATCTAGTTAAGATAATTAGTGAAGGTGGCCACACTAAATGACCGATGTTCACTGTAGATGAAACAGCCCTATATAGGAAGAGATGCCACCTAGGATTCTCAAAGCTAGAGAGGAAAAGTCAATGCCTGGCTTCAAAACTTCAAAGGACAGGCTGACTCTCTTGTAGCTGGTGACTTCAAATTGAAGCCCATGTTTGTTTACTATTCCAAAATTCCTAGGACCTTTAAGAATTATGCTGAATTTACCCTGCCTGTGTCCTATAAATGGAACAACAAAGCCTGGATGACAGCACATCTGGTTACAACATGGTTTGCTGAATATTTCAAGCATGCCATTGAGACCTATTGCTCAGAAAGATTTCTTGCAAAATATTACTGCTCGTTGACAATGCACCTGGTCACCCAAGAGCTCCAATGGAAATGCTTGCAATTAATGTTGTTTTCATGCCTGCTAATACCACATCCATTTTGCAGCCAGTGGATCAAGGAGTAATTTCAACTTTCAAATCTTATTATTTAAAAAATATGTTTCAGGGGTGCCTGAGTGGCTCAGTTGGTTAAGCGTCTGACTTTGGCTCAGGTCATGATCTTGTGGTTTGTGTGTTCGAGCCCTGCGTCGGGCTGTGTGCTGACAGCTCGGAACCTGAAGCCTGCTTCGGATTCTGTGTCTCCTTCTCTCTCTGCCCCATCCCCCACTTGTGCTCTGGCTCTCTCTATCAAAAATAAATAAATGTAAAAAAAAAATAAAAAAACTAAAAAATATGTTTCATAAGTCTATAGCTGCCATTAATAGTGATTTCTCAAATGAATCTGAGCAAAATAAACTGAAAACCATCTGGAAAGGATCCACTATTCTAGATGCCCTGAAGAACATTCATGATTCACAGGAAGTGAGAAGAGGTCAAAATATCAACATTCACAGGAGTTTGAAAGAAGCTGATTCCAACCCTCATGGATGACATTGAGGGGTTCAAGACTTCAGTGGAGAAAGTACCTGCCGATGTGGTGGAAATAGCAAGAGAACTAGAATTAGAAGTGGAGCCTGAAGGGGCGCCTGGGTGGCTCAGTTGGTTAAGCGTCCGACTTCGACTCGGGTCACGATCTCACGGTCCGTGAGTTCCAGCCCCGCGTCGGGCTCTGGGCTGATGGCTTGGAGCCTGGAGCCTGCTTCCGATTCTGTGTCTCCCTCTCTCTCTGCCCCTCCCCCGTCCATGCTCTGTCTCTCTCTGTCTCAAAAATAAATAAATGTTAAAAAAAAAAAAAGAAGTGGAGCCTGAAGATGTGACTGAGTTATGGCAATCTCATGATAAAACTTGAATGGATGAGGAATTGCTTCTTATGGATGAGCAAAGAAAGTGGTTTCTTGAGATGGAATCTACTCCTCGTGAAGATGTTGACATGACAACAAAGGACTTAGAATATTACATAAACTTATTTGATAAATCAGTGGCAGAGTTTGAGAGGACTGACTCCAATTTTGAAAGAAGTTTTGTGGGCAAAATGTTACTAAACAGCACTGTATGCTATAGAGAAATCATTTGTGAAAGGAAGAATCAATCAATGTTGCCAACTTGAATGTCATCTTATTTTAAGAAATTTCCACAGCTGACCCAACCTTCAGCAACTACCACCCTGATTAGTCAGCAGCCATCAACATCGAGGCCAGACCATCCACCAGCAAAAAGATGATAACTTGCTAGAAGCTCAGATGATGATTAGCATTTTTAAGCAATAAAGTGTTTTAAATTTAAGGTATGCACATTGTTTTTCTAGACATACTGCTATTACACGGCTAATAGACTACAGGATAGTGTAAACATAACTCTTAGAGGTACGAGGAAACCAAAAATTCGTTTGACTTGCTTTATTGCAATATTTGCTTTAATGCGATAATCTGGAGCTGAGCCTGCAGTATCTCTGAGGTGTGCCCGTATATCATACAGAAAATAATTTTTTGTAAAGGTAGAATTGACAGGACAGTTTGGGGTGAGAACAGTGATAATCTCATTCACTGGAATGTTCTAGAATAATTAATATCATCTACTGTCAGCAGCTTTCCAGTCTAACAGACTCAATAAAATTTTCGAAACAATCTCAGGCTTTTCGTTGGGTATAGCACCACCGTACCACTTGACCGTGTTGATAGGGGTGTCCCATTCTTTCATCACAGCTGAAAATACGGGTGATTGATCTAAAAAAAATTTTGCTCTAATTTTATAAATTGGTTCTAGTTGTTTTTTTTTTTTTTTTTTTGCCAACAACCATAGGGTTTTCTTCAATGTGTTAAAATACTACTGTTTTATAATAAGTAACATTTAAACTAAAACACAATATAGCCCCATTCCTGGAGACATACAGGTTTAAAAATATGTAATTGGCTTGATGTTTTCCCAATAGAACATACTAAATAAGGTTCACAGCATACAATTTTTAATATGTGGTATTTTGGGACACCCGGGTAGCTCAGTCCATTAAGCGTCTGACTTCGGCTCGGGTCATAATCTCATGGCTCATGAGTTCATGAGTTTGTGTGCTGACTGCTCAGAGCCTGGAGGCTACTTCAGATTCTGTATCTCTCTTTCAAGAGAGAAAGACCTAGTGTCTCTTTCTAGAGAGAAAGACCCAGAGAGAAAGACCTAGCAACCGCTCCCCTGCTCGCACACTGTCTTTCTCATTCAAGAATAAACATTAAAAAAATTCTAATATATGCCATGTTGCTCCTAAAAAATATTTTGAAAATAACTTCTCTGACAGGGATAAAAGGCATGCACATTAATTACCTGTTAAATACCCCCAGTAAGGAAATTTGTCTTATACTATAGGTGAATGGAACCAGGGTGGACTTATTTATGAGACAGTTAAAATTGGAAGTTGTAATTTAAAAATGTCTGTCCTCAACCAGAAAGACCAAAGACCATTTGTTGATTTTGATTTCTTATGTGGACATATTATATACTGCATAAAATTTCTTGGGGCGCCTGGGTGGCGCAGTCGGTTAAGCCTCCGACCTCAACCAGGACACGATCTCGCTGTCCGTGAGTTCGAGCCCCGCGTCAGGCTCTGGGCTGATGGCTCGGAGCCTGGAGCCTGTTTCCGATTCTGTGTCTCCCTCTCTCTCTGCCCCTCCCCTGTTCATGCTCTGTCTCTCTCTGTCCCAAAAAATAAATAAACGTTGAAAAAAAAAATTAAAAAAAAAAATTTCTAACCTCAAAGTGTGGTGGGTTCATTGGTCTATTGAAAAGTATTATAGGGGCGCCTGGGTGGCGCAGTCGGTTAAGCGTCCGACTTCAGCCAGGTCACGATCTCGCGGTCCGTGAGTTCGAGCCCCGCATCAGGCTCTGGGCTGATGGCTCGGAGCCTGGACCCTGTTTCTGATTCTGTGTCTCCCTCTCTCTCTGCCCCTCCCCCGTTCATGCTCTGTCTCTCTCTGTCCCAAAAATAAATAAAAAACGTTGAAAAAAAATATTTAAAAAAAAAAAAAAAGAAAAGTATTATAAACGCCAGAGAGGAAAAAAACCCCGAAATTATTTTATTTGTTGTTTTATTTTTTAAGTTTTAATTTTATTTTAAAATTTATTATTTTATTATTTTATTTTTTAATAAGTGTTTTTATTTATTTTTGAGGAAGAGAGCGTGAGTGGGGGAGAGGCAGAGAGGGGCGGTGGGCAGAGGATCCAAAGCAGGCTCTGTGTCGACAGCAGCGAGTCTGATGTGTGGCTCAAACTCACCAACTGTGAAAACCTGACATGGGCTGTAGTTGAAGTGAGCTCAACCGACTGAGCACCCGGGCGCCCCAAGCCCCAAATTATTTTAAATACGATAGTTATTACTTTCCTCCATTGTTTTCAGTCATCTAGTCTAAATTAACTTGGTATGATCAGGAAAGTTAGTCTAAGATTGTGATAACGAAAAAAAAAAAGATTGCTGTGAGCCAAATCTAACTGAAATATTTTAATTATTCCTTGAATAAAGTCAGCATGTGAGTTTTTAAAAGTAATCTGGAATAGCAATCTTAACTACTTTCATGGAAAGCATTAGGGGAATAGAATTTGTCTTTTTAAATTACTTTCTGATCTATAATCATCATGGAGACTTCGAACTGTGCAGACAATAACATAATCTTTTTGCTACCAACATCACATCAACCTGCCTCTATCTGCATAGAGGAATCTTATGCTTGGGGACATTAAGAAATTATCCATTAAGATCATTGTCTTGAAACAATGGACAAACCTGATTATTTTCTCTAGCATCAGTAAATATTACCTTAAAATGCCACGGAAGGATCCAGTCTTTTATTTCTCATCCCTGACCATCCCAGGAAGGAGATTTCGAAATGGAAATCTTTCTATTTTTGTTTGCATAGTCTGCACAGGCACTTGCTCCCACAGATGTTCCATATTTACACACAGGAAAGAAGAATGTTTCAAACCCACCTCTGCCGATTATAACATGATGACGATACTAAAGAGCCATTCTCTTCTCCCCATGCAAGTCTTATTAAATGGTTCCAGATATTCACTGGGGATATCTGGCCTAGAACCGTCTTTTCGGTGGGCCTCCTCAAAAGTTCTTCTGCCCTCTACTACTATAGGACAAAGGTGTTCTGCTGGGTGCCAGAAATTGCTAATTATTTGAAGACATTTCTTGGCTAATCATTAAAGAAGGTTTTTTAATGATGGTCTTAAAGAGTCTTAAGCATCAGTTAAAAGGTAAATGAAATTATTTTACTGACAGCTTATGTATCCAAAAATGATTGCTCTTTGTGAAACAGTAATGTTCAGGCATGACAAAATGATTTCTAACTGCACAGTGACTTTATTGTTTAGTACTTAGTGGAGGAAAAAAAAGTTAATTGAAATGTGAAAAATGTTTAGTAAGGAATTATAGTAATTTACCAAATAATGTTGACTCTAGTCAGTTTTACAACTAGAACTTGCTGAAACACCTAGCAATTATTTATACATAGTAAAAAATTGTAGGGTTAGCTAATCAATAAAACATTCACCTCTTCTAGAAGCATTTTTAAAACTCCCAAGCAAAAAATAAAAAGGCTGTGAACACAACTGCACTGAATTTTATTTCTACTGAATATACAAATCCCATCAAGCATTTAGTTTTAAACTTTTATCGACTCTAACATTGTCACAAGAATCAACATAAAATCAGTATTTTTCTACATAGGAGTCCCGCAGAGGAGAAGAACCTTTTTCCTAGCTTGAAAGTATTTGCATGTCCTAAATAAATGGTTCAAACTCTACCTTGTTCATTAACACACTTACCTACTGAGCTGTAACCAAGTGAGCAGTTTATAACCGAACCCTATAAACAGTAATGAGTAAGAGCACTTAAATAGTAATTTAAATGCATCTGTTTCTGTAAAATAAATTTTAAATGATTTGGTCTATATTAAATATTCTGGCACACCTGACCCAGCATCTCCCCAGTACCATGTTTTCATTTACTGTGACTTTCATTACCAGTCTTTCTCTCGGATATTATTAATTTTGAAAAAGAACAAAAGCACAAATCTTATTCTACATTATGATGATTGCTGTTAGAACTAGACAGCAATGACATGTTTCAATTGATGGAAGGAAAAATTCTCTTAGGTTTTTAAACAGGGTAGCTGTATTCTGTTAGAATAAAATATGACATGTTAAAATAAGTCTTGAGACTAGTCGAATAAAGCTTTGAAAAATTCAAGAAAGAAAAGTTATTATTTAAGGAATTTTTTAAATTGGTAACTTTTCAATAATTTTCGTTGTTCTTTTGGACATTCCCTCAGTAGGAGAGCACCATTAGCCACATTTTACAAAGGAATGGAGGCTGTGGGTGTTTTATGTGTTTTATCAGGAGTGAGCTAGTAATCCATCATTGTAACCATCAAACCACTCTTGGTAAAATTCTTCTCTTGCCAACTCTCTTCTTCACTGTCCAATTCCTTATCTATAGTTACAAATTAGAATATAAGGCTATGCCCAGACTGCTTATTCCACTCTGCCTTTCCTCTATATCTACTCCTTAGAACATTCTACATATTCTCAAATATTGCTAAAATATTTCTAAGTCTTTTCTCTCCCCATTTCAGTTCTACCAGAAATTTTCCAACTCTTCCTTTAGAGTTCTCTTGACCTTCTCCAATTATGAGGCCACAAGTTAAGCACATGCACATCTCACTCCAGCAAGAATTATTTATAATCCCTATTCCAGAGATTTAAGTGTCTTCATAAAAAGAAGCTACACTTGATTTATCATCATCATTATTTCTCAGGAACCCTTTAAATTATTTCTCAGGAAGAAACAATTTGAGACTAATTTTGAGAAAAAGTTGAGACTAATTTTGGGGACCCAGGTTCCAAGGAAAGTATGGGGCTGACTTTACATGAACTACTTACATTGAAGGAGGTACTGTGTAAGGATTGCGGGGAGGCAGACTGGGAAGGCCAGAGAAGGGGAAGGGAAGAAAGGCGAGCGGAATAGGTTGAAAAAACAGTAGTGGAAAAAGAATAAAGACAATATTTCTTTCTAGATAAGATCCTTCCTAAAAGTCATATGAAAACGAGCGAAGTAGAAGCTGTTGCCCAAGTCATGCGGTCAGATTTGATGATAAAGAACCTTTTGCTACAAGATTCCAACCAGAACATATTGGTAAAAGTACACATACTTTGAAAGAGTCACTTATTCTCTGCATATTTTAAATCTATTTCTTACCCTTTTTTCGCACTTCAGTAATACCTATTTTAAGATTTAAGTTCTTCAAAGACAAGAAATACATCTGTTGTGCTTTCTTGGCATAGCACCTGGCACAGTAAATGGGGGTGTGAAATAAATACAATTGGAAGAGAAAATGGAGGAGCAGTAATGATTGGTTAATCTCACCTTTTGACCTATTTTTATCCTGTTAAACTTTTCCTTTCTTTTTTTAAATGTTTATTTATTTACTTTTTTAATGTTTATTTATTTCTGAGAGAGAGAGCAAGAGCAGGGAAGAGGCAGAGAGAGGGAGACAGAGAATCCATAGTGGGCTCTGTACTGACAGCAGAGACCCCGATGCAGGACTCAGACCCACAAACAGTGAGATCATGACCTGAGCCAAAGTTGGACACTTAACTGACTGAGCCACCCAGTACCCCTCCTGTCAAACTTTTCTGAGACTAGATGTAAACATGCTAGTTTATCTTCCATAAATTCCTGAAACTGATCTAATATACACAAGAATATTCTGACATTTTTCCTAGGTACTTCATATTGGCATTGAAGGACTCATATTTTAAGTGAATGAATTCCTTACCTTGTGGCAAATTAGAACTCTTAATGACTTTGACAAGCTGAAAAATAAATATAATGAAGCTCCGTTGGGATAAATGAAGGATAATTTGATTTGCAAAGAAAAAACAATCTGGCAAAAGAGAATGCAAAAAAATTAGCTATGCAAGGATATTCATTAAAAATTATTGTTTCGCTGGAGAAAGTCATAGAATCGTACCATCTTGAGATAGTAAAAATTTTCTGGGCAAGTTGCTACTATCTACATGTAAGCCCACTGGGATGCAGATAAGTCAGGTGACCTATGCAACTCGAAAGGCTAATAAACTGGAAACAGAAAGTAGATATTAAATCTTCTGACTCCCAGAGCAGTGCTCACAAGATGGAGAGATATGATGACAATGATATTTTAATAATAAATTATAGGACATGTCCAGTATGGATCTCAATGATTTGAAAGACATGAAAAAAATAAGGAGAACTTGGCAGGGATCCGTAATGAATTCACTGATTAAAGGTTTGGGAGTTAAAGGTTTCAAGAGTCATAGTAAGTCCTCAGGGGCAGTTTAATTACCAATTTCAGGTAACCAGATGTTTTTTCTTAACTAAAGTTAGAAGAAGACGCAAAAATGATGACACATACTAAGTATAAGATGGTTTCCTGTCTAATCAAGTGAGAATTGGTTATTTTGGGGATATAAAATGCTATGATAAATTTTGAACAGAAAAAAATCTGAAAATCAATGGAATTAGATCATTTTTGGCATTACACTTTTAAATGTTAATGTTTGCTTGATGCCATTTCTAGACTTTCAAAAAAGATCTTTGATAAACATACTTACAAATTATAGCATCTACATGGTAGTGTATCTATTTTACTTTGGGATAAAGTAAATTTCCCTATAAAGGTACAAAATAAACATATGAAGGTATCAATGTAATGCTTTTCCCAAATTCTATGATATATTACCCAAGTAGGTGCAATATCTTATGTTATCCTCATTTTTAACTTCAGGAATTGATCCACTTCGAGAAGAGAAAATGGGCCATTCTAAGGAGAGGTAGCATAGCACAGTGTTTAAGAACATCGAAATCAAATCTGTGTTTGATTTCTGGCTCCTTCACTTACTAGCTGTGCAAACTTGTGAAGTACCTCATCCCTCACTATGCCACAGACAGGTGTAAAATAAGGATAATAATGGTAACCAACTTCTGTGGTTCTTATGAAGATTAAATGAGTTAAAAATGAAAATCGTCATGCACTTTGAACAATTCTTGGCCCATAGGTGCTCATTTATATCAAAATCTCAGGGTATAGAAAACCCCATTTGCAAAATTGAATACTTAGATTTATCATCCTAAGCGCCTGAAAGAATGAAACTCTTTTGAAATGTTCAAGTGCACACACCTGAGAGCTGTATAGGCTTTCAAATATGAAGAAAATCATGGCAGACATTTGAAACTTGCCAATTTTCATTTAATACTAAAAACATAAAATTCACAGATTGGAAAGGCTGTCTTTGAACCCATGCCCAAGGAATGGCAAATACAGTCCCAGCATGGGAAATTGGAACCTAGTCTCTCACTTTCTTTACAACAAAACTGTCCCCTCACCTCCCCCTACCCACCCTGAAGGGAATATTTATGAAGACTTTGTCCCAAGTAAAGGAAAAAATGTCAGGTTACAACATTAGTACCTAAAAAAACAACAAAATGGTCTTTAAGAAGTCCTTACTCCCCACAGAACTTGGAATTAATTCAGAAGACATTCTCATGGCTGCTGGTCAAGTATACAATGGTCAGAGGTCATCCCTCTAAAAGGTATCAGTCCAGATACCACTTTTATTGCCTATAAACTGGTGGAATGGAGAGTGGGAAGTGCGGACATTTCTTCTAAATTTCAGCCTAAAGAAGAGTTTTAAGCAAATAAACTTTTCAGGATTTTGTGAGTATAGGTTTTCAGAATCATTTTTCCAATTACCTCTTAGCTTCTCCAAATGGAGCTGATCCTATTGAAAACGTTCCCTAGCTTGGGATGAAGAAGATGATTATTGGGCAAGTAATTGAAGTGAGTGTGCTTTGTGATTTTAGAACCCCAAGCCACAAGGTAGGTCTCTAAAGGGTGTTTGTTTCAGAATTTATTGTTATTAAGGAGTGTACTTGCACAGCAAGGAAACATCTTCTGTAGCCTCTTCAGTGGCATCTTATATAAACTGTACTCATACACACACATCAGACTGATAAACCCTCTCCTTGGTTACATATTCCTTGGTTACTTGTTCATGCTTTCTTTCTTCTCCCTCCTTTCTTCCCTGATTTGTCTTACTTTCTTGTCACCAGTCTTAGTGATGTACTACGGGAATTACTTTTGGTGTTTAGAGTGTGTTATGAAATATGAGATTACTCACAGAATAGCTGTGATGGTTAATTTCATGTGTCAACTTGGCTGGACCACAGGGTGCCCAGATGTTTGGCCAAACATTATTTTGGGTGTATCTGTAAGGGTATTTCTGGAGGAGATTAACATTGAATCCACTGTCTAAGTAAAGCAGATTGTCTTCCCTAAGACAACATGCCTCACCAATCAGCTGAAGACCTTAATCCATCAAAAAGACTAAGTAAAAAGGTTGAGTAAGAGGGAATTTCATCTGCCTATTTGAGCTGGGATCTTAGTCTTTTTCTCACTCAAACTAAAACATCAGTCCTTCTTGGGTCTTGAGTCTTCTGGCTTTCAGACTGGAACTTATACCACTGGCTGTCTGGGGTCTCTAGCTTGCTGACTGCAGATCTTGGATTTCTCAGACTTCATAATCTCATGACCCAATTCCTTATAATCATCTCTTATAAAAAATTCCTTATAAAAAATCTCTTATAAAAAATTCCTTATAAAAATCTCTCTGATTATATTCATAAAAAGACTTGTACACAAATATTTATAGCAGTTTTATTCATAATAACCCAAGGTTAGAAACAATCCAAATATTTATCAATAGATGACTAGATAACAAATTGTGATATATTGATACAATGGAATACTACCCAGCAATGACAAGAAACAAACTACACAGAACAATAAAAATATATTTTAATAACATTGATTCACACTGTATGGCTGAAAAAAGATTGACTGGAAACGGTGGTGGTTACATGGGTGGATAGATTGTCAAAACTCATCAGATTGTACCCGTTAAAGTACACAGCATTTTATGTCCATTACACCTGAGTAAAGTTGATTTAAAAAAAAAAGAAAAAACAACTCAAGAAAATGCTTGGGGTTTTATAATATCACATTCCTTTTCATCATTTTAGTTTTTATTTTAGTAAGGGTTCATATTATCAATGTTTGAAATTAATACAAAGTTTTGAATTTTTCTGCCTCTACTAATGAGAAATTGTGCCAAATTAGTATAGAAAAATTCTTTCTTAAATACTTTTTTTGTATTACATGTCAAAGGAATGATATTTATTGCAACATAATTTATTTATTTATTTTTGAGAGAGAGTGGGACAGGGTGTGAGCAGGGGAGGGGCAGCGAGAGAGGGAGACACAGAAATCAGAAGCAGGCTCCAGGCTCTGAGCCATCCGCACATAGCCTGACACAGGGTTCAAACCACAAACCATGAGATCATGACCTGAGCGGAAATCAGATGCTCAACCAACTGAGCCACCCAGGCGCTCCTACTGCAACACAACTGACGCTTCAATTGTACCGCATACAGAAAAACACTTCCTGGTTATATGAATTCTAATAACAATTTACATTTGCTGATCCATACATACATTGTGAGCGATTCTCTTTGACATGAGGGCTAAATAGAAGTTATATCACAAATTATACATCAAAGGTTTTAAATCATTCTCAATTTCCAAAGGTCATAATTCTAGGTTTTATATAATTTAGTGACAACATAGTATGTAAGAAAATATCTTTTGAGTTTTCCCAAAGCAAAATTGGACAATTAACAAGGGGAAAAATTATGTGAACAACAACACAATTTTCTGAGTCAAATGGAAAATATATAGTCAGAAAATATTCTTCAACTTACAAAAAGAATAAAAAATGACCAAGGAATAATTCTTGATGTCCTAGGACATCAAGAAAATTATATGTTAATTTTTAAAAACGATTATACTGAAAGTTATATTTTTATCTTGACAGACATATACTTGTACATAAATGAATACCCACACATATATTTATGGATAACTGAAACAAGTTTCCTGAATCCCCAACACACTGGTATTTTCTATTTTCTTTTTAGGTTTATTCATTTATTTCTAGAGAGAGAGAAAGCAAGAGGGGGAGGGACAGAGAGAATCCCAGGCAGGCTCCGCACTGCCAGTGCAGAGCCCGATGCAGGTCCCAAATCCAAAAACCATGAGATCATGACCTGAGTGGAAGTTGGACCCTTAACCGACTAAAGCACCTAGGTGCCCCTGGTATTTTCTATTTAACTTAGGTAAAAATGCTGATTGAACTGATGTTTGATTGACACTGCTCTTGTTTTTGAGAAATTATTTGCAATTCCTTCAGAAGGTAAAACAGGAAAACGTGGCAGGAGGGAATTCAAAGAGAAGGAAGACATTCTAGAATGTAATTAATAAATGTTGGTACTGCAATGGATGATCAGAAAATGTTCCAAGTATCTTTAGAAGAAAAATCGACAACTATATGCCCAGCATAATTCTTAATTATAGACTTAACTAAACATGGTAGATGGACCAAATGACCTTCTGAGTTGCTTGCAGTTCCAAAAGTATTCTAGAACTTCCACTTTTTTAGTGATTCGTGATGACTAGATATTTCTACTTTTTAATGATTTCCTACGGATTGTCATCATAGGTGGTTTTGTTGTAGTTTCAGAATTTTATCTGGCCTTAAATTTATTCATTTTATCTTTGATGATAAAATTTGATAAAACTATCATTATATGAATATTCACTTTTTTTTAAAAGTTTTATTTTATTTATTTTGAGAGAGAGCATGTGTGAGCAGATGAGGGGCAGAGAGAGTGGAAGAGTGAGAGAATCCTAAGCAGGTTCCACACTGTCAGTGCAGAGCACGTGCGGGGCTCCACCTCATGAACCAAGAGATCATGACTTGAGCTGAAATCAAAAGTCAGATGCTTAACTGACTGAACCACCCATGCATCCCTGGATATTCACTTTCAAACAAGAGTTTTAAAGCAGAGATTCAATTAGAGCATAAGGTACATATATGTTAATCATAAATGTTAAAATTAATAGTTTAAAAGAATATATAATTTTTATCTGAATTATTATGTATAATATTTGGTTCCATAAATGAAAATGTATTAGAAAATGAAGGCTAATTTTTATCTAAATTATTGCTGTCTAAGGATATTTTGACCATGACCTATATTTATGTCTCTTTCTTTGTTTTCTTTTTTATGTTACAATACTTTTAGTATCCTTAATAGCCATGCCTATAAATATATTATAAACTGCTTGAGACCCATTAACAACCACTTTCCTATTCTAAACCATATTCCTGCCAAGACATGGTTTAATAAGGTAATTTTGATTTTTCTCAATGGTACTTTATTATCTTTTGATATAACACATTTTCAGAAAATAAATATCCTGACTTGCTACTTATTTGAAAATGTATTAGTTATTAGAAAGTAACAGTATTTTTAGCCCAATGCTAATAGTTGTTTAAATAATTTCATGAATCAGAGCTTGTGTAGTAATTTGATCCCTGTTTTACTTGGCCATAACATTGATAAGAACTAAATATAAGGTCATTCAAAACAAGTGAGGGCATAGCTCATAAAACTAAAGTGACAATTCAAAAATAGCTCAGTCCTTCAGATTAATCACTCAGACCAGGACAGTGATAACCATTGCGTCCTGTCAATGTTTTAGAGGTGAAATCAGGGCAACGGAAGTCAAGAGGCAAATGTTCCAGACTAGCAGGATAATGTGCATTATTATTATTTTCAGGTACAATGTTGTCTGTCCATGTTTCTCCCTGAGGAAATTAACAGTTCTAATTTTTTCTTTAATTTTTTTTTCGGAGAAGATTCGGAGTGAGTGATTTGGGATTTTTTTCCCCCAATTAAATACCTCTGATTCTTCAGTCCCATCTCAGGATGGAAATAGTAGAAATCCAGGAAGGAAATCTATTTTCAGGTTATTATAAAAGTAGGTGAATTTGTTCCTTCACATTTAAAGTTTGAAGAAATGAGCAGAAAAGGCTGAATAGACACCTCACCAAACAAGGTGAACAGATGGCAAATAAACATGTGAAGAGATGTTCAATATCATAAGCTGTTAGGGAATTGCAAATTAAAATAACAGTGAGATACCTCTTTATAACTATTGGAACAACCAAAATCCAGAACGCTGGCAACACCAAATGCTGGTGAAGATGTAGAACAGCAGGAATCTCATTCATTGCTTTGAATAAATGCATTTTGAGAAAAGCCACTTTGGAGGACAGTTTGGCAGTGTCTTACTAAACTAACCATACTTTTACTATACATCCCAGCAACTGTGCTCCTGTGATCAGGGGCTTTGGCAGGTGTCTACCCTGGTCCCGGGGTGGACAGGACTGCCTCTATGACCTTGGTTAGTAGGTTGGTGCTAAAACAAGGTCTTCAGTTGGGTCTACAGATGGCAGGGCTGTTAGGTGCACAGATAGGGTTGCTCCCATTGAGTCCCTGGTAGGGCTCCTGCTGGGTCACTTGGCAGGTCACTAGGTGGTTAGGATTTGCTTTGGGTGCAGCTGACAGAGGCTGCACCCAAGTTATAAGGCTGCTTCAGGGTCCATATCTGGGACGGAGGTCTGCAGGCCTGCCTCCAGGAGAATGGATTGGTGTGCATCTTTCTGGGTTTGTTGGTATACCAAGACTGAGGAAAGCTACAGCTGGGTCATGGGGCTGATTCAGGATCCACAGTTGGATTCCTGTCAGTGGCCTTGACTCTGGGGGCACCGAAGGGCATGTTGTCAGGACTGCTCCCTGAAAGGGTCTGGATCCGAATCACAATACCATTTCAGGATTCATGGTGGGACCAAAGGCAGCAGGCTTGCCTTCAAGGGTACCGACAGGTGTGTCTCCCAGCCCAATCCTGGGTGAACAGGGACACTCTTGGGCCAGAGCTGAAAGGGCCTGGAGCTGGGTTAGGGGACACTTTGGAGTTCACAGCCATACTCAGTTCAGAGGGGCCTGTTACTGGAGGCAAGGACAGATGTGACTCTTCCAGAGTCCTTTAGCAGATGGTGCTAGTAGTGGCAGGACAAAGGCCAAATGCGGGAGCAGCCAAATCCACAGAGGGACAGTGCTGTTTTCTGTGTCTGTACTGGGACCTCAGCTGGACAGTCTGCGACCTGGGCACCCGCCTGCTTTCTCAAAATGGCTCTCCTTGATCTTGGACCCCACTGGGGTTTTGGCATCTCTTATCTGGATCCCCAAACTCCCACAGAGGCACTTTTGTCTGTACATGGCTACCAAATAATTGTTGCTGAGCGAGAATATGAGCAGAAACCTCCCATTCTGCCATCTTGCTGATATCACCTTTCCTGGAATGAACTTAATTTTGACAACAGAGGTAGGCTTGGGTTTAATATGGCCTACTTAGGATTAGTCCAGTGTATGTCATCATGGAAGAGTGAATTCAAAGTACAGATTTTATGTCAGCCTGTTATTCTGCTCTCTCATGTTGCATGTTCGCATGCAGATTGCTCAGCAAGAAAGTCATGTGATCTTACAGAGGGCTGCGGTGGGGGGTGGGGTGTGGACTGGCTCATATGCTCTTCTTAGTATCCTCCCTAAAGTTTTTTTGTGGTATGGTTAGTCTGTGCTGGCCTTTGGGGTCTGGGAGCTGGCATCCCCTGAGGTGTGACTTGCTATTTTTGGAATCACATGGGTAGCTGCTGCTGAAATCCATGGTTGCTGCCATTTAGTTCTGTATCCTGCAGCCCCCTCCTACCGATCCCTGGTTTCAGATGTTCTGCTGCTCTCTCTGTATCTTAGTCCTCTACCCAGGAACTGCTGGGTTTCCTGTATGACATTCAGGCAATGCAGGCTCAGGGTGACATTTTAGGTTTATCTACTGTATTAGTCGGGGTTTCCACAGAACCAGAACCAATAGGATGCATATTGTATATATTGCTCTCATGATTGTGTCCAAAATCTGCAAGGCAAGCCACCAGTCTGGAGACCCAGGGAAGAGTTGTTGTAGTCTTGAGTCTGAAGACTGTCTAGAGACAGAATTAGTTTCCCATCAGGGGACCTCAGATTTTTCTCTTAAGGCTTTCAACTGATTGTTAGACGTCCACCCATATTATGGAAGGTCAGTTGGTTTACTTCAAGTCTACTCATTTAAATGTTAATCACATCTGAAAAAAATCTTTACAACAACCTCTAAGCGGTGTTTGACCAAATAACTGGGCACCATAGCCTCTCCAAGTTGACACACAGCTTTAATGATCTCATCGATCTAGAATAGATACTTCCATAGTCATTGCTGTCTTATCTCTGCCTTGCCACGCTGGACAAGTATGACACAGTTAGATGCCGTTATAGTTTCTCTGAAATATATTTGGGGTTACTTTGGCAATTTTTATACTCTTGTACATTTGTCCCCTTGGTCGAGATCCTGAGAATTAGAAGTAATAGATCTATCCTCTAGGACCCAAGTAAGCCCCACATGATCTCACGTTCTCTGAATGCCTCTTATTCTTACTATTTCGGAAGCACCACCCACCAGAGCCAGGTGATGTAGACGTGTCCCCTGGTGCAGCTGCTAGAATTGTGGCACCAAACCAGGGTGTAAGCTCTTTTCAGGGAGATACGGGCGCACTGGATTAAGGCAAAGTGCAAAGACCGTGCAAAGACGTGTCCACCAGCCTATATTCCTGGACAGCGCCTCCGTTGACCTTTCACCTAAAGCCTGCCCCCCCCCCCCCCCCAGGCCGAAGCTCCAGAACAGGCAAACAGGCCTCAACCACAGAAAGACTCGGGGTGTGTTTTAGTCGGCCGTCCTCGCAGCGCCCCGAGCGTAGTAGTGGCCCAAGAACAGTCTCTCCAATTGTTACAGTGCCTTGGGACCCGGGACCCCAAGTCCTGTGGCCTCCAGAGCTGGGTGATCAAGGGACATCCGCCGGCCGATAGCTGCAGAAACCGGGCATCACACGAGTGTAAAAACTCTCCTCGGAGAGATACTGGTGCTCTGAGGCACCGCACAGGGAGAGCGGACAGCAGGCGCCTGCGGGGGTGAGGGGTGTCTGCGTGTGCGGGGGGCGGGGAGGAGGGGAGGAAGTCCAGCATTGATTTAAAAAAAAAAAAGGAAAGAGAGACAAAAGATGGCGCCCGCCGAGGAACGGCGTGAAAATGGCTCCGGCAGAGAAACAGCGCGAACAAGGTGCCCGCCCGCCAGGCAGGCCTCTAGAGGTGTGAGAGATCAGAGGCCTGCCGCTCAGCCTTGGCCGAAGCTTCAGGATTAGCCAACGAGCCTCATCCACGCAGAGTCTGGGCACTTCCGGGTCGGCCACCTCTGCGCCCGGCCCTGGGCTGGTGAGTCCTTGCTCGCGGGCCCTTGAAGGGGCCTCGTTCTCAGACTCTTATCCTCGGGTGGCTCTTGTGGTTGCAAGCCCTGCTGGCTTTCAAAGCTAGCAGTCTTAGGGGCTTTCTCTCTCTTAAAAATTGGGGTGCCCTGGGTGGGGTTCCAACCCTTTGCTCCTTGGGGAGATGCTCCCGGGTTTGCGTTCCCTCGACTGGGGGTTGCTGCGCCGTGCGATGGTGTCGGAGCGTCTCCCACCTGCCTGGATGTGGGCCTTGTCTGTTCACTCGATCTGTAGCAGTTGCTCAGACAGTTTTTACGCCTTATGTTCCTTATGTAGCTGCAGATTTGGTGTCTGTGGGAGGCGTTGAGCCCAGGATCCTCCTACATCGCCATCTTGAACCCCAAACCCTAACTTTGATGCATGTTAGCCGGCTTGTCTCTGTGCGTGTAAAGGAGTAGTTCCGAAATGCAGAATACCCTTTCATTTCTTGATAAAGTTAGGCTAAGAGAAAATGTGACTTCACGTTTTTATTTTGGGCGTCAGAAGCAGAACGTACTTCTGCTGCTGTTCGGATTCCCTGATTCTTCCTTGGGCTGTGGATTGAAAGAAGCAGAAGAGCACTCGAAGTGTTTAAAAATACATTTTTCCTGTTACACAACAGTTATGCACTGGGTTTTGGGGGATTCAAAGGGAGTTTTATACAACAGTTGGGGAAATGTTGCAAGAAGATAAATAGCAATATAAAGATGTATTAACTCAGGGACAAATAGTATAAACAATAGTACAGAGAATGAAGTAATTTGCGAAAGCGTTGTGTTTTGTTTTGTTTTGTTTTTTTTCCTGGCTGTGTTATAAAGATACGAGAAACCGCGAGGGATTCTTAGCACCAACTATTCAGTGGAGGTGAGCCTTGTGAGCATCTCCTTCTAGATACTTAATTGACATCCAATCCCTCCCCCTCCGCGGGCTTCTCTCTCACCATGTACAGACCTGACCTGACTGACCCCTCATGTTGGTTTTCCCACTTTGGTTCTAGTTACTGGCAGGTACACTCTAAGGCTAGCCCTGTTCCATCTGGGGTTCATCTTGCTTAGTTGTTTGTTAGGGGAAAAAGCATCTTTCCTAGAGATGCACCCAAATGACTCCTTTACTCTGGCTTTGGGCTTCCCTGTGCTAATCTTTGATGGACTGAGTCAAAATATACAGACATTTGGCAGTGTTTGGAAGTCTGAGAATATGACAATGCACATCCATTTTGGACCACGATAATTCATTTAGGACTCCCTCCCTCCCTTTCTTCATTTACTTTGTTACTTTAAAAATGCAAAAAGTAAAACAATGTGAAAAGTAAAGTAATTGTTGCCAAAATTTCAGTGTTCTCCATTCTAATTCGTGCGGCATATAGTAAGAAATTCGTCTTATGTCTGCCTGATCATTTTGGGAAACTTTACTTATTAATTACTATTTTTAATACAGTTTTTACAATTTAGGTATAATCACGCTCTCCTACAAGTATAAACAATGAATATATATATATATATAAAATACATATATATTATGGATATATATATCTATATATATATATCTATATATATATATATATATCTTCAGCCAAATAAGGATCCTGTTCTTACTCTTTCTTACACATCCCCAAGTTTGGGGAATAGGTGGACATGTAGTGGATGCTGAACAGATCTTTTTTTTTTTTAAATAAATTGTCTAGAAATAACATATGCTACTTATAGTGTGAGAAAGTCTTCTACATCTTTCTTTTTTTCCAACGCCAGATATTCTCAACATTTTTATCTTATCCAGATTGACTAGCTGGTAGGGAATATGAATATGGTTGGGGGGGGGGAAGTGTGAAATCTGCAGTTTATGGAAGTCAGTGTGATTTAGATTTTTAAATAGTTTGGTGGCACACTTCCATCTCATGTTTAAATGTTGTGGGCTAAGAACTTGTCATGGGATCAACAAACTATGAAGACTGAGCCCCTGTAAATTTAGTGCTGAATCAAATAAATATTTAAAACTAATTTAACATTTATCTAATCTTAAGTAGCATTGGGCTGTCGAGATATATATTAAGTAATTGTAAATAATGTAAAAAAACATGTTAAGATTTTTAAACAGTCTAGTTAAGGATTTCTGAGGCAGAGAGTAGAAAAGAGGACCTTGAGGAGGCTGAGAGGGAGATAAACTTTTCTTTCCCAAGTAGGTTAGTAGGTTTCGTTTTCTCCCTTGTAACTTCTCGACTTACTTGACTGGCAGTTAGCTCGTCATCCTCCCCAGGTGATCTCGTGGCTTTTGGGTTCTGAGAAGGAGCTTTCTTTCCAAAAGCCCAGTGCCTTTCCTTAAATGATTATTTTAAGGTGCTGAAATTCCATTTTCTCGCCAATACCAGGACTTGTGTATTTAGATTCTTTCTTCATCCAGAAAAGAATAGTTATCACAACATGAATGATATAGCTGCTGTATTCATACAGCCACTAACATATTAGCAGAGATTAGAGATTGCTTCTCTAATAATTTTTCAGTCTGAACACAGCTCAACTTCTCTTTATCTCCTGCTGATGGTGTTCTTGCCCTGAAGCTCCCCATTCATTATATTGTTCTTTCTTTTCCTCACCAAGGAATCCCATTACTGCTTGTTCCCATCACTACATTTATATAAGACTCTTCTGAAAAATTACAAGGAAAGGGAGCCACTGACATTTATGTCTTGTTGGCATGAATTTCTATCCACTTCAGTAGTCTTGTGAAAAAATACTGTGTGTGAGGCCTGTCCTAAATAACTGCTCAGACATAGCATGAGTTCTGGGGAAAACAACAACAAAAACACCTCTTCCTGCTAATCCCCTCAAAACCAGAAAATGATATTCCGGGCAAACACATCACCACTTGGTTGATTTCTCAACATCCTAACACCCTTTCAATTTTCAGAAAATCCTCTTTCATGAGAAGGTAGGGTGATCAAAAATGTCACTCAGAAAATGCAATTAGTGATTTTCCTGTCTCAGCAGCTTTAAGATTACACACCAGCCTGAACTTGTTTCCTCAGCATATCTTACAAGCTTTTTGGCTGCTCCTGTCCAACCCGTAATTTTATAGTGGTGGAGTCTACGTGATAGGCTAGTCCTAAATGGGTTTACTTAAGACAATCTTATTTTGCTTCTGATGCCTTCCCTGGGTTATCTCCTTTCGGATACACATCCATCAATTTTTTTACTGCAAGACTTCCTATGAAATTACAGCCCTCAGCACATAGCTTTAGGTCGTTTCTGATCAGTGCACCAAAACTGTAAGAAAGAACATTGAAAGAAATGCATAGAGTTCAGTCTTCCTTTCAAATAAACATAATAGGATGAAATTACCTGCAGGGCCATTTTTATTCTGTATTCTCCCGCTGTGTCAAATTCAGCTATATTGGACTTGGAAGGCTAAAGGTATGAAATGGTGACCATTTTTCTAAAAGCTCTGGGCTTCTCGGTGGTAGTCTCCAAGGTATTTAGTGATCTTTTTCTGTCAAAAGGTCATTTCTCTTTTGCTTTTTATCTTATATTTTAACTGGTCACTCATTTGTTTGACAGTTGCAGAAGGTAGGACTAAAAGGTCCATGTGCTCCACTATCTTATATACATGGGAAATAATAATACTATCTTATATACATGGGAATGTGTGCATGCGTATTCACATATTTGCATGCAGATGTAATCTTCCTATAGCTATTAAAAGCTTCAAGGTACTTTTACTTATCTCCTTGCATATAATCCTCACAACAAAGGGGGTGGATATCATATAAATTTTGCAGTTGCTAAATTTGAGGATGAGAAAGGTTAAGTGAGTTACACAGAGCTGTGAAACTCGGTCTTTTGGAACTTTTCTTTCTTTTTTTTTTTTTTAAACAATATCACTTCAATGTTCAGCATTAGGATAGCTTACTCATTTTAAAATAGAAGCTCTAGATGATAATTATGAAAATTCATAAATTCATACTTGGAATGAACTTACTGTCATCCATGAATGTATGTATAAGAATTTGTTCATCAAGTCCTTGCCAGAAAATTGAGATCAGAGGAGAAGGTAAAAAGGATAGTGAAGTTTTGATGTAAGAGCGGAAGCCCAGGGGCACGTTGGGGCCAAACAGGCCTGGGGTGGAATGTTATAGACAGCCTGTGGAATTTGGTAGTTGGTCAGGAAGGGATAAAGGAGATACCCCAGATGAAGAGTTAGAATGTTGAAAACAGATTTTCCCCCATGCTTTACCCTGGTAGGAGAATGTCCTGTGCATTACTTAGAGGGAATTAATTTTGATGATTTTTTTTTTAAAGTAGCATTCATATCTTCCACTTATAATACCACATGTTAAAAATTGTAACCTAAAAACAATTAAATGATCTTGTTGAAATGTCATTTCTTTTTATCCTTGTTAAGATTAATTTATGTTGAGATTCTGAAAGTTCCTAAAATAGGAATTTATTAACTAGTCAGTGATAACTTATAATCTATATTTAAAATCCCATATTAATGCTACAAAAATAGATTGTTGTAAGTACATCTTCCCCCCCCCCCCCCCCCAATTGTTCCTATAGATAACATGGAATTCTGTGCTTTCAGCTTAAGGTGTTGTTGAGGGTAGAGAATTTGTTTACGGCCAGCCCTTGCTAAGATAGTAATCACATTTTCTGGCAGAAGACTTTTCTGACACTAGTCAATGTGGCTTTGGTTTAGCTTCTGAGGTTCTGTCTTAGTTTGGGCTGCTGTAACAACATACCATAGACTAGGTGGCTTAAGCCACTTTTATTTCTCACATTTCTAGAGGCTGGGAAGTCCAAGGTCACGGTTCTGACAGATTTAGTTTCTTCTGAGAGCCCGCTTCCTGGTTTGCAGATGGTGATTTTCTTTCTGTGTCCTCACATGGTGGAATGGGAGAGAGCTCTGGTCTCTTCCTCTACTAATAAGGGCACCGATCCCTTCAGAGAAGCTCTACCCCCATTACCTCATCTCAACCTAATTACCTCCCAAAGGCCCAACCTCCTAATACTATCACACTGGGGATCAGGGCTTCAACATATATATATTTTTTTCGATGGGGGGGACACAAACATTCAGTGATAAGCAGGGTCACAGAATTAGAAAAAAAATTTAATGAGTAAAAAATATTTTTCAGGGTTTACTGTCTCCTTTTTCATTCAGATATGCTTACCACCTTCAATGAGATGTAAGCATTCAGAATAGAAACAAAATATAAATGCCCATATTTACCTTTTAAGTATTAGAGGAGTACAAAAATCATTATACCAGAAAAGCACAGGGACAAAATAAGGTATATTTAATTCAAATAAAGTATTTGAGACAAAATAAGGTAGATTTAATTCTTAAACTGGAAGATAAATGTTCTTGTGTGGGCAGAAATATCCAAGTTGTTCTAAAGAGTTTAAGATGCATTTTCTAAGGCTGACATGGTGCCACTGTAATTAGAAACAGGTGCATATAAATTAGAAAAGAGAGAAGACTAATTGTTAGTAATGAACCTTTTAAAGTAAAAACTTTACCTAACGAAATGCATAATTAAGCATCAATGGCCAGAAAGATGGACAATCTTCTTTCACTTGCAATAGATTTTGGCTTAAGTTGAAGCCTTGTCACTACTGCTAAGAACATCATTGGTCCTGTATGTATAAAAACCAGCAAAACAACAGACAGTGTTAGAGTTCTGACTTTAATATGCATTAAAAAAGGTGACCATTTTTTTTGTTTGAAAGTGGAAGGGAAATATTGAGAACATTACACCCAGGATATAGTATCAGATAGCAATTATAGGATTCCTTTAAGCAAAGAGGACATCCGTCTATCTTGGAGCTAAAAAGACCTGTTCATGCAGGATTTGCATCTTTTTGTATAGTTCCAGACATCTACTATTGCAGTGATTGTCAGCCTTGATTTCACAGTGAATTACTTGGGGAGCTTTTAAAAATTTCTGTGATCAGTCTCATTCCAGGCTAATTAATCTGAGTGTCCTTTTGTAGGGGTGGAGTGTCACCCAGGCCCGAGTATTTTTTAGAGACCCTACAGGTACCAAGTCCTGGGAAAGGCCGTTTGTAGGATTTTCTAATGGATAATATAATATTCTTTGTTTTTCCCTTTGCCAAGAATTCTTTTGCCCATCTTACCCTCAGTTATTTATCCTTCCCAGACCAGCCCAGCTGCCGCTTGACTGGGAAGCTTTCCCAAAATTAATCAGTTGCACTTCTCCTCTGTGTGTCTCCAATGTAGTTTGTAAATAATTATCATTGTCCTTCCTTAGCACATTTTCAGCATTTGTAAATTATGTCTGTCTTTTGTCAATCCTTTAAAAATTCACAGGTTAGTAGAAAAGTTAAATTCAGGGAGCCAATTCAGTTTTATATTCCAGTGGCTAGCAGAGTGCTTGATAGGTGCTCAGATATACATGTGTGGAGCTGTTTGATAGAATATCCTTGATGACTTTTGCTTCAGTGACACACACGTTTGATATATTCATGTGATGTATATATGTATTCAGTAATTTTGCATATATGAATTCAAAATTTATGCCATTTATGTATTGGCAGAGGTAATAGAGATGTGTTATGCAAAATGTGAACTTGTTTGACTCAAAACCTTTATTTTTCAAATTTGTGGTACATTTTAGCAAGTTCTTAGCACCATCAAAACTTATAAGAAATGTTTAGTGTTTATGAGTTCAAACCAATAATTTTCTGCTTATTTTCTTGTGTTTTATAACCCACAGAGTAAATGTTATATTTCAGTTCATGTCCAAGGAGAAGTATTAACCACAAATTTCTGCTTTGGTTTAAAGAAGTGTATTTCATTTTTTTCCAACTGTGGACATAAACATTTTCACATGAGAGTCAGCAGTCTTGTACTTGAGAAGGGGATATGGTATGTTTCCAGAAAAGTGCAGAGTTAGTTTTTTATTTCAGTGGAAAATATGTTGTCATAGACTATAAATAAAAATCTCATTAAGAATAATAAACTACTTGCAAAATTATTAGAAAATAATTTTTAAAATTATTAAAAAACCCTCAACCATCTGATATAGAATGATGGTACCTCCATAAAATGTTGTAGGTTTCTAAAAATGTTTGGAGTAATCTGTAAAATATGCTATTAATTAAAAATGTAAGATGCATGGGGCGCCTGGGTGGTTCAGTTGGTTGAGCAACCGACCTCAGCTCAGGTCGTGATCTCACGGTCCATGAGTTCAAGTCCTGCATCGGGCTCTGTGCTGACAGGTCAGAGCCTGGAGCCTGCTTTGGATTCTGTGTCTCCCTCTCTCTGCTTCTCCCCTGTTCACCCTCTGTCTCTCTCTCTCTCTCTAAAAAATAAATAAATGTAAAAAAAATAATCAAAATATAAGATGCAGAAGAATGCATACTGTAAGTTTCTTCTCAGGTGAGAAGTATTGGCTTGAGTGCGTGAGTATGTATGTGTCTGTGTATGTGCGCTGCTAATATTTTTAAAGAGAAACAATGCAAGGATAAGCCAAAAACTAATAAAAATGATTATATACAGAGATGTGAAGAAAATAGTGGGGAAGAGATAACAATGGAGGCTAGACCTCTATCGAAGTGCTTTGTTTTATAGTTTTGGCTTGGGAACCATATAAGCATTTTATGTCATTAAAAACAAAATTAATTTAAAAGGAAAACAACAAATCTATCTAGAAAACTGGGGACAAACAGAACTAATAAACTTAATTCTGTATCACAGAGAACTATGCGAAGAATAAATTTTTAGAGATTTTATTTTACTTTATTTAAAAACATTTTTTTGCTTAATGTTTATTTATTTTTGAAGGAGCCAGCACAAGTGGGCAAGAGGCAGAGAGAGAGAGGGAGACACAGAATCCGAAGTGGGCTCTGGGCTCTGAGCTGTTAGCACAGAGCCTGACGTGGAGCTCGAACCCACAAAGTGTGAGATCATGACCTGAGCAAAAGTCAGAAGCTCAACGGATTGAGCCACCCAGTGCCCCATATTTTTGGTGATTTTAAAACACAATGTTTTAAGATGTGTTTAAACTTTACAGCACTAGTGAAATATAAAGATAAAACACATGGAATTTTTTTAAACTGCCCTCAGTGGTATTGTAGCAGGTAATGTTGGCATTGTTACTTTATTATTAACAGATACATAGGTAAATAGATGGGATAAAGCAAGTAAGTAATTATGTTAACATTAGGAAGCAGGATATTCACAGCAAGAAAAAAAGCTAAAATATAAAATCAAAGAAGTTAAGTAAAAGTCCTATATTGGTTAACTTGGAGATATATATGCTTATGTATTTATTTTGTTTCTATCTGAAAATACATGTTTTCTAGGTTTGCACACTGAAAAGCCCTAGAAGCAAGGACCACACAGTCACAATGACTATTCTATGGACATCTAAATATCATTTTTCCACTAAAAAAGACAAACAAACCAATAAAGAAGGCTCTTTAGAGAAATGACAGATTGTGGGTCGGGGCAGGAATTGTACAAGATGAGCCTGGGACATCTTGTCAGAACAAATAAGAGAAAGCTATTCGAGCATATTATGATCATGTCAAAATTATACAGGAGCCAACCCGAAGGGCTCCCACTGGCCAAAGATGGGGCAAAAGAATAATGATCACAGTGCAGTGTAACACTTAATAATACACACAAACAAAACCAAACAAGCATAAAAGCAAAAACACAAAACCTTTTTAACACCCTTGGAGGCAGCTAGGGTATCAAATCATTGTTTTGAAAATTGATAAAAGGAAGGGCTCAGTTATTTCTCATGCAATTTTCTGTATACATTGTATTTCAGAATACCTAATAGTTTATATAAGAGAATTTCTTATTTATAGAAAAACCTTGCTATTAAAGGCAGAAGGAATGCAAATAGTACCAGTTTATAAGCCCTAATGATATAACAGGTTAATAATCACAAATCACAAATAATCATCAAGCAAAAGGTTGATTGGGGACTTGACGATGGACCATTTTTTTTTTTAAGAGAAAGTGAGAGAGAGAGAGAGAGAGAGAGAGAGAGAGAGAGAGAGAGAGACAGACAGTGCGAGCAGTGGAGGGGCAGAGGGAGAGGAGAGAATCCTAAACAGGCTCCAAGCCCAGAGCAGATCTCCTGTGACATCAGGACCTGAGCCAAAATCAAGAGTAGGAGGCTTAATGGACAGAGCCACCCAGGTGCCCTGTGGATGGACCATTCTTAATTGTGGACAGGAAGGGGACAAATGGAGGCATGTACCTCTTGAAGTAAAACAATAATGAACATCTCCATGGATGAAGTTTTCTTGACCAAAAAACCAAAAAACCAAAAACAAAAAAACCCAACTGATTAATAAAATAAAGCCTCTATTTTGAATTCCAGGCTTTAGGAAATATAGAGGATAGAGAAACGGATTAAGCACCATTATAAGAATCCAATTAGCTAAATACAAAATGGAAAAATTCTATAGACCAAGGACCCAGTTTCTTCAATAAATAGCATTTAAAAAAAATAAGAGAAGAAAGTTATAGGTTGAAAAGTGCCTTATTGAGATTTATCAACCAATTGGATCTTGGTTACTAATTTGTACCAAAAACTCAAAAGGCATTTTCAGACAATTGGGAGGACAATTGAATGTGGGCTGGTTATTAGTTGTTATTAAGAAATAATTGCAAATTTTGTTGAGTGTGTTAAGGATACAGTGATATATTGTAGATAGTTCTTTTCTGAGATATATATTTATATATTTGTGAGTATTTATGGGTAAAATGACAGGTTTTCTAGAATTTGCTTTAAAATACCTTAGCGGGGGGTGCCTGGGTGGCTCCATCGGTTAAGCATCCGACTTCAGCTCAGGTCGTGATCTCACAGTTCGTGAGTTTGAGCCCTGCATCAGGCTCTGTGCTGACAGCTCACAGCCTGGAGCCTGCTTCGGATTCTGTGTCTCCCTCTCCCTCTGCCTCTCCCCTGCTTGTGCTCTGTCTCTCTGTCTCTCTGTCTCTTTCTCAAAAATAAATAAACTTAAAAAAAATTAAAAAAAATACCTTAGGAAAAAAAGATGAAATTGGGACAGCAGAAAGTTGATAACTATTGGAGATGATTGCTTGATATATACATTCATTAGATGATTTTCTTTACTTTTTTTTAATATTTGAAATTTTTCCTAAAAAGTTAAAATATATAATACTCAGCACGATCAATTTGCATATGGTTTGAAGAAATTCGTAATTTTTTTAGACAAAAAACAGTGGGTCATTAGCAATATAATATCTTTTAATTTCTTTGGACCCTTGTATATAGCAAAACTTTTTTGATTAAGGAACTAAAATATATTAATTAAGGAATAATTATCATACAATTATTAATATCAATGAGAAGGAAACGAGTCACACTGAGCATTTTTTAGAACCTAATTTTAACTTCAGCTTTTATCATTTAATGGAGTTGTTTACTGAATTAGACAAATTCAGTAAAAAAGAGTGGCATGATCAATGATGTTTACTCCAGGTGTAGGATGATTGTAGCGCTAGTAATGTATTTTTGCCTACTCTGGCCTATAGCCCTTCTCTGCTGCCAGGTACCTTCAACACTCTCATGATGGAACTTGTGATCTGTGACTATATGTCAGGAGTCTGGAATTGCAAAGATGAATGAGGTTCTAGATACTAAGGATTTCTAATGCCATCGCTAACGCTGTCTTATTTATAATTTTGGGCAGATTACTTCTCCATTAAACACCATACATTTGAGAGAGCTTTTTTCTGGTAGTGATTTCAATTGACACCTCATCTCTGTTTTTTTTTTTTTAATCCCACCTATGTAAAATGCAAGACCATTTTATTTTTAATTCCAACCCAGTTGTGTATCTGATTTATAGATACTTGGTTGACTTGCAATTTAGGATGTTTTGATTGTTAACAAAATGTGATCACCAATTATATAACCTATAATTGCCTCCAGGATGTGTCATGTTCATTGTTTTTAAAGTGCTTTTATTTTTTGAGCATATTGTAGAAATGATATATCTTTAATATTAACTGTATCAAAATGAAATGATGAATGAAACCTGACATGGAAGTGGTTTTAGATGGGTGACTCTCACAGCCCGTTTAATTTTGTTAGGTTGAGGTATCCCTGTTTTAAGTAAAGTTTATTTTCAGTGCAATGTGTAAAAGGACATATGCATCATTTTCTGCCCTTTTATCTTATTTTGGGTATACATAAGTGGAATTTCTCAAAGTAGTTGGGGTATAATCTACACATTTCTTACCTTCCACAGAGCATAGGAAAACAATTGAATTTCAGTCTTCTCTAAATTACAGCTACTTCTTGGATTTTAAATAATTAAAAGGTATAGAAAGCAATTTTTTATCATTTTTCCTTTACTTTTGAACTACTACGAATGTTAGCTCATTATTGATTATCTAAATTAGCCCCACAGGATACTATCTTCATATTCTACCTTATGTTTCTAACTAAAGTATAGGTTACATATCAGACATATCAAGGAGAGCTTGTAGAGTTGACTGCCAAGGGCTAAAATTACTTTGTTCTAGAGTGTGATTATTGTAGGCCTAATCCTAGAAGACCAAATGATGACGTAGTAGACAAAAGACGGGAACCAACATTTTTGAGTACTCAGTGCCAGGAGGTGTGCAAAATTGTCTATGTCCTATAATCTTCATGATAACCCTTTGAAAAGGGTACTAATACCCTTTCTACTTCACATGAATAGACATGAGGACCTGAGAGATAAAGTAACTTGTTAAAGTTTATACAGCTCACAAAAAGTCTGTCTTTCTCAGTAGAGTTTTCTAAATGAGGGGCACCTGGGTGGCTCAGTCAGTTAAACATCCCACTTCTGCTGAAGTCATGATCATGGTTCGTGGGTTTGAGCCCTGCGTCGGGCTCTGTGCTGACAGCTGGAGCCTGGAGCCTACTTCAGATTCTGTGTCTCCCTGTCTGCTCATGCTCTCTCTCTTTCAACAATAAATAAACATTAATAAAAAATTTAATATTTTCTAAATGAAACACTATTAGATGGATCCTTCACAGACCTTGTATGTAATATACTTTGTGAAATCTGTACTCAGAGATGTTAGACTTGGTTGGTAGATATTTTTCGTAGACATTGGTATGAGTTTTCATCATTCCCCAGTTTTGCTCTGGAGGGGGTTTTTTATTTTGATTTTATTTTTTTAACTTGTTTTATTTTTTATTTTTTTAAAATTTACATCCAAATTAGCATATAGTGCAACAATGATTTCAGGAGTAGATTCCTTAGTGCCCCTTACCCATTTAAGCCCATCCCCCTCCCACAACCCCTCTTGTAACCCTCAGTTCTCCATATTTATGAGTCTCTTCTGTTTTGTCCCTCTTGCTGTTTTTATGTTATTTTTGTTTCCCTTCCCTTATGCTCATCTGTTTTGTCTCTTAAAGTCCTCATATGAGTGAAGTCATATGATTTTTGTCTTTCTCTGACTAATTTCACTTAGTGTAATACCCTTCAGTTCCATCCACATAGCTGCAAATGGCAAGATTTCATTCTTTTTGATTGCTGAGTAATACTCCATTGTGTATATATATATATATATATATATATATATATATATATATATATACATACATACCATATCTTCTTTAGCCATTCATCCGTTGATGGACATTTGGGCTCTTTCCATACTTTGGCTATTGTTGATAGTGCTGCTATAAACATGGGGGTGCATGTGTCCCTTCGAAACAGCACACCTGTATCCCTTGGATAAATGCCTAGTAGTGCAATTGCTGGGTCATAGGGTAGTTCGATTTTTAGTTTTTTGAGGAACCTCCATACTGTGTTCCAGAGTGGCTGCACCAGATTGCATTCCCATAATTTTGATTTTAAACACACAGACTTAAGTACTTGTTCATCATCCTCCTGGTTCAAGTTCTTAATAATTCATATTATATACTAGTTAAATTTTTTTCAAGTCCTGAACATAGTTTTCTAAGTAGTATAAAATATGAAGAGTAACATATTGACCATATTGGCTGTATTTTTCTCATTCTCCATCCCAGAAGGAACACAGTGTTTCAGTTCATCCTTGCTATTATCTTGTAGGGGATAACTACTATTTTATCTAATGAGAACAAAATAATGAACTAGCAGCTAGGAGTGTCTCTTGTAATGACTATCTCCCTTATTAATACCTGACTCCTCCAAAGTCTAGGGCATGTTAATACACTTCACTGAAAAATTTCTGAGTCAGGTAAGCACTACTCTACACCAAATGGTTCTTCAAGCTGCTTGGAAAAGGCAGAAAAAGGTCATGTGATTTCCAGTGACTGCTTCATAAATAGTATGGCACCCTAGATTGATATTTTAAATTTTAGACTCATGAATATATGAAATTCATTTATAAAATTTATAATGGTCTATTAAGGGGAAAAAGAATAACACTTCCACTTTGAAGGGATTAATGCCTTCTCAGAAATAGAAGTGTCTGATGTTTATTTTAGTTTCATTGTAATTCCCTTCACTGGAGTTAGATTATAAAAGAATTTTCCTAGGATCTAGAAATATAGTTAAGGTGAGTTCTAAATACCCAATTCAGTGTTTTGGTTATCATGGTCTGATTACTCACGAACCTACTGAGTCATCAGTAGGTTACGCTGATGATACACTGGTAATTTTTATGGTTTGAAAAATTATTTCTATGCTATAAATGCAAACCACGACAATTACTTTATGCTTGAGTTTTTCTGGAACCTTGAGGCTAATTAATTTCACCATGCTTCTCAACTCTGTCATCCTTGCTTGCCACTCACAAAGTATCTATTTTCTCACATACTTTACACTTTGCACTGCCTTGTCCTTCCCTTCCTTTTGGTCTATCCTTTTGTTACTGATTTCTTTCCCAACTCTTTATACTGGGACCTGTGGAACTCTTTCCTAGTAAACACATTTGTTGATCTTTCTTACACATTTAACTCAGAAAATCACTTCTGGTCTTCTAGATCCTTCTAAGATCAGGCCTACAAAGAATCACATAGCCTAATAACTGATACCTTACCTTGATTACCTCTGTTTCTAGTGAATACTAAATATTGAATTTTAAGTTTTTGTTTTTTATTAAAATTTTTTAAATGTTTATTCGTTTTTGAGAGACAGAGAGAGACAGAGCATGAGTGGGGAAGTGGGGGAGAGAGAGGGAGACACAGAATCCGAAGCAGGCTCCAGGCTTCGAGCTGTCAGCACAGAGCCCGACGTGGGGCTCCAACTTCTGAACTGTGAGATCATGACTTGAGCCAAAGTCAGATGCTCAACCGACGGAGCCACCCAGGCGCCCCCTGAATTTTAAGTTTTTTAAACCTTATATTAATAAGCTAGTTTCTCTAATTGAAAAGCTCTGTGGGAAGAACAGTTTTGGTGTGTACCAAACCTATTTTATCTCTTCCTAAAATCTCCTATTCTACTTGCACCACATAGTAAAATAATTTCAGAATAATTGCTCTTCCATGAGGCTGCCCTTTTCTGCCGCTGTGTTTGCCGACGCTGTTTCCCTGCATTAGAATATAATTCTCTGCCTTTCCCTACTTTTTAAATCTTAACATTATTTAA
The DNA here is from genome assembly GCF_022837055.1 of Prionailurus viverrinus. Lineage (NCBI taxonomy): Eukaryota > Metazoa > Chordata > Mammalia > Carnivora > Felidae > Prionailurus > Prionailurus viverrinus. The sequence continues at coordinate 34,903,058 of NC_062568.1, forward strand.
GATTCAGTAAAAATTTCACCTTCTTCAAGCTACCTAGACACAACTAATTTGAACCGGGCATTCTTCCCGTGGTATTTTGATTATACCTCGTACTCTTCTACACGGTGTGTCTCGTATTTTATTTGCTATGGGCCTGTATTTATTTTCCACTTGGTTGCAAGATTTTTAGGATCAGGGACTTTAGTGAAGTCATCTTTGAACCCTTGGGATGATAGTTCTGAGCTGGAATCGCAGCAGCTGTCTTAGACAGGAATATCTTGCTGGCTGGGGACAGAAAAGCACTGAAAATCAGCATTCAACAAGAAGGTTATTGTAAGGACAACTGGTGAAATCACACAGAAATATAAATACAGGCACCAGAGTATGTACAAGACTCTTGGGAAATGGAACTGGGAAAACATTAGAAACGAAGGATTTTGTTTTTATCTCTTTCTCTCTGTCCCTCAGGGGATGCATGGCCTCTCTCATTTCCGTCTCATGTTTTCTCTGTCAAACCAGCTTCCTCTAAATCTGATGGCACAATGCCTCCACTGTTCTAGCCCAGACCATACACAACTTGAATATCTCAGCTTTTATCACTAGATGGCAATTTTTTCTGTAGTCTCTTAGTTCAAATTTCCAAGAGGGGTTTCTTAGTAATTCCTATTTTTAAAAAATGTTTATTGATTTATTTTTGAGAGAGAGCAAGAGAGAGAGAGAGAGAGAAGAGAGAGAGACAGAGGACAAACAGGGGATGGGCAGAGAGAGAGAGGGAGAGAATCCCAAGCAGGCTCTGCACTGTCAGTGCAGAGCCCGACATGGGGCTTGAACCCAAGAACCATGAGATCATGACCTGAGATGAAGTTGGACGCTTAACCAACTGAGCCATCCAGGCGCCCTCGTAATTCCTGTTTTTAAGCCCAGCCATAATTTATTGTAGGTTCCTGGGCAGACTAAGAACTGGGTACTCCTCAGACGGAGGTATTCCCTGGTCTAAAGAGCTGTACAAGCAGAGGAAGACGTGGGAGCACATAAGATACAAAACGTGACCATTAGTGTTATAGGGCCTGTTGGAAGACCTGGTTCTGCCAGAGATCGTCTTAGCATAATGGATCTTCTACAGATAGTTATTGAATTGCTCTAAATTGAACAAAATTTGGTTAAACTCGTACCACAAAAAATATTTTTTCTTCTTTAAGAGTATGCTTAGAATAAATACTTCATTAAGTACTTACCCATTCAAAGTTAATTACACTGTTTAGTCATTTTCTATTTATAAAATCAATTTGTTCATACACAGTTTTGTGATTGCATGCTAAATACATCTATATTTGCAAATGACAGTTCTTTAAAATGGTGCATAATTTCACACTTTGAGTTCTAGATTTTAAAAGTGTAATAATTTTGGTCCTGAATTTCTTTCTGAAGATCAGTGTCAGATGGAAAATATGAACATGGAAGAAAGTCTTTCTATTAGTTCACATTATCTGCGTGTTTTTTTTCTTTATTGCTTTCTACCAAAATTTAGAAAAGTACTGTGGAATTTCCACATTTAGAGACACTTTGCCGTTAGAACAGGAGAAATAAATAAAATAATAATACTTATATTAACAAAGTTGTGACGGTTGAGTGAGAAAATGTTTGCCTAGAACATAGAAGGTATTCAATAAATGACATTATTTTCAAACACATAGCTATCACATTGGTTTCCCTAAACTACCACTTTCTTCATTTTGCTCTCTGGAGGCCTTCTTTCTTTTCACATATTTTAAACTGTTCTCTTACTAAATTTCCAGTATGTTGTACCATCCTCTTTAGGCAATCCTTTTATTCCAGTCTACTTCTGTGCCTTTGCTGTTTATTTTCTTCTCCTCTTGGAATGCCCTGCATTCTTCTTTTAACTTTGATAAATTCTGTACTTGTTCAAGGGCCAGTTCAAATAATTCCATTTTTAGGAGAGCTAGCCCAGCACAATGGAGCAAGACTAGATTCTAATGTCAGAACACTTGGGTCTGACCTATAGGTTCTCACCTATAGGTTATATGACCTTGAACAGGCTGTATAGTTTTATTCTATTCATCTGCGAAATGGGGATAAGAATATTGCAACTATAAAATCTTTCACGTATATCTTAGCCCACAGGGATATTTTTCTTTCTGATTTTTCTTCTTAGACCGTGAATGTAATGGTATGGTATCTCATGTTTTTCTTTTCTTGTCTTTATGTTGGCCCTGTTTCATATGAAAACTATGGTTTTATATTTTGAAGGAACATATTAAGATAAAAATGTTCTGCATTTTTAGAATACTAGATTTTAACAGTTGGAGTTAGCAGCAACCAGGCAACTGTCATTTAGTAGTGAGGCCTGATTAAATTGCAGGACTTAGGGAACTGTACCTTTTCTGTGATCAAGTATCCTTAAGGTAGTCTTGACCTCTCCAGAGAGGCAGTCTTGTGAGTCATGGCAACTCCACCTTGGATAAATGCCATGGTCTTCTCTGAGTTTAGTTTGATGAAAGCACTGGGAGGAAAGAGACCAAAAGGGGCCTTTGCTCCCACTGTTGGAGCATGAATTATTTGCCTGGATAATTAGGGTCTAAGTGCTGTCATTATAGAGATTAAAGGCTGCTGTAACACTTGCTGAAGTTTCCTCCTCGTTTAGGTACCAGCTGCCTCCAAGAGCAGTGAAGCAAGTTGCTGAAGATAATGGTGCTGCAGGCTCTAAGTGGCTTCCAAGTGAGAGTAGGATACAACCGCTTGATTTAAGTAACAGCAACAGAAACAAAGACCATTTAGGCTGCAGGGAACATCACAAATGTGTATGCATTATTGTGGGTATAAAATCTTGATATTTATCACAACATTGTTGTTCTGTTGCAGTTAATAGTTCTTTCATAGGAATAAAGAGTTTTTTCTTTTTTTTTCCTTTTTCTTATAGGTCACTGAGTAGAATAGTGATTGGCTTATATCCCATTTCCTTAAAGAGATTCTAGCTTCTTGTATGTGTCCTAATAAAAAAATTTATCGCCATCCAGTTACTTCTTTATGTTGCAGCCAGGTGTCCTAGAGGTGTGACTAAACATCTACTCCATTACCTGCCTCTGCTGACCTCCCTTTTTGGCCTCCATTTATGAAAGGCAAAAAGTTACCATGACTGAGGGTCATGGAGTCAGCTGTCAGCCCCACCACTTACTAGGTGTGACCTTGAGCCTACTCTATAGCCTCTCTGCATCTCAGTGTTCTACTCTGTAACCATCAGAGGATTCCTAAGAGAATTAAATGAGTGAATACTTAGAAAAATACCTCCCAGATTATACTCTATTATAGGTGCTTTTAATGTTCTTATTATTGAGTACATATGGCAGCTGGCTTTTAATCTATATAAGAACTCTCCAGGAAGTAGAATTATCACAATTAAACAGACATGGAAATACTGGTTTAGCAACGTTAGAACACGGATGCCAAGACATAGCTAGTAAGTAAGCGGTGGAGCCAGAATTCAGTGCTTGCCTGACTCTGAAATCTGCTGTTTACAACCATTGTGCTTTATGGCCTAGGGTCTCTTTACAAAAATTTCTTCACTAGGTACTACATGTTAGTCCTCTTTAACATTAATTTGTGCCATTTATGACACTCTCCCCAACTAACATGTAAGAAGTCCGTACCTTCTGACTTCCACTGAATGCCTGCAGTAATGCTGAGCTTGAAATCAGCATTTGCTAATTCCTGCTGATGTACCTAAAGTATTAATTCCAGAGAAGCCCCTTCACAGTGTCATACATCCTTTATGGATTCCACCTCTGTGCTCTCTGAGATCACGGTTGATGAGTAAAGGGGGAGAAGAACTGGCTCAGCAGTCAGGCTGGGCCTTCCCTTGACTGTCCTCTCTTTGTGGCTCCTCTTCCAGGTGTTTAATTGGAGTAGCTTCCTTCATTTCTCCGTCCAGCTTGTGCTAACAGGTGGAGAGAAGGTAGACCAGGGTACGAAACTGTTCATACTTTACATTTAGTTGACTGAGTATATCATCTGCTTACATGCCAGTATTTCCAAATTTTGGACTTCAGTACATACAAGGAGTGGAGGTCCAACTGCTACTGTGTTTAGAGCCAAAGACCCAGTATGTGGTACAAGCCCCTCTGAACATCTTCCAAGCTGTAGCAGAAGTTCCACTACGTGCCCCTGAGCTTTCAAGTAGTTGGGTGGTCTTGACTGCTGCTGTAGCTTTGGAGTTACCATCATATTTAACCTAGCGTAGGCCCCCCAGCACAGTGAAACCATTTGAAATGACAGTGAGGCAGTCACTTTAATGCTGTAGTTTTTATTTTCTCATTGTGAAAGTTTGTCTTTGTTACATATGGATTGTTTCCTTGATATCTTTTGAATGATTCCCTGTGAGCTGACCCCAAATTTTAAACTCTAGTGAATTAAAAATTATCTAAAGATATTTCTAAACACTGAAGAGAGGGAAAAATTTAGAAGAATAATTTCATAAAAATTATGACAAATGTTTTGGGCCAGAGAAGATATTTGGACTTTAAATATATGGTAACTAGAAAATAAATCTTTTCTTTTTTTGCTTTAATCTATGAACACATTGGAAAGTAAAATTAGTTTCAGAGCTTTTGAGTTTAAAATTTAAAAGCCTTACATTTCCTGTACTCAAATTATAACAAAATTTTGTATTAAGTAATAGGGTTTTTAAATAGCTAGTAAACAGAAGTCTGAATTAAAAGGAAAAAAAGTAGAAAATGATGGATTTTGGTTAAAAGATAAATTCTTGGCACATCACCCTTAAAAAAATTTTTTTTAAATGTTTATTTTTGAGAGAGACAGAGACAGAGTGTGAGCAGGGGTGGGGCAGAGAGAGAGGGAGACACAGAATCTGAAGCAGGCTCCAGCCTCTGAGCTGTCAGCACAGAGCCCGATGTGGGGCTCGAACTCACGAACCATGAGATCATGACCTGAGCGGAGTCAGACATTTAACTGACTGAGCCATTCAGGCACCCCAGTCCTTTTGATTCTGTGATTCTGGTGTAATGAATACCTAAGATGATTCTGATATGGGTAGCCTGCTGCTTAATCTTTGAGAAAATTGGGTTGAGAGCATATTGTGTACTTTAAAGTTACTCAGTGATATCTGCCTGACTTTGTATTAATTGATTACAGTGATACAGATTATGATCTCAATTATAACTGATAATGATAGATGATAATAATGAGTCCTTCAACAAATGTTTACTGAGCACCTACTATTTTCTAGGCACTGTTGTAGATGTTGGGAATACAGCAGTGAAGAAAATGACAATCCTTGACCTGAAGGAGTTTACATCCCGGATAGGAGTGACAGAAAATAAAGCAACAAATCAATATATGTCAGAGGCTGACCAATGTTATAAAGCAAAATAAAGCAAAGTAAAGATAATGGGAGCAGGTCATTGCTTTATGATATGAGGGGAGTAGGAAAGGAAATGATGTTTGTTGAGTACAGTATATCATGTGTTTTGTTTATTTTTTCTTGTTAATCCTCAGAATCCAGAAAGTTAGCGTGTATTATTTTTATTTTGTAGATGCCAGCACTAAGACCCGTGAAGGTGAAGTGATTTGCCCAAGGTCTGAGAGACAGCAGATGTTTAAGTCAGACTCAAACCCAGGTCTTGTTGACTCTGCTCTGCCACACTGTTCTTGTTGTCTCCCTGACCCGATCATCCAATGAGGGAGTGTTTTTATTAGCACCTTTCAATATACAAAGTGTATTTCCATATATACTATTGTTTAACGTTCATAATAATCCAAATAAAATAGTGTTATTATCAAACTGATTGTAAAGAGGAGAAAACCAAGACTCTCAGAGATGAAATGATCTCCCCAGATTAGAAAGTGCATGTTCACAGGTCTTTGACTCTGAAGCCTTTGCCCTTTCTATAAGCTAAAGGCGAAAGTAGGAGGGATATTAGAGGTACCTGGGGTGGCTCAGTCAGTTGAGTGTCTGACTCTTCATTTTAGCTTAGCTCATGAAACCAGGGTTGTGGGATAGAGCCCTGCATCAGGCTCTGTGCTGAGCATGGAGACTACCTAAGATTCTCTCTCTCTCTCTTTTCCTCTGCCCCTCTCCTCTGCTTGCACGTTCTTTTTCTCTCTGAAAAAAAAAAAATAAATAAATAATTAAAAAAGTTACATTACCGTGTGCTTAGGAGTGTGACCCCTTGAGCTGAAGGGCTGGCATTTGAATCCCAGTTTCACCCTCTAGTAGTAGTTGACCTTGGGATTTTAAGTACTCTGACCTCAGTTTTCTTCTCTGTAAAATGGGTATAATAACAGTATTTAATTTATTATGAGGGTGAAATGAGCCAACACATCTAAAGCACTTAGGACAGTGCCTAGCATAGGGTGCTATGTGAAAATTATCTCTTAATATAATGTTGGGGAGACAAAAGTCTCCTGTAATTAAAAGTCATACGGGCTACTCTTTTACATAAATGTCAAATGATGTGATTTTGACAATAATTACAGAAGTTCAGAAAATAGATGTGACCTACACCTTGGCCTTCTGGATTCCCAGGAGTGTGTGGGAGTTTTTGAAGCCCCCTATGGACATCTCTTTACCCTGATTTTCTAAGTTTTCAGTTAATCTATCATTTGCTCCAACTCTAGTCCACCACCTCAGGCAACCTGTGATGTTAAATAATTGCCTCTGATTATTTCTGACTATGTTTGGGGAAAATGCTGTTCACATAGAGCCAGCTCTGAGTCAGGTCAGTAAAGCTTGTGAGTGAGGTGTTCTGGAGAACCACAAGGTCGGTCAAATAACATCGTTCTCAGGGAATGGGGCTCTGGAAGAGCCACAACCCGTTCTGCTCTGCCCACTGGTTCCTGTGCTGTTGTGTTTTTGTTTTCGTTTTTTACCATGATTGTGTGCTGTTGGTTTTTAAGTCTACTGCACAGCTGGGGTTAGGGAGAGGAGAATATGGCAAATTAAAATGCCACAAAACTTGTTCTTACTGAGATTCAACATTTTTTTTTTCCTGAGTAAACAGTCCTTGGATTGCTGTGAACAGTTAATTTTCAGAGTTCTGAAAAAGTTGATTCTGATCAATTTTTTTAGTGTTTTTAGTGCTTTGATGGAGAAGAGGGTTTTTGGAGGCTCTTCTTCCATCAGTTTCCATCACTGATAATATTTAAATAGCATAATTACAATAATGATTTGGGAGTAAACAGTAATATTTGGGTAACCATGGGATATGAATGAGCAGGGAGATGTGTCCAGGTTTATGTGAAAGAACTATGGACTTGAGCACTCAGCACACCATGGGCAGACCAGTGCGTTTTCGAGGGGGATTGGATTGTTTTCTGTGTGTGTGTGTGTGTGTGTGTGTGTGTGTGTGTGTGTATGCATGTAGTTAAATTAATGTGTCAAGAAAACTTAGAAAAATGAAAATGTTTTACTGTAGATCCACTTTCTAAGCACAAATCTTTTCTGACTTTCTTGAATCATTCTTAGGTTTGAGATCAGTCTGGCATATTCTAATAGCTTTTCAAGGAGTCATAGTATTTTGGAATCTGTATGTTTCGAGTAGAGAAGCAGTTGAATGCCAGGCCTCACATTCAATCTGTAATAGAGGCTGAGCCCGGAAAGGTCAGGAATACTGAAAACACCTGGGAATGCTTTTGTTCTCAAGTCAATAGCTTCTAACATTCATTGTTGAGTCTCTCCTTCCTTTCTCTTATTGCACAGGCTTGAGTATTTCTGGTTGAGCCACAGAGTAAAATTCAGTCGTCTACTTGTTACTCAGTGCTTCCATTGTTACTATGCCTTTAATGGAGTAGAAATCACATAGTGCATCTTCTGTGTAGTTATAATAGTGATCAGGTCATGGTCAGACGCTTTATTCAATTCTAAGGGAATTGTCTATATTTCAACTTGATATGAAATATATCATGGAGCACAATGTAAAATACATTATCGGATGTTATCAACCACGAGTCCCACCCACTTGCTTGTCATTCAAAGATATATTTCCCGTCCTTCAACTTTATTGATATCTATTTTCCATGTCATAAAATTTACCCATTTCAAGTGTGTAATTCAGTGATCTTGAGTAACTTTACTGAGTGGTGGAACTATCATCATAAATCAATTTTAGGATTTCATCTTCCCAGTAGGATCTCTCATGTCCATTTACGTGTCCCCTTTTGCACAGTCTGCCTCAGGCAACCACTAATCTACTTTCTGTTTTTATAAATTCACCCTTTCTGGACATTTCATATATATGTAACAATACCATATGTGTTCTTTTATGTCTGCCTTCTTTCACTTTGCATGATATTTTCTAAGTTCATCTGTGATATAGTTAGTTACCTTGATGGAATCTTTATCTGTATGAGTAATGTGAGTTAAAAACTTACCATAGGCATGGGGTGCCTGGGTGGCGCAGTCGGTTAAGCGTCCGACTTCGGCCAGGTCACGATCTCGCGGTCCGTGAGTTCGAGCCCCGCGTCAGGCTCTGGGCTGATGGCTCAGAGCCTGGAGCCTGTTTCCGATTCTGTGTCTCCCTCTCTCTGCCTCTCCCCCATTCATGCTCTGTCTCTCTCTGTCCCAAAAATAATAAGTAAACGTTGAAAAAAAAATTAAAAAACTTACCATAGGCTTTTATCAAGTTAGGAGTTAAGGGTATTGTTATTGGTGAGAACTGTAGTTTTACAAAACTACATTATATATTAGCATCGGTGATTTTGTGACAAATGTCTGTTTTAAAAGCATAAACACTGTTGTTTGTTTTTGCTTGATAGGTGGTAATTGTTCAAGTCAGAGTATACTTTCTCATTTCAGGAAATCTTTTCTAGGTTATAAGCTTAGAAGTATTATCGAGGACAGCAGGCAGGGCCCGTGTTGATAGAACAGATTGCATTAGAATGTGAAATGGAACAGCTTATTTCTTCTAGTTTCAGCAGGGAGGTAGCCTCATGAGTTTCCAGCCAACTGTGCTGTGGCCCATGCCACGGACTGTGAGATCATGAAGTCATCACCAATCACCAGGGCCAGAGGGAAGTGGGGATTTTAGGTTAGGTAGATAAGAAAAAAATTTATGAGGGATAGAGGCTGAGCTTCCCTGCTCTAGAGGGCATCTGGAGAGATCTGATTACCATCCTTACAGTGATATTGCCGTTTATTCTAAGTTGTAAAGTAAAACCTATTTATACGTTGTGGTATTTGGTAACACTTAAAAATTTTTAATAGCTCTCAATAATAGAAAAAAAAAGAATTAAAATGATAAACTAGTAAATTTCTGATTCTTTTTTTTTTTTAATTTTTTTTCAACTTTTTAATTTATTTTTGGGACAGAGAGAGACAGAGCATGAACGGGGAGGGGCAAGGAGAGAGGGAGACACAGAATCGGAAACAGGTTCCAGGCTCCGAGCCGTCAGCCCAGAGCCTGACGTGGGGCTCGAACTCACGGACCGCGAGATCGTGACTTAGCCAAAGCCAGACGCTTAACCGACTGCGCCACCCAGGCGCCCCTAAATTCCTGATTCTTAAGGGTAGCTCATGCAGAATGTTTATGAACATTGACCAACTCAAAAGGTGTGACGGTGGTGGGGGGACACACTTGCAGAATAATATAACGGACCAGTGAAAACCCAAAGGCATAGGACTGAAGCATCTCCTGCAAATATTAATAGTTCCTTGAAGAACATTATGCCTGAAGACCATAATTTAATATGGGAGTCTGCAGAATTTGCCTTTATGTATCGCTCTGGGAAGTATGACATTTTATTTGTATCAAATGGCCAGGATTTTAAATTAATTTTGCTCCTTTTTGACTCACTTGTACTGTATACCTATGAAACAATACCGTTTAATGTGTCAGCTCTGCCAGTGGAACTTTGTAGTCAGTTATATATCCTGCCATTAGATACTTGAAAAAACTATTTGTTTATTTCTGTAATGGTTTGCTATTTCCATCCAATTCGTAGAAGTCAAAGTAAAACTTTGGAAGTTTTTTTTTTTCTGTCAAAAGCTGAAACAGCTGATATTATGAATACAATCATACATTCAGTAAAAAACTCCTCAATGTTGTTAGTAAAATTGCTTGTTTTCATGTCATGTGCATATGTATTTTTGTGGAGTACAAGGTCATGGTAAAAATAATGTTCTCATTAAATTAAAACTTGACTCTAGGATTGCTTATGGTACAATATTCTATACCATAGAAGCTTCAGTTCTACAAATTTGTGTGATTTGTAATTATATGAATTTACAAGTATTTTAATATAGAAACAGGACATTACACTTTTTGGTGACATAGCTAAAGTTGAGTTTTAAAAATGTGCTGTAACATGATGATACATATTTTTTCTTTATGCTGTCCATATCAAATGGATTTTAGGAATCTTTAATCCTTTGGAGAATTTCTTTGTAAATCAACTTAAGTTTAACTGCAGTGATATAGAAATTTACTCTAAGCAAGTTCTAAGTTCTGACTGCATTTTTGTCAAAATAAGTTGAAGGTTTTAATCAAAGTAGGTAATGAATGTAGTTCCCCAAATGTCAGTATTTGAAACTTTTAGCAAATTACAATTATTGCAAAACCTTAAGACATAGAACTTTTTCCAGTGGCAGAACTGAGCAAATTAACTTATGATCTCAGATGGAGTATAAGATTTAAATTTGAAATTCTATAATTGCATATTGAAATATCTTGACTTATGAGGAGAATCTTTTGATGGAGCTTCTATTTTTAATTAGATAAATCTATATTTTATGCCAGAATGGAATGAAACTGAGAACTATGGTTTTGCAGCATCCAAGTCTAGCAAAGCATTAAAAAAATTGTAAAAAGAGATGACTTCTTCCATTAGATTTGTTTGGCAAAAATATTTGTAAAGAAAAGCACTTTGAATGGAAGCAAAAAAGGCAATACCCATGAAAATATTGGGGTTGAAATATTGATATATTTCAGTATAAAACTATTGATAATATCCCCTAGTTAGCAGAAATTGCTCTTTTTCAGCATCTCAGCATGTATACATAGTTTTTATTTTAAAATACAGTCTGCAAGGGGTGTCTGGGTGGCTCAGTTGGTTAAGCGTTTGACTCTTGGTTTTGCCTCAGGTCATGATCCCGGGGTTGTGGGATCAAGCCCTGCGTTGGGCTCTGTGCTGAGCATGGAGGCTGCTTAAGATTCTCTCTCTCTCTCTCTCTCTCTCTCTCTCTCTCTCTCTCTCTCTCCCCACCTTTGCCCCTCTTCCCTGCTTGTGCTCTCTCTCTCTCTAAAATAAAAAAAAAAGTTAAAATATTATTGTCTACAAGATGTATCTATTGAGGATCTCAATGTAAAAATGTTGAAGAAAACTGCAGGCAGTTTTTTTGAAAACAATGAAAAAAGAATAAGATTATAAAGGAAAATAAATTCTTCAGAAAAATACCAGGACACAGCATAAGAGAAAATGTTATTTAAAATACTGATTAATGGGGCGCCTGGGTGGCTCAGTCAGTTAAGCGTCCGACTTTGGCTCAGGTCATGATCTCATGGTCCGTGAATTTGAGCCCCACGTCGGGCTCTGTGCTGACAGTTCAGAGCCTGGAGCCCGTTTCGGATTCTGTGTCTTCCTCTCTCTCTGCCCCTCCCCTGTTCATGCTCTGTCTCTCTCTGTCTCAAAAATAAATAAACGTTAAAAAGAAAATAAAAATACTGATTAAGATGAGAATAACTTAAGCCTGTAGGTTTTGTTATTTGTTAATATTCAGATACTCAATATGAGTTTCTAAAATTTTATTTAATGTACACAGATATGTTATTTTTATTTTCAAATAAAATTTGGATAGCACAATTTAAAGGATCATTTAGGGGGTGCATGGGTGGCTTAGTCCGTTAAGCCTCCGACTCTTGACTCAGGTCATGATCTCATGGTTCGTGAGATCAAACCCAGTGTTGGGCTCTGTGCTGACACTGTGGAACCTGCTTGGGATTTTCTCTCTCTCTCTCTCTCTCTGTCTCTCTCTCTTTGCTCCCCTCCCCTTCTTGTGTGCATTCTTTCTCTCTTTCAAAATAAATAAACTTAAAATAAATAGAAAATAAATGACTATTTAAAGTGTTTAGTAGTCCAATAATATTCTGCAAGTAATTAGTTGGTCAATAATATTTCAAACCTCATGTAATTTTATTTATTTTTAATGTTCATTTCTCTCAAAGGAGTTCCAGCTTGGATGATTATTGGCATGGCCACTCTGTGTATGGGGATATGATAGCAAATGAACTATATCTTGAGATTCACTGTGAACAACTTGTACTCAGCACCCAAGTGACTTCTACCAGTTCCGTGCCTGACCTGGCGCATTTTTCTTACTTCACATTCTTTCTTTTCTCCATCTCCAAGATTCTTCCTATCTCTATCTTTCACTTTTGAGTTTTAGTAGTTCTAATTTCTGTTGTCTCTCTTGACTCAATGGCTAGTTAGAAATAGTCATATGACTTCTTTGTTTGATCTTGGAAAACTTTCTTGACAATTTCTCTCTTACAAGTCCCATTGGCTTGGCCAGGTTTTTAAGAATTCTTTTTGCTTGTGCCTTGGTATCAGCTTTTTTAAGTTCTGTATTGGGCAGTGTTGTTGATTGCCAATCTTTAATTTTCATCATTATTACTCTTATTATCTTTTTTAAAGTTTTATTTATTTATTTGGGGAGTGTAGAGAAAGAGGGAGAGAGAACCCTAAGCAGGCTTCACACTGAGCACAGAACCCAACGCTGGGCTTAAACTCACAAACCTGAGATCATGAACTGAGCTGAAATCAGCAGTCAGAAGCTTAACTGACTGAGCCACCCTGGCACCCCTATTTATTATCTTTCTTATAAAGTATCGTTGACACACATTGTCACATTAGTTTCAGGTATGCAGCTTTACATCATTATCACTTTTTAAAATTGTTTTATTTTTCTCCCCAAGAAAATGTATTCAGTATTGTGAAGACTGCCTAGTAACTGGCGAGGTTTAATTCACTTATGTTTTATACTCCCGACTATGTTGAAACAGATAATGTGATATTCAAATTAGCACCTACTAGCAGGACTTCTCATTAATAATAATATTAACTGTTTTAAAACTTCTCTCATTTTTTTGACCATTCTAATTCTAGAACAAACTTTTAAAAATTATTTCTTTTCTGTTTTTTAAAAAATTTAAATGTTATTTATTTATTTTTGAGGGAGGAGGGGCAGAGAGGGAGGGGGACAGAGGATCTGAAGCAGGCTATGTGCTGATAGCAGAGAGCTTACTGTGGGGCTTGAACTCATGAACCGTGAGATCATGATCTGCGACGAAATCTAGAGTTGGGCACTTAACCAACTGAGCCACCCAGGTATCCATCCCTAAGGTATATTCTTAATATTACTTTAATCCTTATAAATATGACATGAATATCTCCTAAAAAAGATAATAGATTTTGTATAATCCATATAATGTAAAATACTGCTGATGGCACCACATCACAGGAAATAACTAACAACAATTTTTCACTCAACAAACTGATCAAGGAAAACATTTCTGCACTGCTTGGGTTACCTATACTTTTATATACTTTTATATACAAGTTATATGGGGTTAGTATACTTTAGGTTACAGAGTTATAACTTAAGATAGCTGATAAGTATACTAACATAACTTACCAAAATTTCAGGTTGTGTAAATGTGACTTGGTCTGTTTATACCATTGTAGTGTCAATGTACCTTGTGGGCCTTGCCATCAGGGAAGTGGTCATCTGTTAATTTGGATTTCGGTTTTTTTATACTGGTAGTATCTATGATGAATTATTCTTCTGTCTTCTAGCTGTTTGTTGACAGGCAAATCTGCCAGAAGAGTTGGGAATACCGGTTTTCATTGCTTTGGGCACAGGTTTCTCCCTTGGCTTGAAGTCCTTGAATGCTGCGTTCAAAACTATCCTTAAAATTACAACGTTAGCAAACAGCATTGTGTAGACTGTATGTGCTATACAAACTCAACAAAAATGTTTCAAACTTTATTGTCCAAAGGTGCTAGCCAATAGAATCATTTTAGGTATTTTACTCACTTAAATAAGATAATATTTGTGTGCTGGCTAATAACTCCTATTACTTTTTGATCCTTATGTAAAATTCAGTAATAAGCCAGTTGGATGTCTAAGAGAGGAAAAAAACAGTTCATTAGATATTGCGTTTGTTTTGGGCTTGTCCAAATAGAAACGTCTTTAAGGAATGCTTTATAAACATTTGTTGTGTCATTTTTAGTTGTTGCTATTTTCAGTTGTTGTCAAGTATATTGTTAATAGGGCCTTAAGAGCTTTTAAACAGCCATTGTTTTGCACATTCATATATAAGATAATTCTCCATCAAAAGAATTTGAATAGCTTGAATAAATACAATGGAATTTTGTGAGAATGACACTCAAAACCAGTATGGTCGTGTAGACTCTAAAATTGGAGATTTGCTTATCTTTTGTGTGCTCATTTTTGTTGCCTCAGGCCAAAGGAGCACCAAGAAACGGAACTGGAAAAAGAATTATTTTTTAACTTAAAGAAGCAACTTCCTAGGGGATATAAAAGCTGAATGTTGAGGTTTTATCACAGTTGATTCCAATCAACTAAAGCTGATAAATGACCACAAAATTTGAGCGTCTTCAGTATACCAAACTCCTATTGAACCTGAATGAAGACTTTCTGATGCATGAACAATGAAACTTTTCTCTCCTTTGACTAAAGATTCCATTTTACTTATAAAGAATCACATGCACGCGCGCGCACGCGCGCGCGCGTGCTTGTGTGTATGTGTGTATAGTGCTATGAGTTTTATCTCTTGTATAGATTGTTCAGTCACTACCATAATTAGGACATAGAACAATTCCATCATACCCCAAACTTTCCTCCTCCCGTTGCAGTCAAATATTCCTCTCTCCCCAACACTTCTGTTCTATTTATATTTTTATCTTTTCTAGGCTATTATATATATGGAATAATAGTTATGGAGCCTTTAAAGCTAGTTTTTTTTCCACTTAGTGTAATTTGAGATTCATCCATGTTATTGAATTTGCCATAATTTGTTTCTTTAACTGATGAACTGTGGTCCATTGTATAACTCAGTTTCTTATTCATTCACTTATATTGAAGGATATTTGTGTTTTTCCCCCTTCAGATTGGGAATAAAGTTGATATAAACATTTACATACAGATTTTTTTATGAAGTAAATTTTTATTTCTTTAAAATAAATACCTAGGAGTACAGCTGCTGTGCTGTATGGAAGTTATATGCTTAATTTTTGAACAAACTGCCAAACTTTCCCAAAATATCTGTACCATTTTGCATTCCAATTAACAGCATAAAAGCATTTCAGTTGCTCTGCATCCTTGTTAGCATTTGGACTGTTAATATTTTGAATTTGAGTTACTCTAATAGGTTACCATGATATTAAGACTTAATTGTCATTAAGACAAACGACATTGATTATGTTATCATGTGCTTATTTGTCATCTGTATTGTCTTCTTTGGTGAAGTGTTGGCTCAAATGTTTTACCTAATTAAAAATGGATGTTACCATTGAGTTTTGAAAGTTTTAAAAGATATATAAATTTGGATACAAGTCCTTTGAGGAATGGGATTTTGTTTTAACAAACTATGTACAGAGAGTATGTATTTATTTGATTTTATCCAGAGGATTGATATTCTCTTTCTTTCTTTCTTTCTTTCTTTCTTTCTTTCTTTCTTTCTCTTTCTTTCTTCCTTTCTTTCTTCTTTCTTTCTTTCTTTCTTTCTTTCTTTCTTTCTTTCTTTCAAGTTTATTTAAAGAGACAGTGTGAGTGAGGGAGAGGCACAGAGAGAATCCCAAGCAGGCTACGTGCTGCCAGCAGAGTCCGACCTGGGGCCTGAACCCACAAAACTAACTGCCAGATCATGACCTGAGCCAAAACCAAGAGCCAGATGCTTAACCCACTGAGCCACCCAGACGCTTTATCCAGAGGGCTAATTTTCAATGCTTAACTATAGTAAACATTACAGACTCCTTCTTTTTAGTACTTAAACCCCTGACTTTTTTTTCCTTCAATCAACTACTCAGTGAATTTCTCCACTGGCCCATGAGCCTTTGTCTGACAAGTTAATAGATTTGGGCTTAACAACAACAAAAATCTAGTGGTCTTTAAGAATTCTTCGACAGTATAAATCTACTCTGATATCTCCTAACCAGGATGCCCTGGGGATGTTAATTAACCTTACAGAGACTCTCAATTTACCACATTATAAAATGAGGACATAATTTAGAATCTTTGTGAAAATTAAATAAGGTAATGGATATAAAGTGCTCATTTAGAGCCTGGAACATATTGGAAGTTCAATAAATAGCTCTCTGTTCTAGCAGTAGTATTAGTTTTGGTTGCTTTCATATACCTTAATTGTATAATTTGTTTTTGCAAGTTAATGAATGCATAGGGTTCAAAGTTTAGAAAAATAATTAATCTGACAGAAAAATGAGATTTTCAATAATGGGGATTTTTCTGATTTCTTATATTCTCTGTTAGATATCATGGTTCTGTGACTAGCTGTTTAGGAAGTAGGAAAATTGGCTTGTCAATCTTATTATGGACAATTGCATAATTTATTTCCTTAGTAAACTCAATTAGAGCTACAGCCATGGATGGGAAGAGGCCAAAAAAAGGGATTAGAGCTCATAAAGGCATTAGCAGGTCAATAATTGTATAATGAAGAGCAAGCAAGTACGTGCAGAATCATGGAAGAAAAGTAAGGTGCTTAGTTAAATTATTATTTGGTATTTAATCAAACACTATTTTTTCCTGAGAGTAAACTGTTAGTTGTGATTTTATTTATACAGAGTAACTGGATTCGCTTAGATTTTCCTGATATAAATGTACAGACTTTAAGGAATGCATTGTTATTAGTTATTTAAAAGTTACTAGTTTCTGAAGTATCCAACCATATCATTTAACTTTGAAAGATAATGCAAAAAGGGATAAACTTTAGAAAAGTTGTTAATTCATGCAAGGGAAAAAGCCCATAGTAGACAATTTCAAGAGTCAAAATTCAAAGGGGCATTTGAGTGAAAAAGAGAAAAAGAGAGAGAGAGAGACAGAGATAAAAATTTTTTATGTATGTGTGTGGAGGGGATGTCATCGGTGTGGGAAGGGAAGAGAGAGGGAGAGAAGAAGACAAAGAGAAGGTAATCACTGTTAGGCTATATCAGTGGTTTGTTGAACACTGGGCTCACCTAAGGAAGGATCTTTACAAGGTATTGATACTTGGCTTCCACTCCCAATCATTTTGATTTAATTGGTAAGGTGTTTTATCTGGACATTGGGGATTTAAAAACTACCCCAGGTGATTCTGATGTGCAGCAAAATTTGAGAACAATTGGATTAGACAGAAATGAAAAACCAAAAGTCTCGTTGAGGGTCACTTTTTTTTTTTGACAGCTATGTAGGAAGGAAATAGTGTTCCATAAGATTTTAAATTAAAACATCAGAAAATTGCTTAAGCATTCTGCCAGAAATGTTAATTTCTTCCCCAAAGGAAGAAAAGTTTGGCTTGTGTATCTTGTTTGAGTTACTAGGAGTCAAGAAACTTGATTTCTTGACCTGTCTCTGGCTCTTACTGCCTCATTCACTAGTCATTTTATATTGGGAGCTTTTTCAATAGTCTTTGATTTACTTATCTGTAAGTGATGGCCTGAAACTAGTTAAATTTTATAATGTTTCCTAGCTTTAAATTTCTGTAATTTTATAAAGTAACAAAAATTATAAGGAGTACCATTAAATGAATAGGATAAAAAGTAGAAAAGACATAAATTAGTAACTCTAATTAAACATGTACCTTTAATATATGTAACCTGAATAAGCTGAACAAACTTGGTGTTGACAGCAGCATGGAGTTGTATTTAAAACACACACACACACACATACATATACTCACGCACACACATAAGCACACACACTGAGGAGAACTCCAACTCCAAAACTCTTTTTTAGTATACTTGACACATAATATTACATTAGTTTTAGCTGTATAACTTAGTGATTTGATAAGTTTATACATTATGCTATGTTCACCACAAGTGTAGATACCATCTGCCCTGTTACATTGCTATACAGTATCATTGATTATATTCTTATGCTGTGCCTCTTATTCCCATGACTTATTTACAACATACTGGAAGCCTGTATCTCCCACTCTCCTTCATACATTTTGCCCACCCCCACACTCCTCCCCTCTGGCAACCATCGGTTTGTTCTCTGTACTTATGGGTCTGATACTGCTTTTAGTTTGTTAATTTTTTTTTAGACTCCACTTATGAGTGGAGTCATATGGTATTTGTCTTTCTGAGTGTGATTTATTTCACTTAGCGTAATATCCTTTGGGTCCATCTATGTTGTCTCAGATGGCATGATCTCATACTTTTTTATGGCTGTGTAATATTCCTCTTTGTGTGTGTGTGTGTGTGTGTGTGTGTGTGTGTGTGTGTGTGTATGCATGTATATACATGCACACCACATTTTCCTTATTCATTCATCTATTTTTGGACACTTAGATTGCTTCCATATCTTGGCTATTGTTAATAATGCTGCAATAAACATAGGGATGCATATATCATTTCAAATTAGTGTTTTTGTTTTCTTTGGGTAAATACCTAATAGTGGGATTGTTTGATCATATAATATTTATATTTTTAAAAATTTATTTATTTTAATTTTTTTTAAGTAAACTACGTGCCCAGCATGAGGCCTGAGCTTATGACCCCAAGATCAAGAGTCACATGCTCTCTGCCAATTGAGCCAGCCACATGCCCTTCAATTTTTATTTTTTGAGGAACTTCTATACTATTTTCCACAGTGGCTGTACCAATTTACATTCCCACCAACAGTGCACAAGGTTCCTTTCTCTCCACATCCTTGCCAACACTTGTTATTTCTTGTCATTTGATTTTAGCCATTCTAACTGGTGTAAGATACAAGCTCCAGAACTCTTGAAGGCTGAGAGAAGTCATCTAATGATAAAATTGTCTTCCTCAATATACATATAAATGTCCTGAAAATACTCTTAATCATTTCTTAAATTTCTTAAGCCATTTGATCATTTATTCGATTTCATAAAATAGCTGTTTCCACTAATGAAAACTAACTTTTCCCATTTTCTTTTCTAGGTATTACCCCAAACACCCATATGCTCTTTAGAATTCTTCAGCCATCAAGACTTCTTTTTTCTAGAATTGGCTCAGTAAGGCTTTGTCAAATATTTTTGTACCAAATCTAGATTCTAGAGAACTTGGAACTTTTTATGAAGGGTCCCAGAAATCAACCAGAATTTGATACCCTCATCATCTAGAAGGGTGTGTTTATTGCAGAAAAAGAATCTGGGGTGGTCATTGAATACTGGTTGCAGTGGACCTGGAGTTGGTCCTCCTTACCAGAATTAAAACAAATGCACCTGCTTCAGCCCTTCCTGAGTTTGAACAGTCCTGGGCTGTTATGGATTTTACCTCACAGTGTGAAGCATCCTAAAAAGCCAGAAAATTATTGTCTAGCTACTAGGTCAATCATAAGGTAAATCTTGCCACATTAGAAGCAGATTAAAAGAAACACTCAGGTTCTAGTAGGACTTAGGTGCTGGGGGGATTCAGGAGGGTCCTACAAATGGATACAAAGGAATCACTTTTTCCTAATCACCAGAATTGTGATGGTTGGGAATCTACTGTCAAGAGACTGAATCATACCTCATTACTTTGGTTCCCTAGAGTCACCCTGTCAACTGTATTATGAAATCAAAATTTGAATGTGCTTCCTGAGGATTGCCATGGTGGTTATGGTCTCTTTCTCCTTTCTAAGTAGCTTTATTAACTGTGATAATTCAAGTCTATGGCAAATCTTGCCTGTACATTTCCTTTGGCACTGATCTAATTCAGCTGCTTCTGGTTCTCCAAATTGCGCTGCACCACAGTTATTCTTGTTGCTTCATTATCTGATCTCCTTATTAGGGAAGAAGCCCCATTTGTTTTTCTCTGAGAAGATTAGCATTGTTACAGCATAATCAAAAGAACATTAATTTTTAACATCTCTAATTGAATATTTAAATCTACACTAAAACCATAGTCCTCCAAAGTTAGGCTTAGAGAGAGAGAATAAGTTGTCTAAATTCTTTAAGCTTCCATTACTATATTAAGATGTGGGTCTGGTGGGTTTGAATATCAAGGTTTCTGTAAGCCAGGAGTAAAGGCAGTTTTCTTCATTGCAGGAAGGAAAGATAGTCTTCTTATAAACCTGATGGAATGAAAAAAAAGGAAGATAAGTGAGAGAAAGTTAGATTTGAGGCGTGCTGGAGTGCGGCTATTGAATAGGTGGAAGAAGCTCTACAGTACAATTAGAGCTATGTCCAACAGTGAGGGAGAACTAGGACAGCATTAGTGGAGAGACATAGGTAGGTAGTTGAACCTAAGTCAGGGCTCCTATTTCCCGTGGCCTATGTGCGGTGGGCTGGGGATCTTGAAACCCTGTTTCCTGTTTCCTGGTGGATGATAGAGGAGGGAGTGAAATGTGGAGGTTCTGAAAGAGCTTGTGGGGCTGGCAAAGTCAGGGATGGATGTGAAGCTATGGGAATTTTTTGAATGGAGGTAGAAGGCTGGGTCCATGAATCTCAGTCTGGACAAGACAGGCCAGCCACACCCCAGGCTAAAGCAGACCTTGCTCAGAAACTCTGCAGTAGAAATAAATGGTGGACTAGAGAATGGATTAGACCTGCTTACAACATCTTGAAGATCCCTCTTGTGCCACCATGAAATCAAGTAAGCCCTACCACAAAGCTAAATGCCATGTTGGTGGAAGCAGGGCAAAAAGGAGAATCTCTTAAAGTTTTTACCTAAAAAGTGAATTTAAAATCTATGAACATGAAATATTGTATATTGACATGATGTGCCCCCCAACCCATACCCTGTCAAATTCTCCAGTATTCAGTGGGAGCTTATAGAAACATGAAATCAGTCCTGGGAAGTAAAGAGCTATATTTTCTTTGCATGTTTACGTAACTCATGTGTACATTTTTATCCCCTCCCACATATGAATTCTAACAATTCTTCACCTTGGAGTATGCTCTTTCTGGACAGGTAGACAATTGATACAAAAACAGGAGTCTTTGTGATTATGGGTCCACACATAACTCCTGATTTTAGATCTTAAAAACTTTCACTTAGACTCAGAATTTTTCAGTGGTAAGAGTCTGTTGCCTTTGTAGTCTTTTGTTGGGTCAACTATTCATCCACGTTTATGCACTCAATGAATATTTATTTACTAAGATTTCTTAGTTGAGAGAGAGGCAATAAATAAGAAAGAAAAGTAAAAATGGGAAAAAAGAAAAAGAAAAAAGAAAGAAAAGTAAAAATACTTGCAGCATCCAAGATTGGAATGCACGTTAGATGCGTGTTTCAGACCCTAGCATAGTGGTGCCTGGGAGCAAGCAGGCTTTCTCCAAGGTTCCAGATGTCCCCTGGCAGCAACTCGGCTTCCAGGGGACCCATTCTTTGCTGGAGAAATGGAGCAAGGGCTCTGAACAGTTCCAGTCTTCTCCCTCACTACTTTCCTCTTTTCTTTCAGCACGGATTAAATAAGAAATTGGTTGTCTGTGCAGACTGACGCCCCAGCCTGGAATGCCACGTGGAGATTCCTTTGACTTCCTCAATTTAGTGAACTCACATTATGCCTTGTGACCCCATAAATCAGCAGTTCTGCAGCCTTGCTCACCAGCATGGCAAAGGCCCAGGCCGGGGATCTGCTCAAACAGCAAATAATCCTTTCTGCTTGGAAGGCAAGAAGGCAAAGATAGGCATGTGATTAGTTATTTTAATAATTTGTCCCTGTCACATACTAATACCTTTACTTTTATCATTTCAAAATCAATCTTTTTCAATTTCAGTTTAGTTAACCACTTTCTCCTGTCAAGACAAACAGCATCATATTCCTCATAAATTTTATATCTCTGTGTTAATATGCATATATATGAGATATACATACATACATATATATCTGTAAGTGATTATTCAGTTACTTTCCTCAAAAATTTAGAATGTGGTCAGGTGTATGAATCAATAAGAAAGCAAAATTAGAAGCCTAATAACTTTAAGTAGGTAAGAGATGTTCTAATTTTGATGAAAGAAAATCTATCCAACATGAAGATTTTTCTCTTTGCCTATAATTGTGTGTTTTTCTTTAGAGCCTCTTTTTTCCTATGTGGACACTTCCCTGTGTATCTCTCCCAATGCTCTAATGCTAGAAATTGTTAGAATTCTTTAAAGGGGAATATGTATAATTTTGGCTATAAATTGGACCCTGTACTTTAAAATAGTTATTATAAAACTTTACCTTAATAAAATATATAGAAATATATGATGTAAATAAATAGTATATATAGAATATATTAAAATATAAATATATAATATATAAGTTATAATATATTTATAAATATATATGTATAATATAAAATTGTCAGAGTTGGATTTACTGTAATTTCACATGACCCTATTTTTAATTTAGTTTAGTGAGATATTATTTCTAAATTAGCAATTAGGAGACTTGGATTTTAATTATAAAATGTTTCAAGAATACAGAATAGTAGGGAAAATAATGAGGAATAGTTATGTATCTATTACCCATCTTGTGAAATGTTAACCATCATATTTACAATAGAATTAAAAAGAAGAAAACACTATAGACATACATAAATATTTACATGTTCCTTCTCAAATTCATTCCCTTCTGAATTCTAAAAGTTATAAACTATCTCATAGTTGTATGTATTTTTTTATACTTTTTTGTACTTTTATTACATATGTATGTAAACATAAACAACACAAATATTGTTAAAAAGTAAAACTTTATATAAATGCTATAGGAATCTTTTGCAAGCTGCTGTTTTTTCACTCATATTTTTGAAATGTATCCATATTGATAAATGTAGTACTTTTTTCTTTATTACAACTGTTATACAATATTGTGATGAGTAGATAGCTGTGCCACATTTTATTAATTTATTGTCCTGTTGATGCATTTAAAATGTGTCTTTTGCATTTAAAGCAATGATACGAAGAACATTCTTGTACATTCTCTATTATGTACACTTCTCTGGTGTTCCAAGGGAAGGTCATTATTTCACTCACAATGACTGTTTTTTACCCAGTTCTTTCCTATATTCCTGCATCTTCTCTCTTGCCTCTTGATACTGGTTAAAACAGCTCTATTACTAGCCCCAGGCTGCTTTTTATCACTTTGGGTTCACATGGTTAGTATATCCATAACTCTCCAAACAGTTCCTTTGCGGAAAGGATAGTGACAGATCCAAGGTATTCATTCCAGGAAGGCTTGCTTCTGTTTGTGGCATGCCTCTAGCTTATACTGTTTTCAGTGTTCATTTGTTAACACAGGGACCCTCGGGTTATGTAGTCTTAAAACAGGGACTCTCGGGTTTTGTAGTTTACATTCAAATTCTAATCTTACATACAGCACAGACCTGGTGTTACAAATTCTCAGAGGAGATAATTTTCTCCCCAGAGCCCATAACAAACTATGTATATTTCCCAGTGTTGGTAGATATATTTTTATTTGACCCTCTCACTAAGGGTGTAAGCTTCTAGAATATACTAGACACACTGTATGTGTCTGTGTGTGTAAGTGTATGTGTATGTTTGTGTGTTATGTATATGTGCATAAGTGTACGTGTGTGCTTATATGTGTTTGTAGTGTCTAGCAGGGTGAGGGGCGAGAGCATCTCAGTTCTGACTCCAGCTTCCCTCAGTCCAAGGACTTTTTGTTCTGTTCCCTTGTGGTCTTGATGATCTAAGCCCTTGCATTTGTAGGGATTGAAACAACTCCCCAGATGCCCCACTGACAACTCACACGTCATGATTCTCATTTTCAGTTCCCTTGTCTTTTGTGGCCTCTAGAGATTTATCTTACTTTCTTGTGGCTGTCTCTGTGCTTTTCAAAGTGTATTTGCTATCTCTTGTGTAACATTTTTAGTTGTCTTGGGGCATATTTATGGTTGTTGTGTTTGTACCTCAGTTTTACTACATATTGGCAAAATGATTCTCCAAATCGTAATACCAGTTAGCACTCCCACTAGTAGTACCTTTTGTATCATGTCTTTACCAACACTTGGTAATGAAAGAGTGACAATAAAAAAAAAAAAAAAGACTCGGAGTGCCTGGGTGGATCAGTTGGTTAAGCATCAGACTTTAGCTCAGGTCATGATCTCCTGGTTTGTGAGTTCGAGCCCTGCATTGGGCTCTGTGCTGACAGCTTGGAGCCTGGAACCTACTTTGGATTCTGTGTCTCTCTCTGTCTCTGCCCCTCCCCCACTCATGCTCTGTCTCTGTCTTTCTCTCTCGGAAAGAAATAAATATCAAAAAAAAAAAAAAAACCCTGAATAATAAAGTGTTGTCAGATATAACTTATTTTGTCACATAAGTTAGTATAAAGTGGTATATCCCTGTTTTTTAATGTCCCTTTCCGTGATTATACATAACATTGACCATCTTTTTATAAATACATGTTAAACATTTTTATTTCCTCATTCATGGATTGTTTAGTTATTATATCTGTTTATTCCTGCTTCCTCCTTATTGAACTTTTGTCTGTTTTTCATTCATTTGTGGAATAAAAATTTTTTTTTTCTTATGCTACTCCTTTGTTGTTTCTCTTTTTTGGAAAATATTTTTTTTCCCAATTTATAGCTTATTTTTTTTACTTTGCTTAGCTATAAGGAGGCGTCATTTTATTTTTTTGGTGGAGTTTATTTCATTCCTTTTATTTTAGGATCTTCTTCATCTTTAAACACTTAGGAAGTACTGCTGATCTTTGTTAAAAAAATTTACCCTGGTCTTACTTATTAAAACGTGCTATTAACTTCAGACTGTATAACTTGTACTCTCCGCCACCCATGATACTTTTTCTGTTCATCTTTTAAAATTGTAAGTCTCTGTGTGTGAATATTTCTATAGCTTGATGATTTTAAGTGTTCAGTAAATGGTGTAATATTGACCCTCATAGGCAGTGACTATGATTAATTTTAGTCTAAGGTTTAGTCTTTGCATTTTCAATACTGGCTACACTATACTTATGCTTCCCTCAATGGAATGTTATGAGAAAAATAAAAAAGTTTAGCAAGAAGATCATGATTGAGCTATAATCTATTATGATTATTGCTATTAGTTAACAATAATAGAAATTATCTGTGACATATTTATTTTTATTAATCAATAACTAGGATAGTCACAGTTTATTTCTGCTGTCCTATTGTCCCCGTAATTATTAATCAATAATGTTTCATATATTCTCAAAAGTCCCTGGTTCAGAAGATAAAGGGCATGGTCACTCCAGTTATATCCCCAGGGGTAATAAATTTCTACATTGAGTTTAATTTAATAAATACTATCTATGGGAGCACCTGAGTGGCTCAGTTGTTTGAACGTCCCACTTTGGCTGAGGTCATGATTTCATGGTTTAGTGAGTTTGAGCCCTGCATCAGGCTTACTGCTATGAGTGCAGGGCCCAATTCGGATCCTCTGTCTCCCTCCCTTTTTGTCCCTCCCCTGCTGATGTGCACGTGCTCTGTCTTTCTCTCTCAAAAATAAATAAACATTTAAAAAATGCTATCTAGGATTCTTGATTAAGATGGCGGCGTATGAGGATGCTGGGCTCACCGTGTCCTGCTGATCGCTTAGATTCCACCCACATCTGCCTAAATAACCCAGAAAACTACCAGAAGACTAGCAGAACAGATTTTCTGGAGCCAAGCGTAGACAAGAGACCAACGGAAGAGGGTTGGAAGGGTGGAGAGGCGGTGAGTGCTACATGGACTGGTGGGAGGGAGCTGGGGCGGTAGAGGGGCAGCCCACTCCACAAGGCAGAGCCCCTGAGTCTGGCTTGCAAAAGCGGAGGGGTTGGACTGCCTGAGTTCTGATAGCCAGTGGGACTTAGCATCTGGAATGTTGTAAGTCAACAGCTCTGCTCGGAGAGCAGGAGTGAGAGGTGTTGAGCCCCGGAAGACAGAGCTCAGCTTGGCAGGGAACAAAGGCACTGGCCAGCACCATCTCCCTCTCCCATACCCCAGCTGAAACCCCAAAAGGAACCAGTTCACTGAACTTGCTTGCACCGTGCAAGCACCCATGCTGTGCTTCTGTGGATCATCCCTCCGACGGGTCTGCCTGCCTCCCTCCTGGTGCTGCAGGGCCCCTCCTGCAGCTGACCACCAATGACAAATTGAGCTGAGCCTGCCCTTCCCACCCCTGTTCACCTTGCGGATCCATCCCGGCTAATACGCCAGATCCCGTCAAGGCAGCACCACAAGCCTGGCAGTATGCAAGTAGCCCAGACAGGGGACACACCACTCTACAGTGAGTCCTGCCGCTGGGAGAGGGGAAGATAAGATACATACCAGTCTGACTGTGGCCCCAGCAGTGGGCTGGGGGGAGACATCAGGTCTGACTGTGGCCCCAACCATCAACACAAGTTACTCCAGATAGCACAGGGGAAGTGCCCTGCAGTTTGGCGCCACCCCAGGGACTATCCAAAATGATGAAATGGAAGAATTCTCCTCAAAAGAAACTCCAGGAAGTAGCGGCAGCTAACGAATTGATCAAAAACAATTTAAGCAATATAACAGACCATGAATTTAGAGTAATAGTCATAAAATTAATTACTGGGCTTGAAAAAAGTATAGAGGACAGCAGAGAATCTATTGCTGTGGAGATCAAGGGACTAAGAATAGTCATGAGGAGCTAAAAAATGCTGTAAATGAGGTGCAAAATAAAATGGAGGCGACCACAGCTTGGATTGAAGAGGCAGAGGAGAGACTAGGTGAATTAGGAGATAAAATTATGGAAAAAGAGGAAGCTGAGAAAAAGAGAGATAAAAAAAAATCCAGGAGTATGAGGGGAGAATTAGAGAACTAAGTGATGCAATCAAACACAACAATATCCATATAATAGGAATTCCAGAAGAGGAAGAGAGAGAGAAAGGAGTTGAAGATGTACTTGAACAAATCATAGCTGAGAACTTCCCTGATCTGGGGAAGGAAACAGGCATTGAAATCCAAGAGGCACAGAGAACTCCCTTCAGACATAACTTGAATCGATCTTCTGCATGACATATCATAGTGAAACTGGCAAAATACAAGGATAAAGAGAAAATTCTGAAAGCAGCTGGGAACAAACACGCTCTAACATATAAAGGGAGACCAATAAGACTAGTGGCAGACCTATCTACTGAAACTTGGCAGGCCAGAAAGGAATGGCAGGAAATCTTCAATGTGATGAACAGAAAAAAATATGTAGCCGACAATTCTTTATCCAGCACGTCTGTCATTCAGAATAGAAGGAGAGATAAAGGTCTTCCCAAACAAAAACTGAAGGAATTCATCACCACTAAACCAACCCTACAAGAGATCCTAAGGGGGATTCTGTGAGTGAAATGTTGCAAGGACCACAAAGTACCAGAGACATCGCTACAGGCATGAAACCTACGGATATCACAATGACTCTAAACCCATATATTTCTATAATAACACTGAATGTAAATGGACTAAATGCTCCAACCAAAAGACATAAGGTATCAGAATGGATAAAAAAACAAGACCCATCTATTTGCTGTCTACAAGAGACTCATTTTAGACCTGAGGACACCTTCATATTGAAAGTGAGGGGATAGAGAACTATCTATCATGCTACTGGAAGTCAGAAGAAATCTGGAGTAGCCATACTTATATCAGACAAACTAGACTTTAAATTAAAGGCTGAAACAAGAGATGAAGAAGGGCATTATATAATAATTACAGGGTCTATCCATCAGGAAGAGCTAACAATTATAAATGTCTATGCACAGGATAGAATACAGGAGCCCCCAAATATATAAAACCATCACAAACATAAGCAACCTAATTGATAAGAATGTGGTAATTTCAGGGGACTTTAATACATTACTTAAAACAATGGATAGATCATCTACACACAGGAACAATAAAGAAACAAGGCCCCTGAATGATACATTGGATCAGATGGACTTGACAGATATATTTAGAACTCTGCATCCCAAAGCAACAGAATATACTTTCTTCTCGAGTGCACATGGAACATTCTCCAAGACAGATCACATACTAGGTCACAAAACAGCCCTTCATAATAATGCAAGGATTGAGATCATACCATGCATACTTTCAGACCACAATGCTATGAAGCTTGAAATCAACCACAGGAAAAAGTCTGGAAAACCTCCAAAAACATGGAGGTTAAAGAACACCCTACTAAAGAATGAATGGGTCAACCAGGCAATTAGAGAATAATTAAAAAATATATGGAAACAAATGAAAATGAAAATACAACAATCCAAATGCTTTGGGATGCAGCGAAGGCAGTCCTGAGAGGAAAATACATTACAATCCAGGCCTATCTCCAGAAACAAGAAAAATCCCAAATACAAAATCTAACAGCACACCTAAAGGAAATAGAAGCAGAACAGCAAAGGCAGCCTAAACCCAGCAGAAGAAGAGAAATAATAAAGATCAGAACAGAAATAATATAGAACCTAAAAAAACTGTAGAGCAGATCAGTGAAACCAAGAGTTGGTTTTTTGAAAAAAATAAACAGAATTGATAAACCTCTAGCCAGGTTTCTCAAAAAGAAAAGGGAGATGACCCAAGTAGATGAAATCATGAATGAAAATGGAATTATTACAACCAATCCCTCAGAGATACAAGCAATTATCAGGGAATACTATGAAAAATTATATGCCAACAAACTGGACAACCTGGAAGAAATGGACAAATTCCTAAGCACCCACCCACTTCCAAAACTCAAACAGGAAGAAATATAAAACTTGAACAGACCCAAAACCAGTGAAGAAATTGAATCAGTTATCAAAAATCTTCCAACAAATAAGAGTCCAGGACCAGATGGCTTTCCAGGGGAATTCTACCAGACATTTAAAACAGAGATAATATCTATCCTTCTCAAGCTGTTCCAAAAAAATAGAAAAGGAAGGAAAAATTACAGATTCATTCTATGAAGCCAGCATTACTTTGATTCCTAAACTAGACAGAGACTCAGCCAAAAAGGAGAACTACAGGCCAATATCCCTGATGAATATGGATGCAAAAATTCTCAATAAGATACTAGCAAATCGAATTTAGCATATAAAAAGAAGTATTCACCATGATCAAGTGGGATTCATTCCTGGGATTCAGGGCTGGTTCAACATCACAAATCAATCAATGTGATACATCACATTAATAAAAGAAAAGATAAGAACCATATGGTCTTGTCAATCAATGCAGAAAAAGCATTTGACAAAATTCAGCATCCTTTCTTAATAAAAACCCGCAAGAAAGTTGGGATAGAAGGAACATACTTAAACATCAGAAAAGCCATTTATGAAATACTAGCCCACAGCTAGTATCATCCTCAGTGGGGAAAAACTGAGAGCTTTCTCCTTGAGATCAGGAACACAACAGGGATGTCCACTCTCACCGCTGTTGTTTAACATAGTGTTGGAAGTGCTAGCATCAGCAATCAGACAACAAAAGGAAATCAAAGGCATCAAAATTGGCAAAGATGAAGTCAAGCTTTCACTTTTTGCAGATGACATGATATTTATTATACATGGAAAATCCGATAGACTCCACCAAAAGTCTGCTAGAACTGACACATGAATTCAGCAAAATCGCAGGATACAAAATTAATGTGCAGAAATAAGTTGCATTCTTATACACTAATAATGAAGCAACATAAAGAGAAGAAACTGATCCCATTCACAATTGCACCAAGAAGCATAAAATACCTAGGAATAAACCTAACCAAAGATGTAAAGGATCTGTATGCTGAAAACTATTGAAAGCTTATGAAGGAAATTGAAGAAGATATAAAGAAATGGAAGAACATTCCATGCTCATGGATTGGAAGAATAAATATTGTTAAAATGTCAATACGACCCAAAGCTATCTACACATTCAATGCAATCCCAATCAAAATTGCACCAGTATTCTTCTCGAAACTAGAACAAACGGTCCTAAAATTTGTATGGAGCCACAAAAGACCCTGAATAGCCAAAGTAATTTTGAAGAAGAAGACCAAAGCAGGAGGCATCACAATCCCAGACTGTAGCCTCTACTACAAAGCTGTCATCATCAAGACAGCATGGTATTGGCACAAAAACAGACACATAGACCAATGGAATAGAATAGAAACCCCAGAATTAGACCCACAAACGTATGGCCAACTAATCTTTGACAAAGCAGGAAAGAATATCCAATGGAAAAAAGACAGTCTCTTTAGCAAATGGTGCTGGGAGAACTGGACAGCAACATGCAGAGGGATGAAATTAGACCACTTTCTTACACCATTCACAAAAATAAA
Source organism: Prionailurus viverrinus (assembly GCF_022837055.1). Taxonomy (NCBI): domain Eukaryota; kingdom Metazoa; phylum Chordata; class Mammalia; order Carnivora; family Felidae; genus Prionailurus; species Prionailurus viverrinus. Next base: position 34,933,451 of record NC_062568.1, read on the forward strand.
CTCAAAATGGATAAAGGACCTGAATGTGAGACAGTAAACCATCAAAACCCTAGAGGAGAAAGCAGGAAAAAACCTCTCTGACCTCAGCTGCAGCAATTTCTGACTCGACACATCCCCAAAGGCAAGGGAATTAAAAGCAAATTGAACTATTGGGACCTTATGAAGATAAAAAGCTCCTGCACTGCAAAGTAAACAATCAACAAAACTAAAAGGCAACCAACAGAATGGGAAAAGATATTTGCAAATGACGTATCGGACAAAGGGCTAGTATCCAAAATCTATAAAGAGCTCGCCAAACTCCACACCCGAAAAACAAATAACCCAGTGAAGAAATGGGCAGAAAACATGAATAGACACTTTTCTAAAGAAGACATCCAGATGGCCAACAGGCACATGAAAAGATGCTTAACGTCACTCCTCATCAGGGAAATACAAATCAAAACCATACTCAGATCCCACCTCGTGCCAGTCAGAGTTTCATTTGCTAAAATGAACAAATCAGGAGACTATAGATGGCTGGTGAGGATGTGAGAAACGGGAACCCTCTTGCACTGTTGGTGGGAATGCAAACTGGTGCAGCCACTCTGGAAAACAGTGTGGAGGTTCCTCAAAAAATTAAAAATAGATCTACCCTATGACCCAGCAATAGCACTGCTAGGAATTTACCCAAGGGATACAGGAGTGCTGATGCATAGGGGCACTTGTACCCCAATGTCTATAGCAGCACTTTCAACAATAGCCAAATTTCAACAATAGCCTAAATGGCCATCAACTGACGAATAGGTAAAGAAATTGTGGTTTATATACACAATGGAATAGTCCTTGGCAATGAGAAAGAATGAAATATGGCCTTTTGTAGCAACGTGGCTGGAACTGGAGAGTGTTATGCTATGTGAAATAAGTCATACAGAGAAAGACAGATACCATATATTTTCACTCTTATATGGATCCTGAGAAACTTACCAGAAGACCATGGGGGAGGGGAAGGAAAAAAAAAAAAAAGAAAGGTTATAGAAGGAGGGAGCCAAAATAAGAGATTCTTAAAAACTGAGAACAAACTGAGGGTTGATGGGTGTGCGAGGAAGGGGAAAGTGGGTGATGGGTATTGAGGAGGGCACCTTTTGGGATGAGCACTGGGTGTTGTATGGAAACAAATTTGACAATAAATTTCATAATAAAAAAATGCTATCTATGTGTATTAATTCATGTCCCTTGTTTTCTGTATTAGTAAAAATGCTGTCTTTTGTTGGAAAATGAGCAAAAATACCCACAAATGACTCATTTTACATAAGAGAAATGTTAAATTCATATTCTAACTGCTATAACCTATTTGTCAGGTGCCAGAGAGAATCTGCTTCTATTAGATGGGCTCTTCCTTTGTATCTTTAAATGTTTTACCTTGAAATTATTTTTCAAATGGCCTCAGATTTCTTTTAAAATAGAAAGTGTATTGCATCATAATATGAACAGATACTTATGACATACAATTAAGTAAAAGATCAGAATATAAAATTGTATATATAATCTCACTATATCTATGTTGGAGGGAATCCTATGTATAGAAAAGAAAGCTAAGAGAACACCAAAATTTTAATAATAATTGTGATCAGGGGATGAGATTATGGATAATGTTTTTCTACTCTTTTCTGTTTTCTAAATTTGCTTTCATTTCCTCTAATTATTTTTTTTATTCACCTGACAGGGGATGGGAGAGCCTACTTCCATTTCTAGAAAGCAGTTCCAGAGAAGATTCTCATTTGTTAGATGTAGATAAGCTTGAGCCTGTTGAAACATGTCCTAAAAACTTTACAGCCACAGGTATTCTTTAGAGAGATTTAGCTCCACCTTAAAAGATTCAGGATGAGTGGAAAACAACAAAAACTTAATACTGAAATCCTATATTAAAAATAGAGTTGTGGTAGGTGTTGACTGGAATAGGTCAGATCAATAAGAGAAACATTAGATAATATCTGTATTTGTTTTCTATAATAACTTGCCTTCTGGACTATCAGTATTATTATTATGCTTATCTGTAGATACTTAACAAAGTATCTACTTTGAATTATGAAAGAATCACTGTGTAGGGAAAAGTCTAGTTTCTCAGTTTCCTTGAGAAGCAAACCATTTTATGATTCAGTCATTGCGCTTTTGGAGGTAACATATTAACTGCAGGTAAAATATTTGAGCAAATACATAATTCTTTGAGGATTGCATTTAAAACCCAGTTCTTTAAAATGGATAAAGTGGGCCAACAATACTACATGTCTTGACGGTTTCTGCATTTTTTAGTCTTCACCCTTGTAGACGTCCTGACAGGTATGCTGAGACAAGCAAACAAGTAATTTGTTTAGGATATAGAGCAATGGATTGTATTCAAAACCCTGAAGGCCTAAAGAGGACCTTTACCCTGGCAAGAATTGAAATTCACCACACAGTAGTCAGCATTTTATGCAGTCTTATGCATTTCCTAAGAGTTTGTGGTTCTTAGGCCTGGCTGTGTATCAGAATCACTTGGAGACCATTTTAAAAATAGCAATACCTGGGCCATGCCCAGACCTATTCTGAGTGAATGGGCCTCAAAGTGAGTATTTTTTAAAAGTTGCTCAGATTTCTGATCTGCAGCTGGGATAATAATCATTACACTGTAGCCATGAGGACATTACTCAGTGTGTGCAGGGAAGCTGCTAAGTATATTCTGATCATGACAATATATAACACAATCTGCACTCTGTGTGTGTGTGTGTGTGTGTGTGTGTGTGTGTGTGTGTGTGTGTGTATGCGCACGCATGCACACGGGGAGGTGGATGCACGTTTGTTCTTCATTTAATATCCAACCTTGGATAGCACCTTGCTTTATTTTCTGGATAAGAGCTTTATCTGACTTATCAGGAAGAAACTGGCGGTGTGTTATAGATAACTACTGCTTCTCTCAACTCTACAACATAGCACCAGCAGAAAAACAAGGCCATTGAATGAATGAACCAGTACTTGAAACAGTGCTTCTACAGCTCTTAGCCTGATGGCTAGGTGTGCTAACTTGCCTTGGTAAGGTTTTCTTAATTAGGACTCCCTCTACTTCCTCATGTGACTTACTCTAAAGCAGTTGTGGAAGATGCTACTATGTTTGTAGCATTAAAATGCCTAATGTTTGTGACCCAGCAAAGCTTTTCTGCAGAAAGCTCCTGAGGACATATCCCCACCAGCTAATGTCAAGGTAAAGCGGTCTTTGTAACAAGAAAGGAGACCATGTTACTCCTGTGCCTACAAACTCAAGTAATTCCTTGTTGCCTTCATGTGCTTTAAGTCCATGTATTGGCCTTGTCCTTCCTACCAGGCCAGATTTCATATCACCATTTGTCTTCTTCCCCCTCCTTCCTTCTTTCATAAGCGTTGAATTGGGAAAAATAGTTGGTCACTTCCTAGGCTTGTGAGCATCAAATGAGAAATCCAGAAACGTATTTCATATGGGGCCCAGAATAAGATAAGAATAATAAGAGCTTGACATAAGACTAAGTACACATGCTGCCCCCGGAAATAAACAACAACAATGACAGTAAATCTACTCTTGTCATCTTGAAGCAGTTGTCTGTTCCTTCCTATTCTGGTTAGCGTAATTTGCATATCTCTTTTAAGGCTTATCACATTGTATTGCAGTTGGTGGTTTGCCTGTCTGCTTAATAGCATATGACCTGATGGACAATAGGCACATAATTAATGTTTATGAAATCAACTGCCACTGATTTAGGGGTTTCAAGGAATGATAGTGTTTTTTTTTTTTCTTGTTGTTGTTTTGTTTGTTTTTTTGTTCGACCATCTATTTTCTTTCCTCTCTTCAGACCCTCAAATATCCATTTAATGAATGGCCGAATGGTTCCCTTTACAACAAAGAACTGATATTAACTATGAACGCAGTTCATGGAGTGCTGCTAACGGGCTCATAGACGGTTCAAAACTTTGAACCTTCACTTCTAAGACCTAAGACCCTTCTCCATAAAACCCTAGACCTAAGACCCTTCTCCATAAAATTAATCTCTAACTGTATCTAAAATGACCACAGAAAAGTTTAAACTAGTTTGGAAAGTCACTATAATGAGTCTCCCATAGCATTGTGGTTGAAATTCAGTTGCTTAATCTATTTCATTGAAAAAGAGTGAATTATCAAGGCACATCTGTTTTAATTTTTCTCTTTTTTTTTTTTTTTAAATTTTTTTTTTTCAACGTTTGTTTATTTTTGGGACAGAGAGAGACAGAGCATGAACGGGGGAGGGGCAGAGAGAGAGGGAGACACAGCATCGGAAACAGGCTCCAGGCTCTGAGCCGTCAGCCCAGAGACTGGCGCGGGGCTCGAACTCACGGACCGCGAGATCGTGACCTGGCTGAAGTCGGACGCTTAACCGACTGCGCCACCCAGGCGCCCCTAATTTTTCTCTTTTAATGGGGCCAGTAGTGTAAGTAGGTCAGTATTGAATGTGGTTGTCAGAGTTTGATATTATAGGTTTTTATGGTGTAGCTGTTAGTTTTCCTTTCATCAAAATAGACATGTTAGAGGATGGTTGGTTATTCACATTGAATTTCAAAGTCCAGTTTAGGATATCAGAATAAATTATTGTGTTCTGCTGAGTTGCTAGTGAGCAAATTGTGACCTGCGTCTAGCCCGTTTTTCTGGGAGCCTGGCATGGTGCTTGCATAGTGTTCTAGAACAGATTCCCAAGTCCCTCAGGCTGTGTCCTTGAGACCCAATCTGGTGAAAGGCTGGAGCTAAAGTGTTCCTGTTATAACATTTGTTCAGTTAGTATTTATTGAATTTCTTCTGTATGCTGGATAATTTGATTGGTGATAATTTGATTCCAGCAGAAGGATTAACTTGGGAATTCCTGGCACCATGGCAAAGAGAGACATGAGCTCTGTGGGACTCAGGGGCTTTATGCAGTACTTCTTACATTTCAGCAAGTGATCACAGCTCATGTCATTCACTGAGGGCACCTCAAGGCCTGCTGCTCCTTAGCTCTTTTACACTATTTCCTTAACTTTCTTTTTTCCTTCTTTCCTTCCTTTGTAGTTACTCTGTCTTCAATCTTAGGTTTTTAGATTGCCAACTGTATGAGGGGAGGAACCATGTATATATTGCTCTCTGTTGTATCCATGTTGGGCACAAGTTGCAAGCTACTGTTACTCAGAACAACGATGTGCTCTGGTTCTAGATTTGCAGCTGGAAGCGGGTTCTTTTTCCTCCACTGAGGGCTTCTTTCCAATGAGACACAACAGAAACTGATAGTATAAAAGTAAAATATAAGAAAGGGGACACGCCCAGGTCAAAAGGGATTATTGATGGTTACAGTTGACATTCCAGTCAATGCTTGGTACATGCTAATGAAGGACTGGGCAAGATGAGAATGTTCTGAGAACCTGTAGATTCTCAGAAATACTGGTCTGAACTTGTTTGGTTACAGGAAAAATGAGTACAAGGTTGTTTCATGGGCCTGGTTGGGTGTAATCTTGACTCCACTATGAGTGGCCAGGCATTTGAGTTCCAGGCCATCTGGGTGACCACAGCTGAGGATTTGAGCTATAAAATAACAATGAACATCTTTCAGAGGCCAGGATGCTTAGTAAAAGGAAACCATCAGTTTCTTACAAATACCAGGTTTAAACCTAAACATACACTTGGATTTCAAGTATAATATTGACATCTGAATGTACCTTGCTGTATCAATTTGCAGCAGCCTATTTTATACCTCTAGAGATGCCTGATATATCTAGTAGTTAGCAGCCACTTCATGGGAGAGCCTAGGATTGAGGGATGTCCTATTTTAAAGGATTATTTGCTTCAGTAGTTCTTAGAAGGAGTATTCCAGAAGGGGTATTCCAAGGATCCTCTTATCAGGACAAAATTAATAAGTGATTATTGAAGTCCCAAAAGGTAACTGGAATGCCAGGAAGGGAATTGAGTAGCCTTCATATCAAGAATGGATCCATAGAGGCTCAACTAATTAATTGTTCCAACTATGAAGTGGGACCAAGCCTCCAGAATTCTGTTCCAACTCAGGTTGGAGCCCAGTCTACTGGTTGAAGGCATCCACTCTGCCTATTGAGACAACTGGGAAAAGAATGACAAGAAAAGGTTATCTGCTTCACATTCTCAGACCAGAGTAGAATCCATGCTGAGATACTTTTTCAGGAGAGATTTACTATGACAGAGGCAGGGGCCAGAGTAAATAACAGAGTAAATAATTTTCAGCAGTCATATCAACAGGACGCTGTTAGTGTAGGCTACCATATAAAGACCCAGGAATGACTTGATTATTCAGAATTTTTTCATATAATGATTTTGACTTATTAAAGTGTATCTACATTTCCAATATTCCAAATAATTTATATTGGGTTGTATAATATGAAGAAATAAAATTATATTTTGATTACAAAATAGTCCACAGACTATGAAGAAACCACACACCCCACTTAAACACCCACTAACCACCCACAATTTTATGCAATGATTATTCATTTCTCAAACATTAGTCATCCACATTCAAAGGGTTAGCTTCTATAAAGAGAAGTTCATTTCCTTTCTTTCTTTCTTTCTTTCTTTCTTTCTTTCTTTCTTTCTTTCTTTCTTTTTCTTTCGTTCTTTTTAAATCTTACTTTTGTGGAATACTCAAGGTTTTCTCCAGCAATTAAAAATAAAGCATAAAAATGATTGTGGCCTAACAGTTTTGATAAAGGAAAAATGTGCTGGGGTTCAAACATATCATCCAAAGGATATTAGCAGCAAATACTCCTCTGAGGTACATGTAAAAACACATACAGCACCTTTCATTAAGTCACATGGCATTGACAATAACTTTTAACTTGTGTTTACTCCAGAGTTTAAAAGAGAATCAGAAAAATATTTTATCTATTCAGTTCTTTTCGTCTTGTGCCAAAATATATCTTGGAATTTCAGTGAGATAAACTAGTTGAATAAAAAGAAAAGATCAAAGACAACATTTAGAATGTTGGTGAGAAACACATGGAAGAAATCTAAATAACATCCAAAATAAACAAGTGGGAATTTTTATATAGGATGCAAAACCATAGGCAGTAACAGCCAAACACTGCCAGAACTGTGTGTCACCAAATTTTTAGGTATAAATGAGATCAGAAGGGTTCCCAGGGGGATGTAGCATATCTCCCAGCACCTGCTACACTTGTTTCTTCTGCTTCAGTAGAGCTGTCAGCGATGAACCTTTGTGGTGAACTATTTGGGAGCTATCTTCTTGGCTAGAAATTTAAGTGACACTGCACAATGCCACCACTGACAGATCTAGCATGGGGATTGTGGGAGCTGTCATTCATTGTTAAGACATGTCCAGTCCAGGGACACTGGTTTTCTATGGTGCCCAGCAACAGGGACTTCTGTCTTCTTTTGGGATAGCCAAATAACTGAACTAAACCAGGAACTGTTTATTACACATATGTTTGTATATGAATGTTTATTGTACATAATTATTTGTCAGCATAAAATGATTTTCTAGGAAAATTAAGCAGTTGTTTATTTATCTGAATCCCCGAATAATATTGCTAAGTAGTTTGTGTTTTCCTTACAGCATTCATTTTATTCTATTCTATATTATAGTTACTTGTTAACACCTGAGTTAACTAGATGCTAAACGAATCAGGAGTGAACATCTGAGAAATTCACACTCAAGTTCTCCACAGTTGGGACATCATTCTTTCAGCTTTCCTAGGCTGTAGAAGTGGTGGCTTCCTAGGCTGGTGCTGAGGTTGCAGAGACTAGGCTGCAGGGTACCAGTAGTGGCAGTAGCCTATTGTCAGGAGTAGTGGAAGGAGATGTAGCCTGAGGAAAAATGAGAATCGTATGCGAGGAAATGATCCATAAACCTGTCCTATGTATCATCAGATTTAAAGGCAATGAGTGTGAGCCTCCAGTCAAGAGGCTGAAGCAAGAGGTCTGGAGCTGAGGATGAGGTCATGAAACAGGATATGAAATGGGTCAACACTGGTGATTAAGATTGGGAACAAAGCCAGGATGCCAGGGCTCAAAATTATTGCCTATAGTAACAAAGGAGCCGATTGACTGATTTAAAGGTACAGGGTTAGGCCAGCCAAGGATATTTGTTTCTTATTGTAGGTACATAATGAATTTCTTCTGGATGAATCAAAGTTATTAATTGTATATTCCACAAAGAGTGAAAATAAAGTGGCCTAACGCCAACCCTAATAAGCTCTTGACAGAGTGAAACAATGATAGTTTGAGAGTTTGATAAACGTGCTTTTCATTATTAGAAGGAAGGTTTTTTTGGGTACTATTCAGCCTAGAAGCTTTTCATATTATATCCAAAATCAAATTCATAAAAATTTCCTTGCTGCAGAGAAAAAGCATTTGGCAAGGGAAACTTTAGCAGGAGTATTTTATGAAACATATATTGTAGGAGAGCCACGTCTTCTGAAATTATCCATATTTGTACAGTCATGTGGTAGATTGTATTTTTCCAAAGATGGTCTTCACAATATATCCCATCTCACATGCAGTTTCCACAACGTGAGATTGACAAGTTTTCCATCAGTTGGTAGGTAGGGTTCCTGTTTCCTCCCTTTGAACTGGGAAGACCTTTGTAACTGCCGTAACAGAGTGCAGCTGAGTGAGGCTATGTGACTTCAGAGATGGGGGAGGGCTATAAAAATGCCACATGTGTTCACATTGTTGTCTTAAGATGTTTGCTTTCAGATGTGGCCATTATGCTGTGAAGAAGCGAAACACCCACATGAAGGACTGTAGGTAGTCTAGCCCACAGCTGCACCTAACATCCCATCCATCCTACACCCATCATAAACACTGGATGTGTGAGTGAATGAGCATTTAGATGATTCTGTCCTAGCCAATACGTCCCACATCCTCACGTTCTTGCCCTTACCCAGCTCATGGCCTATGAGGCAGAAGTAAGATGTTGCCAGTGACTCTGCTCACAGTTCATTTTAAAAACAAGGCAGATGATGTTTATTGTTCTAAACTACTAAATTTGGAGCGGTTTGGTATTTAGCAATAGATAACTGGAACAAGTCACGAATAGAAACAATTACAGCTTGTGTTATAGAAATACCCCATTGATGAAGACGACTCCTGGCCATTCTTATGAACTTGGTTTCAGTTTTTCGGTACTCTTACCAAGGGAGGAAATTTATCATATGAATGTAATACTCCTTCATATCTGATGAATGTTGGTTTCAAAATAAGAAAAAAATATTAGCAGCAATTTATGCTTACAATATAAAATGTATTCCTAAAAATGGCTACTGTATATTCAAAAGTATTGTTTTTGCTCTCTGAATATCATTGAACATATTACATTGATGATAGAAATAAAAAAACACGATCTTAGGCAGAAATTTTTTTAACACTTTACATGGATAGTGACAAAAGGCTGTCCCTAGACGCTAGTTTTTTTTCTCAGAAATACAATTTGCTAATGTAGAGATGTCAGAACAAATGACTATTGGAAATGACAGCTTATAATTCAATGCAGCACTAATTTGAATATTTTAAAAACTTAATTATTCATTCAAAGGAAATCTCCAGTTTCCTGTGAATGTCTTCCATATCAAGAACAGTGAACATTTCCATTATAACATCTTGGGTTGAAAAAAAAGAAAGCATCTAACATTTATGTTTTAATTGAGTTAAATGCCCAAGACTTCAGTGATATTGCATGTGATATGCCAGGGAAAATAAAAATATCCTCAGATAAAAGAAGTGCTAATAAGTCCTGCTTAAAATGTCCCTGAAATAACTAGGTATTGTGCATTTGAGCAATTATTCTTTAAAAATATAAAAGATTGTCCATTTCAATTTGACTGGAAATGACCACAAGCTTCTAAAAAGAGGCCCAATGTAATCAACATGGCACTTGAGAAGATGATTACTAGCGTTGCATATGTACAACATCTGAACCATGGTTCTCAAGAGAGTGAGGTTGGAGGGCTTGTGGCAGGACATGGACAGACTGGTTGTTCCCTGGAGAATCAGAACCATTTCTCCCACATCCTCCCTTCACTTCCCAACCTCCACTATACCAGTGGAGTAGTGGGGGATGCTGGGGACTTGAACAGCTTTGGGCTAGGTTGTGGGAAGAGAAACCAAAGGACAGAACAAAGAAATACGGATTACAAAAAGACTTGGCAGAATGGAATTTTTATTTGGGCATAGTAACTACAATGAGAACTTAGTTAAGAGCTTGAGGGAGATTGTGACATAGAGAAAATAGGATATAAGAATGAGAGAGGAAGAAAAATTATGTTGGGCTACTTATTTAAAAAACTTTTTGTATCTGAGCAATGAATTGTTTAGACTTGAAGAATTGATTTTGTGAAGAAGTTGTTATTTTTATATTTCAGTGTAACCTGGTTCATCTTCATATACTGGGAAGCTCAATATAATTTTCATACAGATTTTTTTTTACTTTGAATTATGCTATTTAATGTGACAAAATGAGTCATTTTCCATTGAAATATGAAAATGTTGGTTTAGAGCATAAGAAATAATATTTTAAGGGTTGCTAATTTATTCTTGGTAATGTTCTTTTTACATTAGTAAGTACATCATTTTTTCTAAATAGAAATGCTATATTAACTTCTAAAAAAATCCCATGAACTACTTTTGATGGACATATTTTCTTAAGAATGTAGCTGTGGCATACATTATGATTTGCTATCAGACCTCTTTCGCTATCCTTGCTGCCTTTGACCGTCTTCATTTTTTCAGGTTTGTATCCCCTGGCCCCCACCAGTGGTCTGGTTCATCCCCTCATCTTTCTGTTTGCCTCCTTAATCAGGCCCTATGCATCCGTAATCCCTGACAGCTGACCAATGACCCCACTGTGGTTACTGTGGGAAAATACAGTAGGTAGTATTGCAAAGACTTGTTTCCCGCATGTTTTTGTCTGGTGTGAAGAGCATAGCCTTGTGCATTAACTCCATTAACTGCAGTTTTTGGTAATGTTTCTAATTCAAATCAAGGTGAAGTCCATAAACACCCTTTGGAGACCGGATGGGGAAACATAATTGAAGGCACTGCAATAACTAATATGTGAAAGGTTTACATAGTTAGCCTAGATCCCTATTTACAGCCTCGAGTATTTTAAAACCCAACATTTAGAGAGGGTGCTGGGTGGTTGGGCACTATTTAACTTTGCTACCAACCAGGGTTTCAGTGTTAAGGAAGTCTATCCCCCGAAGAAGTGCTTAGTCTCTAAATGTCAAAACATTCTCCTTTTTGAAAGAACCGTTTCTTTTGTGTGCAAAAGGTCTTCCTCTGACTCACTCCGTGTGTTCTCCTTAGCATTAAAAAATAAACAGAAGCGACATATCCTTAAAATAGCTATCTGAACTTGAGTCACCTGTGCATCCCTGAAGCTCTCTAAATGAATGAACTGTCAAACATCACACAGCGGTGGGAATTAAAACTGCTGAACTTAAGGTATTAGAGACAATACAGGGCTTCTTCAGGGCAGCATGTCTGCCAGAGTTCACACAGCTGCTGTGTCTCCACATTTCTCCCAGTGTATTAAAACATTCCCTTTGAATAACACAGTCTCTCTGCTACATTACTTAACCTCCGGGTGATTTGAAGCCTTCAAACCATCATCCAATTAGAGCTGACACTCTTCTAGTTAGCTACTGTATCTGGAAGAAGAACAAAGGGGGAATTTAAGAAAAAGACATGTTGCTTCGATTGGAGAAACGAACAAAGATTGATCATGCCTTTGTGGAATTGCGGGCATTTATTAATGGAGCATTTTAGTTCGATGCAGTGCTTATTTGTATTTGCTTAAAAGCTGTAATGTTGGTTTCCAAACTGCCTGTTTAACTTACTGTAACAGGGATGCTTCTGCTTCTCTGCCCAACCGTCCCCTAACCTCAAACCTTAGTAGCAATTAAAAGTTTGCTCTCCCTGCTGCCTTCTTGCAAATTTCTCTTTTACTGATTCTATGGTTATAGCCAGTAGTGACCAGAGGTGCCAAATCCCCTCTTCTCTGCTGGAGCCCCACATAAAGGCAGTGGAATAACCATCTCCCATTTTACCCTGACCATCCTGCTTCTTCACCAGACTAATATTCTAGATGACACTGTTAAATGCAAAGTTAGGGAATTCTCTGGAGGAAAGGACAATAGAGTTGAAGTTCTGTCTCCCTTGGATACATTATTTTTACACAAGCTCTTCAAGGAACTCTGTGCAAATCTTCTCTTGGGAACCCTCCTGCCTTTCCACAAGAGTAGACATGATTCTTGATTTCTTTCTGAGCTCTCAATTTTAAGTAGGACCCTGAACTTCAGCCAGATGAAAGTTGATACTCATTTCTGTGCTGTCTCACACGTTCCAGGCAAATAATGTGCTCTATTTTATGAGGAAGGATGGAAATGAATTCTCCAGTTCCTGTCTCCTCTTCCTGTGGCCCTACTGTGTCCTTGGCTTGATGATGTAGTTAAGTAAGCATATCTCTTCAAGAGAAACCTGAGTGAGTGTTTGTTTGTGTTTGGACAATGTAGCCTGTCCCATTGTGAGGAAAGATCTTTTTTTCTCTCTTTGCAGGGTCTGCCTTGCCCTTTTCCTTTATGGACAGTGGGGCCCTGATTGGGCTAAGAAACTCTAGGCTCTTTTCAGTTCCAAGATACAGTGACATCCTGTGAGCGCAAACTTTTTTTTTTAAGTTTATTTATTTATTTTGAGAGAGAGAGAATGAGTGAGGGAGGGGCAGAGAGGGAGAGAGAGAATCCCCAGCAGGCTCCTTGCAGCCTTATGTGGGGCTCCATCCCATGAATCCTGAAATCATACCTGGGCTGAAACCAAGAGTTGGACGCTCAACTGACTGAGCCACCCAGGTGCCTGTGAACACACACTTTTTTTCCCCCCAAATTTTTATGTTTATTTTTGAGTGAGAGAGAGAGAGACAGAGCATGAGTGGGGGAGGGACAGAGAGAGAAGGAGACACAGAATCCGAGGCAGGCTCTAGGCTCTGAGCTGTCAGCACAGAGCCCGATGTGGGCTCCCAACTCACCAACCACGAGATCATGACCTGAGCTGAAGTCAGATGCTTAACCGACTGAGCCACCTAGGTGCCCCTGAACACACACTTTTTAAATATTCTTTTTATTACCCTGGGAATGTCTCCTGAGCTGATTAAAGTCTTTTGATGGAGATGCTGATGAGATAGAAAGGAGTTTGCTTATATCCTTTGCTGCAGTGCTGCAATGATCTTACTGCACGTGAACTCTCAACCTCCACCGGGGACTGGTGGGTACTTGTGGTCTCCTGAGCATACTCCGTTTTCACCTTTATAACTTGCACTCATTCTGCCACTAATATTATCTTCCATACTCAAGTCATTCCACAGATAGGATCCCTCTTCCTTGAACTTACTTTCTTCCTCATGCCTGTGATAGTCTCATTCACTCCACATATCCTTGCTCAGCACAATTTGTCTCTGCTACTCTTTCGGCGTTCATTTTGTATTAGTCTACTTGGGCTACCACAACCAATATGACAGACTGCATGGCTTACAAAGCAGAAATTCATTTCCTCACCATTCTGGAGACTCGAAATCCCAGATCAAGGTTTGCAAGGGTTCCGTTCCCAGTGAGAACCCTCTTCCTGGCTTATAGATGGCTGCCTTCTCACTGTGTCCTCACATAGTCTTTCCTCTGCACACACAGGGAGTGAGAGAACAGTGAGTTCTCTGCTATCTCATAAAAACACTAATGCTGTCTAATCAGGGCTCTACCTTATGATTTCATTGAAACTTAATGACTTCCTTAAAGGCCCCATCACCAAATATTGGCATCCAGGGGGTTAGGGCTTTGACACATGAATTTGGGGGAGGCACAAATACTCACTCCGTAACATTTATTTTGCTTTGTTTTTATAGTCATGGATATAAATATGTGTATATATGTATATATATTTTATTTTGCTTTCTGTTTATGCATGAATATAAATATGTGTATATATGTATATATAGTTTATCAAAGCATTGTAAGCTCTTACACTTGTGTCTTACACATTTTTACGCTTTGCCTTTTGTTGGTACTGATTTCATGCTTTCTGATTGACATAATATATTCAGATATGAGCCATTCACATGCTAATTTCCACATTCACTTTCTAGCATACATTGTTTAATTTAAAAAATCCCCACTTCCAAGGTTGCTTTACAATTTTAGATAATTCTTCAGGAAAATAACTGTTGGAAAATCTCTGGCTTCTCTAATCTTAAAGAGAAAATGTCAAGAATCTTCTCTTTTTCAGAGATCTATTTTTGTTCATATTCATTATATGAAATAAAGAATTTCTTATATCAGTTCTGTTAACTTCTTCTTTTTTCCTTATAATTTTTGAGTTTCAGTGACTTTGGTAGAAAATTACTTCTCCGTATGATATTTTTGTTGTTATATCCTAGATCATAAGCTTACCATTGTTTTTCTGATGTCTTATAATCTCTGAATATAGTAATTCCATAGGTGTATTCTAAATTGGAAGACTGAAAAATATTGAATGAAATATATAATGAAATAATGGGCACATAGCGCATTAATTCATGCTACATGTCCTTGTGAAAAGAAGACTCAGAACTATTTTTCAAATGCTTCCCGTTTCTTTTCCAATAAACACAAATTTTGTTTCTTTTTTTTTTTTTCAACGTTTATTTATGTTTTTGGGACAGAGAGAGACAGAGCATGAACGGGGGAGGGGCAGAGAGAGAGGGAGACACAGAATCGGAAACAGGCTCCAGGCTCTGAGCCATCAGCCCAGAGCCTGACGCGGGGCTCGAACTCCCGGACCGCGAGATCGTGACCTGGCTGAAGTCGGACGCTTAACAGACTGCGCCACCCAGGCACCCCACAAATTTTGCTTCTTAATGTTTGTGTAGCATCTAGCTTGTCAGAAAGCAGTTTATCTTGACTTCACATGAGTTTTTCTTTTCCTTTCTTTTTTCTTTTTTTTTTTTTTTAGAGAGAGAGAGAAGGCACGCATCACAGGAGGGGAAAGGGGAGGAGAGAGAGTCTTAAGCAGGCTTCATGCCCAGGGCAGAGCCTGACACAGGGCTGGATTCCATGACCATGAGATCATGATCTGAGCTGGGCACCCAGGCACCACCCCCAACACAAGTTTTTCTCAATTTAATTAAGTATATTTCATATAAAGATTTTATTTTTATTTATTTTTAAATGTTTATTTATTTTGAGAGAGAGAGAAAGAGAGAGAGAGAGGGAGAGAGAGAGAGAGGGCACATAAGCTGGGGAGAGGCAAAGGGAGAGAGGGAGAGAATCCCATGGGGCTTGATCTCATGAAACAGTGAGATCGTGACCTGAGCCGAAGCCAAGAGTCAGATGCTCAACTGGCTGAGCCACCCAGATGACCCAAGATTTTTATTTTGAAAAGACTAATCATCATTAAAATTACACTAGATGTTTCATATAAAGGCACTGTTTGTTAATACTGATTATAATATAAGCAAAAGAAAAAATAAAAACAATGCGGATAATTGCCATTTAAATTCTTAATTTCAGAATTTTTAAATCTCAGAAAGAAAAATATTTTGAGTAATATATTAGGTCAAACCTAAATTGATGGAATTACTTAGTCAACTAAGTTCTATGAGTTTCATTTTATTTATTTCTTTTTAAAATTTGTGTTGTATCTTTAAAAAAATTTTTTTTCTAATGTTTATTTATTTTTGAGAGAGAGAAATAGAGAGTGAGTGGGGGAGAAATGGAGAGAGAGGGAGACACAGATTCCGAAGCAGGCTGCAGGCTCCTAGCTGTCAGCACAGAGCCCAAAGTAGGGCTCGAACCCATGAACTGCGAGATCATGATCTGAGCTGAGGTCGGACATTTAACCAACTGAGCCACCCAGGTGCTCTTGTGTTGTACCTTTGTAGGAAAACAATCTATCGATTTTCTAAAACAATTCCAAAATTTTATTTAGGAGACCATATTGATTATTGTTAACAGTTTTGGTCTCTTAACTTTTTAAGGAGCCAAATCTCAGAAGCAGCTGCTGGCAGGATTAACATTCACACTATTCAGGGAATTCATGTTTGTTTCAAGAGATATGACGTTGTTGAGTCATTGTTTCTACCTGTCAAGAATCCCTAACATTTAATTTATATCTCACTACATGAAGGAAGTTGATATTCAAAAGTATATATGATATAAATGTTAGAAAACAAGGATCAAATTTTTTTATTAATGGATATGCCTCTAATATATTTAATACTGGAATTTTGTGCACATTATTGCTATTGATTTCTTTCCAATAGAGAGGCAAGATCACAAACTATTCAGTATTTGAAGATTGAGAGTAAAAAAGACAGATATGTACGTCACTATGACAATGAGATAATAAGTGTGGAATTCTAATTACTGGACCTGATGGGGAAAGAAATCTGATAGAGTAAAAAAGTAATTATTATAAAACTGTTGATAGTGTAGGTAAATGACTTGTCCCTAAAATTAAAAAGTTAAACTTAGTTAATTATATCTTAGCTAATAAAAACTTCAGTGATAAGGTTTATAGATTGGTGAAAAATTAATGAGTGCTTTAATGAATTTTCTAGTAAATTGTGTAAGTCAGAAGTAACTTAATAAGAAGTCTGAAAATGTTTAGAAGAGATTAGATTTATTGAGATATAAAATAAAGTTAGAAATAGTAAAACTCCATTTTTATATAGGAGGAATTTAAAATGAAGTCTGCTCTATTAGGTTGTATCTCGTTGTCTGAAACAGTCTAGCACAAGGTTGCATTTAATAAGTTAATTATTGCATTAATTATGCAATTAATTATTACATAAATTAATATTAATATTAATATTAGGCACTCTGTGAAAATATAGGGTGTATGTATGTTGTAACTCCGAGGGCTGTAAGTAACAACTCAAGGTTGTCAATTAAAAAAAATGATAGTAGGAACATTTAACATGAGATTACATTTTTAATACATGTTTAAGTGTACAGTGTGTTGTTATTAACTATAGTCATGATGTTGTATAGCAGATCTCTCAAACTTATTTATCTTATATAACTGAAAATGTATACTTAATGAATACCAATGCCTAATTTCCTCTTTCCCCCAACTCCTAGAAACTACCATTCCATTCTCTGCTTCTATGAGCTTGGCTATTTTAGATACTTCCTGTAAGTGGAATCATATAGTTATTTGCCCGTCTTATTTTACTTAGCATCATGTCTTCAAGGTCCATTCATGTTGTCACATATTGCAAGATTTCTTTTTTTGTAAAGACTAAATAATACTCCATTATGTGTATATATCATGTTAAAAAATCCATTTATCCATTGATGGACACTTAGGTTGTTCCTACATCATTATTTTAAGTTTATTTATTTATTTTGAGAGAGAGAGACACACACACACACACACAGAGAGAGAGAGAGAGAGAGAGAGAGAGAGAGAGAGAGAGAGATCATGAGCCAGGGAAGGGCAAAGGGAGGGAGAGAGAGAATCCTAAACAGGCTCCCAACTGTCAGTGAGGAGCCCGATACCAGGCTTGCCTGAGCCAAAGTCAAGAGTCGGTTGCAGAACTGATTGAGCCACCTGGCACTGTGGTTGTTCCAACATTTTGACTATTGTGAATAATAGAGCAATGAATATGAGAGTGTTTATATTTCTGAGATCTTGATTTTAATTTGTTTGAATAAATACCCAGATGTGGGATTGCTGGGTCATAGGGTAATTTTATTTATATTTTGAGGTAACTCCATTTTGTTTTTCATAGCAGCTGCACCATTTTACATTCCCTTCAACAGTGTACAAGGGTTTCAATTTTTCCACATCCTTGACAACACTTGTTATCTTTTGTTTTCTGATAATGGCCATCCTATAACACCCAGTGCTCATTCCAACAAATGTCCTCCTTAATGCCCATTGCCCATTTAGTTCATCCCCCCCACCCAAATCCCCTTCAGTAGCTCTCAGTTTGTTTTCTGTATATAAGAGTCTCTTATGGTTGGGGTGCCCGGGTATCTCAGTCAGTTAAGCATCTGACTTTGTCTCAGGTTATGATCTCATTGTTTATGGGTTCGAGCCCCATGTCAGGCTCTGTGCTGACAGCTTGGAGCCAGGAGCTTACTTCAAATTCTCTCTCTCTCTCTGCTCCTTCCCTGCTTGCACTCTGTTTCTCTTTCTCAAACAAACAAAAAACAAAAAAACCCATAAAAACATTTAAAAAAATAAAAAAAGAGTCTCTTATGGTTTGTCTCCCTCCCTGTTTTTTTTCTTCCCTTTATGTTAATCTGTTTTGTATCTTAAATTACACATGTCAGTGAAGTCATATGATATTTATCTTTCTCTGACTGACTTACTTTGCTTAGCATAATACACTCAGTTCCATCCACATTGTTTGCAAATGACAAGATTTCATTCTTTATGATTGCCACAGAACATTCCATTGTGTGTGTGTGTGTGTGTATATATATAGGTAGATCTCTCTCTCTCTCTCTCTCTCTCTCTCTCTCTCTCTCTCCACACACACACACACACACACACATCTTTTTTATCCATTCATCAGTCGATGGACATTTGGGCTCTTTCCATAGTTTGGCTATTATTGATAGCACTGCTGTAAACGTTGTGGTGCCTACGCCCCTTCAAAACAGCACTCCTGTATCCTTTGGATAAATACCTAGTAGTGCAATTGCTGGATCGTAGGGTAGTTCTATTTTTTGTTGTTGGTTTTTTTTGTTGTTGTTTTCTTGAGGAACCTCCATACCGTTTTCTGGAGTGGCTGCACCAGTTTGCATTCCCACCAGCAGTGCAAAAGGGTTTTTCTCTCTGCATCCTCACCAACATCTGTTGTTGCCTGAGTTGTTCATTTTAGCCATTCTGACAGGTGTGTGGTGGTATCTCGTTATGGTTTTGATTTGTATTTCCCTGATGATGAGTGATGTTGAGCATTTTTCACGTGTCTGTTAGCCATCTGGATGTCTTATTTGGAAAAGTGTTTGTTCATGTCTTTTGCCCATTTTTTCACTGGATTATTTGTTTTTTGGGTGTTGAGTTTGATAAGTTCTTTAAAGATTTTGGATACTGACCCTTTTTCTGATATGCCATTTGCAAATATCTTCTCCCATTCCATCAGCTGCCTTATAGTTTTAGTAATTGTTACCTTTGCTGTGCAGAAGCTTTTTATCTTGATGAGGTCCTGATAGTTTAGTTTTGCTTTTGTTTCCCTTGCCTTCAGAGACCTGTCTAGTAAGAAGTTGCTGCATCCAAGGGCAAAGGGGTTGTTGCCTGTTTTCTCCTCTAGGAGTTTGATGGCTTCCTGTCTTATGTTTAGGTCTTTCATCCATTTTGAATTTGTTTTTGTGTATCGTGTAAGAAAGGGGTCCAGGTTCATTCTTCTACATGTTGCTGACCAGTTTTCCCAGCACCACTTGCTGAAGAGACTATCTTTTTTCCATTGGATATTCTTTCCTGCTTTGTCAAAGATTAGTTGGCCATACATTTGTGAGTCCATTTCTGGGTTCTGTATTCTGTTCCATTGATCTACGTGTCTGTTTTTGTGCAAGTACCATACTTTCTTAATGATTACAGCTCTGTAACACAACTTGAAGTCCGGAATTGTGATGCCTCCAGCTTCAGTTTTCTTTTTCAATATTACTTTGGTTATTCGGGGTCTTTTCTGGTTCCATACAAATTTTAGGATCATTTGTTCTAGCTCTGTGAAGAATACTGGTGTTATCTGGATGGGGATTGCTTTGAATATGTAGATTGCTTTGGTTAGTATCAACATTTTAACAATATGTGTTCTTCCAATCCAGGAGCATGGAATGTTTTTCCATTTCTTTGTGTCTTCTTCAATTTCTTTCATAAACTTTCTATACTTTTTAGCGTATATACCTTTTACCTCTTAAGTTTATTCCCAGGTATTTTATGTTTTCGGTGCAATTGTAAATGGGACTGATTCTTTGTTTTCTCTTTCTGCTGCTTCATTATTGGTGTATATAAATGCCACTGTTTTCTGTACATTAATTTTATATCCCGCAAACTTGCTGAATTCGTGTACCAATTCTAGCAGTTTTTGGTGAACCCTTTTGGGTTTTCCATGTAGAGTACATAATCTTACTTTTAAAAATATTTAAGCATAGGCAAAATATTGGGAAAAAATAGTAGTAATGCTTCTCTGACTGGTGAGATTTAACATGATTTTTGTTGTCTTAATTTTCTTTCATAGCCAAATTTTCTAAGAGGCAATTTGTTCCATATATTCAGCATTTTAAAAAGGTATTCTCTCTATTCTGGTTACATTTCTAGAAATCCATCCTGAGAAAATAATCCCAAATAAAGAACAAGTTAATACACAAAGATGTTCATATACAGCTTTATTTAAAATAGTAAAATTGGGGGGCACCTGGGTCACTCAGTCAGTTAAGCATCTGACTGGCTCAGGTCATGATCTCATGGTTTGTGGGTTCAAGCCCTGTGACTGGCTCTGTGCTGATAGCTCAGGGCCTGGAGCCTGCTTCAGATTCTGTATCTCCCTCTCTATCTGCCCGTCCCCCACTCACACTCCATCTCTCTCTCCCTCTCAAAAATAAACATTAAAAAAAATTTAATTGTAAAATTAGAGGAATATGAAATTAAAGAGAAGATAATGTATAAAATAGATCACATTGTTTTAATAATGTGTTTAATTCCTTTTATGTTATGCAAAACATCTTACTTTAGTGTGCTAACATGAAAGGTATTAGGACTAATAAGATCTCTCTCTCTCTCTCTCTCTCTCTCTCTCTCTCTCTCCTGCTCTCTTCCTCTCTCTCCCCATCTTCTTCCTAAAGAGCTAAATTCAGAATTGGAGTGGGGATCAAGTTCCTCTTCTTTGAGTACTAGCAGTAGGATAAGCAAGATTACCCTTTTCCTCTGGAAGTTTAGGCTTTATTTCCTAACCACCTCAAAACATAAACACACATAAATAATAGAGAGAGACTTTTTAATAATATAGGAAAATATTTTTGACACTGCAGTTAAATTTTGAAAAACAAAGCAAAACTGAAATCAACAGCATAACCTCGGCTTCTATAAGCACGTAAAACTGCCCTATCGAACAGCCCTTGAACTCAGTGGGATACAAAGATGGTGTGGTTTTACTTTTCTTGAACCACTGTCTTCAAACATTCTGTTGAATTTCCTTTCTCCATCCTTTAATAACATCTTGGACAGATCCTACAGCTTCCCAGTTGCTTTCAAATATTAAGTATTTCAGTCTCGTCTAATTGATTTTAAAATCTCAACCTTGCATTCAGTTCCATGTTCATTCCGGCCTTTGCCCCAGCAGGAAGGAGCTTGGAATAGAGACCAATCAGCTGTCCTTCACTCTTCCCCTCTCCTTTTCTTACAGCATTTCCAGAAATGGATAGCAAGAGAGAGTACAGAAATAGATCAAAGGTATACTATTAACTGCAGCTACTGCAGCCCCTTGGTTACAAATGCTCCCAGGGGCTTCCAGTACAGGTTCTCAGCAGGCCCTGTAGGAGGCCCCTCACTAAACAGCCTGCTGACATGGGGAATTCACTCCCATTTAGCTGCTTATAACTCCACTCCCATTCTACTTCCAGCTCTAGCATTCAGCCACAGCTCTTCCTACTGGTGTTCCCTTTCCAAAGTCCAGTTCTCTCAGGTGGGACATAGACCAGACCACTGAAGCTCACACACCTTGTGATGTTCTCCTGACCCACTAAAAAGGACACATGTTCAGCCAATAAAAAATGAGAGTGAAAGACAGCTTTACTTCTCTCTCTCTCCTTCTCCCAACCATCCTTGAATTATCTTCCCCACTTCCACTCCAAAAAGGCACAGAGGGCAGGTCATTAAGTCTCATGCATAAGCATCCAACTGGGGAGTAAGACACCTGTCTCCGTTTCCCTGGTCACAGTCTCTACAACTTCTACAAAGTATTCAGTTGGAGCACTGCTACATATGTCATTCTTCTGAGGCCCACAGGTCACATCTCTAAAAGTTTATAAGATCCCTTGAGTAGAGTACTCACATAGACTAGGGAAAAGGAGAGGAATGGAAGAAAGAAGGCCAGTTCTTCCCCCTTAATAATCTTATGCAATATGATCGATGTTTCTTGGAAGTTGTCTTACAGGGTGTGGATGTATATGCCGCCTACACGGCGGCATGTTTTGTTGTTTGTTGTTAGTTTGAATGCCTGTTTTTTGGTTTGGGGACATTAGAAAAAATTCCAAATTAACAATGATAAAAATTTTTCCTCAATATTTTTACAGGTAGAAAAATGACTACAAGAGAAGATATTTATACCTTTAAAGATATTAATACTTTTAATATCTTTATAACACTAAGATACATTAGAATTATCTGTTACTAGATAATACTATAAGCATATTATCACCTACAGTATAGATCTCCCTCAACTTACGATGCAGTTACATCCCCTTGACAGCAGGATCATACAAGAGGGTTGTTTCCTTGCAGTATTACTCAAAGATCCATCCATTTTCCAAAAGTACCTTTCTTAATCCTTTGAAATTTAAATCATTCTCTTTTGAAGAAAGTATTCAGTCATCATGTTTGTCACTTTCTATTTCAGTTGTTAACTTGTCTAATGCAGCCAGATCCTCAATATCAATGGCTTTACATGTGATTACAGCAGTTCTCAAACATCACTTCCCAGAGAGTTAAGTTGCTTACAAAATTTGAAATTATACCTTAAAATTCACTAGAATTTTATTTGCAAAAATTGGATGTTTATGCCTTTGTATAATAACTTATAAAGACAATGACAAAACTCAGTACATTTAGTAGAAAAGGGTAAATATATTCTTATTATAAACACTTTTAGTTTTCCAATAACATCAAATAAAGGAGATTGGATAGTGATGATTAGGACAGTGAACAGCCCTGTACCTGTGTATGGTCTGCATAATGTGGGTCTGCATTAAATCCCTGGGCCCTGAGAGCCCTACCTAATTGCTGCAAAACTTTTGGTACCAAAACTGAGTAAAACTAATATGTAAATAGACTGGGAGACTTAAACGAGATCTATATATAATAGTTATAACATTATCTAGCCCAGGAATTCAGCTATACTGATAGGTATTTTAACTAGAGTGGAAAGAGGGAATAGAAATTTAAGCTGGAAATATGGGACATTTTAGGAGGGGGAAAAATGAACTTTTAGAGATTAAGTATGTATACTTGCAGGATTTATGTTTTAAACTGCTAAAAGCAGCATAAATATCCTGATTAGGGAAAGAGAGAAAGAAATATTGAGGGAGGTCCAAAGTACAGAAAATAAAATTTGATCACCATAAAGACCAAAAAGACCTAATAGACATGCACAGAAATTTCACCCAATAGCAGGAGGATATATATTTTTCTCAAGTGACATATAACATTCTTCAGTATAGATCACATGTTAAATCACAAAACGTTTCAACAAATTTTAAAAGACTGAAATCATGTGAAATATCTTTTCCAACCAAAACTGAAAAAAGCTAGAAATTAACAGCAGAGAGAAAACTGGAAATTTCACAATATGTATAAAGTAAACAGCACACTTCTGAACAATATGTTAAAGAAGAAATAAAAAGAGAAATTAGAATGGGGCGCCTGCATGCCTCAGTCAGTTAAGCGTTCGACTTCGGCTCAGGTCATGATCTCACAGTTTGTGGGTTTGAGCCCTGCATTGGGCTCTGTGCTGACAGCTCAGAGCCTGGAGCCTGTTTCAGATTCTGTGTCTCCCTCTCTCTCTGCCCCTCCCCTGTTCATGCTCTGTCTCTGTCTCAAAAATAAAAAATAAACAGTAAAAAAAAAAAGAGAGAGAGAGAGAGAAATTAGGAAATACATTCAGACAAACAAAAATGAAAATACAACATATCAAAACCTCTGAGATGCAGGAAAATCAATACTAAAAAGGAAGTCAAGGGGCACCTGGGTGGCTCAGTCAGTTGAGCATCCAACTTTGGCTCAGGTCATGATCTCATGGTTCATGAGAATGAGCTTTGCATGAGGCTCTCTACTGTCAGCACAGATCCCACTTTGGATCTTCTCTCTCCCTTTCTCTCTGCCCCTCCCCTGCATGAACTCTCCCCAACTCTGTCAAAAATAAATAAACATTATAAATAAATAAATAAATAGGAAGTTGATAACAATAAATACCAATATTAAAAAGAAATACCTCAATAAACAACCTAACTTTACACCTCAATAAACTAGTAAAGAAAAACAAAGCCCAAAGTTAGCAGAAGGAGGGAAATAAAGATTAGAGTGGAAATGTTAACAAAAGGACAGCAGCAACTACTATAAACAACCATATACCACCAAGTTACATAATCTAGAATAACTGGATAAATTCCTAAGCATACAACCTATCAAGATTGAAACATGAAGAAAAAGAAAGTCTGAACAGATCTATAATTAGTAAAGAGATGAATCAGTAATGAAAAAACCTCCCAAGAAAGAAAAGCCCAGACCCAGAGGACTTCATAGATGAATTCTACCAAACATTTAAAGAATTAATGCCATTCCTTCTCAAACTCTTCCAAAAATTAAAGAGGAGGAAATACTTTCAAACTCATTTTAGGAGGTTAGCATTACTATCATACCAAAGTCAGAGAAGGACACTACAAGAAAAGAAAACTATAGACCAATAAATATACCACACGAACATGCAAGTAAAAATCATCAACAAAATACTAGTAAACCAAATTCAACAACACATGCAAATAATCGTAACATGACCAAGTGGATTTTATCTTTGGGATACAGGATGATCCAGCATACAAAAATCAATTAATGTGATACACCACATTAGCAGAATGAAGGAGAAAAATAATAATATTATCTCAATAGATGCCGAAAATACGTTTGAAAAATTACAATGCCCATTTGTGACAAAATACTATCAATAAACTAGTAAAGAAAAAAATAACCTCAACATAATAATATGAAAGCAACATAATAAATATGAAAAGCCCATAGCTAGCATCATATTTAATGATTAAAAATGGAAATTTTTCCTCTAAAATAAAGAACAAGACAAGGGTGTCTACTCTAACCACTCCTACACAACAAAGTAGTGGAGGTCCCAGCCAGCGCATTTAGGATAGAACAAGAAAGGCATCTAAGTTAGAAGCAAGGAAATAAAATTATTTCTGTTTGCAGATGACATGATCTTATATGAAGAAAACCCTAGGGGTGCCTGGGTGGCTCAGTCAGTTAAGCGTTTGACTTCAGCTCAGGTCACGATCTCATGGTTCATGAGTTCAAGCCCCATGTCAGGCTCTATGCAGACAGCTCAGATCCCGGAGCCTACTTCGGATTCTGTGTCTCCCTCTCTCTCTCTGCCCTCTCTAATCACACTCTGTCTCACTCTCTCTCAAAAATAAACATTAAAAATTTTTTAAAAAAATCATAAGAGACTCTTAAAAACTGAGAACAAACTGAGGGTTGATGGGGGTAGGAGGAAGATGAGGGTAGGTGATGGGTATTGAAAAGAGCATCTTTTGGGATGAGCACTGGGTGTTGTATGGAAACCAATATGACAATAAATTTCATATAATAAATAAAGAAATAAAGAAATAAAGAAATAAAGAAATAAAAATTTAAAAAAAACAAACAAGAAAACCTTAAGGATTCACACACACACAGAACTATTCAATAAATTCAGTAAAGATGCAAAGTACAAAATCAAGATACAAAAATCAGTTGCATTTCTACACACTAACAGCAAATTATCTGAAAATGAAATTAAGAAAACAATACCATTCACATCTGTACCGAAAAGGAATAAAATACTTAAGAATAAACTTAATGAAGGACACTAAAGACTTGTACACTGAAAACTAAAACACTGATGAAGGAAATTAAAGAAGACACAAATAGAAAGACAAATCACGTTCCTGATTGAAAGACTTAATAGTGTTAAAATGTCCATGCTACCCAAAGGGATCTACAGATTCATTGCAATCCCTATCAAAATTCCAATGGAATTTTTTACAAAAACAGAAAAAGCAATCCTAAAATTCATATGGAATGGTAAAGAACCCTAAACAGACAAAATTATCTTGAATAAGAACAAAGATGGAGGCCTCACACTTGCTGATTTCAAAACATTATAAACCTATAGTAATCAAAATGAGATGGTACTGGCATAAAGACAGACATACAGACCAACAGAAGAGAATAGAAAGCCCAGAAATAAACTCATGCATATACAGTCAACTGATATTTGACAAGGATCCCAAAACACACAATGGGAGAAGCATATCCTTCAAGAAATAATGTTGGGAAAACTGGATATTCACATACAAAAGAGTGATACTGGACCCTTATCTTATACCATACAAAAATTAATTCAAAATGGATTAAAGATTTAAATGTAAGATCTGACATACCTCAAGATCATAAAAGCCATATACAAAAGACTCACCACTAATATCATCCTCAATGGGGAAGAACTGAGAGCTTTCCCCCTAAGGTCAGGAACACAAGGACATCCATTCTCACTGTTGTTATTCAACATAGTGTTGGAAGTCCTAGCCTCAGCAATCAGAGAACACAAAGAAATAAAAGGCATCCAAATTGGCAAGGAGGAAGTCAAACTTTCACTCTTCATAGACAACATGATACTCTTCGTGGAAAACTCAAAAGACTCTACCAAAAAACTGCTAGAACTGATCCATGAATTCAGCAAAGTCACAGGATATAAAATCAATGTACAGAAATTGGTTGCATTCCTGTATACCAATAATGAAACAGCAGAAAGAGAAATCAAGGAATCAATCCCATTTACAATTGCACTTAAAACAAGGAAAATATCTACGAATAAACCTAACCAAAGAGGTGAAAAATCTATCCACTGAAAATTATACAAAGTTTAGGAAAGAAATTGAATAAGACACAAAGAAATGGAAAAACATTCCATGCTCATGGATTGGAAGAACACTGTTAAAATATCAATACTACCCAAAGCAATCTACATATTCAATGCAATTCCCATCCAAAGAACACCAGCATTCTTCACAGAGCTAGAACAAACAACCCTAAAGTTTGTATGGTACCAGAAAAGACCCCAAATAGTCAAAGTGATGTTAAAAAAGAAAAGCAGGGGTGCATGGGTGGCTCAGTCAGTTAAGCGTCCGACTTCAGCTCAGGTCATGACCTTGCAGTCCATGGGTTCGAGCCCCACATCGGGCTCTGTGCTGACAGCTCAGAGCCTGGAACCTGCTTCTGATTCATTCTCTCTCTCTCTCTCTCTCTCTCTCTCTCTCTCTCTCTCTCTGCCCCCCTCCACTCATGCTCTGTCTCTGTCTCTCAAAACTGAATAAATGTTAAAAGAAAGAAAAAACTAAAAAGAAAACCAAAGCTGAAGGCATCACAATTCTGGACTTAAGCTGTATTACAAAGCTATAATCATTAAGACAGTGTGGCACAAAAACAGACACATAGATGAATGGAACAGAATACAGAACCCAGATATGGACTCACAAATGTATGGCCAACTAATCTTTGACAAAGCAGGAAAGAATATCCAATGGAAAAAAGATAGTCTCTTCAGCAAGTGGTGCTGGGAAAACTGGTCAGCAACATGTAGAAGAATGAACCTGGACCCCTTTCTTACACGATACACAAAAACAAATTCAAAATGGATGAAAGACCTAAACATAAGACAGGAAGCCATCAAACTCCTAGAGGAGAAAACAGGCAACAACCCCTTTGCCCTTGGATGCAGCAACTTCTTACTAGACAGGTCTCTGAAGGCAAGGGAAACAAAAGCAAAACTAAACTATCAGGACCTCATCAAGATAAAAAGCTTCTGCACAGCAAAGGTAACAATTACTAAAACTATAAGGCAGCTGATGGAATGGGAGAAGATATTTGCAAATGGCATATCAGAAAAAGGGTCAGTATCCAAAATCTTTAAAGAACTTATCAAACTCAACACCCAAAAAACAAATAATCCAGTGAAAAAATGGGCAAAAGACATGAACAAACACTTTTCCAAATAAGACATCCAGATGGCTAACAGACACGTGAAAAATGCTCAACATCACTCATCATCAGGGAAATACAAATCAAAACCATAACGAGATACCACCACACACCTGTCAGAATGGCTAAAATGAACAACTCAGGCAACAACAGATGTTGGTGAGGATGCAGAGAGAAAAACCCTTTTTGTTTGGTGGGGACGCAAACTGGTGCAGCAAGTCTGGAAAAAAGTATCGAAGATCCTCAAAAAATGAAAAATAGAACTACCCTACGATCCAGCAATTGCACTACTAGGTATTTATCCAGAGGATACAAAAATGCTTATTCAAAGGGCACATGCACCCCAACGTTTATAGCAGCACTATAAACAATAGGCAAGTTATGGAAAGAGCCCAAATGTCCATCAACTGCAGATGGATAAAGATGTAGTATATATACACAATGGAATATTACTCAGCGATCGGAAAGAATGAAATCTTGCCATCTGCAACAACATGAATGGAACAATAGTGTATTATGCTAAGCGAAATAAGTCATTCAAGGAGGTAAATATCATATGATTTCATTCACATGTGGAATTTAAGAAACAAAACAAATGAACATAGGAGAAGGGAAGGAAAAATAAGATGGAAAGAGGGGGGCAAACCATAGGAGACTCTTAAATGCAGAGAACAAACTGAGGGTTGCTGGTGGGGTGCTGGGTGGGGGGATGGGTGAAATGGATGATGCGCATCTAGGAGGGCACTTGTTGGGATGAACACTGGGTGTTATATAAGTGATGAATCACTAAATTCTACTGCTGAAATCATTATTACACTATATGTTAATTAACTTGGGTTTAAATAACATTAAAAAAATGAAAGAAAGAAAAAAGGAAAAAAAAGAAATTTGCAGTAAAAAAAAAATGAGATCATGATTGTTGCACTTGGGTGGTTTATTGAGTTAAGCATCCCAGTCTTGATTTTGGCTCTGGTCATGATCTTATGGTCATGAGATCAAGCCTCGTGTGGGGCTCTGTGCTGACAGTGAGAGCCTGCTTGGGATTCTCTCTCTTCCTCTCTCTCTGCCCCTCACATGCCTCACTTACTTGTGTGCGCTCTATCAAAATAAATAAACTTAAAAAAATTGAGATCGTGATATATAATAAGATCTGTGAACTGCTTATCCCAACCAATTTGGTATCATGAGAATTTTTCCATATTTAAATATTTTTGAAAATTTGATTATAAAGATGAATTAGTTTTTTACTGAATTGATTTACAAAAATTTAGTTTTTGTTTTCTTTATCATGGATGCTTAGACTGTTTTAACTGTTTTTGGAATTATGAAATTGCATTGAACATCCATGAATAAAACTTTTTCACATGTATCTGTGATTTTAAATATTTTGCTAAATTGCTTTCAAGAAAGTACTCATCTTTCAGTACTACCAGCAAATTATAAGAGACATATATTTATATTCTTGTTTGTGTCCCAGTTGGCATTGAGAATTACCATGAAAGTTTTTGTAAGTTCCATGAGGAAAAACTGATATTTTAATTTTCATTTTGATTATTAATGAGGTTGAACTTTTCATTTAATGTTTATTAGCCATGTGTGTCTCCTCTTGTGTGTTCTCTGTTCATGTTTTTTGCTCATTTAGCTATTTGATGCATTTGCATTTTAAAAGAGGAACTCATTTACATGAATAAATCTCTAGGGAACCTATGTAGGAAATATTTTCTAAGCAGAGAGGGATCTTCTTTGCTCTATCTACTTTTTTTAGGAAAATGCATTCAACAAAAATAAATATTGAGCATCTACTTCGTATAAGAAAGTGTGCACTGTATGAAATAGATTGAAAAAAAAATCTGTCCCTCAAAGAGGAGGCTTGTATTATTTGAGTTTAAAATGGTTAGTCTGCAAGGCGCCTGTTGGTTTAGTCGGTTAATCCTCTGACTTCAGCTCAGGTCATGATCTTGTGGTTCATGAGTTCGAGCCCCGCCCAGGGCTCTGTGCTGACAGCTCAGAGACTGGAGCCTGCTTCTTCAGATTCTGTGTCTCCCTCTCTGTCTGCCCTTCTGCCATTCATGCTTTGTCTCTCTTTCTTAAAAATAAATAAACATTAACAAAATTTTTACATGGCCATTTAAAAAAAATAAATAAAATGACTAAGTCTGTTGCTTCTTAAAGGTCACTGATTTCTCATTAAGAAATCATAAAAACTAATCAGTATGCTAGAGAAAATATAAGCAATAGCAAAAATGAAAATAATTACTCAAAATATTATCACCTTAGTACATAACTTTTATACTTTTTGGATAGCCTCCTATTGCCTTTGCATTTTGACATAGTTTTAATCAGACTCCACGTAGTATTTTGTATCTTGTTCTTTTTACTTCACATTATAGCTTAACTTAGTCCTTTGTTATTAGAAGTCTTTATTCTAATGGTTGGATCTCCCCACAACTTATTTAATTATACTCATTTGGGGGCATTTAGATTTTTTCCCTTTTCTAATGGAATTTCTTTAGGTCTATTCTATGCTTATATTTCTTGGAAAGTTAACTTTTTTTCACTTACAAGTGTATGGTGGCCACAATTCTCAATTATTTGCATTTAACGCATGAATTTATTAGAAAAAAACTAATTAAAAAGACTTAGGGAGTGACAAAGCGTAATTTTTGGAAATCTTGCACTTACTGTTGGTGATTATTTTTTGGGTGGTTTCCTTGTGTACCCCAGATCGTACCCTGTTAATTGCTATGAGATGCACTGGAGAGAGCAGTAGACGTCAATGATAGAAGACCTTGCTCAAACTTCATATGATCTTGGCTAAATTGTGATTTTAGAGTCTCCATTTTTTCATCTATAGTGTATGGCTTCTAAAGCCTGACCACATGATATTGTTATGAGGATTCAGTAGAATAGCATTCAGTGTCTACTACAGTATGTGCTCCAAACTGGTTTAAGTTAATATTAGATTCTGCCCCCATCCCTGCTGCTCCATGCCCCCCCCCCACCCCATCTCATTTAATCCATCGTCTTCATTCTGGCTATCTGAGAGCTTGGCTTGGCTTAAGGGGTTAGATTTTTAATTTTTCTTTTTCACATTGTTGTATGAATAGGCTCTTAATCATGGCCTTAAGTTTTCTTGAAACCCCTAAAATATAGTAATTATTGATTTTCCATCAGTCTATTCTAAGGCAATTTGTGAATATAATTTCAGTTCAAAGAAATCTTTTTTTCTGTGGTTGACATTTGCCAGAGTATCTTACAAAGAACCAGGACCCTGAGTCACAGCTCATGAGTCTGCTGTTTTTTTCATAAATCCAGGCTCCTGCCCCTCCTTTTTACTTCTTATAAACTTTATTCTCGATAGTCATGTCCTTGAAACTTGTCTTTCACATATTTTGCTTATCAAGTAATTAAGATTTTGACACATGTCGAACAGGATTACTCAAGATATTCTATCCTAATTCCATAGTAATAAAGTTACATTTTAGGAGGGTGAAATGAGATTCTGCAAGTGTACCTTCACACAATGCCTTTCATTCTCATGAGATAAATGATATGTGTATACATGTGCTTTCCTTATCAAAAGGCATCACTGAAATAAAATGGGAAATTCCTGTTCTGCAAAAGCTACTTTCTGTTTGGAACCCAAAGTTAAAGGGAAACTGAACTTTACTTTTATCTGTAGTAAATGTATCCTTTACTATATAGCATATATTTTACTGGACATGAACTATGTCATAATGTCAGAAGTTTGCCCATGAGCAGAATGAAAGAACATTATGCATATGCATTTCAAAAAGAAAAATCCATTTCTCCCAGGCTGTTTTGAAGAAGTAGAGATACTGTGTCTATTTTTTTTAAAAGAAAAGCCTGTTTCAATATAACTATTGTGTACCGTGTGCAGTTCATATTTTTCTGTTTTAGTGTGTTAGTATTAATATAGTGGATGCAGAGGGAAAGTACACAATTCTATTGAGTTACCTAAATAACGTGTATAGGGTGGGATGAGAGGCAAAGGAAGGGCAGAGGTATAACGAGAGCAAAGCCTGGGTTGTGTTCCGCAGTCGAACTACTTCACTTCAAATCGGTTCTCTGTTCTAACCTACTTGCTTGACCTTGAGCAAACTATTTAAATTCTTTAAGCCTCCATTTCTTTACCTATAAAGTGGGATAATGATTATATTCACCACACACTGTTGCTGTGAAAATGAAACTACTTTGGTGGTAAAGGCTTTTGCAGTAGAGAGGTATTCTTATTCTTAATGCATCTTAGATTTTACCAGAAAATAATTTCACCGAGAGTGGGTGTGGTCAGTAGTTGATAGCTTAGTAAATTCAAAGGAGTAACTAATGATTTGGGTATTATAATTTTTTCCCCATACTACCCATCGTATCCAAATTATGGGCAGGGATAAAACACAATACAAAACAAAATAAAATAGCTATTGAAAACGATATGTGTTTCACTAAGCTTTATGTGAAAACAATGATAGAAGAAGCAAATTTTAGGAAAAAAATATTCATAATTTTAGAGAATTATGCTGTCAGGAGTTGTCAGTATTCCTTAGTGCCTGCTTCTTTTGAACTAGCACTTTGGTACAGATCATTTATATCAGTCCTATTTTTTTCTTCAACGGGAAAACACCGTATGAAACCACTTGAAGAAAGAAATGAACAAAATAAAAGTAAAGAGAAAATGGGAAAAGAAGGTGGAAATGAGAGAAGCAAGAACTGTCACTCGAACTTTCTAGTTCATAAATATTAATGTCAGCCATGTGCAGAATAAACATTCTGCTTGATATCTTTAAACATTTTCTTTTTAAAAAAAATTTAATGTTTATTTATTATTGAGAGTCAGAGAGACAGGGAGACACAGAATCCAAAGCAGGCTTCAGGCTCTGAGCTATCAGCATAGAGCCCAACACTGGGCTTGAACTCACAAACCATGAGATCATGACCTGAGCTGAGGTCGGATGCTTAACTGACTGAGCCACCCAAGCACCCCTCTTTAAGCATTTTCAAGAAAGATGTCAAATCAGTTACTTGGAAACACTTTTTAAAAATTAAGCATTTTGAAATGAACATGCAGTGATACAAATG
Source organism: Prionailurus viverrinus (assembly GCF_022837055.1). Taxonomy (NCBI): domain Eukaryota; kingdom Metazoa; phylum Chordata; class Mammalia; order Carnivora; family Felidae; genus Prionailurus; species Prionailurus viverrinus. The sequence continues at coordinate 34,966,572 of NC_062568.1, forward strand.
ATAGTTAAGTGTAGTACCTGCTTCAGTTGATGACTCCACATCACCCCTTTCTTTCTTAGCTATATATTTTTTCTATTAAACCATTATTTATATTTCAATAGAGTTTCTAGTAATGTCTTTTTTCAGTTCCAGGATTCAATCCAGGGCATCAGATTGCATTTAATCTCCTTTGGTCTATGATAGTGTCTCAGTTTGTCTTTGCCTATTAGTTTCCTATTGCAGCTATAATAAATAACCACAAACTCAGTGGCTTAAAACAATGCAAATGCATTATCTTATAGTTCTGGAGGTTAGAAGTCAGAAAGTGGGGTTTACTGGGCTACAGTTAAGCTATACACATGGCTGTGTTGCTTTCTGGAGGTTCTAGGAGAGAATTCATTTTCTTGCCCTTTGCAGTTTCCAGAGGCTGCTCACATTGCTAGCTCTGTGTCTCTCTTTTATTTAAAAGTTTGAAAATTTTAAAATTGCTGTATATTTGACATATATGTTTCAGTTGTGTGACATAGTGATTCGACATCATGAAATTATATATACATTATATACAGTATGGAATGCTCACTACAATTAAGTGTAGTTATTGTCACCATACAAAGCATTACAATATTATTGACTATTTGTAGCGTCCTTTTATTTTCAAAGCCAGCAAGGTCCAGGCATTCTCATAATGCCTCTTTCTCATTCTAACCCTTCTGTTTCCCAATTTCTCATTTAAAGATCCGCGTGATTATATATGAGGATCACCATGATAACCTAGGATAATCCCCTTAGTTTACAGTCAGCTGACTGGCAACCTTAATTCCATTTATGAACTTAATTGCCTATTACTTGGTAACATAACATGTTTATAGGTTCTGGAGATTAGGATATGGACATATCTGGTGGGCCATTATTTGCCTACTACAGCCTGTCCTCCTGCTCCCAAAGATTCATGTCTGTTCCGCATGCAAAATATATGCACCCCATCCCAAGGTTCTCAAGCATCAAGTCCAAAATCTCATTTCAATCTTAACAGCTCAAAAGTCCCAAGTCTCATCATCTAGATCATCTAAATCAACCATGAGTCATGCTCTGTGCATAATCCATCGGGGATACAATTTCTTTCAATCTGTGAATATGAAATTTAAGAAACGAATTATTTACTCCCCAAACACAATGGTGGGATAGGCATAGGATACCAGTAATAGCTGTTTGGTTCAAAAGAAGAGAAAATAGAAGAAAACGGGAAGCCATAGTGTATTGTAACCTTTAAAAATTTGTTTTTTCCTGCTTCCTCAATATGTCTACAAATAGGTTGTAAACGCCTTGCCTAGGTGATCAAGTGCATCAGTTTGGTAAGGCTGGCTCCCACCAGAAGTTCCCTTCTTGCCCTCCACTGACTATGACCTAGTGACATTCAAATGCACCAGTGAAATCCCCTAATGCTTTTTTTTTCTTGCATTCCCCACCTTGACCCCCAGTAAAGGAACTTGCTCACATGGCCTTGCTCTCTCTTGGCTCCCCACCTGCTTGGATGAGCTTGTTTCCTTGGTGGTCCTTCCCATGTCGTCCTTCTCTCAGAATGCAGTGACTCTCTCTGGGACCTAAAAGTATAATACACTTTTCCTTAGGCTTTCCCCTGTCTCCTCTCATGACCACACCTGACTAACCATCTTATAAAAGAATATGAAACACACAGGTCCCAAGCAATTTCACAATCCCTTGAAGCTCTCCGTTCTGCCCTCTGGGTTTAACACTCCATCCTTGGAGGCATCCTTCCTTTTTCATAAAAGGTAGCTCATGCTTGCAGCTGGGTAGTTTTATCAATCTGTTTCTTGCCTGCAGAACTTTGGGAATCTGACAGCGTTCTTGCATTTTGCTTTCTCTCTTTTAGTCCTAACTTGCAACGTTTCTACTGGTATGACATTCTCAAGATCCTAACAACATCATGATTTTAGGCCAGTGAGTACCATGACAGATGTCTGACCTACAGGGCTGTGAGAAAATAAAATTGTGTTGTTTGAAGCCACTAAGTTTGCGGTAATTCATTAGTATAGCAATAGAAAACTATTACAATTGGATTTGGCAGTATGGAGGTCATTGGTGATATTGACAAAAGCTGTTTCAGGGAAATGAGAAATGGAAGCCTGTTTAGAAGAGATTTGAAAGAGAAGGGGAGATAAACAATTGGAGAGAGGGCATATAGACCACATTTGAGTTTTTTCCCATATTCTACACTTTCTTACCTCCACTTTAGCTCATTGTCTGTCTTGACTAGCTTGTTCCTTCTATCGTAATTCAACCCCATTTTTATGGTTATTCCTATCATTAAACTTTCCTTACTTTCTTAGTCTGGACTCTTTCTACTTAGAATTCCTACCTGGACATTGACTACATTATGTAATGTAATCTCCCCTTACTGAACTCCTTTGCATGTTCAGGACTGAGCGGTGTGCTTAGTTGAAATAGATGTCAATAAATGTTTATCGAATTAGTAATTATTTGGGGGGCTCTTATACATTGATAAATTAAACAGTTATAAAATATACCCCATTAGTCTCTGAAGTTTATTACTTCTATCCTTTAGGTACAGTTCAGTAGTTAGGCTTCTATTCAAATATTTGGTAAGGTAAGCAGAAAGGTTAACCAACAGAACAAATACCCATCAAATTTCAATCAAATTCTAGCTTCAGTACATAAAATCTGTTTACATAGGTGAAAGCTCTTTCCCAGGGAAATATTTGTAGATCATTATCCTAAGTTTCAAAAGTAAATTTTCAAGTAAGTCCTAGGTTATGGTTTTCCTTGGAAATAAGAAAAAAAAGCATATTTATAAAACTGAATATGAAGCTATTTAAATTTCAGGAAACAGGGTACTAGGAAATGCTATAAACATTTGAAACCTTCAGCATACCTGCATTGAAAGCTTAAATACACACAGCCATAGGAGCTAGAAACTTCAACCAATTACAATAATCAGGAAGCAAAATGTACCCAAATAAACAGAACACATGATTTAAGTTTTAAGGTGTTACAGAATTTTACTTCCTTGAAGTTAATTTACTTGTAAACTTTTTCACTTATTCCTATAAATTCTCTATACTTCCTCTCAGCAATCCACCCCTTTAGTAGACAAAATATCCTGTGGCTTCAGAAACCACATTGTTCAGGTAATTTTTTTCTGCTCACTCACCATGCACCAATTCCCACACTTTGTCTTTTTATTATCTGATAGGCACTGAAATTTGCTTTGAGCAAGCAGCTTCATTTTACATAATTAGAGTCTTTCATCTTGCAGTTACACCCATTTGAAACAATCTAGAACAAGGAAGAAAACAAGTGGTGTTTCTGAATAGCCAGGAAACACTTTCACAAAGACCAGATTCTACAACCCATAGAAATGAGTCTTTGGAAAGTGTCTTAGGCCCTCACCAAAGTCTGCTTGCTTTCACATATCTGTTTATCAGTGCATCCTGAGAACATGAATGATGTCATAAAACAATAACTAATATTCATGATGCGGTGATCTTGAGGTAAGCAAACTTGTGTTTCATAAATTAGAATAAATTGGAACAGGAAGTGGGCAGTTCATCACTGGAAGAGTTCCATCCAAAACAGATGGAATAGGAAAAGTTTGAGCACTCAAGAAATTGCCTTCATCAGTTTACAAAATACATTTTTGTGGAACATGTCATTCCAGATTATACATGACAAAATTTCAACGGATACACCAGCAATACCTTGTGATTTTTTTCTTTACGTTTGTAATTAAAAGTGTTTGTACATTAGTTTGAAGATAGCTAAAGAAATCCTAGGGCATCACAAAACCTGTTGGGGTTCACATGACGCGAGGGCTATGGAAAGAAAATCTGGCTAATGAGTCTCTGAATCCAGATCACTTGGGTTCAAATCATTACTCTGCCACTGATGAATTTGTGAACTTTGTCAAACTATGTAACCGTACTCTGCTTCAGAAACTGTCTAATCCAACTTTTACCCACTGTAGGAATCTCTTCTCAAATTCCCTGATGACCATTTAACGTCTATATGAACAATTCATGGAAAGGAACTAACTCTTTTAGGAGTCTTTCTTTCATGGCATGGTTCTGCTGATTTCATCCATTCACCTTAGAGTACTTTTTGGAGCAATAGAGAATAAAAATACCCACCGTTTATGGAGTACTGACAATGTTCCAGATAATGCACTACACACCTTGTATGTATTATTGATAATCCTTAAAATAACCTTACAGAATTGATATTTTAACTTTCTTCTAGAGATTAAAAAACTGAGGCATAGAGGGCCAAAGATCTTTTCTGAGGTCATACAATGAATATGTTTAAAAATGGTGAAGTATTCTTACCAGTAATGGTCCTTTAAAATATTTGAAAGTATATACTAGTTTTCTATAGGCTCTGTCTTTCTTTTTTTTTTTTAATTTTTTTTCAATGTTTTTTATTTATTTTTGGGACAGAGAGAGACAGAGCATGAACGGGGGAGGGGCAGAGAGAGAGGGAGACACAGAATCGGAAACAGGCTCCAGGCTCCGAGCCATCAGCCCAGAGCCTGACGCCGGGCTCGAACTCACGGACCGCGAGATCATGACCTGGCTGAAGTCGGACGCCCAACCGACTGTGCCACCCAGGTGCCCCAGGCTCTGTCTTTCTTAAAGCAAGCAATTCCTCAGCTGTTCTTTATATGATACGAGCCGTGCATTTTCTGTTACCTTTCCATGAATGTTTAGAAAAATTTTTAATGTTGGTATTAAGTGTGTTATCTAGGTATGAATACTGTTGTCTAGATACTGCTTATGCTGACTTAGATACTACTCCATTACACGGCCTAAAACATTTTGTTTTGTAGCTGTATCAAAATGTTGAGTAACTTTCAACTAGAGATCAACTAAGTTTTTTCCTCCTTAATAAAAATGCTACCAAACTTCATCTCTCTTGTACACATGCAGGGTTTTGTTCATTAGTTTTTTTTTATTCATAGCATGTCTGTTAATTTCATTTTATGGGTTTCATCTCAGTGTTCTGCCTTGTCAAGATCATTTTGAATCTTAATCCTGTCATCTAACACATTAGCACTGCCTTTCAACTTAGTGTTATTTGCAAATTTGATAACCATCCTTTCCATGCCTTCATCCAGGCTGCTGTTAAAAATATTTAACAGGAAAGGGGAAAAGATATAATTGTATAGCATGCTACCAGAGACATTTTATTATTTTTTTCAGAGGCATTTTAATTAATGATGCTCTGTCTAAATGAATAATGGTCAAGCGATAAAAAAAAAATGCAGCTTTGTTTATATAGTACTTAATAGTTTCAAAACCCTATGTTATCACAATCTATTCCAGTTATAACTACCTAACTGGGTAGACAGAGATACTAGATTCAAGGACAACAGGAGAACGGGGAGAAGTGAGTACCTATGTTTGCTGGGATTTTAGGGGCTTTGGAAAGACAGCTTCTTCTCTGTAAGTTCCTCCTCATTCAATTCATTGCCATCATGAATTGAAAGGAACTTTATTCTTGTGACTTAAGTACAATAGGAGTTTGTGTATTATTAAAAATGCCAATCTTTTGTGTTTTTCTTCCACCATAGTGCTTCTCACCATACTGTATATTTTATTTATTCTTTATTTTCTATTCCACTAGAAGGTAGTCTCATAGGATGGAATTTTTTTTCTTCGTGTTTTGCTCACTGCTATTACCTGGCACCTAGAACACATAGTAGATGCTTATAATAGATTCTTAAAACCTTATAAATAAATGACTAAAAAAATCCTTAAGGTTTATAAATCGGTCAAGTTTTCATAAATTTGTTTTAGGTCCTGCAGAACAAACTTTAGTAGTTTCATCTGCATCAAGGCAGTGAGTATCTATAGACCAGACAAATGTGAGCTCTTTGCTACTGAACTCTGCCCTCACGCCTTGTGTCCTCTGTCACCCTTCCTACTCCTCTGACCCGAAATATTGGGGGCAGGTGCTTCCCCCATGTTCTCCAAGTTTCCTAACACTTTCTTCATGTGGTCCAGGTCTAAGTCTGGCTCTGCACTGGAGTCCCAATTCAAGTTTTTCTTCAAATGACCAGTATAGTCTTACAGATTTTGTGAAATGAAAACCATTCACTTGAGATGGAAGTCCCAGATACTGAAAGCTTGCTTTCAGTTCTCATTACTGCTTATTTGCATTCTTTGTTGATTACATTCCTTAACAGGGGCACACATCTCATTTACTTAGTATCCCAATGTGTAGCTTGCCTGCAGCTTCACCACAGATGCTTTAAGCTCAGGCCAAAATGAAGGTGCCTTAAGGTCTGGGCTCAGTTGGGTCTAACCAAGCCCTTGTCCCTCTCAGAATCTGCCCTGCCTTGGGGAGCCTGGGTGGCTCAGTTAGTTAAGCATTTTGACTTGGGCTCAGGTCATAATCTCAGAGTTCCGCTTGGGGCTCTGCTGACAGCTCAGAGCCTGGAGCCTGCTTTGGATTCTGTGTCTCCCTCTCTCTCTGCCCCTCCCCCGCTCCCTCCCTCCTTCCCTCCCTCTCTCTCTCAAAAATAAATATTAAAACAAATTAAAAAAAAAAAAGAATCTGCCCTGTCTTGTATTCTTCTCCAGTGATCCCACGGTATTGCAGACAGAGACACTAGGAGGGAATGTGACATTGCTGATAGCTGAAGGATAAGAAACCTAAAAGCCAACTGTGCCTACCATGTGGGTTTGCACAGAAGGCCTCTACTTATATTATTACTGAAATAGTTTGTATATGTACCCCATCAGATATAATGAGGAGATAAAATACATGCAAAACACACATTTTTTTTCTTTTTTTAGGCTGGAGAGAGAAGTGACCTAATTATTGTTTTTAACTACTTGACGGATTGTGTCCATCTGTTTTTCTCCTCCACCAGGAATAGAACTAGAGGAAGCAGGCTTAATCTGTAGCCTGAGCCCTGTAGTTTAAACATAAAGGAGAATTTCCTGACAGTGAGTAGTGGATTATGGAATTTTTTTCTTATGAGATTTAGAGTTCCGTCTGGTTGGGGTATGTTTGATGCAGTTGTCTCTGAAAGTGGCAGAGGTACGTGTATATGTAGGTTAAATGAACTCTCAGAGATGCTTATTACTAAGAATTTATGATTACTTACAAAAAAGAACTATAATAGCTTCATGCTTTCCTAATATTTTTAATCTAGATAATATGAATTTTTAATTGGTTGGGGGAGTACATTTAAAAATAACTTCAAACATGAGTGTTCAGCCACTTCTAGAGTGTGGGAGGGCAGATCTTTGAATTTTGAAAAGATTGAACATGGTTTACTAAAATGTATTTCTGGGCTTGCCCTAGATGAAATTGTTATTTATTCAGTTATGTTTTATTTTCTAAAATTGAGTTTGAATGTGGAATGAATATATTTTTCATGTGAAAGTATTTGAATTAGACAATCAATAGTAGCAACCTAATGCCCATCATACTTGCCCAGGCATATAAAAAAAGCTTTATAGACCTTGTATTTAATTACAGTTACTCAACTAGTTTAATGATAGGTAATGGTAATAGAAATAAAAACAACCCAGTGACTGAATTATACAATATGGTTATCTGAAACAATAATATAGTTAGAGAATAACTGAAGTAGAAATAATGACAACAGATAAGGAAGAAAGAATCTTGGTAGAAAATATAAAATATTGAAGACTGATAATTAGGGCCACCTGGGTGGCTCAGTTGGTTAAGCGTCTGACTCTCGATTTTGGTTCAGGTCATGATCTCACAGTTTTGTGAGTTGGAGCCCCGCATGGGGCTCTGTGCTGCTGATGTGGACCCTGCTTGGGATTCTCTGTCTTCCTCTCTCTCTGCCCCTCCTCTGCTCACACTGTCTCTGTGTCTCTCAAAATAAATAAATACTTATTTATTAAAAAACTAAACAAAAGACATAATTAAAGAAGAAATTTTATGATACTAGGGGAAATACTGATACACTGATAGTAGGGGAAATACTTTTTTTTTCTGTTTTTTTTTTTTAATTTTAATTCCAGTGTAGTTAACATACAATATTATATTAGTTTCAGATATATCATATAGAGATTTAAAAATTCCATATATTGGGGCGCCTGGGTGGCGCAGTTGGTTAAGCATCCGACTTCAGCCAGGTCACGATCTCACGGTCCGTGGGTTCGAGCCCCGCGCCGGGCTCTGGGCTGATGGCTCAGAGCCTGGAGCCTGTTTCGGATTCTGTGTCTCCCTCTCTCTCTGCCCCTCCCCCATTCATGCTCTGTCTCTCTCTGTCCCAAAAATAAATAAAAAATGTTGAAAAAAAAATTCCATATATTACTCAGTGATACTCTTAATCCCCTTCACCTATTTTACCCATCCTACTTACTGCCCTTCTTATAACCATCTGTTTGTTCTCTGTAGTTTAGAGTCTGTTTTTTGTTTTTTGTTTTATTTTTTTGGTTTGTCTCTTTTGCCTCCCTTGTCTGTTTTGTTTCTTAAATTCCATGTATGAGTGAAATCATATGGTATTTGTCTTTCTCTGACTGACTTATTTCACACAGCACTATGCTTTCTAGATCCATCCATCTTGTGCAAATGCAAGATTTCATTCTTTTTTATGGTTGAATAATATTCCCTTGTGTGTGTGTGTGTGTGTGTGTGTGTGTGTGTGTGTGTGTACACCACATCTGTATCCATTCCTCTATTGATGGACACTTGGGGTGCCTTCATAGTTTGGCTATTGTAATTAATTCTGCAATAAACAAAGGGGTGCATATATTCTTTCTTTCTTTCTTTTTTCTCTTTTTCCCTTTCTTTCTTTCTTTCTTTCTTTCTTTCTTTCTTTTCTATTTCTTTCTTCTCAAGTTAGTTAACATACAGTGTAGTCTTGGCTTCAGGAGTAGAATCCAGTGATTCATCACTTACATATAACACCCGGTGCTCATCCCAATAAGTGCCCTCCTTAATGCCCATCACCAACTTTCCCTACTCCCCCCAAACTCTCAGTTTGTTCTCTGTATTTAAGAGTCTCTTATGGTTTGCCTCCCTCTCTGTTTTTATCTTATTTTTCTTTCCTTTCCCCTATGATCATCTAAGTTTCTCAAATTCCACATATGAGTGAAATCATGTGATTTCTGTCTTTCTCTGACTGAGTTATGTCCCTTAGCATAATATCCTCCAGTTCCATATACTTTGTTGCAAATGGCAAGATTTCATTCTTTTTCATTGCCAAGTAGTATTCCATCACATACCACATCTTCTTAATCCTTTCATCAGTTGATGGACATTTGGGCTCTTTCCTTAATTTGGCTATTATTTTTTTATTTTTTTTTTAATTTTTTTTTTCAACGTTTATTTATTTTTGGGACAGAGAGAGACAGAGCATGAATGGGGGAGGGGCAGAGAGAGGGAGACACAGAATCAGAAACAGGCTCCAGGCTCCGAGCCATCAGCCCAGAGTCCGATGCGGGGCTCGAACTCACGGACCGCGAGATCGTGACCTGGCTGAAGTCGGACGCTTAACCGACTGCGCCACCCAGGCGCCCCAATTTGGTTATTATTAATAGCACTGGTAAACATTAGGATGCATGTTCCCCTTCGAATCAGCACTCCTGTTAAATTCCTAGTATTGCAATTGCTGGGTCTTAGGGTAATTCTATTTTTAGTTTTTGAGGAACCTCCATACTGTTGTCCAGAGTGGCTGCACAAATTTGCATTTCCACCAACAGTGCAAGAGTCTATCTTTTTCTCCATATCCTCACCAACATCTGTTGTTTCGTGAATTGTTAATTTTAGTCACTCTTACAGGTATGATGTGATAGCTCATTGTTGTTTTGATTTGCATTTGCCTGTCGATGAGTGATGTCAGGCATCTCTTTAATGTGTCCATTGGCCACCTGATAACCACTTTTAACCGCACTGAGAAATCTGTCTGCCTTTCAAGTTAGAAAGTGATTGCTGGGGCATCTGGGTGGCTCAGTCAGTTAAGCATTCGACTTCAGCTCAGGTCATGATCTCATTGATCATGGGTTTGAGCCCCGTGTCGGGCTCTGTGCTGACAGCTCAGAGCCAGGAGCCCACTTTGGATTCTGTGTCTCCCTTTCTCTCTCTGCCCTCCGCTGATCACACTCTGTCTCTCTCTAAAATTAATAAAAATTAAAAAAAAGATGATTACTCTATTTACTTACTTGATTCTATTTGAAAATCGATTGTACAAATGGAAAAAGAATAGCTTAATTTATACCGATAGTGTTTTAATGTTTTAATTAACAAATTTTAATTAACAAATTTTGAAAGAACACCAACATGATACTAAGGAGACCATGTCAGGTGCTGGCATTTTATAGTAACTTAGACAATGCGAATTACTCTTCAGGTTGGATTATTCTTAATATACAAAAGAATGCAAAAGTCTGTTTAGACATATCTGGAAGAAGTCACAGTGTTAGAGATTTTACATGATATTTCTCCTTCTTCCTAGCTTTGTTTTAAAAAGAGGAAATGATTCAGAAATCTGTCAGTCAGGCCATGTAGAATATACCAATATCTTCCTGCAGAATAGAAATTAAAGTTTGAGAAGTCTCTTAGGTACTATGTAAATGCAAAGAAATGTCTTAGAGTTCCACAATTCCAGGCAGCACTGGTGAGTAGTAGGTAGAAGTCATAACGCCTCAGTGACTGAAGTTCATGTCACTGTGGGAATTATATTACTTTTGCTTTCCTTTTCCAAAAGTCTTCTGCCTATTTGCTGAGTATTCTCTCCATCGTTTCTCAGGTCCCAATATAATTATACCTAGCCTATGTTTTACTTTACTCAATATGAATAGGACTTTATTCAATGTCTTGGATAGGTCTATATATTTCCCACCATAACTCTTGTCTTTTTTTTCAGTACAAGTAGAAAATTAAGAGTATGTGGCATGTACTTTGGAACAGGACATTCTGGATTTATATGAGATAAGAAAATTTTAGAGCTAACATTGTAGGGGGTCCTGCCTCATGTGTTTGAAAATGAGTGATTTGGGTGAGGGACTCACATGGAGAAGTCACCCTGTATCATTGAAAAAATAATCATATTAGGTCATATTTAAATATGTTAACAAAGTAGATTTTAGCTTTAAAAATGAGAATGAACTCTTAGTTACAAGATCCATTATTACATAAACTCAAAACTGGGGGAAATTTTTTTACTTTAGTAAAAAAGATTTTAGTACCTTTCAGGGCACTGTTAGTTGTTCATCTTAGAAAATTTATTTTTCTCTTTTTCCTAGGCACATGATCACACAATTAGAAACTATATTACCCAGCCTCCTTTGCAACAAATGCCATATGACAAAGTTTCCTGACAGGTAATATGAGGGGAAGTGATATGTGCAACTTTGCCCTCATTTACTTGCTCTGGGCTTACGCCATGTCTGGAACACAGACATACTCAAGACCCAGCTTGACCATGCTGTGGAAGACTATGCCTTAGGGTATGACAGAACAAAAGTAAAAGGAACATAGTCGCTTGATAACTGAATGGAATGAAACCCTTCTACCAAGGTGGCCACTTACTTTGGAAGATATGTGAGAGAGAAATAAAGGCTTACTTTTTTTTTTTTTAATGTTTATTTATTTATTTTGAGAGAGAGAGTATGAGCAGAGTAGGAGTAAAGAGAGAGGGGAGGGAGAGAATCCCAAGCAGGCTTCACACTGTTAGTGCAGAACTTGATGCGGCGCTTGAACTCATGAACTGTGAGATTATGACCTTAGCTGAAATCGAGTTAGATGCTCAACCGACTGAGCCACCCAGGCAAACTGAGGCCTACTTTTTAATTTTAATTTTTTTATTACTTGTATTTTAAGGGGAGAATCTGGCTTTATAATTTTTTTCTTTTATTGATATATTTTCAGTTTTGATGTGGCTTCTTCTCTACACTTAGTTGTGGAAAGTCTGTTGGTCATTTTCTGAGTTATTTACACTAATGTGGCTGTCATCCAGATCTATCCATGGGACAAGGTGAGCTTAGGATTCTAGTCTGCTATCTTCCCTGGGAGTTCTAAGGCCTACTTTTTTTAACCTGTTGTTTTTAGTACAGAAGCTTATTTGTTACCTAATTTGTTTTTTTTTAAGCCTTTAAAACTTTTAATCATGAAAAATTTCAAACATACAGACAAATTGAAAAAATAGAATAAACATCATCAATCCACCATGCATATTTAATAGTTATTAACATTTCTTCATGTTTGCTTCATTCATCTCTTTTTTGGTTGAACCATTTTATTTAATTATTTATTTATTTATTCTTTTCAGATTTTATTTAAATTCTAGCTAGTTAATATATAGTGCAATATTGGTTTCAGGAGTAGAATTCAGTGATTCATCACTTACATACAACACCCAGTGCTCATCATAATTAGTGCCCTCCTTAATGCCCACCACCCATCTAGCCCATCCCCCAGTGACCTCCCTCCATCAACCCTCATAAGAGTCTCTTACGGTGTGTTTCCCTCTCTTTTCCCCTTCCCATATGTACATCAGTTTTGTTTTTTAAATTCCACCTATGAGTGAAATCATATGGTATTTGTCTTTCTCTGATTTATTTTGCTTAGCATAATACACTCTAACTTCATTTGCGTTGTTGCAAATGACAAGATATCATTCTTTTTAGTGGCTGAGTAATATTCTGTTGTTTATTTATATCACATCTTCTTCATTCATTCATCACTCAATGGACATTTGGGTTCTTTCCATAGTTTGGCTATTGTTAATATGTTATCTAACTTGTAATACCTTACAGACAAATATTTAAACCAAGAAAAAATATGGTGAGATGTTAGTTTTGATGGTAAGATGAGGATTAACAAGAAATGCTTTAAGTTATACTCATGTTTATGTTTTTATTACTTTACTCCTTTCTCCTTTCTATTCACTGTCCCTAGGAGACTGGCCTGTATGGATTATGGAAACAGATTTTTTTTTTTTGGCCCTCTGCTTTCTGGGTGGGTTTTGGCAAACGACCAGAGGTACGTGAATGAGATGAAGGTATATACTTCCCTTATTGCCTCCATGTAAGGGTGCCTTGGGATGTTTTCATTACTGTAACTGAAGGTAGCTCTTCTTTCAAGGCACCCTCCTCTACATGAGTCTCTTCCTTTTACAGTAATTGCTCCCTCTCCTGTCCCATTGAAATTAATAAACCTAGGTTATAGAACCATCCTTTGTGGTTCTCCTCACCCTGTCAACACCTTTATGAATAGTCACTTTGTAATTAAATTCTCTCTGAATTATCTGGAGTGTTCCATCTGTTTCCTGTTGGGAACCTAACTAAAACACTATGTATCATTCTTCTTAAGTTTAATGTTACCTGAATGTTAGGAAATTATTCTATGAGCAACCTGAAATAGCTTTATTTTTATGAAGACATAAATTGAAAATAAATTGGCCAGAAACTACACAATTATGTTCTAGGTAGCTAAATCTATATAATAACAATTATATTATAGTGAGAACCTGACTTAGAGTCTTTTTTCCTTACTTCTGAAAGTCTACTAAAATTACAGAATAGTTGGAGTAAAGCAACGAAACAAAAGCAAAGACTGCTAGAGAATAGGATTTAAATTAGTCTGTTCTAGGAAGTGATAGCTCATGCCCCTTAATGGCTCATGGAAGCTGGCAGTAGAAACAGTATCCTCAGGGAAATGGTTATATATTATGGTCCTCAAATGCTGTGGAACAACAAACAGTTGCATCGTGGGTTTTAACAACCATTGACATTAGATTAGTAAAAATCCTTTCATTTTGATATGAGAGTAACCCAGTTAGACAATTAGATTGTTAACTAGGTTTTTTTTTTTAAATTGTATTTATTTTTATTTTGAGAGAGAGAGAGTACGTGTACATGAGTGGAGGGGCAGAGAGAGAGGGAGAGAGAGAATCCCGAGCAGGCTCCACACTGTCAGCACAGAGTCGGTCATGGGGCTTGATCTCATGAACTATAAAATCATGACCTGAGCTGAAATCAAGAGTTGGGTGCTTAACCGACTGAGCCACTCAGGCGCCCCTAGATTGTTAACTAGGTTTAACAAAAGGTGATTCATTTGCTTACATAACTAAGGATCAATATTCAAGACATCATGGGTCTAGAGATTGCTTCTTCCTGATTTCTTCTTTTTGTTTGTTCTGTATATTGACCACATTCTGAGGCAGGCTTTTTTTCTCTATGTGAAGAAAGGTGGCTGGCTGCTGATAGTCTTAAGCAAATATGGGTATTTATAGCATGTGATCCCATGGGAATAGAGCCCGTCTCATTTTCAGAGGTGATATATCACATCTCATGGGGGACTCTGATTGGCTTCACCTGGCTGAAGTTCCCAGTTCTCATCTGTTGTTCATGGGGGATGTCATAGTTTGAGTGACTAGCTTGGTTGGCCACAAGACTAGTCTAGTTCATGTTACCAGTTCTGTGACCAAGAAAGATCATGTACTGTGATTGATGGCCCCCTAGAATTATGAAATTGAGGAAGAGTCAGCATCTTGATGTCAACTGTTTTTTTTTTAATTTTTAATGTTTATTTATTTTTGAGACACAGACAGACAGACCATGAACGAGGGAGGGTCAGAGAGAGAGGGAGACACAGAATCCGAAGCAGGCTCCAGGCTCTGAGCTGTCAGTACAGAGCCCGACGTGGGGCTCGAACCCACGAACCGTGAGATCATGACCTGAGCCGAAGTTGGAGGCTCAACCGACTGAGCCACCCAGGAGCCCCTTGTTGTCACCTGTTTTTAAAAAAGTTATTTAATGGGTGCCTGGGTGACTCACTTGGTTGAGTGGCCAACTCTTGATTTCAGCTCAGGTCATGGTCCCAGGGTCATGGGATCAAGCCCTCCCTGTGTCAGGCTCTGCACTGAGCATGGAGCCTGCTTAGGATTCTCTCATTCTCTCCCTCTGCCCCTCTCACCTCCTCATTCTCGCTCTTTCTCTCTCTGAAATAAAAATAAAATAAAATAAAACCTAAAAAATTAAGATAAGTCACTCAAGAAATGAGGTTGAATGTTTTCACATATTTGGTAGAGAAGTTCATGTTTTTGGACACCTACTTCCAGTAATGGCAGACTTGGTACTTCAACTAACTTTGGCTCTCAAGAAAATGAAAATATGAAATAAAATATTTAAAAATGACCTGTTAAAGCATCAAGTAACTAATAAGTTAGAGAAATATTTCTGAAACAAAATCCCAGAAAAATGAGGATTCAGAGAAGCAAGAGCAGCACTTGATACTAGTTTTACTCAAAGAACATTTGCTTCTCTTAGAATCTAGAAGTGGGATTGCTGGGTCGTATCATAATTCTAGCTTGAAGTTTTTGAGGAACTCCCATACTGTTTCCCATAGCAGCTGAACCATTTTACATTCTCACCAACAGTGCATGTAGGTTTCATTCCAGGCTTCTCTTTCTAATGCATTTTTATTATTCTCTAAAAAACCGTAATGTTATAAAATTGTTGAAAAACCTCAACTTCTAATGACTTTTCCCCCTCTTTTCTCCTGTGAACCATGAATCTAACAGGAACCTCAACTCAGACTTAACTGTAGCAAAATTAAAATCATTGTGTACACACACAGTGACATGCTGCATGGATTAATAGTGGGTACAGGGACGGTTCTCTCAAAGCAAAAATAAGTTACTATTATAAGAAAGGGCAGATGATTGATGGGACGCAAAATCAACCAAATCTTACTATACTGTTTAGAGAGATTTTCTTTCTTCTTCACTGTCTTAAGAACTTACCCTTTCCAAAAATTTGAAGATGAAAATGAATAACATTTTCCATACGTAAAAGATTAAAAAAAATTAAACTGCATTAGAGGCTACACCTGACTATGGTGATGTAGAATGGGCTTGTGCAAAATTTGCCTTCTCACGTTCCTTTATTATTTGACAATGGAAAGAATACAAGATAACCCTTACACCAAATTCTACTTAATAGAGAATGATACCATAGTAACAGCACAATATAGAGTATCCAGACTTAAAAGTTTTTACTAGACCAGTATAACTCCGAAGGGTGTTAAAAATCGATCTCTTTCATCTCTTTCAAGAAAATACTGAAAGGAGTTCAACTTTCATATACTTAAGGTAAGGAGAGAGTAGAGCAAATTACAGTCCCAAAGATTCTGTTCTCCTCCTCTGTAATAACCATTGAAAAAGGGAACAGCTGGAATTTTTAAGGGACATCTTTTTTCCCAGTGTTGAATTTTGTAAAATGAAGCAATTAAGTGAGTTGGCTAATTCTAACTCCTTAAAAATTTGTGATTAGTTATCCATTTTCTAATATGCAAAATATCTAATACTTTGTCTATCTATACACAGAAGTAAAGAGCTACAAATCCTGTTCTTCACCTAAGAAAAGGGCTATTTGTCAACAACAAACTTGACTTTTTTCTTTGGAGGAGTTTTGAAATATCAGTAACTTTTGTGGTAGGTACCCCATGATTCTAAACCTGTTGATGGTTTAAAATTCTTAAGAACAGGTTTAGGAATTTTGGTCTTACTAGTTATTTCAAAATTGATACAAAAGATAAGTAAATTATGATAAAATTGTATTACTCAAAGTGTCTGAAAGCAGTATTGAGAGTTCCTCTGAAATTTTAAATAAGTGAGGTGGCTTAATGTTTCAGCTAAATGAAGGATTATCACACTTGTGGGCTTATTTCCAGCACATTTCTAGAGGACAAGCTGTAGAACAGAAAAGAATGTGGTGGATAACTCAGAAGTGAAACCGAAGATGTAAAGATGGAATGGTGTTGAAACTTCTATTTTTACTCCACATGAAAACTGCACATCTGTGAGCCAGTTTTCTAGAGATTAATAGACTAGAGCTGTTAACCTTGAGCTGTCCAAGGAGGAACAGGATGGGGTTATTACTCAGTGAATGAAAGAAAACAAAGTCATAAGTACTAATTCAAAATGAGGTGAAAAGTTCAACATTTTCTCTGGAGGAGTTTTCACCGGAATATCTGAGAAAATCTGAAAAAAAAAGTCTTTCCCTAAACTTTTGAGGGACAGTGGTGAGAATATTTGGGATGGAGAAGGAGGAAAAATGGGCCCGGCTGTCCTGCACACACAAGATTTAGCTAACTACAGTGAATTGTTTTTTATGAGGCTTCCTTTGAATGGATTAGTACATGAAGGATCAGTGAACATTCTTTCATAATTTGCCTTTGCCTCTTTTAGAAAAAAAGTGGAAGGCTGATTGGGAGTTTTGATATAGCATTTTTTTAAAATAAAAAATTGTGAGAATGTCATAACTTTCCATAACTTTGTATGTTTCTTGGCTTAATAGATCTCTCATTTTATTTCCGAGATTCAAATAAAATAAAAATGACCAACATAAAAATAGATTGCTATTTTTTTCATTTAGAAATTATTTATTCACAGAAAGACAAAACAGTTAAAAAAATCTCTAATGAAGAATTCAGATGATGTTTTTCAAGAAAAGGTTGTATATTATTGTGTTACCCACATACAATGATTTCCTCACAGGATGAGCACAGTATTTAACACAAACAATTGCACTGCTTTTCCTCAACCCATAAATTTATATTGTGGACCCACATGAGGTACTGAGCACTGTGTGGAAGGTCATTTTATGAGCCCCATCTTGTGCTGTCAGTTGAGTTTTACTTCATTCCCTAAAATTTCAGAATGTGGGTGAAGAGTCGTCAAGTCTTTTAAATTCACTGAGGAGTAAGTGGGAATTGATAAATTATTTACACAACTCAAATGAAGTCTTGCAGCTTTCTACTAAAAAAAGTGTTCAGCATGGGTAGAGCCTAAAAATTTCTAGTAAATTCATTTTACCACAGTAATCTCTTCTGAAAACCAGACTTATGCTAAAAAACTATAGAATTGTGTGGAACTTTACTCCACCTTCATCACTGAACCCAACACTTCTCTGAAACTGAGGAGGGCGCTTCATACCAGAAGGAAGCTCATTTTTGGTCCTAAGAACCTGGATTTGAGTAAACAAATCAAAATTACTTACAATCAATCTCTGCTCAGTCTAACATTACACATGATAGCTTTAGCTCCCCCGCCCCCATTTCTGATGCGATTGTGTAGTTTAGCGAATATTACATAAAAAGCAAAACTTTTTAAAACCATGTATTTTTTGCTTTTTCTGTCTTTCTTGGTAGTTATGGCTTCCTATGGTTAAAAGGCAATTAGGGATTAAAGAAGGTGATTGAATTAATGTAGGCAGGTTTTATTCTCCTCCTTGCTTTAGCACAGATCAAAGAAGATGAATGTCCAGCCATTAGTGAATAATTAAAAACCAGGGTCCCACACAGGAATTGTTGTCCTTGTTTCTCCATGTATATCATCAAGAACTCTTCACTTTTTTGTCCCTCTTGTCCTTGCCCGCATTTTAACTTCACCTATTCTCAAATGCTAAGTGTACAGAGTTTTCCATGTAGTCCTCCATATTGATTTGTGAACCCCTTTTGGTGGACAGTTCTGCTTCCTCCTGAGGGAGGGTTGGGAGGAGGAACTGAGGAAATGGTCCCAAACAACTCATTTTTTGGTCTTCACTAGATGACTGGCAGTGGTCAGTTATTGTGTGGTTACTTTTTCTCCTTGAACCAATTAGAGTTCTATTGGTGGTTATTTGTGATTTGGAGTCTTATCTTTCCATCCTTCCTGAACCTTTAACCAGCTTTTAATACAAAAACAAACAAACAAATTTGTAGTGTAGAAACTTAGAGAGAGCTAATTATACTTTCTTAACTAATATTCTAATGCATGCTATCTATAACCCTAATGTGCAGAGATTTTTGTTTTCAAGAGTTAGAGTCATCAAAATTGATTGGAATCTATTCTATTAATGGTTAAGGACAATCTTATCGAACTTTTGGGAAGTATTGAACTTTGATTTTGACTAGCCCTTTTTCTTTTCTTAGTACTCCTTCTATTTAGTCAGGACAGTCTTCAGTCTTCTCAAAGGCCATGCCCAGCTCCTATCCTTCCACTGGTATTTTTCTTCAACAGTATTTCTGAAAGTTCTTCACATCTTTCCAGACTTTCTTTTCCTTTCTTTTCTTTTCTTTACCTTCCTTTCTTTTCTTTACCTCTGTCGTAATATCTTATAGTCTTGTTACTGCTTAATCTATTCACAAATTTAAAGGAAATACTAAAGACTGGTAAAATGAAATAGTTTATATTTATATTTTGATGCAAAGGAGTTAATACTTTGTGATTTTCAGGCCTCCATCAAAGCCTGTGAGAAAAACTTTTTGCATAAGATTTCCCCTATTAATAGAATTCATTAGATCATATCTATCTTCAAATGAGCAGTAGAGGGGGAAAGATGCCCTGAAAATAGCCCAAATAGTACCTGAATGACTTTACCTTCCTTAGTCTCCATGTATGTTACAGGTAACCCTCTTTCTCACTGCCACTTTTCCTCTCTCATCACCATGGATGCTTCAAAACCTGCATAACATGATTAGGACACATTGCTATTTTATTTTGAACCCGTTTTATGCTATGTCAACCACAATGGCCAAATCCTCTTTAGGGCTAGAATGTAGTTTTTCATGTACATGATTTTCTATTATAATTAGACCAGATCAGTATGACATAGATTAATGGGTAGTTTTAATAAAACAGTTTTAATTCTTCACTCCCAGGCACCCCTCTTTACTTGCAATTTTAGCTGGAAGTTTTCTATTTAAGACTATGAATAGGTCAGGAACTTAATCTGTTTAATTTTTCCATATACCATTCCTCATTATGGCTAAGTATAAGAGGGCATTTAAAACATGCTACTTGAGGAAAAGACTAAGAAACAATTATTTCTGTGCCTGATTCTGTATTTTATATTTTAAAAGACTACGATTTAAGTGTTGCAAGCATTAGGAACTTGAAAATTGCTTTATTATCATTTTTGACCTTATCACAAAATGCAGGTTCATATTAGAGCAATGATTAAGTGATTTTCACCTTTGTGAACACAGACCTAACTAAAACAGTTTTATTAACATAAAATTCATGTTGTATTAATTTGCTAAATAGGCATTCATAATACACAAAGGCTGACTAGTTCTTGATGTCAAAGGAATTGTAGTTACAATGCTATACACACACACACACACACAGAAGAAACTGGACAGTGTTATGCACATGTTTATGATTTAAAATTTTTATCTTTCCATAATGCAGTGAATGAAAGTCAGTCATAATTTACTGAAGTCTGTTGCCTGGGGGCTTAGAACATTCTCAATATTTAGTAAGCAGAAAAACCAAACTAAAATTATGACTTATGAATAATGAAACAGACAAATCCCCCTCTGGTGAAATGGAAATAAATACTGCACACCTTCCCAAATATTTGTTTATTTGTCTATTTTACTCACTTTTGCCCATAGGATTCAGTTTTCTTCCCCCTTCTCTTTTTAAATGGAAATGACTACAAAATGGTTCCAATTGAGAAATAAATTTTCAGAAATACTAAGGTTTTTACTCTACTAGTAAGCATCATTGGCTGTTTGCAATTATATATATATTTTTAATAAAAAGTGAATATTGAATAGCAAGGCCTAGTGATGGTGGGCAGACATCCTAAATGGAGGAATATCCCCAAATTAAAGCTTCTTTTCCTCTCAGAAAGTGACCTAGAACTAGGATATCTGGACTCATCCGCCTCAGGGAGGGTCAGGAGATACAAGTTGTCTCTGAAGTTTGTCTTTATGTTTTATGAACAAGTCCCAACCTGGAGGCTATGTCTGATTTATGGGGTTGGCTTTGTTCCACCTGTCACAGTGGTGTCCTGGGGAAGGCAAGGCAGCAGCTAAGCTATCAGTTACCAAAAGCCTCACTGGTTGGAATCACTTTACCTAATGGTGTTTTCCAAGCTGTGTTCATTATTATAAAGACAATGGTGGTCACAATGTCTGAAAAGGCAGACTTTCAGATACTTTATTTTTCAGTTTGTACCTCTCCTGGATGGGATAGTTAGTATATTTGATAGTGTTTAAGTTCAGGTTGTTTTGAAATAGTGTGATTTTGATGGTATGGATATATTAGGAATATACTTCCTTTTGTATAGTCTTCTTAATATTTGAATATTTGAAAATAAGAGATGGGTTCAGAAGTTAAATTTTTCTTTAAGGTTAATTTTTTTCTACTTGCTAAATTGGTAGCTATTCTAGAAGGGCTTTAAGACAGAGCACTGAGTTATTTTCTTACCTTGGTGAAGGTGGGATCTGGGGTCTTCCAGAGGGTCAGCTAAAAGGGTAATAATGCTGCATGTAGCATCATTGGAGAGGGGAGAAAATAAGGTTTTTAGCTATTTCTGGGCTTAATAGTATAGTATCATTATTTTACTTAGAAGAATTTCCAGATCTTAGCTATAATTAAATATAATAGTACTGATGGCTATGTACTAAATATGTTAAATACATTATTTCATTTAATACCTAAGCAGTAGTTATTATTGTTGCCATTTTCATGAGTGGGGATTCTGAAACACAGAAGGGCTTAGTAACCTCCCCACAGGTCACATAGCTTGTAGGAAGTAGAGGAAATACTTGATCTGTGTCTTGTGACTCTTCTGCACATTCTCTTAACCACTGCAGTGATTACTGATAACACCCAAAGACAAAAGGACAGGAGTTAAATCATTTTACCACTTTCCCCCCATGATTTGTCCTAGCTTCATGATACATGACTGTTTCAGAGACTGAACAAAAATAAGCACTTCAGTTATTTCAGTTATTCTAACATGCACTGTCCAACACACATTTTCACATGTCTTAAATTGGGGTGCATATAATAATCACTGAGCTTTTATAATCACTAACTACCTGGTAGTAGTTGTGACATAGTTGTCATTGCTGTAACCAATTCATTTTGCTTTTATTTTCCTTTTAATGTATGCAATAGAGTGATACATAAAGAAAATCAGTGTCAAAGTAAGGCTAAAAGAACTCTCTCTAAATGTAAAAAAAAATAAATGATGGGAAAGCAACTTTTAGACTTTGTCGGTGCAGTGGGTTTTTTTTGTTTTTGTTTTCTGTTTTTGCCTTGTTTTTGTTTTTTTTCTTATTGTGACATAAAATAGTGTTTAACAGCATCTTAGATTCAATGAAGTATAGGATGTGTTATATCTAGACAATGGCCACCCAACCTATTAGTACTAAGAAAAAAAAAAAGCACCAGTGCTGCATTTCTCACTGTGCCTGCTAAATTGTAAATTTCTTGTCAATTGTGTTATCTTTATACCTCCATTTCATCCAGTATAGTGTCATGCAAGTGATAGATACTGAATAAATCTATGTTGAATTGAATGTGTAATGAGACTGATTTTCTTGTTTTCCCTGTAAGGGAAATTTGAAACAAGAGTTCCAGAAATATTTTAAGCAGTGTCAGCATCACTGTAATTATTGTAGGACCTCCTATGATGATGACCTCCTTGAAATATCATGCTCATTTTAATGTATTCATCATAAAGAGTGGTGGCCTTCTAGAAAGGGCACAATTTATGAAGTCAGGAGATTTTAATTTTAACCCTGCCACAACCTTCCTATCACATCTTAGGTAAATCACTTAACCATGTCCTTAGTCATATATAAGAATAATAATTAAGGGTTCTCACAGCTATTGTACATGGTCAAACTCATTGTGACTATAAGTGAAATTATAAATGCAAATCATTTTAAAAGCTTTGGAAAATGCTCACAAACATAAATGCATAATTGTAAAAAAAGTTGTCTCAATTTAGGGAGCTTGAAGTTTCCAACAGAGCCAATGAGAACCAGAAGCCCCTGCTTATTATGAACATCATCAGGACAGAGACTGTCCTACTCATTTTTAATTGGTACTGTTTGTGGCACAGTAGATGTTCAAGACATATTTGTTTTATGAGGGGATAACTGAATACAAAGGCAGAATGAATAATTAAAATAGATTTAGGGGAATATGTATAGATTTTGTTCTCATACGACTGCATAATCCTTTGACAGGAAATGTGGAGCAAGGTTTAGAGGTCAACATTTTTAGGATTATATGCTACTTAAAAAAAAAATCTTTGTCCTTGATCTGATATGTTTGAAATTTCTCAGCAGAACTATAACGTTTTGTATTACAAAATCTTTTTCTGGAAACTGTGCAGATTTCTAAACCAAGACCCAGTATATAACCAATAAGTTTTGGAAACTGAATTCTTGTCGATATTAATTTTTATAAATACCAATAACTGTGGATAGAATTTCATGTTTAAAAAATTTATCATGGCAGATTTGCTCATCAACACAGAAAAATATGCCACATTACTTGCCATATTACTTTTCTACTGTCCATATTACTTGGACCCTTGAAACATGTGTTTTATTTTATTTTATTTTATTTTATATTTTATTTTATTTTATTTTATTTTTTAAAGTTTATTTATTTTTGAAAGAGAGAGAGAGAGAGAGAGAGCATGAGCAGGGGAGAGGCAGAGAGAAAGGGAGACACAGAACTGGAGGCAGGCTCCACTCTCTGAACTATCAGTACAGAGCCCAAGGTGGGGTCAGAGTTGTGAACCAGGAGATCATGAGCTGAGCCAAAGTCGGATGATTAACTAAGCCACCCAGGCACCCCTGAAACACATGGTTTAAAATAGGCAGATAAACCTGTCTCTCTTAAGGATGTGAGCTCAGTTAACAAAAGTAAAGTGTATCTTCTTCTTTCTTCCTTTTTCTTTCTTTCTTTTTTCTTTCTTTCTTTCTTTCTTTCTTTCTTTCTTTCTTTCTTTCTTTCTCTTTCTTTCTTTCTTTCTTTCTTTCTTTCTTTCTTTCTTTCTTTCTTTCTCTAAAGAACAGATTTAGGAATATGATATGCTGCCGCTTGGTGGCACTCTTTACTCACTTAATGTTGCTTTGATGATGAGAAAAATGTGTTTATAATAAAGGAAAGTGACATCCAGGGAGAATTTCAATAGTCTAATTTTAGACATAGCATTCAGGTGTTTTGGAATTCTAATAGCTTGGATCAGTTAGTTTCCGGAGCTTGCCAGTGTACTGTTAGGTCTAAGGAATGCCACTCGGGTTATGAAATGCATCAGGTTTGCATATAATGATGATTTTACTCTGCAAAATTTGGCACAGTTGATTTACCTCTTTGATTTTCTTTTGTCTCTATTCTGGGGGACATGGTTTTAAAAGCCTGACCAGTATATGGATAGTAAATACATATAATGAACGCTTCTTAAAAAGAATATTCTTCTTTTAAGAAGAAATAATTTGGTTCAGTAAAAATTCAACAAAGTAATGTATGACAGCCTTTTGGTTACTGGATAGTTGAACCTTATTTACAAATAAGATTTAGGAAAAAGTAATCAAGCAACAGCTGTCATGAGCCAGTTTACTCATTAAAGAGCATTTTTTAGGTATGCAAATTGAGGTAAATGTACACACATAATACCAAGTGGAATGGGGTTGTTGTTAGTTAAGTCATTCAGAAGGCAAACTGTTAATAATGGCATGCTGGCCAACTGTCACTCTTTCACATGATCAGCCACTATTCCAAAGGTTTAATTTGACATCAATCATTTTCATAGAACATTAAAAATTATATTAGAATATTGTCACTGGGATACATGGGAAGAGAAATATCTGACTCAGTCTGTGTTATTCTTGCTATGTATAAAAAATACTCAATACTAACCGTTTTTCAGCATTTGGGTTAGGGGGTGGAAAACATTAAAGATCCATGCCTATCTTCATTACAATCACAGTGTCTGGGCAACAGTCCCAGCCTCCAGCATAAAGAATCTCCCAGAGCATAGCACATTAGTGAGTACAGTTCAGCTTTATCAGCTGTGGCATCAATCACATTCAGAATAGTTATATCAGGTCCCCACCCAAGCCACTCAATTATGAAAATCTCTCCAATGAAGAACTAGCATGTCATTGCATTCACAATCCACTTAGACAAGCTCATTGACACTAAGATACCATGTCTCCCATGTTAATAAATGAAGATCATTGAGAAACACCTACATGTTTTTAGGACATTGTTTCTCCAAATACACTGCCCCTCCTTATCCGTGGAAGATATGTTCTAGGACCTTCAGTGGATGGCTGAAACCGCAGATAGTATCGAACCCTATATATTCTGTTTTTTTCTATACATATATACCTATGACAAAGTTTAATTTACCAATTAGTCACAGTAAGAGATTACTAACAATAGCTCATAATAAAATAGAACAAATAACAATATACTATATAGTAAGAATTATGTGAATGTGATCTTTCTCTCTCAAAATACCTTATTGTACTCTACCCATGTTTCTTGTGATGATGTAAGATGATAAAATGCCTAGTAATGAGATAAAGTGACTTAAATGATGTAGGCATGCTGACATAGAATTAGGCTACTATTGATCTTCTGTCCATACATCAAAAAGAGGATCATCTGCTTTGAGACCATAGTTGGCCACGGGTAACTGAAACTATAGAAAGTGAAATTATGCATAAGGAGGGACAACTGTATAGCCTGGGAATGAATGTACTTCCAAATACCCAGATGATGGCTAAAATGCACATTTCCAGGCCCTGCTAAAGGGATGGGGGTTAGTGTGGGCGGGCAATCACTGTTTTCTTTTGTTTTCTTTCTTTCCTTTTCTTCATTTTATTTTTTATTTTTTTTTATTATTTTTTTTTTTTAATTTTTTTTTTCAACGTTTATTTATTTTTGAGACAGAGAGAGACAGAGCATGAACGGGGGAGGGGCAGAGAGAGAGGGAGACACAGAATCGGAAACAGGCTCCAGGCTCTGAGCCATCAGCCCAGAGCCTGACGCGGGGCTCGAACTCACGGACCGCGAGATCGTGACCTGGCTGAAGTCGGACGCTTAACCGACCGCGCCACACAGGCGCCCCTCTTCATTTTATTTTTTAAAGAGAGAGACAGAGAGAGCAGGGGAGGGGTGGCAGGGAGAGGTGGGGGGAGAGAGAGAATCCTAAGCAGGCTCCATGCTATCAGAGCAGAGCCTTGATGGGGGGCCCAGTCTCACGAAATGTGAGATCATGATCTGAGCTGAAATCAAGAGTCAGGTGTTTAACTGACTGAGCCACCCAGGTGGGCAGTCACTATTTTAAACAAGTTGTCTGAGTGATCCTTATGCTTATTAAAGTTTGAGAATTACTGCTTGGTGAGGGGCAAGTCTCGTGACTATTTAAACATTGAACGTAATTTCTGTTCTCTACTGTATGTGCGTGTGTTTGCCACTGTTCATCTTAACAGTGAGACAGTTTTTATTTTAAATCTCTGTCTAGGGTTCTTAGGAAGCAGGGGTTGGAATTTAGAAAGTTAGGATGTATCAAATATCAGAGAACCAGACAAGTTTAGAACTTAAACTACAGAGGAGTATTCTGCTTGAATTCTTTGTTTATCCAGAAATCTACTGTTTTCACAAATATTACTTGTCCCCTATATATATATCCTAGGATGGTGTTTAGGGTTGGTACTTTTTCAGGGAAACTGACATTTGTCAATCATCTGCTCTGCAACAGATTTTTTTTAAAGTAGCAAAAATGAGTTATTCAGGAATAACAGACAATTATAATTTGGGGCAAGCAAGCTATAGCAGAAACCATAGACAAGTTTCTACAACAGATCTTTATATTTGTTAAATACCTATTAATCCAAAGTTGTGCTCTTTGATCTATTTACTTATTACACAAAATGATGTGAATATCTCATCATACAAACCTGGTAAGAATAATGATGGGGTGATTTGTTCACTGTTAATCAGATTCTCTTAGGAATGTTTGAATTATTATTCTTAAGATGCACTTTGAAGACTGTTGAGAATCTTTGCTTCATCTTTAAGTGTGTCTCTATTTTGAAAATTTTGTGTCATATGGTGTGTTTTTAGGAACTTTCACAGGCTCTGTTCTTATCTTTCATTCTGTGAGCTCACAACAATAAAACATGGCCTTGAGCCAAAAAGTTCAATCAAGTACTTGACCTTTATGATTTCCACCATAATATTTCTTTAGCTAGTGTAGAAAGTGTATGTAGCTGAATTGGCATACTTTGTATGCTAAGTATGCTAACATAGTCAAAAGGGATACATAATTGTGAATAACAAAATCCAATTTTGTCATATGTTTTAATCCTATATTTCTAGGAGGATATTCTATTGCACTGTGCAACTTAACAAGAATGATTATCACTTCAACTTCTTAATCACTATGAAGGTCCATGATAATGCTCCTCGTTCTCCAGAAAGGCAGCCGGGAAATCACACAAATCAGACTTAAAAAGCTCCTTTTTTGATTCCTACAAGAAATGAATTCCATGACGACCATTGTGTGATGTGAGTGGATGAGAGAGCATTTCTAGGTTCATCAGCATTCTATTCTGTACCCACAACTTATTGATATGAAAACCATGCTTCTAATAATTGAGACTGCTTCTATCATTTTTCTTTAAGGCTTGCATACTGATGGTAGTTGGAAAATAGCTTCCGTTATTTCAACTCTTGCTTGCTAATGAGTGTCTAAAAGTGGTTTGAGAGTAATGTGAACAAGATCTCTCAAAAATATAGCCACTTTGGAGGCAATATAGTAAATATCATCTATTAATTGTTGAATATTACAACTGAGATGGGCTATAGAGGTTGTGTGGCTCAAACCCCTTATTTTATAGAAAAGGAATCAAGTTTAAAGAAACCAATTTTATTTTCACTGTAAAATCAAATTTACAGCTTTGCATAATAAAATGCTAATATGAACTGCAGAAGAATGAATAAAACTTGATCATTCAGGCTTACACTTCATGGTTGAAAAGTCTCAAGCTGCTTTTCGTTTTGTTTTATTGTCTTTTGACTTCTTTCCATAATCATTTATACTTAATACACATTTCTCTAAATGAGATATCAATAAAAACCCTAGTTTTCTCCAGTTGTTTCTATATTAGAACATATTTTTTTTCTGGACAATATACATTTACTCTTACAATCATAAAGGGAATTGCTTAGTAATATTTACCATAATTCATGATAATACTTCTAGCAGATTTTCGCTTGGTATATTCTGCTCTTCCTTGCCTTGGACTGGGAGAATTTGACTCTGAAGACCCGATTGCTTATGAAGTTTATCTGTTGATGGTGCTTGGGCTGTGCTTTTGGTGCTTCTGACAGTCCCTGAAAGAAAGGGGTTGGGAGAGGTGAAGGCACAAGAGCGGACTCAGTACAGAACTCTTCTTGATGCCTTGGTGTGACTGCAACGGACTCAGCCTTGCACAGGGCTGAGCGGGGGAGATTACAAAGAATAAGGACAGACACGATGTGTGGTGGGAAGATCACAAGCTGGGATTCTTTTATTTTAGCCTATGGCGTGTGACATACAGCATACATGCTGTGATTCTCGCATCCCTCCTTCGCCTTCCCACATCCAGTCACTCACACACTTTTGCCATTTTCTTCTTCACTGGGTCTTAGGCATTTGTCTCTCTTCGATAAAATGTTTCACTCTGAAAGACTATTAGAGATCATCCTGCTCAATCACAGATCCATTAAAAGAATCATTGCTATAGCATTATTGATAGATGATTTTCTAATGTGTACTTGAATATTTCTGGTACCAAAACCTCACTACTTTTACAGGAATTTTATTTTATTGTTAGACAACTCTAATTGTTAAGAGTTCACTTACATTATTTCACCGATATCATCGTAGTAAAATAATTTCCTTTGCAATTTAACCTTTGGTCTATGTTGTGAACATAAATTATTCAAAATAAGTAGTTTTGTATAGTAATCTTACCCTTCCCCTCCACATAGATACACACATTTCCCTTCTTCATGCCAAATATCCCCAAATTCTTCATGTTGACATACTGTTTTTCAGATCATTTGTCAACCTCTTGTGCCTTTATCAAAATATATCAGACTCTCCCTAAGTGGGAGCTCCTGGGTGGCTCAGTCCATTAAGCATCTGACTCTTGGTTTCAGCTCAGGTCACAATCTCATGGTTTGTGGGTTCAAGCCCCACATTGGGCTCTGCACTGACAGTGTGGAGCCTGCTTGGAATTCTCTCTCCCTCCCTCTCTCTGCCCTTCCCCCATTCGCTCTAAATGAACGAATGAACGAATGAATGAATGAATGAATAAATAAATAAATAAATAAATAAAAGAAACTTAATATGGGTGAGTTGAGCACAGTAATTTTCCCTTCTCTGGAGGCTATACTTCAACCAAAGTTTAAGTTTGAGATTGCACTAGTTTTAAGTAGCAGTGGTGCACTTGTTTTGGTCTTAGAGTCAACCACTCATCTTTCCTTCAAATAACTCTTGAGTCGACAGTTCCCCATTGTGTACTTTTGCAATTAATTTATTGAATGCTACACTCATAATTGTTTGATTTCACTGTTTTCTTTTTTTACTTTTTGAAAGAAAAATAAACTTAATTTTGTCAGTCATTATAGTAATTTGTCCCAGTTCTAGGCCATATGAAAATCTGAAAAGCGTATCGCATCCACGTGGAGCAGGGAAGCTTGAAGGTCAGCGCCTGTGGCACAACTACCAAAAACTCACTCTGTAGGTTGATCAGCCATGGATCCACATAGCTGTATTTTCATCAGATCCATATCTAATGTTACCAAGACTTGTCAAATCACTTGTCTATGTTAAGGTGCTCTGCTTCTTTTGCTGTTCTCATCATTTACAGCTGTTCTCCATCTCTTGTCCCTCATTTTATTCATAGTTAGCTATAACATATTCATGTAGAGTCTTGCTAGGCATAGACACTTTCTCATTCCTGTTCTCTAGAGATGCTGGAATTATTTTCTTAAATACTATTCTTTAGCAAGTCATTGAACTAGGGTCTCAATATGATATTCATGGAACTTAGGCATTTTTGTTTTTGTGGGCTCCTTCCTCCATACACACAAACATATTTAAAGTTGTATTTTATAATTGTTTTTGGCATAAAGTTAGTTTTTTGATGTAGAAGTTAGTTTCTACTTTGCATTTTAAATGAAAATATTGTACACTTCAGCATGGGGCTAACTGTACCTAATAGATAACCTGGTCCTTCATTGAAGTCTAACATTAAGTTTCTGCTCCCAAACCTACCATGATAGTTCCTCCATTACTTTTCCTTCCTTAGTCCATCTATCTAATGTTTGCCCTGACTGTGCTGAAATCGGGCCTCTGTATTCTGGATGGCCTACATACTGACTTTTCTGATCACGAATTCTACATCTTTCACATTATACAACAGCTATATGTATTTGGTAGTGGTTCAAGATACTTACAAATTGTTTCTTTTTGTTAAATAGGATAAAAACTTCACTTTAATATTTAGTTTATAATTAACTATTACTAGTTTAGAAGTGACAATCATCATTAGCAGTTACTAGAGGTTGCACTGTGACACTCTTTTCGATTGATAAGTGCCTGAAGACATTTTCTACATTAAAAAATTTTTTAATTTTTTTTTCCTGATTCATACATGTACACTAAGTTCAATGGAGATTTTTAAAAAATACTGGATGTTATATAGAAGAAAATATAGGTCACCAAGAATTCCATCACAAAGAAAAAAATGTAATTATTTTTCCCTGTTTCTTTCCAGACAATTTATACATAAACTATGTATACTTTTAATAAAATTAAAATCATACTGTTATCATACCATACCCTAATTTTTTCACTTAGCAATATACTGAAAACATAAGTCCATGTCATTAATTATTCTACTAGGCTGTGATTTTAATTACTAAATTATGTTTCTTTTCTGAGTATACCATAGTTTATTTAACGTATCATCTATTTTGGGGACATTTAGGTTGTTTCTAATTTTTATGAGATTATAGTTGGGTCTATTGTGTGTATATTTTTATATTTTTTTATTCTTTAATTGCTGCTGGAAAATTCAGGATCCTGATACATGGTGGTAAACAGGAAGTATGGTTAATGCAGTAATTATCCTCATCAAAATTTCTGGGTGTTTGTATTTCTAAAAATAGAGTTAAAAAATTAGGTTGGTTTGCTTTGAATTAAAGAAATATGATGTGAAGGCAAATGAAAATTAGGAGCATGAGTTTTGAAAATGAAAATTTTCATAAGTTTAAACCTTCAAAAAAGCTTACAGTAGTAATATTTTGTCAGTGAAAGTCTAATCTGCTTATAATGAATGAACTGGCTTATCAAAATGATCCTAGTTTTTCATATAGTTTCCACATTGAAGAAGCTGTGTATTGCTTTGTGCACTTTATCTAATAAATGTTGCTTAAGAAACTAAAAAAAACCCCAGCAAAATTACAAGATCTATCATGGTTTGGAAATGCAGTGTGAAAAATCTCTTTTATTAGGCATTGTCTCCCATTTGAAGAAGAAAGATGGATTGATAAAAGCTATTAAAAACTGGAATTAATGCATATTTTATGAACTCTACAACATTAAGGGGAAGATTAAACTTAAAGGTGGCCATTTCAGACTTTACACAGCAGTTTATAATTTTATTTTCATCCCTTAGAGTAACATGGGTGTAATGCCAGCAGACCATTTATGTTCCAGAGATGAAATAACCATCTTCAGCAGCTTGGCAATCAAGGATCTATTGTCTAAAAATCTTCCTGGTGTTTATAGTGTAAAATTGCCCAGGCATCTGCTTTTTTATTCTGGCCAAATTCAGATGGTTTCCAGTGTCCACAGGCCCACATATCATCTCTGACCTTCTACTGCAGTGCTCAAAATGTTTTATACTGACTTGCAAAGTGCTCTTTCCCATAAAGGAAGCTATAGCCATGAATAAAGGTAAAAGAGCTGCAAATATAATTACGTGAATGAATTAATCCAACACCGATTTATACTACAGGAAAAATAAAAATGGCAATGTTTTCACATATAATGTGAACAGAATTTTGTTTCTTTTTAATGCATTCAGACACCAGTCATATCTTTTAACATTTACAAAATGCAACTCTAATTGTTACATGACTTCTTCCACTCATGAGTCACGCCTGTGAATCATCCCTCAAAGATACAATCTATGAAGAATTGTTGGATGGAATGTAGAATTGGAGATAAAAACAAAGGTAATGTAGGATCATTTGACTCCAAAGAATAATGAACTTGTAGATTTTGCATTTTGCTTCTAGTCCCATTTCAAGAAGTTGTTTCAACAAAGTGGTATAATCACATACCAAAAACATGCACAGTAAATAAACTGGATATGGGATTGTACTGGATAGATACTTAGGGGTGGGTTGGAGTGGGATTTAAGGAAAAGTAATTTGGATATAAATCGATGATATTGTGTTTTTTAATAAATATTTATTTTTTTAGAGAGAGAGAGAAAGAGAGAGAGAGAGAGAGAGACAGCGCAAGCAGGGTAGGGGCAGAGAGAGAGAGAGGGGGGCAGAGGATTCAAAGCTTGGAGGCTTCCAAGCTGACAGCAGAGAGCCTGATGCAGGGCTTGAACTCATGAACCGTGAGATCATGACCTGAGCTGAAATCAGACACTTGACTGACTGAGCCACCCAGGTGCTCCAATGATACTGTGTTGATATAAAAACATTTCATTCAGCACTTAACCAGGTGCTGGTCAATTTAAAAAGGTAATAATAATAACAGTTGTTACTTATCAAAAATTTATACATCTCAACTAGACCATTTATATATATGATAGCAAATCTTTGCAAAAAGCATACTAAGTACTGTTAAAAAATTAAAATAAATTAAAAACTAAGGCTGGCAGGAGTTGGAGGGGTGCTAAGAGGCTACTGGTAGAGCTGATATCCGAACTGACGTTGTTTAATTGCAAAGTCTACATTCTTTCCCATACACTGTGTAATAGCTGGGCAACCATCTTTCCTCTGTGGTTCATACTGAATAGACCCTGGAGGCTGTTGTCTACATCTGATAACCTCTATGACTTTTTGGATTTGCTTCCCAACTGTAGAGTAAATGCTTAGCCACTCACAACACATTCTGTTCTCCCATGCTTGAGTATGACAAGTCCTTGCTAATGAACAATGTAGGCATGACTCAGTGGGCTGTCAAACCTCTGGCAATGGCAAAGGATGCCCAGAGGGTAATTTTTGAGTTTGTGGAATGCCTTGTAGTCAAAATTCTTCAGCTTGTATCATTGGAAGACTAATTGTTTGAGTGGGTTCTTTTTCTGTTTTATATCCTAGGCTGCCCTTTGGGGAGTTAATAATCACCATTAAATACATAATTTCCTACTAACACAGCCACACTTTATGAAGTTGTCCCTATAAGAATCAGCTCCATTATAAATCAATGCTTATATATCTCTATGTCGTGTGTGTGTGTGTGTGTGTGTGTGTGTGTGTGTGTGTGTGTGTGTGAGAGAGAGAGAGAGAGAGAGAGAGAGAGAGAGAGAGAGATTTTAGGTTTGCAGGTCATATTTTCAATCACTATTTGCCTATCCCTTCTGAATGGCAATTATGGCCACCTTTTAAGTCCAGGTAGAGTTTCTCTGGAAGATGTTAGCCTGCTGCTATGAGGGACCTCCTTGAGATCCTCCAAAGTGATTTTTATATATAATCCAGTGTCTACATTTAAAATCTGGTGATGCAAAGCATTTTCTCAAAATTTGGTAATGTTTCTCTGAACTCTTTTTTCATAGTGAACAAAAACATTGAAATTTTGTTTTTATTTAAATAGATTATGACTTTTGGCAAGTTGCTTACTACTTATCCTTGGTTTCCTAATCTAAAAAATGAGGAAGATAATAGAATTCATATTTGTAGATTATTTTGAGGATTAAAGTAAATCATACAGAGAATGCAAGATGCCTTGCTAAGCCGTAGTCATATTAAACATTCAATAAACATTAGCTAATACTAGTCTGTAGAAGCATGAATTCCCTTCGCGTTGCGTTGTTTCATTTAATTGGTATAGTTTATGCAAGTGAGAGAGAGTGGAGGCGTCAGAATAAAGGCTGTATTAGAAACAAGAAGAGAAAGCATGCGAGGAGAAAAGGAGAGTGAAGATGGGAAGAAAGGAAAGACAAAAGGAGTGTAGAGGAATGGAAGAGGAGGAAGAAGAGGAGGTGGAGGAAGGGAGGGAGGGGAGAGAGAGTGCGTGTGTGAGTTTGAGAGCAGCACGAGCTGGCCAGCTGGCTAGCAAGAACATTTGGGTTCAGAGGAGGGAGATGCTGGCTGTAGGCCAATATGAGATGAGGGACAGAGGCTATGAGTTTTCATTACCTTCTGTTTTCAAATTTTAGTTTATAAGAAACTGTTTTAAAATGGTCTACTCTATCCACATGTTTTTCTCAAGGTGGAATTTTCTTGTGGTTTGCATATGGCTGAAGTGGAAAAGTTTTTGTTTCTGTTTTGGTGGGGAAGGTATATGATACTTGGTTTTCAGAAACGTTGAGACACTTATACTGGGCAAAAAAATAGAGAAACCATTGACTTGTGATTTAGCAAGTTCTGAGAAAGGAAAACATTTGACAGCTTTTTCATTAAAAATAATGACTGTTCCATGGATAGTGAGGCTTAAAGAAAATATTGTGCTGCCTTCTTTGTAGAAAAATTGGTTGCAACAAAACCATAAAAGACCTGTAATTATAGACTATTCTGCCAGGACCCAGAGATCTGCAACGTATAGACCTTTGTGCTTTGATCTATTTCTTGGAGGATTTGATATTTTTACAACCTAATGGACTACTTAAATCCCAGTGGATTACATCCTCATGAAATGGTATATAATCAGTTTGATGAAACATAACTAGCATGCCACTGTATAATAGGATACATCTTATGTATTGGAAGCTGGACCACTAAAAATAAATTTCCCTCTTACAGGCTTATATAGTTATTTCCTTTTTCGAATACACATGCGGTAAAAATTCCTATGTACTTTGTTAAAACCTTATGTAATTTCTGCATATCTATTGTTAGATTTTTATTATTTTAGTGAACATTTAACCTGTGCTTTTTAAAATAAAATAGTTTAGGGGCGCCTGGGTGGCGCAGTCGGTTAAGCGTCCGACTTCAGCCAGGTCACGATCTCGCGGTCCGTGAGTTCGAGCCCCGCGTCAGGCTCTGGGCTGATGGCTCAGAGCCTGGAGCCTGTTTCCCATTCTGTGTCTCCCTCTCTTTCTGCCCCTCCCCCGTTCATGCTCTGTCTCTCTCTGTCCCAAAAATAAATAAATGTTAAAATAAAATAGTTTATTTAGATTACCAGTGTAAGAGAATTGTCTTCTTTGTCTTTTATTTTTTGTTTAAGAATTTAAAGTTATATTTATAATTTCTTCAAATCAAATACAGGATGTCTCAGAGATCATCCAGTCTCCTGATCCAAGACTGATTCCTGGTGACCTTGTTAATGTGAGATTTCTTTTTAAATCCTGGTTTTGTCCTTTGTTTCTAGGATC
The DNA here is from genome assembly GCF_022837055.1 of Prionailurus viverrinus. NCBI lineage: Eukaryota > Metazoa > Chordata > Mammalia > Carnivora > Felidae > Prionailurus > Prionailurus viverrinus. The sequence goes on from NC_062568.1 coordinate 35,001,936, forward strand.
TTTGAAAAATGACATTTCTGTGCAATTAAGTCTCATCATTTGCAAAATGTTATCACAGTAGCTGCAGTTGAGGTTGACTAGAACAAACTGTTTTACAATATTACATGTGATACTCTGCCAGCAAGCCAGCTTAGAACATGATGCATAACATTGCTCTCAGCAAAATTTCATTGCCAGTTCCAGTAATAATCAGTACACATGAAGATACAAAATTAGATAGTTATTGTTCAATTTGAACTTATGAGCTCCTAAAAAAAGTAGCTCATAAATGTTCAAAAATGGAGAATTTTACCCCTTAGCTTGTGCGACAAAAAGAACAGCAAGGGATCAACTAATATCTGTAGCAGGCCAGGCTAGATTATGGTTAAACTCAGAGTCACAAGAGGCCTTATTGTCAACAGCTCGTATGGTAACTTTATTGTCTTCTGTGTGTGTGTGTGTGTGTGTGTGTGTGTGTGTGTGTGTGTGTATAGTTTCCCCAAGATTTTTAGAATAAGCCCATCCGAGTCAGAATGCAAACACAATGCAATTAGTAAACTCCACCTACATATTGAACATATGTCAATATTGTGATTTTATTAATTTCACCCTCATAAAGTGGTTTCATTTACAGTATGATCTTACTGAATTTTTACCATCACCTTAGAAGTCCCATTAAAATCAACGAGAGCTGTGATCTCATGCCAGTGCTTTAAATGTGTTGTGCCCGGGACTGAGTAGACAGGGAAACATAGTAGAACGACAGGAGCAAAGCTTATGGTACCATATATTTTCTCAACTGTCTGATTCTGATGGACTGGAAGTGTGTGTTTCATGTTTGGTTTTCCCTCCTTTGGAAAAAATATTTTAAAGGGTCTGAATCTTGAATTTGGCTCATTATTTTGTTTATTTAAATCTAGATGGATTTACTTTTGCATATATATCAATGCCAATATATCAATTTTTTCTACTTTGCATTACTGAATTTTCCAAAATAGTGGCTGTGCAGATGGTATTGTCACATTTCCTTTCTGTATTATAATGCCTTAAAAAATCCATAAGCCAAAATTTAGATTTGGTAAACTATAGAATATTCCTGTTTAAATTCCATTTCGTAGAATTTACTCTTGTGATGTATGATTTTAACCAGCTGGTTATTGTTTCATCTTTCTTGCTACAAATAGGTAATTCCTGTTGCCTGACCAGTAACATAACAATAGCTGCGACCACTTCTGATATCGATCTCTTGAGATCCTTTCAAGCAGCTTTCTGAAATGAAGTGTCATTGGAGGTTAAAAACAGGCTGCTTCTATTCCTACCACAAATCAAGACTTCAGAAGCTGAGGCCTGAACCAGAAACTAGATTTCTTCCTTCCTTTCTTTCTTTCTTTCTTTCTTTCTTTCTTTCTTTCTCTCTCTCTCTCTTTCTCTCTCTCTCTCTCTCTCTCTCTCTCTCTCTCTCTCTCTCTCTCTCCCTCTCTCTCTTTCTCTCTCTCTCTCAATGACTTGGAGAGAAAGAGAGAACATGGGGCAAGAAAAGACCAAGAGAGGAGTTTGAGTCAGTAGAAGACAGACGGGGATCACTACGCAATTGCGATGTGCTTTAGAAGTGTTAACAAACACCTTCACACTGACAATTAAACTGTAGAGGGGCAAAAGAAATTGGTTTTAAATCCATGAGTAGTGGTAGACATATAACATTATTATTTTGGTTTCTCAGTTGTTTTTTGATGGGTCTGAGCAATTAATTTTTTTTTTAACATTCATGTATTTTAGAGAGAGAGAGAGAGAGAGCAAGCGAGCAGGGGAGGGGCAGAGAGAGAGATAGAGACACAGAATCCGAAGCAGGCTCCAGGCTCTGAGCTGTCAGCACAGAGCCTGATGTGGGGCTGGAACTCACAGAATGCGAGATCGTGACCTGAGCTGAAGCCAGACAATTAACCGATTGAGCCATCCAGGCACCCCTGGGTCTGAGCAATTTAAACCATTGTGGACACCATTGTGAGAATAATCTCTTTGAGAATTTACAGGAGTTTAAAGAATTAATAGTAACAATGTTCATAGTAGGTAATATTTTTTAGGGATTTATTATTTTCCAGAGATTAAAAAATGTTTTGAAATTTAATCTGCATCATAATTCCAATGGCACAGTAGTGCCAGTTTACAGAGGAGAAAACAGCAACAGTGAGGCTATATAACCAATGTCAAGCAAATACTTTAGATCAGAGGCTTAGGTGGTTTTGATCTAGAAAGTCTTGACTACAAAACTGGAGTGATCAACTTTGCACTTGACGGCCTCCATGTCTAAAGGACTGGGAGCAGAGCAAAACGTCCGATCATTTCATACATCTTAATGGTTCCTTCCAGCCTGGGTGCTAATACCAGGAGTTTGCCAAATAACTGTATCAGAGAAACAATCCATGTTGGAGTTGTTCTTGTGGTCCCTGTCATACTGCTGTGTGTAATCTCCACATTTTCATTCTTTTCTATTTTAATTTCTGATCTTCTTCCATCTAAGACAATTACTTTCTGATTGTATTTGTTACCCTGATTGCTTGGGCAAAGTAAAATTTTGGGTATCAAAAAACCAAACAAACAAAAACCAAAATGAGACATTTTCTGGAATCACCACATCTTACATTCTACTGAATGTCCTTCTTTGTATGTTGACAATGTAGAACTATTGCCAAAGAGAAGTAGAGAATTGTGGCAAAGCTCTGAAGTTTTTCTAGGGGAAAATTTCAAGGATTCGATCTATTATTAAAACAATTGTTGAAGCTTTATGGTCTATTTATTTTCTGCTTGAACTGGATTGGTTTTTGACTTTTACTACAGACATTCAGTAGTTATGTCTCTGAAGAAGAAAAAAAAAGAATTAGTGACTTGGAAAACTATTTGTACAATCCAGCCAATTGCTTTCCTTGTGCTGCTTTTCAAATGTCTGGAAGGCACTTACTTGCCTCATCCAGCATTACTGTTTCCTCATTTCTTTCACACTTGTTTCACTGCATATAATTCTTCCACTGACCTTATTTGAAATTTATCTCTGAATAAAGGTATGTAAGGTCAATGCTTATATGTTTAGTCCTGTTGAAAACCATATATACGTGTCCTATTTTACTTACAAGAGGGCTTGTTGGTAATTATAGCCACATGGGTAGCAATTTTTCTATACATGTAATGAAACCTACATTTTGGAAAACTATGAGGAGAACAGTTATTCATTTATCAAATACTTGGGGGAGAGTGTATTTAGAGTTGGGTTTTCAAAGGTATAATTTTAGAGTATTTCACTTTAAAAGATTTCTCTTTTATCTTTATAATCTTTAAAAATATTATTACACAACACTTTTTTTAGAGATTCAGACCATTTGAAATGCTAAGATAAAGAACATTTACAGATTTTAGACGAGTACAAAAGAGAAAGCAAACCTTACTTATATCCCCTCAATTTCAACACTGAAGAAAACCACTGATAGACTTTTTTACGTGCAGTCTTCCAGCTTTTTTCTTATGATATATATGTACATATACATATGAAAAATATATGTATAATAAAAGCAGTATTGTAAAATAACTGCAGGTTTTTAATGTTATTTTTTCTCATTTGAATATATTAAAATATTTTCTTATGTTGAATATTCTTCCATAATAGCATTTTAACCTCTCTTGTAACTGAGGCAGCTCTGGCAGTTTGTTGAGGCCTCTTGTTATGGATTGATTTGTGTCCCTCCCTTCCCCCCCCAAAAAAAAGATATGTGGCAGTCCTATGCCTAGTACCTCAGAATGTGACCTTGTTTAGAATAGGGTTTTTTTCAGAGATAATCAAGTTAAAATAATATCATCAGAATGGGCCATGATCCAATATGACTGTGTCCTTATTAAAATAGAAAATCTGGGGCATTTGGGTGGCACAGTGTGTTGTGTCCGACCTGATTTTGGTTCGGGTCATGATGTCACAGTTCATGAGACAGAGCCCACCATGGGGCTCTGTGCTGATAGTGTGGACCCTGCTTGGGATTCTCTCTCTCTCTCCCTCTCTCTCTCTGCCCATCCCCAACTTGCTCAGTCTCTCTCTCTCTCTCTCTCTCTCTCTCTCTCTCAAAATAAATAAATAAACATAAAAAAAGAAGAAATTTGGTGACAAGCACATACAGGGAGAATGCCATGTGAAGGTGAAAGCAGACATTGGGGTGATGCTTTTACAAGCCAAAGAGTGCCAACGATTGCCAACAAAGCAAAAAAGTTAGGAAAGAGGCATAGAATAGGTTTTTCTTCACCCATGAGATGAAACCAGTCAGGCTGACACTTTGCTTTTGGATCCAGAATAGTGAGGCAATACGTTTCTGTTGTTCAAACCACCCTGTTTGCAGTGCTTTTTCTGGCAGCCCCAGAAATCTCATCCACTTACAGACTTCCTTTTCAGAAATTCATAAAAAATACCTAGGATTAACAAAGAAACTAGTTACATTGAAAAATACTAGAGGGGCACCTGGGTGGCTCAGTGGGTTAAGGGTCTGACTTCAGCTCAGGTTACGATCTCACGGTTTTTGGGTTTGAGACCCACATCGGACTCTGCTGTCAGCACAGAGCTGGCTTCAGGGACTCTGTCGTCCTCTCTCTCTGCCCCTCCCCCATCTGTGTGCGCACACTCATTCTCTCAAAAATAAACATTAAAAAAAAGAAGATAAAAAAGAAAATATTAGAAACATTTTGTAATATAACAATCAACACATTAACTGTGACCTACCAGTAGATTTAATAACTGTCATAATTTAAAAGTAGTGATGGTTGTACGAGTTATCTGTGACAACTATTACATGACATGAGATGGAAATACCTGTGATTTCTATTGCTGACAGTATAACAAAACAAATACTGCTAATACTAGTGTGGTTTGTTTTCTCCATTCATAATTGAAACATCAGTTAGGGGCTAGTGAAAATAAGGATGTCAGTTTTTGTTTTTTCATCTAAGTTCATGGACCCCAAGTGAAGAAACTCTACGCAATATGATTTTTTTTCCCAGTGACTCCATACTATAACATTACTTGCAGGATCCATGGCTAACAAATAGTAGACATTTGAGAAGATAATTTATTAGTTTATAATTTAAAATAATGGGTCAAAGGAATCAAAGCATGCATACTCCAATACTTCCCACTGTAGAACGTACTATCATCAGTCCAGATATCCCTTTCAATTCCTGTCTCTGTTCACTTGCTGGACATTTTCACATGGATGTCCTACAGGAGGCTCAAACTCAACCTGTACTAATCTCATTATTTTGCTTTCCAGTATTAACTCATGTTTCCTAGAAAAGAGAGCCTGAGGCGAAAGTTACATGCTAGCACTATATTGCAGGGTGCAAGCCCAGGGGAGCCAGTGAGGAGAATAGGAAAGCAAGTCAGAGATAAAGGAGAGCATATATAAGTGGATGTGTTACCAAGCTGCTCTCAGGTTCAAAACAAGTTTCTGTTGTTGCTCAGTTTCACAAGACATTTTCCAGGAGGCAGTATGAAATGATTGCCTCTTGCAATAGTCTAGAGCAAGGAAGAGAAAAGATAAATTGATCTTTTCATCCTCTCGATCTTTTCATATCCTATCTCTCTGTGATCAGTTTACAGAATAGGCTCTTAACTCCCCAGGCCTTCTAGGTTGTGCTATTCACCCCCTCCAGGCAGTCCCTGGAGAAGGCAGATTTCACAACTGAAGCAGCAGCATTTACAGGACAGACCGCAGCATTCAGGGCAACCCTGGGGCACTCCTGTCTTCCTGTAGCTTGTAGCCTCATGGGCTTAGGTGGGTGAGCCTGTGCACATGTGTGGGCACCAGGTGGGATCCCACTTGAGTTCCCACTGTAGAAAGGAATTGCCAAAACAGGTGGCAGGTGACATGTGTTGTGAGGCATGAGGTAGATGTTTTCAGGTTGTACCAAAGGGAATTTGGGAGATTAGGAAAAATTTGCTATAGTGAACCTAAGTGGCCAAGCAGGGGGAACACACAATGGTCTATCTGGCCATGGTCATAAAGGTAGAGATGGAAACCAATGAGCTTTTATCTAATGAAAATTGAAACTCCCTTTTGGGTTTAGCTAAATGTGATTGGGCCAGATCGTTCTCCTGGAGGGTCATAATGACATCAGGCAGGAATCAGGGCTGAGGAAATCTGGGGAGGTACATAAATTGGGTCTGGTGAACTCTCCACTTCATCCTTCAAAACCTGCTCTTACTTCATATTCATGCTATACATGAGTTCTGAGATAGCTAAAAGATTATACACAGCCTTTAAAATTATGCCTCAATTGTGCTAGATGAGTTGATCAAATCAAGCACTCTCAATTGTAGATACTTTAAAAAAAGGTAGAAGTGTAGTGGATGACAAAGGATATGACATCAATTCTTCCTTACTAGATTTCTCTCATCTGTGGTCCAGGGAAAGATAATCTCATGGACCAGGTATCTTCCTTTTAGGATGATTGAAGTGGTACTTTATAGAACATACTATGGGTGCATTGGTGTCCTGATGCCTTTTGGTAGGGGGAGAGTGTTAGAAAATTTAAGACGAATCATCCAATCTGGATAAATGGAATTTACTTACGAGGAATTCATTTTCCGAGCCCCTGAACCTCTTCATTAGAAGGCTATGGCATGACTTCCTTTGTTAAGAAGGAGGATCAGAGAAAATGCCTGGGCCAGACTCAATCACTGTCTATTGAATCACAGGACAGAATTTACTGAGATTATTGGCTTTAAGTCAATGAATAGTGTTCAAGAGACAATAGAGAGTTGGCTTTGTATTAGTTGGAACTTGTAGGCAAGTTGGCATTTGGAAGCCCTATTTGATATGCATGCATCTCAAACTCAGATTAGATAGGCAATATTTTGTTTTGGGGGCAGACTCTCCGTCTTCCTTTTCTACAAAACCCCTTCCAGTCTCCCATGGAGTATGTAAAGGCTGGGGATTAGAGTTTAGAGTTTAATTTTGGTTTGATTATTACACACGTATCTTGAATGTGTTTATCTTTTTCTCTACCCTGTGAATTACTTAAATGATGCCTGCCCTTGCTTTCCTCACCTTTGCCAGGTGTTTTCAAACAGAAGGGCTATTGCATTCTCAACACTTTTTCTGAGCCATGCTGTGGAGGTCCAGCTGACATTAAGATTAGGACTTCACCTAGTGCTGGCATGACTATTAGTACATTATCACGCAAGAGTTTTAGTTGTTCATTATCTGTTGAGTTGTTTTCTAACATGGATGTACAAGTTCCTTTGATGGTCCCATTGGCCATTGCCAGACCTGCCAGGAATATTGTCTTCACAGAAAGCAGTGGATCAGGGCCTCCTCCTCTCCTTTTTTTGGTGATGTGGTATCTTCTTACAGAAAAGCACCATATGCAAGCACTGTATGTTTTCCACACACAGGGCTCTGTTTTATTACCCTCCTCCCATCTGAGTTGACAAATAATTACTTGTTACAACTTTAGCAGCCCAAGTTTGCCTGAAAATTCATGCACTGTCATGGGCCACTCTCATTTTCTTCTTTCTTATTTGTAGATAGGATAGAAACCCTGAATTTAGAGCTAGATACCATCTTGGATGGTCCTTGGGGAATTATGGGGACATGCTTACATTGAGGTATCTAGGGATCTTTCTAGGTAAAACCTATAGTAATATTCAGAGTATTGTTTACAGATTGTGGCACAAATGACCCTCACACTGATCAGAGACAGGAACATTATTCATATTTCAGGCAGAGCTGTTACGTCAAGGCAAATAAACAACTTATTCCCCAGCAGGATCTCAATATTAAGTTCACACATCTTTAAACTTGGAATAGTTTTACTTCAATTTTACTTTTCTACCTGCTCAGTTCCATTTTCACCTTCTTTCCCTTTGTATTTGGCAGAAATTTCATAGTATGATAGGAGATTTTGTGAGCATGTTTCCATTGGGGCTTATACTCTACAAACTAACTAGAAAACAACTAAATAATTAAAGGCACAGAGTTCTATCTTTTCTAATATTGTCTTGAATTTTTCTGACATAGCCCACTCTCTACCATATATGAATGATTATTTTATAAAAGGGATTAAATATAAATAGTTTGAATCACAGTCTTGAAATTAAACCCTTCTTCTTGACATCTAGTAGATTCTTGGAATACTTCTAGCAAGGCTCCCTGAGAAGCAGCTTTCAAAATCAATGGGGTGTCCTGAAAACAGAGAAATCTTCCCAGAACTGAAATAAAGTTAGGGCAAAAGGAAAGGTATATTTAGCAAAACTTCAGAAGCTATTTTTTTTTCAAATAGATTTGCCTGAAGTCTGTTATATGCTACAGACATTAAAATACTAAAGAAACCAAGGATGATATTCTATAGTTTTTATCATTTAATTTGATTTCTAAAACATTTATCTCTCAGTAGACAGATTGAGAACATGCATACGAAAGAACCATCAATGGAGCAAATTTTGGTGATTCTGATCTTTCCTGAGCAAATGTGGAGATTAGTTTTTAAAAAGGTGAGGATTTATATATGTGTTATTTTTAACAAATTCTGTCATGTTGGAATTATTAAATCTTCCTTGCATACAATTTATGGATTGGGGAGTGAATTTGTTAATATGGAACATATTTCCTGACTTTATTACTGGGCTATATATTTTCTTGTCTTCATACTGTAGGCTACCTTAGTCATTTTTATGTTCTTTCTTGAGAAAAGTCTTTGGCAAGCATAAATGAGTGACTCAATTATATATTTTTGTTTCAAGATTGTACATATTCTCTTATCTGGTCTAATGTCTATGTGGTTAATATCTACATGGTACTAAAACATAAATTTTATAATCTCTTGGACAATTGAGTGCTTTATCTTTTGATACACCAGGATTAAACCCTAGGTATTATCTTATCCAGTCAAAAGCCTTCTTGTTATTCTGTGATGCAAACATGAAGCAGGTATATTGATCTTGCCTGACAAGGCTAGATATTGGTTCAGATACTAATGGATGTGAATGCAGTCTTTTTCTAGAGTGTTTATTCTTGCTCCTTTTGAAACAATGCATTTGCCAGAGTATTATGGGGGTGCAGTCTATGTCTTAAAACAGTACTCCAATTGTATTGTAATGTAGTCTATGTGGGTTTGCTAACCAGAAATAAAAGTTTGTGCTTGAATATCTTTATGGAATTTTGAGTCATCAGTTGGCTATATTTTAGCTGGAATAAAATTATTATTTTGGAGAAGGGATAATAAAATGGTATCCAGGGTTGATTAAAATAATTCTACATTATCATACTGTTTAATCAACTGCACTGTTTCCTGAGTAAGAGTGCTGGTATGTAGCACAGGAACAATTTTAATAGCATTACGAGTTGTTTACAGGGAACACAATGTTTGCTGTGTTAGGCTGAGGGGAGTCATACAGCAACTGTGGCCAAATGGAATAACATTGCTTTTGGTTTAACGTTTTGGAACATCATAACTTCATAGAGGTTTATGAAGAGATGTCCAGGCAGGGCTCACTGTATGGCATCATGTGAACCTAGAGGATGTGTGCATGCGTGGATGGGGAGGTTCTCACATTAAGAAGACATTTCCTCTGCAACCAAAATGCTCTCAGGTCGGGAGTAGGATGATGTGGAGAGTGATTTCCCAGCTCCGGCAACACCACACAGCAGTCTGCAGCAGGAACCAAGGGGTATAATAAGCAAATAATGCAAATTACTGCAAACCAAATAAATTCAGCCATTGCCCATAATTAGTAAAGGATTCAGCTCATTTTGCAGAAGGCTCTGTAGATTAAATTCCAACTCAGAAGTGTACAGCTTGATCAGTAAAGTTTGTAAATGGCTTTACAGATGAGGGATGCCATTGAATAGTGAAGATGCACTTCAGTTGCTAAAGCTTTTAAAAAACTCCACAGCTGAGATGTGCTGCAGCCCAGAAGCAGGTGCCCGGATCTGTTACAAGTTAAATGGAATCAGTGGAGTATTCATATTCACTAAGAGTACAATCTGAAAGGACAGTAAATGATATATAGTGAGTATTTTATTTATTAAATTCTGCAAGTCAGTTAGCAAAGTAGGTACCCATGTGACAGGTACAGAATAAATGTAAGACTAAATGAAGAAGTCATCAGAAATAATGATACATTGGGGCATCTAGGATATCAAAAATTCACCCTAGAACCACAGTTACCATTCCATACGGGGGTACATTCACAAGGAAGAATGGCCTACAGGAGGAAAGTACCACATTATTGTTGGCTGAACTTGTACAGTACAGGGAGAACTCTAGTAAGCTCATCTATGCCCATGCTTTTTCTTCAACAAGTTGGCTTTTCATAGCTTCATATCAGAAAAGGCTATAGGTGGGTAAAGCATGCTCCTTGTTTGAATAATTAGACCTTTACATTCCTGAAGATAAAATAAACATGTAATCTTTTATCTTATTTTGATCAATAAAATTGTTTGGAACATCAAAAGTGGTAAAGACAATATAAAATTTAGCATTTTAATATTGATGTTGTCCATTGTTTTACCTAACATTTTGGGGAGTAACTGCCTCTGATTTTTTAGATTTTGCTACTGAACAATATATATGTAGAAAGAATTCAAATGGATGGAGGTGGGGAGGAGGAAGGTAATTGGGATGACAGAGAGAGAGAGAGAGAGAGAGAGAGAGAGAGAGAGAGAGAGAAGGAGAGAGAATGAGAGGTTAGTATGGTTTCAGGTCTTTGCCCATTCAGGTAATCTTTGCCTTTACTGCCAGAGTTCTGCCGACCGGATGGAGAAAGAAGCCAGCAAGTCACTTCAGTTGCAGAAAGTGTCACCGACAAGCGCTACCCTTTTAATATGCAGCCTTCCTCCCTCTTGCAAATGTGTCTAACATGTGTCTGGAGACAGGATCAAACAGATTTTCACTAAGCGTGCTAGCCTCTCCTCTGAACTTCTGTTGGGCATGTCAGACTTTCCACCAGCAGCCACACCTGGAGGCTTCCCCAGTTCTCATATACAATTTTCTTTGGAAGACTCTTGATTTTTTCCCACGAACTACATTCTCCTCTCTTTCACGCTCTTTACCTCACCAGTTTTACTCTGTTTAGTAATGTCCTGCCATCATCCTCTCAGTTGCCCAAGCCTGACAGGTAACTGCCATCTTGATTTCTCCCCTTCCCTAATGACACAGTGAGGCATGTTTTATCACATGCCCATTTCATACAGTATCCTGAAGTCTACAGGAGTAAAGTTAAACATGAGAAAATGCAGAACATTCCTTGTGAACAGCAGAGAAAACCCACGTTCTTTGCTTGAAATCAGTTTTCTCAGGTCTGAGCATTTTATTTGAGAAGTTTTACATTTTATATTGTTATTTCATTTTAATCTTAAAAAGCATTATAAATATAAGTCTGTCCTGAACCATCTCAATCATCATCTTAGAAGTATAGCATTTCAGTGCTTGGGTTTGCATTTTTTGACTAAGATTTCCTTGGTATCAGAGAATAAAAATGACATTGTCAAGAATTATGAAAGATGGAACAGATCAGATTTATTATGTGAAAAATGAATTTTATATCAGTTTAAGACCAGGTGATTTCAAGACACAAGATGCATTCCTGAAAGGAAAGTTTTAATAGTCATTCAAAGAGCAAAAAGGGAGTTTAGTTATTACTAAAACCTCAAGAGTAGAATGTAGGTCTGAGCACTCAACACTTTATTCACTTTGCTTACACCATTGAGTTTCCTACAAAATAATAACATCCTATCAGATTAAGGTAGTTTATTTGGATTTCACTGGCTTTGAGATTAGTTAGCATTTACCTTGCAAAAATTAATTTTGTAATTTGTAAAAAAAGTAAGCATTTAAAATTGATATTAATGTTACATGTGCATATTTTAAGTTAACATAAAAATAATTGAAGTCAGTTTGTACGGGGCTGTCTGTGAGAATGTTTTCTTTTTCTTTACTTTTTTTTTTTAATATTTATTCATCTTTGAGAGACAGAGCATGAGAGGGGAAGGGGCAGAGAGAGGGAGTCACAGAATCTGAAGCAGGCTCCAGGCTCTGAGCTGTCAGCACAGAGCCCGACGTGGGGCTCGAACTCACGAGCTGCGAGATCATGACCTGAGCCAAAGTCAGATGCTCAACCAACTGAGCCACCCAGGCACCCCTGTGAGAATGTTTTCTATGCCATCTAATTCAATAATGAGAAGAGAAGTTTAAAAAGAAATTTTGACTAGGGTAAGATTGTCATGAGTTATGTAAGAATAATAAGTAAATAGATGATGTGCACTGCATATTTACAAAGATCTGTCACAGGGAAGGAGCTGCATGATATTTTTTTACGGAATTCTGCAGAGTTGTTTTGTTATGTTGAGAATTGTTTTATTATTTGAATATTTCTATTATCAGGATAAGCCACAGTGAATAAATTTTCTGAAAAGCAAAGAATTTGTAAACTAGACTAGAATTTGTAGACTAGTTTGGAATAACTAACAGAGATTTCACATTTGGCACTTGAGCTGGTTTTGGTGAAATTCATTTAGTTGTGCGGTGTAAATTTTAATAAAAAAAACCTTACCCTCCAGTTATTCTAAATGAACTTTAATTATTGTATTCTTTTATATTTCCTTTGTAAAATGTATTAAGGAAAATGCAATGTTAATTCAGATGACAAAGGCACTAACTGTTTTTAAGCCACAAATACTGTGAGGCTTAGTTTTGGCATATCCTGTGAAAAACACAGATAGAAATGTTATCATGACAGCTTATCTGTGCAGGAATTTGTTGACACTATTCTTATTTATGCTTAAACAATAAGCTGCTTCTGTCGTTACAGTCTAAATATAGAGAGGGGCTCCTGGGTGGCGCAGTCGGTTAAGCGTCCGACTTCAGCCAGGTCACGATCTCGCGGTCCGTGAGTTCGAGCCCCGCGTCGGGCTCTGGGCTGATGGCTCAGAGCCTGGAGCCTGTTTCCGATTCTGTGTCTCCCTCTCTCTCTGCCCCTCCCCCGTTCATGCTCTGTCTCTCTCTGTCCCACAAATAAATAAAAGTTGAAAAATAAATAAATAAATAAATAAAAAAAATAAATATAGAGAATCATATTTTCTTCTCTTTAATTTTGTGTAATATGTAGCTAATAGCTATTGTTAGGATGTTTCTAATTTTATTTTATTCTGATGATTATTTTACAATATCAAAGCATATAATGGCTTTGAATATTAGTGATATCTCACGTCATATCTGTGAGACAGTAGTATTACTCAGATGGATCTTCTCATACATGTTACACACAGCCCTATACTAAGCGAAGCAGTGTCTTTTCCTTATAAAATTACGCTCTTTACCCCTTTTGATTTGTTCTAAACTCTTTTTTTTTCCAGGAATGGGGGCAATAACAGGTTGCTGCATTTAAAGTATTTCATTAGATTCTAATTGTGATTAAGGGGTACATTTGCAGTTCACCTTATGGGTATAGTTTAAAGATGTGAAGCAGCCCACAAGGGACCTCATTAGCATGGTGATTACAAGTTAATCAGTAATACCTAGAACAGAGAAATAATGAAACAGGAAAACAAATTTTTGATGCATTCATTATTAGATTTTCTTGGCTTTTATAGTTTAGAAACTATCAGGCTAATGTTTGGTGCTTTCATTCTTCTAAATTATGCTATCCTGAGGGAATAGTTCTGTGCTTTCCAGCAAAACCACTGAGGGACAAGTGTCACTGGGTCATTTATTTTATTGTAGTTTCTTCAACTCAAATAAACATTTAGAAAATGAGGGGTAGGAGCAAGGCACACTACCAGGCACTGTGATGGGTACAAATGCAAGCAAGAATGAGGCCTACGTAGGAGTAAACACATGAAACAAAGCAACATGTAGTTCCAAATGGACAGGGAGAGGAAATTTCGTTGGAAATATCAGAGAAGGATGAAAATACTAGAATTCGACCATCGCTGAAGAAAAGGAGGTTAAAAGTCAGACACAGTAACATGGCATTCAAGGAAGAAGATATAGTATTAGCAAAAGTGGAGAGGTAAAAATTGTTTGGTTGTGTTTGAAAAACATAGGGTACAGAGTTTTTTTAGAGAGTAAGTTACATGTAAAAGTTTAAGAGGAGATAAAATTGAGAAAGAAAAATTGGGCCCGGATGGTAGAATAACCGAGTGAATACAGTGTTGGGCTTGAACTTTTATCTGTAGGTAGTAGTGGTCTGTTGGAGACTGTTGTTTTTAAATACACAAGTTTTGTAGTACTTCCATTTTTATTTATTTTATTTATTAAAAAAAATCTTTAAAGATTTATTCTTTTTGAGAGAGAGAGTGCAAGTGGGGAAGGGGCAGAGAAAGAGAGGGGGGGACAGAGGATCCGAAACGGGTTCTGCACTTGCAGCAGCGATGTGGGGCTTGAACCTACGAGCCGTGAAATCATGACCTGAGCCAAAGTCAGATGCTCAACTGACTGAGCCACCCAGGTGCCCCAGTATTTCCATTTTTAAAAGAGAAGAAAATGATCACTTTTGACAATTTGGAGAATAGAAGGAAATAAAGTATAACTTATTTGTATACTACCTTGAATCGTTTAAGTTTTTTTGTTCATAGATTTGATGGAAGATGAGAGATAGGACTCACACTAGACTTTGAGAATAAGCTATGACAAGCCAATGTAAAGAATCCATGCATGCTGCAGCTTACTTTTTTTGGAATGTGAAAAGCAGGCCTATGGATTTTCTAGCATTGCAGCATGCATCTTACATATTTCCCAAGATACTCTCACATCCATTATTTCATCTTATTCTTGTGAAACATGTAGCAGGCCTAGTATTAGCATCACATGTTAGTGAAAAAATTAAATGGCTTTGCTAAGGTCAAATAACCAATGGAGAAGGCAGAGCTAGATTGGAATTCAGGTTTCTCAGCACGTGTTTCAGTGTTCTTACCAGTCTATTATTTCAAACCACCAGAATTAAGGCATGGAATAATAGTGGTTTGCATTTCCTTCACATATGAACCAACCCTTCCAGGTCATCTATTAGTGCCAGGTGCCAGGGCACTGTGAGGTTAAGAGGTGATTAGATATGGCCTTGTCCTCAAGGTCCCTAGCCTTTCCTGGAACACTGATAGTAAAAATCATAGTGAACATTCACTGGACACCTTGTCTGTTCTGCACAGTACTGGGCCCTGTTTCATGAAAAACGTTCTTTCTTCTGGAAGGACTTCAGTTGGAGTAGAGCATCACTTCAGATGGCTCTTTGCATTACCCACTCATACCAAAGGGGAGAAATGACTTCTCCAGTTGGTGAGTTTTGAAGAAACCAGGGTGAATTCCATCTGGCTTTGTCTTGCAGCCAGTCTGCCAAGCAGGTGAGGCCAGTCTGGTCTGCCCTGTGCTGTGGAGTGCCCCCTGCAGGGGAAGCCTGTGGTGATTCAGTTGTGCCAGTGACTAGGTAGGAAAATTTGACTCAGGGGTGAAGACTACCTATGCACACCTAGCTGTGGATCTAAAGGCATGTCCCCCAATGGACGTTCTTAGTAATAGAGCTGACATCTTTATTTCTTTATGTCTGTCTGCATTGGATCTATACCATGTATGGGAAGAGAACTGTTATTTAATCACCAGTTGAACATTGTGTCTATTATCTTCTTATAAATAGCAATAGGTGGGGCGCCTGGGTGGCACAGTCGGTTAAGCGTTCGACTTCAGCCAGGTCACGATCTCGCGGTCCGGGAGTTCGAGCCCCGCGTCAGGCTCTGGGCTGATGGCTCGGAGCCTGGAGCCTGTTTCCGATTCTGTGTCTCCCTCTCTCTCTGCCCCTCCCCCGTTCATGCTCTGTCTCTCTCTGTCCCAAAAATAAATAAACGTTGAAAAAAAAATAAAAAAAAATAAATAAATAGCAATAGGTAATAGCTGATTTAATTTTCCCAATAAGGAAATTGAGGCTTAAAAGGTGAAGTGATTTGCCTATGGTCACACAGCTAGCTGGTAACAGAATTGTGTCATGAGCTAACTCTCTGCTTGAATACGTTCCAGACCATAATAAAAGATAAACATATGCCTTAAGAAAGACACACCATGTTGTTATGTATTCAGTTCCCAAAACAAAGAGAATAGCTTGTTTTCCAGTAATGGAAAGGCTCAAACAAGTGCAAAACACCTTTTGAGAACAATAGCATTCGTTATGACCAAGCTAAACTATTTTTAAAAACATGGGGAAAAAATCTTCTGATTTTATTTATGAATCAGATGCCATAATGTACCCCATTTTGTTCTGCATAGTATGACTCTTAGCTTCTATTCCACTTCCTACTAGATAGCACTGAATATAAATTTCAGTTAGGGAAGTAAAGGGACATAGTTTCCTATGGGTGTCACCAATACCTGACTAAATTGCATCCTAACAAGAAGAATCTGGTTTTTTAACTCAAGCCGGGACACAACCCAGTTAGACTCAGTGGAGTGTGTCTTTTACTTGTCTGACTATACTTGGAGGTTCTCTCTGTATCAGTTAATTACAAGAGCACCATGCAGAGAGGTGTTCTGTGGATTCATTATGTCATGTTATATAGGAGATAACCTATGTTAATCATAGTAGAGTTAATACAAATGTATGACAGAGGGCTAGAAATCCTACTCTGCAATTTAGCTTCTGTGCCAGGGGCTCCCTAAGACCATCTCTAGGTTCAGTAATTTTCCAGGAGGACTCATAGGGCTTGACATGTAGTCATACTCAGGGTTATGATTTATTACAGCAGAAGGACATAAAACAAAAGCAGCAAAGGAAAAAGGTACACAGGGTGAAGTAGTGGGGAAACCAGGCACAAGCTTCCAAGGGTTCTTGCCCAGTGGAATCACAGGGGAAGCACTTAATTCCCCAGAAAGAGCTTATGACAACGTGTGCGAAATATTTCCAACCAGAGAAGCTCATCAGAGATTCAGTGCCCAGGGTTTTTATTGAGAGTTGGTCAAGTAGGAAGCCTCTGCCTGGCACATACCAAAATTCTAGACTTTCAGAAAGACAGCAGGTGTTCAGCATAAGCAATATTGTGTATACAAAGAGTTTAGGTGAGGTAAGCCTCTCTTATCAGTTAGTGGTAGGAAGTCTGTTTCCAGATGTCAGCGAAGGGCCAACCTTACAAGAAGGCCTTTCTAAGGATAAGCAGTCTCAGATCTGCTATATTAGCACTTTCCTGCACAGCTTTCAGTGAAAAAAAAATGCATAAAAAATAGAGCTCAGTGGTATTTTATTAAGGAATGATAAATAGAATACCATTAGGCCTTTTTTAGTTTTTAAAGAAAATAAATTAAAAAATTCCACTTAGGGGCACCTGGGTGGCTCAGTCGGTTGAGCACCTGACTTCCGCTTATGTCATGATCTCACAGTCTGTAAGTTCGAGCCCCACGTCGGGCTCTGTGCTGACACCTCAGAGCCTAGAGCCTGCCTCAGATTCTGTGTCTCCCTCTCTCTCTACCCCTCCCCTGCTCATGCTCTCTCTCTCTCTCTCTGTCAAAAACAAATAAACGTTAAAAAAATAAAAATAAAAATTCCACTTACTTTCGGACTCTTTTAATTGGCTAGTTTTCAAAAATAGGATTGATAAAAGCCTATTTTCTGTTTCTTACACCAAACTACTTTTCAATAGTAAACTGCTTTGGACATCTTCTTTGGGTTTTAGTTATAATAAGAATTCAGTTAAATTGAAAAAGAGACAAAGAATCACCAGCAATTCTATCATGCTAAGATCACTACTTCAACGCCTTGATATGTGTATTTCAATTTTTTTTTGTGCATATGTGCACTCGTTTTTTCCTTTGCAAGTAGAAACCACGCTTTCTTAACAATATATCTTCTCTTATCACTTAAAATTATTCCATATTACTGTAGATTCTTCTGTATAGAGGTACTGCAATGTATTTAGCCAAGCCTCAATTTCTACATGCTAGACACTGTTTTAGGTAACACAGCCAGACAGTAATCTACTCTGAAAGAGTTGGCATTCTACTGGGCAGAGGGAAAAAGAAAGAAAAAGAGAAAATGAAAGAGAAAGAAAGAAATTACAAAATTAGCAAGTACAGTGAAAAATTCCACTATGTGATGGAGAGAGAAGAGAAGCTGCTTTATCTCAGATGGCAACTCAGATCTCTTAAGGAACATGTGGGTTGAACCCTGAATGATGAGAATTAATCATAGGGAGATCTGGAGGGAGAGTGCTCTAAGCAGAGCAGCAGTCATTGCAAAAGCTTTGAGCCAAGAATAATAGTGGCCATGGGAAGGGGATTGGTTTATTTTTTTTCCTCCTATATGCTGGGGGGAATCTTTAGGGGTTCCTAAACTAGGAAATGATGAATTAAAATTTTAAAACAGCACTCTAGTTGTCATGGGGCATCCACTTTAGGAAGGGTACTGTTACTGTAAGAATTGAAAGAGGAAGGAAAGGAGGCTTGGCCCAGAGCTACAATAGCAGAGATGAAACAAACTGGTCATAGTTGGGAAATACTTTGGAGATAGAGCTGGTTATATACTTGTTGATTTGAATGAGATACGAAGTTTGACCCCTAAATGTTTGACTTGACCCCTAAATGTTTGGCTTGACCATTCATTTGAAAGAACAAGTTACTTTTCCCTCTGCAGTTTGTCTTATAATTTATTTATACTGTTTTTTCAATTTTTTACTTAAGATTTTTATTTTAATTTCAGCGTAGTTAACATACAGTGTTCTAATAGTTTCAGGTGTACAATATAGTGATTCAACAGTTCTATACATTATTCAGTGCTTATCATGATAAGATACTCTTTAGTCCCCATCACCCATTTCACCAATTCCCCCACCCACCTCCCTTCTGGTAACTATCAGTTTGTTATCTATAGTTAAGAATCTGTTTCTTGGTTTCTCTCTTTTTTCCCTTGGTCATTTGTTTTGTTTCTTAAATTCCACATGTGAGTGAAATCGTATGGTATTTATCTCTCTAACTTATTTCGCTTAGCATTATAATCTCTAGTTCCGTATCTATCTACCTATCTATCTATCTATCTATCATCTCTCTCTCTCTCTCTCTCTCACACATGTTTTTTATCCATTCATCTATCGATGGACTCTGGGCTGCTTCCATAGTTTGGCTATTATAAATAATGCTGCAGTCAATATCAAAGTGCATGTATCTCATTTAGTGTTCATCTCTTTAGTGTTTTTGTATTTTTTGGGTAAATATCCAGCAGTGCCATTGCTGATCATAGGGTATTTCTGTTTTTAACTTTTTGAGGAAACTCCATATTATTTTCCATAGTGGCTATACCAGTAGGCATTCCCACCAGCAGGGCACGGGAGTTCCTTTTTCTCGACATCTCACCAACACTTGTTTCTTGTGTTTTTGATGTTAGCTATTCTGACAGAGATGAGGTGATAACACATTCCAGTTTTGATTTGCATTTTCCTGATGTTGAGTGATGTTCAGCATCTTTTCATGTGTCTGTTGACCATCTGTATGTCTTGTTTGGAGAAATATTTGTTCATGTCTTCTGCCCATTTTTTAATTGGATTATTTGCTTTTTGGGTATTGTGCAGTATAAGTTCTTTATATATTTTGGAAACTAACCCTTTATCAGATATGTCATTTACAAATATCTTCTTCCATTCTCTGGGTTGCTTTTTAATTTTATTGATTATTTCCTTTGCATGCTCAACATCACTCCTCATCAGGGAAATACAAATCAAAACCACATTCAGATATCACCTCATGCCAGTCAGAGTGGCCAAAATGAACAAATAAGGAGACTATAGATGCTGGAGAGGATGTGGAGAAACAGAAACACTCTTGCACTGTTGGTGGGAATGCAAACTGGTGCAGCCTCTCTGGAAAACAGTGTGGAGGTTCCTCAAAAAATTAAAAATAGACCTACCCTATGACCCAGCAATAGCACTGCTAGGAATTTACCCAAGGGATACAGGAGTACTGATGCATAGGGGCACTTGTACCCCAATGTTTATAGCAGTACTCTCAACAATAGCCAAATTATGGAAAGAGCCTAAATGTATATCACCTGATGAATGGATAAAGAAATTGTGGTTTATATACACAATGGAGTACTACGTGGCAATGAGAAAGAATGAAATATGGCCTTTTGTAGCAACATGGATGGAACTGAAGAGTGTTTTGCTAAGTGAAATAAGCCATACGGAGAAAGACAGATACCATATGGTTTCACTCTTATGTGGATCCTGAGAAACTTAACAGGAACCCATGGGGGAGGGGAAGGAAAAAAAAAAGAGAGAGGTTAGAGTGGGAGAGAGCCAAAGCATAAGAGACTCTTAAAAACTGAGAACAAACTGAGGGCTGATGGGGGTGGGAGGGAGGGGAGGGTGGGTGATGGGTATTGAAGAGGACATCTTTTGGGATGAACACTGGGTGTTGTATGGAAACCAATTTGACAATAAATTTCATATATTAAAAAAATAATAATAAACATTTAAGCAATAACTTAAAAAAGTGATTATTTACTTTGCTCTGCAGAAGCTTTTTATTTTGATTTAGTCCCAGTAGTTTATTTTTGCTTTTATTTCCCTTGCCTTAGGAAATATGTCTAGAAAATTGTTGCTATGGCCGATGTCAGAGAAATTATTGCCTATGTCTCTTCTAGGAATTTTATGGTTTCAGGTCTCCTTTTCAGGTCTTTAATCCATTATGAGTTTATTTTTTGTATATGGTATAAGAAAGTGGTCCAGGGACGCAGCGAAGGCAGTCCTGAGAGGAAAATACATTGCAATCCAGGCCTATCTCAAGAAACAAGAAAAATCCCAAATACAAAATCTAACAGCACACCTAAAGGAAATAGAAGCAGAACAGCAAAGGCAGCCTAAACCCAGCAGAAGAAGAGAAATAATAAAGATCAGAGCAGAAATAAACAATATAGAATCTAAAAAAACTGTAGAGCAGATCAACGAAACCAAGAGTTGGTTTTTTGAAAAAATAAACAAAATTGACAAACCTCTAGCCAGGCTTCTCAAAAAGAAAAGGGAGAGGACCCAAATAGATAAAATCATGAATGAAAATGGAATGATTACAACCAATCCCTCAGAGATACAAACAATTATCAGGGAATACTATGAAAACTTATATGCCAACAAATTGGACAACCTGGAAGAAATGGACAAATTCCTGAACACCCATACTCTTCCAAAACTCAATCAGGAGGAAATAGAAAGCTTGAACAGACCCATAACCAGCGAAGAAATTGAATCGGTTATCAAAAATCTCCCAACAAATAAGAGTCCAGGACCAGATGGCTTCCCAGGGGAGTTCTACCAGACGTTTAAAGCAGAGATAATACCTATCCTTCTCAAGCTATTCCAAGAAATAGAAAGGGAAGGAAAACTTCCAGACTCATTCTATGAAGCCAGTATTACTTTGATTCCTAAACCAGACAGAGACCCAGTCAAAAAAGAGAACTACAGGCCAATATCCCTGATGAATATGGATGCACAAATTCTCAATAAGATACTAGCAAATCGAATTCAACGGCATATAAAAAGAATTATTCACCATGATCAAGTGGGATTCATTCCTGGGATGCAGGGCTGGTTCAACATTCGCAAATCAATCAACGTGATACATCACATTAACAAAAAAAGAGAGAAGAACCATATGATCCTGTCAATCGATGCAGAAAAGGCCTTTGACAAGATCCAGCACCCTTTCTTAATAAAAACCCTTGAGAAAGTTGGGATAGAAGGAACATACTTACACATCATAAAAGCCATTTATGAAAAGCCCACAGCTAACATCATCCTCAACGGGGAAAAAATGAGAGCTTTTTCCCTGAGATCAGGAACACGACAGGGATGCCCACTCTCACCGCTGTTGTTTAACATAGTGCTGGAAGTTCTAGCATCAGCAATCAGACAACAAAAGGAAATCAAAGGCATCAAAATTGGCAAAGATGAAGTCAAGCTTTCGCTTTTTGCAGATGACATGATATTAT
Organism: Prionailurus viverrinus; assembly: GCF_022837055.1. Classification (NCBI taxonomy): domain Eukaryota; kingdom Metazoa; phylum Chordata; class Mammalia; order Carnivora; family Felidae; genus Prionailurus; species Prionailurus viverrinus. The sequence continues at coordinate 35,023,891 of NC_062568.1, forward strand.
ACATGGAAAATCCGATAGACTCCACCAAAAGTCTGCTAGAACTGATACATGAATTCAGCAAAGTTGCAGGGTACAAAATCAATGTACAGAAATCAGTTGCATTCTTATACACTAACAGTGAAGCAACAGAAAGACAAATAAAGAAACTGATCCCATTCACAATTGCACCAAGAAGCATTAAATACCTAGGAATAAATCTAACCAAAGATGTAAAGGATCTGTATGCTGAAAACTATAGAAAGCTTATGAAGGTAATTGAAGAAGATTTAAAGAAATGGAAAGACATTCCCTGCTCATGGATTGGAAAAATAAATATTGTCAAAATGTCAATACTACCCAAAGCTATCTACACATTCAATGCAATCCCAATCAAAATTGTACCAGCATTCTTCTCGAAACTAGAACAAGCAATCCTAAAATTCATATGAAACCACAAAAGGCCCCGAATAGCCAAAGGAATTTTGAAGAAGAAGACCAAAGCAGGAGGCATCACAATCCCAGGCTTTAGCCTCTACTACAAAGCTGTCATCATCAAGACAGCATGGTATTGGCACAAAAACAGACACACAGACCAATGGAATAGAATAGAAACCCCAGAACTAGACCCACAAACGTATGGCCAACTCATCTTTGACAAAGCAGGAAAGAACATCCAATGGAAAAAAGACAGCCTCTTTAACAAATGGTGCTGGGAGAACTGGACAGCAACATGCAGAAGGTTGAAACTAGACCACTTTCTCACACCATTCACAAAAATAAACTCAAAATGGATAAAGGACCTGAATGTGAGACAGGAAACCATCAAAACCTTAGAGGAGAAAGCAGGAAAAGACCTCTCTGACCTCAGCCGTAGCAATCTCTTACTGGACACATGCCCAAAGGCAAGGGAATTAAAAGCAAAAGTGAATTACTGGGACCTTATGAAGATAAAAAAACTTCTGCACAGCCAAGGAAACAACCAACAAAACTAAAAGGCAACCAACGGAATGGGAAAAGATATTTGCAAATGACATATTGGACAAAGGGCTAGTATCTAAAATCTATAAAGAGCTCACCAAACTCCACACCCGAAAAACAAATAACCCAGTGAAGAAATGGGCAGAAAACATGAATAGACACTTCTCTAAAGAAGACATCCGGATGGCCAACAGGCACATGAAAAGATGTTCAGCGTCGCTCCTTATCAGGGAAATACAAATCAAAACCACACTCAGGTATCACCTCACGCCAGTCAGAGTGGCCAAAATGAACAAATCAGGAGACTATAGATGCTGGAGAGGATGTGGAGAAACGGGAACCCTCTTGCACTGTTGGTGGGAATGCAAATTGGTGCAGCCGCTCTGGAAAGCAGTGTGGAGGTTCCTCAGAAAATTAAAAATAGACCTATCCTATGACCCAGCAATAGCACTGCTAGGAATTTATCCAAGGGATACAGGAGTACTGATGCATAGGGGCACTTGTACCCCAATGTTCATAGCAGCACTCTCAACAATAGCCAAATGATGGAAAGAGCCTAAATGTCCATCAACTGATGAATGGATAAAGAAATTGTGGTTTATATACACAATAGAATACTATGTGGCAATGAGAAGGAATGAAATATGGCCTTTTGTAGCAACGTGGATGGAACTGGAGAGTGTGATGCTAAGTGAAATAAGCCATACAGAGAAAGACAGATACCATATGGTTTCACTCTTATGTGGATCCTGAGAAACTTAACAGGAACCCATGGGGGAGGGGAAGGAAAAAAAAAAGAGGTTAGAGTGGGAGAGAGCCAAAGCATAAGAGACTGTTAAAAACTGAGAACAAACTGAGGGTTGATGGGGGGTGGGAGGGAGGGGAGGGTGGGTGATCGGTATTGAGGAGGGCACCTTTTGGGATGAGCACTGGGTGTTGTATGGAAACCAATTTGTCAATAAATTTCATATATATAAAAAAAAAATAAAGACCATGATTTCTGAAATTCTCAAAAAAAAAAAAAAAAAAAAGAAAGTGGTCCAGTCTCATTCTTTTTCATGTAGCTGTGCAGTTACCCCTACACCATTTGTTGAAGGGACTGTCTTTTTCCCATTGTAGATTCTTTCCTTTGTTGTCAAAGATTAATTAACCATATACTTGTGTGTTTATTTCTGGGTTTCCTATTCTGTTTCATTGATCTATATTTCTATTTTTGTGCCAGTTATTTATGCTATTTTTGAAAGAGAGTTTAGCCAGCTTAAAGTAGAATAAACTAGGAAGTTCAAGTGGCAATGTCAAGGGATGCATGGAAAACTTAGATTCAGTTCAGACTTAATAATATCCAAGGAGGTGAAATGTACGGGTGATGCTTATAATCAGTCAGGTGTTATCTAAATGGGGCTTGTCCACTTTCATGCTATGTTTTTATACTTATCTGCCAGTCTGACATATCTATATGCCTCATACTCACCAATTCAAATGAGCCAAAGGTATGAAATAATGTTCAGAGTAATTGTCCAAGATTCCTTCTGCTTTCCCTACTTTAGTCCATGTTTGCCTTCCACCAGACTCTTGACTTCATCTCCATTGTTCCTTTAAAATTCCAGCTCCTTTTTGGGATCAGCTTCAACACTGAGTTCCTCCAGCTTCTAATATTTCCTGTTATCCTCAAGTTTAATCTTTGTCTTCCAATTTATCACTCACTTCAGGTAATCTCAGACAGGATTCTCCATCTTGACTAGCTTCTCAGAACCCTCATAATAATTACTGGCCTCAAATCATTCACCTAATATTATTAAATGATATAATGATAAATTGATAAATATGAAGCATGTACTACCATATAAAACACATCATAAATGCTCAACTAGTGATAACTATTATTTACCATAGTGTCCTGCAGCAAGGAATTGTAAAGTGAAAACAAACTGATTCAAGTGATTGCTTTGCCTATCAATAGCTAAAAAAATAGTTTGGTTAAGTTTCGTTTTGATTTGATCGGTTAAATATTTAGTGTTAGGCTCAATGTAGGGGTGTGTCAGCTGGTGGTTGTGGTAATGTTCATTTTATTTTAATAAAGGAAAAATTTTGTCATCTGCAGAGAGAAAAAAAGGAGGCAATAAAGAGAAAAGTTGAAGATAAGTAGGGTGACCATATGTCCTGGTTTGTTAGTGACAGTTAATACGTGTTATCCTAGAATTCTTATTTCTAGTTCCCAATTTTATTCCCCACCGCGGCACTGTCCAGTTGAACTTTCTGTGATGATGGAACTGTTCTATATGGAAACTATCCAATATGGTAGATCCTAGTCAAGTTAGCTATCAACTACTTGAAGGTGACTGGTATAACTGAATTGATTTTATTGAACTTAAATTTAAATTTAATTCAGTGGCCAGTGGCCACTATATTGAATAGTGCAGCTCTACAATATGGTTTGAGTGGTATATTGTATGGTCACCCTTAATTTAAGTCATCAAAGCATAAATAATCCAGGTAGAAGATTTTTTAAATTTTTTATTTCATTTTTTAAAAATGTGTACTTATTTGTTTTGGGAGAGACCACAAGAGGGAGAGGGGCAGAGAGAGAGAGAGAGAGAGAGAGAGAGAGAGAGAGAATCCCAAGAGGCTCCACACTGTCAGCACAGAGCCTCAAGAACTGTGAGGTCCTGATCTGAGCCTAAATCAAGAGTTGGATTCTTAACTGACTGAGCCACCCAGGTGCCCTTAGTAGGTTGTTTTAGAAAATCAAAGTGACTTTGCCTCTTTGCTACCATAGGAATTAGGTGACCACACATGGGAATTTTTCAGGTAGGTGAACGAATAGTTTAGAAAGTTTAGGTCAAATGATCTTAATAAAAGCCATAAAACAAGGGGTATCTTCTAAAAGCGAAGAGGAGGTGATTGGGAACCACAAATTACCATGCATCCTAGGGAGGGAACCAAGGCTTCAAGTGGGAACTAAACCTTCTCAGCTGTGATAATGATGCTTCATGTTCTTCCCATGTTTCCCATTCCATCTGTATTTTTTATCATTTCTTATCTACTACAGTTCAAATATTCTATCACCTCACAAGTTGCTCCTTGTATGCCTAATTAGCATACAACCAGTAAGAAAAGAAAGTGACCTTTTCCTGACTAATTTTTCTTCTTCAGTTCAACAAGAGCCTATGAAGTACTGTGCAATTAACAAGAATGTAGAGAGCAGTAAAGGTCTTATTTTACGGTTTAAAAGGGATTAATTTTACAAAGAGCAAACTAGTTATGATTCTAATAGTAGTTAGTATTTGTTCTTTAGCACAGTACCTAATTGAGACATTTTCTGTGTGTTAAGAGACTAAAAGAATGTGATTATTTATTTATTTTTGCATTATGTTTAAATATAGTTATTCATTAAATCATAATTAAGAGTGACATACAGACCTAATTTATCACCTTAACACTTACTGGCATTCAAAGTTTGACTTGTTTATATTTATTCTTATTGAAGAACAAATGGAATTATTCCATTTCAGATGTGAAAAGTTATTTTTAAATGCTTCAGCAAGTTAAGATTGCTCTACTTTGACTTAAATTTATTTTTCTTCAGCTAAACATTCATAGAACTTTAATCTAGTACGACCCACTGATTATAATATTAATTTAGCCTTTTCTACTTATATGGGGTTGCCATAAGAATTAGTTTTACATGTTTTATTATTGTCTCTAGAAAATATTATTTCACAGCAGAGGGGAAAAATGTCTTTTTTTGTTTTTTGTTTTTTCACCTCTGAATCTCTGGAAAGGCCAGCAAAAATGACATTGCTTTCTGTGTCTCTTAGGAAAAAAAAATGCTGGACCTAAAAATCACACAGCTGGTCTTTTCAATTTTCTTAACTACTGAATTGGATTAACTGCATGATCTGAGTCAATTGATTGTGCAGAAATCAATGGCTGAGAAGGCCAGATCTTCTCTCCTGGTTGGCCTCTTTCCTAAGCCTCTGAGCATGTGGTGTTCACTCAGTGCACCATCAACTTTTAAAATAAATTACTTTTTAAATACTCAAGTTATAAACTTCAGTGTATGTTATTTGTCTTGAAAATATCCAGTAAATGAGTAGCAAAATATAATTTAGCAACTTGTATGAAGAAATAGCATTTATCTGCCTTTTTTCCAGTTACATTTTTTATAGAACATCTAGTTAACAGACATATAATGAAAAAAGTAAAACGCTGTATTCAGCCTCCTAATATTGTCATGACATACATATTTGGAATATTTCTCTTTACATATATGTATATATATTCATGTATATGTATATGCATGTGTATATGTGTATGTGTGTATATATTTATGTATATGTGTGTGTGTGTGTGTGTGTGTGTGTAGGTGTGATAAGCAGATAATGGCCACCCAAAGAGTCCCACAGTTTAATGCCTGGAACCTGGAATGTGATAGGTTGGTTGCAAGGCAAAGGAGAATTAGACTGCAGATAAAATTAAGTTTGCTAGTCAGGTGACTTTAAAATAGATTATCCTAGCATATCCAGATGGGTGTGCTCTAATGGCAAAGGTCCTTAAGAATATAGAGGCAGGGGGTGCCTTGAACCGTTCATGGGTTCAAGCCCCGCGTCGGGTTCTGCGTTGACAGCTCAGAGCCTGGAGCCTGCTTCTGAATCTGTGTCTTTCCCACTCTTAACCCTTCTCCCACTTGTGCTCCATCTCTGTCTCTGTCTGTCTTTCTCAAGAATAAATAAACGTTAAAAAAAAAAGAATATGGAGACAGAAAAAGAGAGATAGGTGATGTGATATGTGAAGGATGCAACGTATCATTATTAGCTTTGAAGGCAGAGGAAAGGAAGCACTGCAGACCACTCAAAGTTAGAAAAAGCAATAAAACGGATTCCTCCCTAAGGCTTCCAGAAAGGAACACAAGCCAACTGGCATTTCAATTTTGATCTAACAAGATTGTGTTGAACTTTCTTTTTTTTTTTCAACGTTTATTTATTTTTGGGACAGAGAGAGACAGAGCATGAACGGGGGAGGGCCAGAGAGAGAGGGAGACACAGAATCGGAAACAGGCTCCAGGCTCTGAGCCATCAGCCCAGAGCCTGACGCGGGGCTCGAACTCCCAGACCACAAGATCGTGACCTGGCTGAAGTCGGACGCTTAACCGACTGCGCCACCCAGGCGCCCCATGAACAATAACATAAATTTGTGCTATTTTAAACCACCAAGATTGTGGCAATTTGTTATAGCAGACATAGAAAAATTATATAATATGTATATGTGTGTATGTATATGTAATATATGTGTAAATGTACGTGTGTATGCATATATGTGTATATACAGATAATATGTACTAATGGGAAACATAATCTACATGCTATTTAATTTGTATTTTCTTTTAAAAAATGAGCATTTTTCATGTTATTAAATATTCTGAAGCACAGTTATAATAGCAGCATAATATTCCATTATATTGATATAACTTATTTTTTTGCTGTTCTCTTATGTTGGAGAAAGATTATTTTCTTTGTTTCATAATTATAAATTGCATGCATTAAATGTTGTGAATCAATATCATAATTTTCTTAGGATACATTTGACAAACTTTTAAGTTATTTTATACTATTAGGTCTTTATATTTAACAATATCACTACTTTAGAAAAAAATTAGGAAAGTGTTACCATCTAATTAAAATTAGTTTTTTATCTGTATGAACTTGAATGTGATACAGATACCCAATTCTACCTGCTGACACTTAGTATAGTAATTTTGGGTTAATATCCAATGCAGTAATGAAATATGGACCCTTTATTCCCTTGTCCCCATGCTTCTATAAAGGACTTTAATGTGAGATGCTATTCAAGTAGCACACCAGCTCCCTGTTTCCATTTTCTTTATTGCTTGGGAGAAGTGAACTAACCTGACCGAGACAGTTGGTAAGAAACATCATCCAATATATCACACTAATCAGACTCCTATAAAAATTTTTCTTGGGTCATCTGGTTGCTCTATGGCTCTTCTGAGCCTGTTTCTACTATTCAGAAAACACAATAGGTCAAGTATTTCCCTGTGTGGTTGGAAAACACAATATTCTCGGGCTATTGTGCTTAGAACTACAATCTGTGTAGATAGATTAACTGCTGGAGAAAGGGGTTTCTAGGTAGCAGTTCATTCAATAAATACCCGTCCTTTCATTTCTAAGAGTATGCTGTGGAGTACTAAAATTATTAAGTAATTATATTATTTCTCCATGGGAATTTGGAGGAAGTTTAACATGAGACTATTCTTCCTTACTCTTATGCTCATAGCCACAGAATAGAATCATTTGTAGAGCTTTTTTTAAAAAAAATAGTGAAGTCACTATGGAGATTCTGATTTCCTTGGTCTGAAGTGGGCCCTAATTCTTTTTTAAGCACCCTAAGAGATCTTAGGGTGAGGGGCCCCATATGACACCATATCAACTGGCCAGCTGATGTATCTTTACATCAAAAACACAGAGGGAGGAAATAATAAGATTTACATGACTAACAGGTCTTGGTAGTATATGAAAATCTTCAGAAGGCAGCATTAGTCTTCCACTGTGAAGGAACTTAGTAGCACTGTTTCCAAAATAGGTGGTTTTCCTAGCATAGCATTATTGCAATGTACTCCCAAAGATTCAAGTGCTTATGTCCCAGTCCATTGAATTAGGAGCACTCACTTTCTCTTTTGTATTATCCTTCCTTAGAAAAGGTAGTAGTCAATGGCTATTTCTACTCTTGTTCTGAAATTGACTTTCCTTCTATTTCCTTGTCTCTGAGTTTTATTTTCACCTTGCCTCAAAATCACAACAAAAGGAAATTGAATGAGTAAAGCGAGGAGAAGCAAGGAGCTGGAAAAAAAAGCCTGTAATGAAGAAAAAAGCAAATAAGTGGTAAAGAAAAAAGACATGGGAGAAGGTGGGGAGAAAATGGAGGTAGTATGCTATAGTCTATGCTTCCCTGTGCTTCACATGTGTTAAAATGTCAAAAGTAATTTACTTTCCTTATGTGTGTTCTTCTAATAGGAATAAGATGTGATAGGATGGGCTAAACAAAATAGAAGTGCATGGAACCAAAAAATAATTTACCATCTCTTATCTGTTCCGCTAAATCACACCTAGTAGTCAACATGAGATGTGTTAAAACTCCAGCTTCCCATTATAAAGTGTTACCTTCATCCATATGTAATTCCAATTTTCTATACAAATTCATATGCAGAGGGAAATGGGAATCACATATGGACAGAGGTAACACTTTTTTCCATGCATTTTTCCATAATATGTGGATATATAGATATATCTCTAGAGGGATGATGATGATGATGATGTTGATGATGTTCATGTTGATGAAAGATAGATAGATAGATAGATAGATAGATAGATAGATAGATAGATAGGAGTGGGTGTCCACATGACTATTCCATAGACTCTATATTGGATTTATAAATGTTTTATTCTTCACTGGAAACCCTAGTATAGTCAAAGAATCTTTACACTATGCAAAATTTTTCTATGGCTAGTCTGATATTATTTTGCAAATAGTGAAAATCAGAAACACAAAGTTATGAAGGTCAAATTACTATTAATGACGATCTTATGCCTGAGATTTTGGTGTGTAACAAATCTCTTTCTTCGTGATATGCAATGACAAAAAATGAAATGGAGTAGAAAAGCAATGTGAGAAAATTACCATGAAACATTTATACGAGAGGATCCTAATTATAGCAGTCCTGAGGCATGATAAACAGCTGAAGAATAGAATATACATTCTATTCTTCTGTAGATGGAGTAAGTGGCTGCTTGCCTAGGACTTGTGATCTGAGCAGTCTAGGAATCACCTCCTCACCCCCACTCTCAGCCAGCCCCTGCAACCTCAACCAGTGGCTTGTAACACTGCTAGAAATCCATCTTGTCAAAGCAATTATTCAGTTATAGTCAATGATTTATGTGTCTTTATATTTCTATAACCAAGCCTAATTTTTTATGAGTATTCTGTCTTCATTTGACTATTAGTGGGTAGAGATGTATTTGTACTTTAGATGGTCTTAAAAGTCATGAAAATTAAATTTCACAGTCTGAGTGAGACTCAGTTAACACATTCTTATGTACACATAAAGCCCAGGCACTTAAAACTTAGGAGTAGAAAAACAAATAGTATCACTGGCAATTGTAAGAACTGAGTCATTATTGCTACAATACAGTATGTTAGTGCATGCCCATGTTGTTTAAACATAGTCAGAAAATGATCAAAACACCTTCAGGAGATTTGTTTCAATATTGGAAAGCTAGTCAGGCAAACTGTTCAGTTTATCTTGATATATATACATACATATATATATATATATACACACACACACATGTACATATATGGAGAGAGAGAGATCTGCAGGAATAGCATTTTTCTCATGTACACATATAGAATATTTATAAGGAACATATATTATACAAGTCCTTAAGTAAATAAGAATATATAAATATGTAGGTGCTTCATGTCAAACAAGACAATGGATGTATAAAAAATAGCTATATGAGAATTTGATGATTAAAGCTATCATCACACATTCCCATTTAATAAAACTCAAATGAGATTTATTTTATTGTAGCTAATATGCCATTCCTGCCAACTACTTGAGACTCCTATATCTCCAAAGCTTAATGGCTAAACCTTTAGAGATTTAATATGCCACCATGTCTTGAGAAATGAGCAAGACATGCTTGATTAGTTTGAAAGTGAAGTGTGCATTTCTGTGAGACTATTTAGCAGGCTATGGCTTATGTGTGTAAAATGTCAGGCTTTTTAAGTTTGAGGTGAAGCCAGTGTCTTGAGATCAATTAACTTAAAATTTATTAAGAAGAGAAGAAATCTGTCATTCAGCATATTTTGAAACACAAAAAGAATTCAGGGAGGCTGACAACACGTTCAATTCAATATGCACTGTCAGACTGTCAAATGACTCGAAGATGTTTGATGCTTCATAGTTGCAATAGGTGTCTTTGCCAGCTTTGGATATGTCTGGTTTTACCACAATGTGACAATCTTGTGCTCTGATTGCCTTGAAGTTTAATGCACTTCTATTTTGAGGCATTTACTGAATTGTATTAAGAACCGTGGTGCTTGGGTTATAGAAGCGGTATCATTTTTCTTTATTCCATTAAAAAGGTCTCTCATCTTCTTCCTATATATTTTCCCTAGCTGGAAAAGAAAATATTGCTGTCACTTTCAGTGGGGTTTGCCTTTCATCTCACAGTGGCATTTCAGGTCTCTAAGTGGTATCCAGTTTATTTGTATTCCAATGCCACTTCAGTGAAGTGTGCCTCTCTGTCAGCTGAATGCAAGCTTCAGGTGTTCACTACTTGGAAGCCATGCCATGAACAAATTGACAATATCAATTGTAGCCAGTCCTCTTGCAGGTAATTTCCACATACCTGCTGAATAAGAGTTCTCAAAGTTATTCAGCAGCACTATGTATAATATTTTTGAGAGTAATCTGAGATTCCTTTCCTTGACTTTCTCAAACTATGATATTTTATTGTCAACTTCCTTTCATCATATTGAAGAGTAACTTTTATTTTATTTCCAAGAAAATAGTCTTAATTTAATATTCAATTTTAGTCTTTTCAAATTCTTTCAATTTACTGTTGAGGTCAAACTTTAATCCCTATAATTTATAATTTCATACTTCCTAATTTTATAATTTCTGAAATCTGAGGGATAATTCAGAATTACAACATACATAGCATAACACAATATAACAACATATTTTGCTGTCCTTTTTTAAATTTTTTTCCCTTTTTATCACTTACTTATTTTAGAGACAGAGAGAGCAGGGGAGAAGGATGGAGGGAGGGAAGGAGGGGGGCGGGGAGGGAGAGAGAGAGAGAGAGAGAGAGAGAGAGAGAGAGAGAGAGAGAGAGAATCCCAAGCAGGCTCCATGCTCAGCACGGAGCTCTATCCTATGGGGCTCTATCCTATGATCTTGGGATCATGACCTGAGCTGAAGTCAAGAGTCTGATGCTCAACCAACTGAGCTACCTGGGTGTCCCCTACTCATTCACTTCTAAAAGGTTCAATTATTATAGAATATTATGTGATTGGCGTATCACATTTTAAAATATCCCCTCAAGTTTATGGTAGATTTGCTGCAAAAAAAATGGCCCCAGTGTTCCACTCTTTCTTTATGATGTTGCATTGTAGCTCCTCTCATCAGGGCTCAAAATCTTCCTCACTAACTCTTGAATCTGGGCTGCTTTGTGACTTGCTTTTGAGTGAAATGCAGTGAAACGGAGAGCATGCTAGTTCCACGTTCAGGCTATAAGAACTCTTGTATACATCCACTCTTTCTTGGGACCCCTTCTTCAAGGCTGGCCTTCTGGAGGATGAAATACAACTTGAGGCAGAACCAATTTATTCAATAGAATCACCTACATCAGTGTGTTCACATTCAACCCAAGGTAACCACAGATGAATAAGCCCAACTAAAATCATCTGAGCCCAGCTCAGGCAACTCATGGACTCATGATAAATAATAACGTGTTGAATTTTGTGCCTAGATAGAATGCAAAATAAAACAACTCCTTACATTTGGTTAAAACACACCAAAGAGTCAGGTCAAGGAGGAAGCATGACTTTTAAAGATCCTTGTGAAAGATAGGGGCACCTGAGTGGCTCAGTCAGTTGAGTGTCTGACTCTTGATTTCGACTCAGGTCACGATCTCATGGTTTGTGAAATTGAGCCCTGCATCGGGCTCTGCCATGACAGCGTGGAGACTGTTTGGGATTCCCTTTCTTCCTGTCTCTTCTCTGCCCCTCCCCCACTCATGCTGTCTTTCTCAAAATAAATAAATAAACATTTAAAAAAATCCTTGTGAAAGATAAAGCTAAATCTAGCCATACTCGTTTTCTCCAAAAAACTTTCTGAATTTCCTAAATCAATCTCTTATGCTCAGTCATCACTTAGGTGTTGCAAAATGCAACATAAAGAAACCAATATTTGAGCTGGGCTTTGAAGAGGGAAAAAGAATTTGTAATACAGAAAAGGAACAAAGTTGTCTTAATAGCAGGGTGAACCACATGAGCAAAGATGAAGTGAACTCAGCTGGAATACAGTTGCTTATAGAGGCCAGGGTCTGATGAGACTGAAAATTGGGTTGGGACTAAATTGTAAAAAGCTTTCTCAGGCAAGTTAAAAAAATGTGAATCTAATCCTGTGGGTATTAAGGAGACCAATGATAATTTTTGATAGAGAAATGACAATAACTCAGGAGATAGAGTGGAGAGTGGCTTCAATGAGGGTGAGATTAGATGCAGGGAAACCAGATAAGGTGATTTATCCAAAATCAAAATGATGAAGGCTTCCAAGGCAGTATCTAGAGAGGATGGAAAGAAGAACTAAATTCAATACGTTTTCACAGTTAGAATTGAATGCTTTTTCCGAGTTAACTGGTTAAAGTAGGTTAGGAGAGGGGAGGAACAGGGAAAGCACAAAAGCCTAGCATTTCCCCCAAATTTACAGATTAAGAGATGGGATGGATTGTGATACTTTCATTCAAATGGAAAATATTAGAATAAAAACATGCTGTGAGAGGGGAATAATAAATTTGGTTTTAACATATTAATTTTGAAGTAGTTTCAGTTCATACAGGTTAACATGGGAATTGAAAATATAAGATAAAGCTAAGTATAATAGAGTTGCAGTTGCCTATCTCAGCATTTTGATGGCAATTAAAGGCATGGGAGCCTGGGGATACCCAGGGATAAAGTTAGAATACAAAAAGAGTAAGAAAAGAAGAGAATCAAAGAATGGAACTCTGGGGAATACAAAAATTTAAAGGACAAGAAAAGGAGGATATGCTATAAAAACACTTAAAGGCAACTTTCAGATGTGGATAAAGTTTTAAGAAAAAAATATCCTGGAAAAGAATGGTGTGAATTCTTCAAGGGCACAGTGGTCAGTAATGTCAAGGGATACATAAAAGATGAGCAAGATGAGGTTTGAAAGAGCAGCTCTATTGGCGATTAAGAAGTGACGGCAGGAAGAACAGCTTCATCAGGCACTAAAATTCCCTACTTGTTAAGAGTAGTTAATAGATAGATGAGAATTAAATAAATTGAAAAATTTAATCTATGCTATATTGTCACAGATTTTGGTGAGGAATTAAAGGAGAGAATTAGGGCTTGAAGGAAAGGTAGGTAAAGGATGAGCTTATTTGGGCTTCCTTATAGACCAGTAGGAGTGATCCCTAGAGAAAAAAGACTAACTGGGTTTCAAAGACCTAGCAGGAACTTGTTTCTAGGGTGTAGGTGAAGCACATTTGAAAATGAGAGAGGGCACCTCAGCCTGGTCAGAAGAGAAGAATGGACATCAAAATAAGAATGTTTAGGAGAGGAATTCCACCTGATAATCTTGGCTTTTTCTGTTAAGTCAGAGTCTGTTGAGTGTGAACAGAGTCTGTTGAGTATTGAACAGAATAAAGGTTTTGTTATAGACATCATGAGAATTCAAGAGGAAGGTGAAAGAAAAAGGAAGTATGATCCGAAACAGTTCTGAAGGCTCAGTAGAGATTGAGAAATTCTGAGGTTATGGTTATAATGATGTGCACTGATTTGTGTGAAGTCCAAGGGTAGCAGTGGAGGAAGTAGATGATTGTATTCATTTGTTTGAGTGAGAACAAAAAAAAAAAGGCCGTGTAAAAGCATGCAAAGTCGTAATGACACTGTTTTAAAGAAAGACTGTAGTCAAGATAGGAACCTGGAGAGAAGCCAGAGTGCAGTTTATATTTACAAGGAAGATTGAAAATGCAAGGTAAACCCTCTGCAATTCAATTCTACTCTGCTACAAAATAACCCCTACTGTGGCTTTTTCATATAGAAAAGTTAGATGTTACCTGACTCATGTCTGTTCTCCTTTAACACTAATTACAGTTTCTCTAGTTTGAATATTTTATTACTACAGCTTTTTTAGGGAGCATTCACAATTGTAACCTACCCAAAACATCATTTCCTCTATTAATAAGACACTATTATATTTACCTTTCCCAAGCTAAGGTAAATGTCAGGCATAGTTCAACAAAATAAATCTATAATTCTCAATAGACACAAATGCTTATTTTATTAATGCCAACTCTTACTCCATTAAAATCACATAGGATTGGCATTGTGTACATATTTCAGATAAACTAATTTTGTTTGTTAATATGAAATACATAAGGAGAGTAATTAAAGCATTTGGTGCCCTTTTCTCCTGATTCCATATGCATGGACTTAGAAGATAATAATTAAGATGAATTTGCTCAACTCAAACACAGACAACATAAAAATACAAAGGTAGATAGACAGATGGGATATATGGATAAACAGATGGCCATATCACTTTAGAAAAATAAAAACTTGCTTGTTCTAATTAACAGTGAACATCATTCTTTAAACTTGCACCTTGGATCAAAGATAACAGTATAAGCACTAAACCATAGTGTTATAACATGTCGTCTTAAAACCAAAAACAAATAGTCTATTTCAAGATTTTTACTACAGATATTGAACAATTCTAAAGACTGTTGATATGAGTAGCTTTTACGTGAAGGGAAGGAAACTAATACAATTTTATAATTAATACATTTTTAAAGAAATATAGTGATCATTTCACCTTCCTCATTCAAGACTGAGGTCCAGGGGAGAATACTCTTTTTTTAAATGTTTATTTAGAGTTGCGGCAAGATGGCGGCTTAGGAGGACGCTGGGCTCACCGCACGTCCTGCTGATCACTTAGATTCCATCTACACCTGCCTAAATAACCCAGAAAGCCGCCAGAGGATTAGCAGAACAGAGTCGCCGGAGCCAAACGCAGACGAGAGGCCCACGGAAGAGGGTAGGAAGGGCGGCGAGGCGGTGCGCGCTCCACGGACTGGCGGGAGGGAGCCGGGGCGGAGGGGCGGCTTGCCGGCCAAGCAGAGCCCCCCAGTCTGGCTTGCAAAAGCGGAGGGGCCGGGCGGACTGTGTTCCGACAGCAAGCGCGACTTAGCATCTGGGAGATCATAAATTATCAGCTCTGCTCGGAAAGCGGGAAGGCTGGAGGACAAAGGGAGGGAGAGCTGCTGAGCCCCGTGACAACAGAGCTCAGTTTGGTGGGGAACAAAGGCGCTCGCCAGCGCCATCTCCCCCGCCCATCCCCCAGCCGAAATCCCAAAGGGAACCGGTTCCTGCCAGGGAACTTGCTCGCTCCGCGCAAACACCCAACTCTGCGCTTCTGCGGAGCCAAACCTCCGGCAGCGGATCTGACTCCCTCCCGCTGCCACAGGGCCCCTCCTGAAGTGGATCACCTAAGGAGAAGCGATCTAAGCCTGCCCCTCCTGCCCCCGAGCACCTTGCCTACCCACCCCAGCTAATACGCCAGATCCCCAGCATCACAAGCCTGGCAGGGAGCAAGTAGCCCAGACGAGCCACACCACCCCACAGTGAATCCCACCCCTAGGAGAGGGGAAGAGAAGGCACACACCAGTCTGACTGTGGCCCCAGCGGTGGGCTGGGGGCAGACATCAGGTCTGACTGCGGCCCCGCCCACCAACTCCAGTTATACACCACAGCACAGGGGAAGTGCCCTGCAGGTCCTCACCACGCCAGGGACTATCCAAAATGACCAAGCGGAAGAACTCCCCTCAGAAGAATCTCCAGGAAATAACAACAGCTAATGAGCTGATCAAAAAGGATTTAAATAATATAACAGAAAGTGAATTTAGAATAATAGTCATAAAATTAATTGCTGGGCTTGAAAACAGTATACAGGACAGCAGAGAATCTCTTGCTACAGAGATCAAGGGACTAAGGAACAGTCACGAGGAGCTGAAAAACGCTTTAAATGAAATGCATAACAAAATGGAAACCACCACAGCTCGGCTTGAAGAGGCAGAGGAGAGAATAGGTGAACTAGAAGATAAAGTTATGGAAAAAGAGGAAGCTGAGAAAAAGAGAGATAAAAAAATCCAGGAGTATGAGGGGA
Source organism: Prionailurus viverrinus (assembly GCF_022837055.1). Classification (NCBI taxonomy): domain Eukaryota; kingdom Metazoa; phylum Chordata; class Mammalia; order Carnivora; family Felidae; genus Prionailurus; species Prionailurus viverrinus. The sequence goes on from NC_062568.1 coordinate 35,039,846, forward strand.
AAATTAGAGAATTAAGTGATACACTAAAAAGAAATAATATACGCATAATTGGTATCCCAGAGGAGGAAGAGAGAGGGAAAGGTGCTGAAGGGGTACTTGAAGAAATAATAGCTGAGAACTTCCCTGAACTGGGGAAGGAAAAAGGCATTGAAATCCAAGAGGCACAGAGAACTCCCTTCAGACGTAACTTGAATCGATCTTCTGCACGACATATCATAGTGAAACTGGCAAAATACAAGGATAAAGAGAAAATTCTGAAAGCAGCAAGGGGTAAACGTGCCCTCACATATAAAGGGAGACCTATAAGACTCGTGACTGATCTCTCTTTTGAAACTTGGCAGGCCAGAAAGAATTGGCACGAGATTTTCAGGGTGCTAGACAGAAAAAATATGCAGCCAAGAATCCTTTATCCAGCAAGTCTGTCATTTAGAATAGAAGGAGAGATAACGGTCTTCCCAAACAAACAAAAACTGAAGGAATTTGTCACCACTAAACCAGCCCTACAAGAGATCCTAAGGGGGACCCTGTGAGACAAAGTACCAGAGGCATCACTACAAGCATAAAACATACAGACATCACAATGTCTCTAAACCCGTATCTTTCTATAATAACACTGAATGTAAATGGATTAAATGCGCCAACCAAAAGACATAGGGTATCAGAATGGATAAAAAAACAAGACCCATCTATTTGCTGTCTACAAGAGACTCATTTTAGACCTGAGGACACCTTTAGATTGAGAGTGAGGGGATGGAGAACTATTTATCATGCGACTGGAAGCCAAAAGAAAGCTGGAGTAGCCATACTTATATCAGACAAACTAGACTTTAAATTAAAGGCTGTAACAAGAGATGAAGAAGGACATTATATAATAGTTACAGGGTCTATCCATCAGGAAGAGCTAACAATTATAAGTGTCTATGCACCGAATACCAGAGCCCCCAAATATATAAAACAATTACTCATAAACATAAGCAACCTTATTGATAAGAATGTGGTAATTGCAGGGGACTTTAATACACCACTTACAGAAATGGATAGATCATCTAGACACACGGTCAATAAAGAAACAAGGGCCCTGAATGAGACATTGGATCAGATGGACTTGACAGATATATTTAGAACTCTGCATCCCAAAGCAACAGAATATACTTTCTTCTCGAGTGCACATGGAACATTCTCCAAGATAGATCATATACTGGGTCACAAAACAGCCCTTCATAAGTTTACAAGAATTGAAATTATACCATGCTTACTTTCAGACCACAATGCTATGAAGCTTGAAATCAACCACAGAAAAAAGTCTGGAAAACCTCCAAAAGCATGGAGGTTAAAGAACACCCTACTAACGAATGAGTGGGTCAACCAGGCAATTAGAGAAGAAATTAAAAAATATATGGAAACAAACGAAAATGAAAATACAACAATCCAAAGGCTTTGGGACGCAGCAAAGGCAGTCCTGAGAGGAAAATACATTACAATCCAGGCCTATCTCAAGAAACAAGAAAAATCCCAAATACAAAATCTAACAGCACACCTAAAGGAACTAGAAGCAGAGCAGCAAAGGCAGCCTAAGCCCAGCAGAAGAAGAGAAATAATAAAGATCAGAGCAGAAATAAACAATATAGAAACTAAAAAAACTGTAGAGCAGATCAACGAAACCAAGAGTTGGTTTTTTGAAAAAATAAACAAAATTGACAAACCTCTAGCCAGGCTTCTCAAAAAGAAAAGGGAGAGGACCCAAATAGATAAAATCATGAATGAAAATGGAATGATTACAACCAATCCCTCAGAGATACAAACAATTATCAGGGAATACTATGAAAACTTATATGCCAACAAATTGGACAACCTGGAAGAAATGGACAAATTCCTGAACACCCATACTCTTCCAAAACTCAATCAGGAGGAAATAGAAAGCTTGAACAGACCCATAACCAGCGAAGAAATTGAATCGGTTATCAAAAATCTCCCAACAAATAAGAGTCCAGGACCAGATGGCTTCCCAGGGGAGTTCTACCAGACGTTTAAAGCAGAGATAATACCTATCCTTCTCAAGCTATTCCAAGAAATAGAAAGGGAAGGAAAACTTCCAGACTCATTCTGTGAAGCCAGTATTACTTTGATTCCTAAACCAGACAGAGACCCAGTCAAAAAAGAGAACTACAGGCCAATATCCCTGATGAATATGGATGCACAAATTCTCAATAAGATACTAGCAAATCGAATTCAACGGCATATAAAAAGAATTATTCACCATGATCAAGTGGGATTCATTCCTGGGATGCAGGGCTGGTTCAACATTCGCAAATCAATCAACGTGATACATCACATTAACAAAAAAAAAGAGAAGAACCATATGATCCTGTCAATCGATGCAGAAAAGGCCTTCGACAAAATCCAGCACCCTTTCTTAATAAAAACCCTTGAGAAAGTTGGGATAGAAGGAACATACTTACACATCATAAAAGCCATTTATGAAAAGCCCACAGCTAACATCATCCTCAACGGGGAAAAAATGAGAGCTTTTTCCCTGAGATCAGGAACACGACAAGGATGCCCACTCTCACCGCTGCTGTTTAACATAGTGCTGGAAGTTCTAGCATCAGCAATCAGACAACAAAAGGAAATCAAAGGCATCAAAATTGGCAAAGATGAAGTCAAGCTTTTGCTTTTTGCAGATGACATGATATTATACATGGAAAATCCGATAGACTCCACCAAAAGTCTGCTAGAACTGATACAGGAATTCAGCAAAGTTGCAGGATACAAAATCAATGTACAGAAATCAGTTGCATTCTTATACACTAACAATGAAGCAACAGAAAGACAAATACAGAAACTGATCCCATTCACAATTGCACCAAGAAACATAAAATACCTAGGAATAAATCTAACCAAAGATGTAAAGGATCTGTATGCTGAAAACTATAGAAAGCTTATGAAGGAAATTGAAGAAGATTTAAAGAAATGGAAAGACATTCCCTGCTCATGGATTGGAAAAATAAATATTGTCAAAATGTCAATACTACCCAAAGCTATCTACACATTCAATGCAATCCCAATCAAAATTGTACCAGCATTCTTCTCGAAACTAGAACAAGCAATCCTAAAATTCATATGGAACCACAAAAGGCCCCGAATAGCCAAAGGAATTTTGAAGAAGAAGACCAAAGCAGGAGGCATCACAATCCCAGACTTTAGCCTCTACTACAAAGCTGTCATCATCAAGACAGCATGGTATTGGCACCAAAACAGACACATAGACCAATGGAATAGAATAGAAACCCCAGAACTAGACCCACAAACGTATGGCCAACTCATCTTTGACAAAGCAGGAAAGAACATCCAATGGAAAAAAGACAGCCTCTTTAACAAATGGTGCTGGGAGAACTGGACAGCAACATGCAGAAGGTTGAAACTAGACCACTTTCTCACACCATTCACAAAAATAAACTCAAAATGGATAAAGGACCTAAATGTGAGACAGGAAACCATCAAAACCTTAGAGGAGAAAGCAGGAAAAGACCTCTCTGACCTCAGCCGTAGCAATCTCTTACTCGACACATCCCCAAAGGCAAGGGAATTAAAAGCAAAAGTGAATTACTGGGACCTTATGAAGATAAAAAGCTTCTGCACAGCAAAGGAAACAACCAACAAAACTAAAAGGCAACCAACGGAATGGGAAAAGATATTCGCAAATGACATATCGGACAAAGGGCTAGTATCCAAAATCTATAAAGAGCTCACCAAACTCCACACCCAAAAAACAAATAACCCAGTGAAGAAATGGGCAGAAAACATGAATAGACACTTCTCTAAAGAAGACATCCGGATGGCCAACAGGCACATGAAAAGATGTTCAGCGTCGCTCCTTATCAGGGAAATACAAATCAAAACCACACTCAGGTATCACCTCACGCCAGTCAGAGTGGCCAAAATGAACAAATCAGGAGACTATAGATGCTGGCGAGGATGTGGAGAAACGGGAACCCTCTTGCACTGTTGGTGGGAATGCAAATTGGTGCAGCCGCTCTGGAAAGCAGTGTGGAGGTTCCTCAGAAAATTAAAAATAGACCTACCCTATGACCCAGCAATCGCACTGCTAGGAATTTATCCAAGGGATACAGGAGCACTGATGCATAGGGGCACTTGTACCCCAATGTTCATAGCAGCACTCTCAACAATAGCCAAATTATGGAAAGAGCCTAAATGTCCATCAACTGATGAATGGATAAAGAAATTGTGGTTTATATACACAATGGAATATTACGTGGCAATGAGAAAAAATGAAATATGGCCTTTTGTAGCAATGTGGATGGAACTGGAGAGTGTGATGCTAAGTGAAATAAGCCATACAGAGAAAGACAGATACCATATGGTTTCACTCTTATGTGGATCCTGAGAAACTTAACAGGAACCCATGGGGGAGGGGAAGGAAAAAAAAAAAAAAAGAGGTTAGAATGGGAGAGAGCCAAAGCATAAGAGACTTAAAAACTGAGAACAAACTGAGGGTTGATGGGGGGTGGGAGGGAGGAGAGGGTGGGTGATGGGTATTGAGGAGGGCACATTTTGGGATGAGCACTGGGTGTTGTATGGAAACCAATTTGTCAATAAATTTCAGAAAAAAAAATAAATAAATGTTTATTTATTTATTTATTTATTTATTTATTTATTTATTTATTTTGGTGGGGGGGGGGAGAGAGAGAGAGAGAGAGAGAGAGAGAGAGAGAGAGAGAGAGAGAGAGAGAGAATCCCAAGCAGGTTCCATGCTGTTAGCACAGGGCCTGACTGACTTGGGGCTGGATCTCATGAACCTTGAGGTCATGACGTGAGCCAAAATCAAGAGTCGAACACTCAAATCAGGCGCCCCAGGGGAGAATACTTTTTTAAAAAAGGGACGGAAGTAATCAGGTAGAACTGAAGAGGAGGGTTTGAAATGTAAGGTCAATCCCAGGGACTGGCCAAATGTATGAGAAAAGGGACAAATGTTGAAGGTAACTTCAAGGAAAATTTAGGCTTAATCGTGGGTTAGATTAGTTTCAATGAAGAGTCAGGGGAAGGACTGCTGGAATTTACCTGTGAGGGCCATCAGGTTCCATATTTGATGGGTTATTTCAAGGTAGGAAGCAGAGACCATTGCTATATTTCCTGCTGAAATCTACCAAGATATCTATATCTATATATCTATATCTATATCTATATCTATATCTATATCTATATCTATATCTATATCTATATATCTATATCTATATCTATATCTATATATCATCTATCTATATCTATATATTTTTTACATGTATATTTTTAAAAATGGGGACATCTTATGCTTTGGCTGGGGGGTGTGGGAAGGAGGGGAGGGTGGTTGATGGGTACTGAGGAGGGCACCTTTTGGGATGAGCACTGGGTGTTGTATGGAAACCAATTTGACAATAAACTTCATATATTGAAAAAATAAATAAATAAACATTAAAAAAAATGGAGACATCAATGCTTGCCTGACTTTGTACTGGACCTATGCATAAGTTTCAAAATACAGTTCAACAGAATATAAGAGGCCAATATAGATAACACTATCTTAATATAGAAGTGGCCTTACTTCTGTTGTTTGTCACTGGGTAACAAAGCTCCCTAACAAAGCTTGGCAATGACTGTTAATGAAGTGACAATTTGGCCACATGTAACTATCCCACATTTATTTTTCATAACCAAAGGCCAATTTATCCAGGAGCAGAGGAGGAGAAAACACACTGAACTTCTCCAGAACAAAGATTGTGTCTGTGTCTGATAGTTGTGGTCTTTCAGCATCGTGTAGTATCTAGAACATAGTAACAGATCAAATAAATGAAATGAGAAATATAGCTTGCTTGTGCTTTTATTTTTACTTAAATATGATTTGTATTGTATATTAATAATGAAAAAAATATTTAATGAAGTTTTTCTATATTTATAAAGTATGAAATAACATCCCTGAAAATTTCACTGATAGCCAATGAGACCATAATTACAGAAAACAGTTTAGTTCAAAGAAATGAAATATCAGCATTGAAAATATAAATAGCTAAATGTTAATAGCCTTTTAAGTTAACAGGCATTAAAACATAGTTAATTTTATATGAAGCCAATATAATTTCCAAAGTGATAAAGGGGTAGACTCTGGAATCAGAAAGACTTGGGTTTGAATCCCACATGAACACCTTACTGACTTTGACTGTCAGGACTGGGCTTTGATTTTCCTCTACTGACAAGCTAAATTAGCCTATAACTATTTTCTGGATTCTAACACAGATTTGTGGGTCAGAGACAATGGACTTTATTACTCACAACACAAAAAGGGGCATGAAGGTCCATGCTTTGCATTGGATCTTCTTGCCTGCAAGTCCATGGAGGCAACATGACAAACCCAGATAGATGCACCATAAATAGCAGATTTGCATCACAGCTGATGATAACTGAGTTTGGGGGATCCATTGTTTTTACAGCAATCAGTAAGCAAGCCTGCTCTTTGTCCAAGGGAGAGGAGAGACATTACCTCACTTCTCAACCTTGAGAAACAAACCAAAAAAAAAATAGTCTAGTGGTCAGGGACTTAGACTTCGACACATCCAGCAAGCTTTGTAAGAGTGCAGAAGACCCAAAGAGTACTGTTGCTCTAAACACTATGTTATACAAATTATTTCCATTCATTTATTAATTTACATATTCACTGTGTCTTCTTTTTAATTTGTTTCATTTTTAATGTGCATCTCTCCTACCAGAATACACAGATTTTGTTTTATTCACTACTATATCTCTAGAAGTGTGCCCTCCTATATTTGTTTTATAAAATATTTGTAGTTGAATTTAAACATTATTAGTTGACTAAAAGTTAGGTGCTTTGCTGAGTACCAGGAATAGAGCAATTAACAAGGAGAAAGTCCCTACTCTAACTCGCACGATCCTCATGAGTAAAAGATAGACTATAATCATGGCTACCCCATGTAGTTTTTGAGAGGATGTAATGGATAATACAAGTAGAATATTTAGTAAAATTGCTATTACATAGTTAGTGCTCATGAATTTTAGCAATTATTTATTACAATGTAATGCCCCTACTATTGATACTTATTGCATTTTACACATTATAGTTTGGAAAAGTACTTAAAAATATTTAAATTTTTAATTAAAAAATTTTAAATGTTTATTTTTGAGAGAGAGAGAGAGAGAAACAGAGTGCAAGCAGGAAAGGAGCAGAGAGAGAGGGAGACACAGAATCTGAAGCAGGCTCCAGGTTGCAAGCTGTCAGCATGGAGTTGGAGCCTGACGCGGGGCTTGAACTCACAATCCCTGAGATCATGACCTGAGCCGAAATTGGATGCTTAACTGACTGAGCCACCCAGGTGCCCCTAAATTTTCAAATTTTTGAAACAAAGTACTCAAACACAGACCTTCCTAGAAAATAATGCAATGCAAGATTAACTATATAAATATCTCATTACTTATAAAAGAATACTGTTGAATAAAGAAAATAAGGTACAGATACAACTAATGCACCATCCTATGCCTTTCTCTCCCTGTCCTGAATTAATGACATAATTTTCATTCATATTCTTAAACAATCTGGGGTTTATTTTATTTTATTTTATTTGTGCCAGATGTAGTGTTTTGCAAGTTATAAAAACTTAAATCAGAAAACCTTTCCTTTAAGACACCTGTCAGATCCTTTTAGTCCTTCCCAAATTACCTCAATGGCATATTTGTAAGAAATGAAAGACTGTGAAATGGTACCTGAATTTGCTATAGTAGAGTCACTTCACCAAATCCTATGCTCTATGCTTTTAATATCTTCTGCTTACACCTATAAGGAGTTTCCCCAATATGCTCATCTAGCATTCAGAAATGATTATGAGTACTATGACTTTAAGACCTTGACCTTTTAAGAATATTTTATTTGGAATATTTTTCTTCTTATCACTAGTTCACACTTCAGGGACTTATTAAAATGTTCTTGCTAATTTCACTTGCAAACTATATTGCTATTACTGGTATTTACTGCACTTAACCTTCACCTTTACGAAAATAACATTAAGGTGTTATTTGCATAAGTTAAAATCATTACATTTGAATGCTGCCCTGACTATATTTTTAAAATGACTTTTCCATAAATTATATTAGAGAAACATTACTGAGGAAAAGGCATTTTGAAAGGCGACTGAAGAAATTTTTTTTTTCATAAGATAAACTGATTTTTGATTTTCACTTTAGTAATGGGTCTTTGGCCAATGTAAATTCCTTTCACTCACTGGGGTTCTTTACATCATATCCCCACTACAGTGGCTACTTGCTTACTTCAACCAAAGAAGCATATCAAATCTCAAGAAACTAATTCTTATAAAGAATGAGAAAAGAAATGTTGATACATATAATTTTTCTGTTTTCAAAAATTAAGTAGTCTCATGATTGATTATGAAAAATAAAATACAATGTATTTCCTGTTGTTTTCAAGAACTGTAAGAAACAAATCTTTTTCTTTCATGTTTATTTATTTTAGAGAGAGAATGAGAGAGACAGACAGAGCGTGAGCGGGGGGAGGGGCAGAGAGAGAGGGAGACACAGAATCCGAAGCAGGCTCCAGGCTCTGAGCTGTCAGCACTCAAACTCATGAACCTGCAAGATCATGACTTGAGTCGAAGTCTGACACTCAACTGACTGAGCCATCCAGGCGTTGGTGCCCCAGAAACAAATCTTAACTTTACCAACACACTTAATTTGTACTATAGTTTTCACTTAATGTTTAGATCTTGTTACGTAAACTTGATACAAAATTCTGCAAAACAATATTTCTAATGGGCTTTGGGATAAAAGGTTGATCAACAGCCTTAGCACTTTATTCATAATAATACCCAAAGCAACATTAAACATGTAACCAGAGAAACACATTTTTAACATGAAAAAAATTAGCACTCATCCAAATATTGTTGCAGAATTCTACAGCTAATCATTTTTCAGCCCAGAACTAGACATTGTTTGTTCCTCCAGGTTTGAGAAACTACTATTGACAACCCAGAAACTAAGGCCCTCACTAGAGTTGGGTGTCCTTTAGGGTCTGCTGAGAGTTTGTCAAACTCAAGGTTAAGGGCACAGTCTTCCACAGATTGCCCTCACTACAGATACCAGCCACAGGTTTGAGTATCCTCTGGGGCACTCTTACTTCTGATAAGCTAGTGACAAATTTGGATGGTCCCATGACCAATCTCGGGTTCAGTAATTCACTGGAATTACATGTAGAACTCAGGGAAGCACTGAACTTATGGTTATAGTTTTATAGCAAAAGGATACACATCAGAAGAAAGAAAGGGAGAGACACAGAGGGTGAGGCCTGGTGTAATTCCAAATGCAAAGCTTCTCTTGTCTTCAGAGACACAGTAGTCTCCTGGTATCAGTGTATGACAATACTCAGAGTACTGCAAACCAGAGAAGAGTCCAGAGTTTTTACTGGGTTTCATTAGGGTGGCATGATTGATGAAATCATTGCCTATAAGGCTCAATATCTAGTTTTCCCTCCCTGGATGTCAGGCTGAAATTATGTGGCTCAGAACCCCAAAGCTCTAATTTCATAGGTGGTCTTCCTAGTGTTGTTGGTCCTGGTCCTGAGTTATCTTGTCTTCTTAAACTATCTAGGGGACAATCACGACTAACCTCATTAGCATAAAAAACAGGTATAGTCTGGGGGCCTCCTATGAATACTAAAGACACTCATCACTAGAAAAATTCCAAGAGTCTAGAGGTTATGTTCCAGGAACCAGAAACAACAGCCAGCCAAATTCTTTATTATACAGGGGAAAGAAACTACTGTTTCACAGGTTAGTATATATTGCACTAAGCCTCTCTTGGTAGTCCCAGAATCTTTTTCACTGTGTCTTAAATGTGACTCAGGGTTAAATAATAAACCTTGTATTTTCTGTGGATCTGATTTGGGATAACATATTATCAGATAAGGGTTTTGTAAGTTTACTTTGAGTGAGGTGGTTTAAATTGCAAAACTCATACTAATCAGAGTGGATTGTTTGTTCTTATTCTGGGTGCCTATACACCATTGTCCCTGCTACATCTGTGAACTGTGGTCTCTTAGACATATATAATTAAATACTACTACCAGAGAAAGGAAATGTATTGATTTGAGATAAGAATTTCTCAAACTGCGTTCAGAAAAATGTTTTCCTCAGTGCTCCATATTATGTTGGTAGCATATCTTCACTCTGTAGAGTATAAAGTTCTTATACATGGGGCACCTGTGTGGCTCAGTCAATTAAGCATCTGACTTCAGCTCAGGTCATGATCTTGTGATCCATGGGTTTGACCCCCGCGTCGGGCTCTGTGCTGACAGCTCAGAGCCTGGAGCCTGCTTCAGATTCTGTGTCTTCGTCTCTCTGCCCCTCCCCTACTTGTGCTCTGTTTCTCTCTCTCAAAAATAAATAAACATTAAAAAAATTGTTTAAAGTTCTTATGTAAGCCATTGAATTACCTGGACCTTACCTAGATATATCTGATACTCCAAAGCTATTATGTGTGCCATATGGAGAATGAAAGCTAAGGAACTTAAATGATATGAAAGTAAAAGGGCACAATGTCCCTGGCTGTTTCGGTTTGTTTGCTTTTGTTTTGTTTTGTTTAAATAGAGAAACGTTACCTATGGAAAAAAATTAAACATCATCACACTGTCTTGGGTTGGGTGGGAGTAAAAGGAGGACATATAGCAGGATAAAATGTGGATTTTAATAGTGTTCTTCCTCTCCACTGAGGGCAAAATAAGAAGCTATAAGCCTAAGTTGCTGCAAGAGAGATTGAGCTGGGATATAAACAAGAAATTCTTGACAAGAGACACATATCTATGCAAACAGGTTACAGAGGCAGGTTCAGTTCTCTCAATGTGAGATAAAATCTCATATCTGAGATCTTGAAAATGTAATCTGCTTGTGCATCAATGCAAACTGAAAGAAAATTTCATTTCAATGGTCTTTTAACTCAATAATTCTATAATTCCATGTCTAAGCCAAGGTGCAATGATTTTTTTTTCATGAACGTTTAGAAAGATTATGCTTTTAAAAATCATTGATTCATGCTATTAATAACTAATGTAACTGGAATGCTTTATAGTTTGTCTAGTTTTTATAAATGTTTACGTCTGCATTAGGACATTTGATCAATCAAGGTGCAAGAAAGTTTTATTAAGTAAGGCAGATCATACCCTATTCAACATATCTTCATCCCAAGTTTCATAATAGCTATTCTGAGTAAAAGAAGCCAGGCAGACAAAAAAAGAATATATACTATGAAGGGGAGGAAAACTTTTCCTTTTCTCCATTCTAAGTTCTTTGGTTTGGCTAATAAATTGGTATAAGATTAATAAGAGAAACAAAATTATTTAATACATACAGAAACCCCATTTAAAAATATGAGACTCTAAGATGCTCAGGCAGTTGAGGGCTTATATACCATTCTGAGCTAAGGAGAAGCAGGGAGGGGTCTGAGGCTTCCAAGGAAAGAAGACAATTCACAGGAAGATGAGAAAAGCAAATGTTTGGTAAACAGATGTTTGCCCTGACATACAGATAAGTCCTTCTGATATAAAAAGTTCTCTCTGGTAATAGCTCTCTTCCTGGTATAGGCCCCCTATCTAAATTCTTTTAGGCAGTTAAGGAAGAAGTAAATAGCTTTTCCTGAGTCGGCTGGGTCTTAATTGCCTTTAGCTCAAAACAACCCACATGCCAAAGTAGCACACATTTTGCTCCCCCTCAACTGTATGATTCCATTTCTGTAACACTCTAGAAAAGCACAAAATAGTCTATGCTGACAGAAAATAAATCAGTGGTTGCCTGAGTATGGGAGTGAGAATGTAAGAGTACTAATGCCATTTTGAAGGCCCCCCCCCTTCTCTTCTGCCCTCAATTGTTTAAAAATAAGATAATCTATACGTATGGAACTCTGACTTACAACACAAGGCAAACTATGTTAACATTCCTGCACATAACTCTCAGACACAATCTAAAACTTACACTGTAACCATGATAATAATATCATTTAAGGCTCTACAGGGAACTTAAAGAATGCAAACAATGCCAACCCCAAAGCATGTGACAAACAAGTGACTGCAACTGGGGGATCTGCTCGGGACAGATAACTCTGCTAGAGCCTACACGTTCCTCTGAAGGGTTATAATTAACCTTTGATTTTTATGTGCTTAACCTTTGAGCCCTATTTCCCCTTTAAAATCCCCTGCCTGCACCAAGATGGTTAAGACAGTTATTTGGGACTTTACTCAGCCATCTTCTCGGTGAACTGGATTTCTTGAATATAGTTGTATTCCTTGCGTCAACAACTTGTTACTCAACTTATGGGACAGTGGAGCAGATGGAACTTGGATTTGGTAACAAGAAATGGGTGGGGTTTGGGACGGAGGGATGACAAGGAGCATTAGGAAACTTTTGGGAGTGATTGATTCGTTCATGATCTCAACTGTGATAATTCATGTCAAAACTCATGAACGTGTACACTTTGAATATGTGTAGCTTATTGTGTATTAATTACACCTTGAAGCTATTTTTAGAAGCTCATTGAATGATATAAAGCCAGTGCCTTCTTTTCTTCCCCTAGCCAATATGATACTCTGATTTTTTTTGTAGCTCATCCTCATTCATTTCTAACTACAGTTAGAGTACTCTTGTTAAACTAGTATATTTTCACCTACTTCCCACTTTATCTTCTTTATAATTTACTGTATTCTTCTTATAATCTTCTATCTCACCTCACTCTTTAATTGAAATGTTTATTTTATTTTTGAGAGAGACAGAGAGTGTAAGCAGGGGAGGGGCAGATGGTAGGGGAGCCAGAGGATCCTAAGTGGGCTCTTGCCTGACAGCAGGGAGCTCAAACTCAATGAGAGGCTTGAACTCATGAACCAGGAGATCCTGATGAGGGCGGGGGTCAGATGCTCAACTGACTGAGCCACCCGGGTGCCCCCTTTTTTACATTTTAAAAAATCATTTCTATTAATCCACCTTTGAAGAACTATAATTGAGGAGCTGGTCACTAGTTGGCTCTCTTTTGGATAATTTTATACATTCGTATCTCTGATATGCTCAGTTTGCAAAAGAGATGTTGAAAAGTATTACAGATAAGAGGTAGCTCATTTATAATTTCCTAAGGGAAAATTCATCTGGTAACTCCAAAATACTATGTCAAACACAGGTCCATGAAACCAAATTAAAAAAAAAATGTTTATTTATTTTTGAGAGAGAGAGAGACAGAGCATGAGCAGGGGAAGGGAGACACAGAATCTGAGCTGTCAGCACAGATCCCGATGCAGGCTCGAACACAGGAAATGTGAGATTATGAATTGAGCCAAAGTCTGACGCTTAATGGACTGAGCCACCCAGGTGCCCCAAAACCAAATATTTTTAATTGACATAATGAAATGGGAAGAAAAATCAGTAAACTAAAAATGGCAAATATAAGGGAGTTATAATAATATGTCAGTGATAAAATATCACTGAGCTATATCATTTTATGTCTAATACATGTAATTTTATATGTACTATGGGCAGAGTATAGTGCTACGTGTTTTACTTGCATATTAATTCTGAACAATTGTAACAGGTAGACATTGTCTTCACTTTATAAATTATGAAAATAAGATTTTACAGTAGTTTAAATATTAAGTTTCCCAAGAGCCCAAGACTAATAAACAGCACTCAAACCCATGTCTCTTCTATTCTAAAATGTTCACAAGTGTTGGTGTGTGTGTGTGTGTATACATGTATGTGTACATGCATGCATGCATTTTCAAGAGGGACATTGGTGCTGAAGATGTTTGCTTTGATTTTTAAAATCAATGTTCAAATCCTAAAGTTAAAATTAAAAATCTTAGGGGCGCCTGGATGGCTAAGGTGGTTGGGCGTCCTACTCATGGTTTTGGCTCAGGTCAGATCTCCTGGTTCGTGGGTTCAAGCCCCTCATCGGGCTCTGCACTGACAGCGCGGATCCTGCTTGGGTTTTTCTCTCTTTCTCTCTTTCTCTCTGCCTGTCTCCCACTTGCTCGCTCTATCTCTCTCTCAAAAGAAATAAAAAAAACAAAAACAAAAGCAAAAGAGAAAAAGCTTAGATTTTTATGCAATTTACGTATCTTACTATATTTGTAAATCTGTCAAATATAAATAAGCATGTTTAAGGTAATATGAAAAAGTTTGGTTCTGCTCGTAAACTAAATTTCTTCAAAAGAATTTTAATATATTTGATTTTTCTCATTCTTTGTCTGAAACAAATCCTTCATGAGGTTTTAAATGTCTCCTGTAAATTAAATAGATTAAACTTATAAACATTGTGAAACTTGAGTTCTTATAAACGTTATAATATTGTAGGTTACTTTGGTAGGTTTTTAATTCTCGGTTTGTAATTCTAAATTAGTTGCTCAATTTCAAAAATTTAAATAGAAATTTAAGGCTTCTCCTCTAAATAATTTTTCTTCAATATTATAATACACAAAATCCTAAATATATCGAATTCCTTCTTAAAATAAAAATATAAATACTATGGCTTTGATTCTAAACCTTTCTATTCTTGATTCTTAGTCTTCCCAGAGTTGAATATTGCTGACTCACTAAAAAGGCAGTTATAATTCTTTAAACATTTTTGTCTGTTGCTCAATAAAATGTTGGAGAAAAATATGTTATCAAGCACACAATGCCTTGTACTGTAGAAGGCCATAGTCATTTAATTGAGACTAATCACTTTCTTTTGGGTGTTGATAATGTTTTTGTTTTGTTTTGGTTTTTTGCTGAAACATGCAGAGAATGTTTATTTATCACAGAAGTTGATACTTCTATTTACTTGTAAAGCAGAGTCACAGAGAAAAATGTGGGCAGGGTATTTGCAGGGTTTAAAGGTCTAGCACAGCATCTAATACCCAGAAGGTTGTTCAATAAGGACTTGTCATACTTTTGAGATGCCAACTTTTGGTGCAATACATTGTCAATAATTCATTTTTTAAACATAGATTTTTTTTTAAATGTTGTTACACTCCTTTTTGGCAATTAAGGATTTAATTCCATTTGGTGTGTTGTTGTTTTGTTCTCAGTTATTTTTAGAGGTTGGGTGGTGGAGCATCATTTCCCTTCCCCCAACAACAGCATAGTGTTCTTATTTGCAGTTCCTCCGACTGGGCAATTCCAGATTGCAAAACATGGTAGGACACAGCCAGGAGAATGAGGACCTGTAGCTATCATCTAGGTTTATAATATTACATCACTGTGCTCCTTGCAACCTGAGGTCCTCCTTCCAGCCCTCCCGATTAAACTCCCCATTAAAAGATTTTGACATGCAAGATCTTTATCTGGTTCACAATGGTGCTTTTACCAGATTCTCCAGCACTCTTAGGAGCTCCTTGGTTTGGCTCTTTGGCTAATAAAGAAGTGAAGAGAGAAAAGAGAGAGAATGGGGGGCGGGTGCTTGGCAGGCTTGGGACAGGGTGGCAGTACCAGGCACCCTGCTCTGTTCCATCCCTGCCCTAGTGCTTCTTGATAATCTGTTCTAATATGTCAAATGTGTGAGTAGAAATGTAATTATTTTCAAACCAAAAGGGAAATTACCAATATAACTATATATAAGTAGTTATATATATTCTCAAGTTTCTATCTTCCAGTCCATCTGTCACATTTTTAAGGCACTTTGACACATCTAGAAATTGAAATTTTGGCATGAATAAGTAAATCTCTGTTCAAAGCCAGTGGAGAAACCCTAACTTTATAGGATTATTTTTATCCTGGTTATGCCTAATTTTAGTTCCATAAACATAAAGGTGTCTCTAGGTGAGAATATAACAAGGAACTTGATTCATTTTGGAAAACCTTTTTTTATAGTCTCTGAATTTGAAAAAAGTGTAACATGCTAATAACCAGGGGGAAAATCACTTTGTAATTCAGATAATTTATTTATTTTCTTTCTTTCTTTCTTTCTTTCTTTCTTTCTTTCTTTCTTTCTTTCTTTCTTTTAGTTTATTTATTTATTTTGAGAGAGTGAGTGTGAGCAGGGGAGGGGCAGAGAGAGAGAGGGAGAGAGAGGATCCCAAGTAGGCTCTGCACTCTCAGTGCAGAGTCCCACACAGGGCCCAATCTCACAAACTGTGAGATCATAGCCTGAGCTGAAGTCAAAAGTTGGATACTTAACTGACAGAGCCACCTAGGCACCCCTCAGGTAATTTCTAACTCTTTGCTTTCAATAAAATTATAGGATGCCCTAGTTGAGTTGCTAGTTAGTAGAGTATTAAAATTAAAATTTGATGCTAGATCTCTAATCTAATGTTCTGACTGACTTTGTTGTAACAGAACTTTTTTCATTCCCATCTACATATTTATGTAAATAAGATTTCTTGAAGTTTATAGCTAAGAATATAAACCCTATGTTATTCTGGTAATAAGTAGCAATCATCTATGAATATATACATTGATTAAAAATAAACAGCCTCATTCATCTAATTAAGAGATATATTTTCAAAAATTAGCTTTGTCGTTATAATTATTAATATTGTGTCTCTTTAATTTTTAATATTGTGTCTTTTTAGACATTTACTATTAAAATTATAACAACAATTCAATGTATAAGACATTCTTAATGTCTTAGTGTTAATTCTAGTTTATAGAGTTAAAAAAATTGAGGCATAAAATAAAATACATTATATTAAAGTTCTGCTGGGGAAGTGAAATGGAAATGCAAAATCAAGGGGCAAAAGAATTAATATAAAATTTCTGACTCTTAACAAATAGTGTGTTGATGCATTTCTTTCACTGGATATCGGTGATTATCAGTTCACAATATTGGATGATGATAGGTGCTAGGGAAAGTAGATAAAGTTAAGGGAGATTGATTGTTATTTTACTTAACATGGCCAGGCAAAGCCTCACTGAAAAGTTAACATTTTAGTTAGCAGATACCTGGGATAAGAATCTTCCAGGCAAAAGAATCTTCCAGAAGACAATGTGTAGAGAGGCCTTCAGGGAGGAAGGAGCCTGCCTAGCATGTTAGATGTCCAGTGTGGCAACAGTGCCTGGTGCAAAGGAGGAAAATAGGTAATGATAGATTCTGTCTTTTCAAAATTAAAGAATCCACAAGAAAATAGTTTGAAGATCCCTGTGTCCTGTGTTATAAATTGGGTGTTGTAAGACATGTGTCCCAGATCGAGGATACCAATTATACATCTGTTACTACAAAACTAAATTTCTGCCCAAGCTAGTTTCTTGATTGGCTTTCTCATGTATATTTTACTCATAAGTTGTAGATATGCATTTTCTATCTAACTCTAAAGATGTTTGTACTTAGTGGAAGTTAAGCTATATGTACATTCCTTACCCTTCAGACTTTATGGAATCTTAAATTTTCTTATCTCTTTGAATACTCTATTCTTATGTTTGTTTAAAATAATCTCTGAATGATTGGGCTCTTATGTGGATGGATGTGTCTCACTTTGATCATTCTTCTTATATACCAACTCCATAGTCTTAGCAACTATGCCACACTGCCTCCCTCTTCTATTAAAAAAAATGTTAGATATATAAATTTAGGGGCATCAAGCTGGCTCAGTTGGTAGAACGTGCAGTTGTGAGTTTGAACCCCACATTGGGTATAGGGATTACTTAAAAAAATAAAATAAGAAAAAAGATATATAAATTTGTATGAACTGCCAAATTCTATAATGAAACCAAGTGCTATACACTTAAATGACAAACAGCATATTTTAAGTATTAAACAAATATTATGCTTAAATATTTTTTAAATCTCTCATTTGATTAAATTGCTTATAAAAAAAATTATTCCAAAGCAAACATCTGTTGAAATGAAGTATTCATCTGTATATTGATAGTTTTTTCAGAATTAATTTTTGGAATTCAGTAAATGACAGTCTCTGATAACCTGGTTATATGCAGCTTTATGGGGAAGGAAAAAAGTTTATCTCATTGGGTTTTATAATAATTGCGCTGTCCTCAGCAAAACAGTAATACAGTGTGAAATATGTGTCAAAGGATGACTTATTTTAAATTCATTTTTTTTTCATCAAAATGAAGTTATAAAATTCTATTCTTGATAGTGGAATCACTCAGAATTTTGTGGTTTATAATTCTGTATTGGTGTGGAAATCATAAAATTGGAAAAAAGTCTTGAAAGCAATTTTATGTACTACTGTGGAAAGAAGTTAGAACAAAGGGAAGAAGGCAAATAAATTATGACTCTAAGGGAAAACTACAAATCCTAGCCTTAGTGGCTTAAACTTAATTACATTTTCTTAGGGGGGAAAAGAAGTTTCTCTCTGAAATCTCAGTATTTATAATAATGTCACTAACTTTGCAGATGATAAAGAAGATTTCTATTTAATGGGTAGAGATGATTCCATTACCTAACTGGAAATGCAATGAATTTTTTCCTAAGTCTTTTTTCCAAAGGAAAAGCTTCTAGAGAAACTAATGGAGAATATCAGTGCGCGGAAACAACTGTCATTCAGGGCCTTTTAAAAGGCTCTAATGATATATAATTGACAAATAAAATTATAATGTATTTAAAGTGTACAATGTACACCTCTCAAAAAATAATTGTTGATGATTTTCTGTCCTGCCTATTTGTAGGGTAGAGTCCATACGAATGATTTTGTTATAAGTAGTGACAGTTTTCTTATTTATTTTTTAAATGTTTATTTTGAGAGTGAGAGCGAGAGTGAGAGAGAGAGAGAAAGAGAGAGAGAACAAGTGGGGGAGGTGCAGAGAGAGAGTGGGAAAGAGAGAATCCCAAGCAGGCTCCACACTCAGCATGGAGCTCAATCTTACAACTGCAAGATCATGACTTGAGTTGAGATTAAGAGTCGGATGCTTAACTGACTGAGCCACCCAGGCTCCCCAGACATTTTTCCTATTTAAAGAAAACACAAAACAAAACATCCTTCTTCCCAAGCCAAAAATAAATAAATAAATAAATAAATAAATAAATAAATAAATAAATAAAATGTAGAATGTAATGGTTTGATATATGTGTTTATTGTGAAAGGATTCCCATAATCGAGTTAATTAACATATCCATCACTTTACATCTTTACCTTTTTTTTATTGATGAGACCGCTTAAGATCTTCTCTCAACAAATTTCACTTATACAATATAGTATTATCAACTACAGTCACAATGTCCTACATTAGATTCTCACATCTTTTTTTTTTTAATGTTTATTTATTTTTGAGAGACAGAGAGACAGAGTGTGAGTGGTGGACGGGCAGAGAGAGAGGGAGACACAGAATCCAAAGCAAAGGCTCCAGGCTCTGAGCTGTCAGCACAGAACCCAACACGGGGCTTGAACTCGTGAACTGTTAAGTCATGACGTGAGCCCAAGTCGGACACTTAATCCACTGAGCCACCCTGGCACCCGTCACACCTTATTCTTCTTATAACTGAAAGTTTGTATCCTCTTACAAACCTCTCTTCATTTCCCCCACTTCCTACTCCCTGTTTTTGCCTATTTAGCCGGTTTCTTTTAATTGTAAACGTGTCGCTAAATTAAGTGTGTATCTTACAGTGACAAGACTTATAGCATAAAAAGACCCTTTACTGATGTGCAATTTAAACATTACATCATAGACATTTCTCTTTAACCAGTGAGAGTACTTAAAATGTTAAGCCCATAAGTTAATGTCCCAGATGACCCCTGTATTAGTCTGCTCAGGCTACTATCACAAAATACCACAGACTGGGTGATTTAAATAACATATTTACTTCTTACAGTCCTGGAGACTGGGAAGTCCAAGGTCAAGATGCCAGCCAGTTTGAAAAGAGACTCTTAAATATGGAGAACAAACACAGGGTTGCTGGAGGGGTTGTGGGAGGGGAGATGGGCTAAATGGGTAAGGGGCATTAAGGACTCTACTCTTGAAATCACTGCTGCACTATGTACTAACTAACTTGGATGTAAATTAAAAAAAATAAAAAGGTGCCAGCCAGTTTGGTTCTGGGGAAGTATTCTTTTCCTGGCTTACAGAACACTACCTTCTCACAGTACACTCACAAGGGCAAAGAGATAGCTGTGTCTCTCTCTTCATCTTCTTTTAAGGACCCTAATAACCACCCTCCACCCTCATGACCTCATCTAATCACAATTACCTCCCAAAGGCCCATCTCTAAGGTTTAATGGGGGGACCACAATTTAGGCCAAAGCCTCCCAAAGTATTTGTATGTCATATGTGTATAACTTTCATCATTCTTGGTTTTCTAGTCCAAAACTTCTTTACTCTTTATCTCTTTCTCTGTATTTAAAGACAACAAAATAGTATTTTTAAATTGCTTTACTTTTAAGCATAATCCTTAAGATTTAAAAATAGATGTTATTTTTTAGATAAATTTTAGATTCCCATCAAAACTGAGCAGAAGGTACAGGGATATCCCTTGCCCCTTTATGCACAGCCTCTTCCATTGTCAACAGCTCCCATCAGAGTGGTGTACTTCTTACAATTCATGCACCTACATTGACAGTCAATGGACTATGGACTACCAAGTCCATAGTTTACATTAGGGTTTCGTCTTGATGTTGTACATTCTATGTGTTTGGACAAATATATAATGACATATATCCATTATTATAAAATCATACAGAGTAGTTTCACCACCCTAGAAGTCCTCCATTCTTTGTCTATTCATCCCTTCCTTCCTCCAGCACCATCAGTGCCAGGTGGTCCCTGACAACCACTGATCTTTTTTTTTTTTTTTAGTGTTTATTTACTTTTGAGAGAGAGATACAGAGTATGAGTGGGGGAGGGGCAGAGAGAGACAGAGATACAGAATCCCAAGAAGGTTCCAGTCTCTGAGCTGTCAGCACAGAGCCTGATGTGGGGCTCCCAACTAATGAACTGCGAGATCATGACCTGAGCTGAAGTCAGGTGCTTAACCGACTGAACCACCCAGGTGCCCCCCACTGATATTTTTACTATCTCCATAGTTTTGCTTTTTCCAGAATGTCATATATATAGTCCTTTCAGATTGGCTTCTTTCACTTAGTGATATCCATTTAATGTTCCTCTATGTCTTTTCATGGCTTGATAGTTCATTTATTTCCAGTTCTGAATAATATTCCACTATGTGAAGGCACCATGGTTTATATATCTGTTCACTTACTGAGGGATTCTTGGTGGTTTTCAAGTTTTGGAAGTTATGAATAAAGCTGCTATAAACATCCATGTGCAGCTTTTTGTGTGGACATAGGTTTTCAATTCCTTTTGGTAATTATCAAGGAGCTGAAATCATATGGTAAGAGAATGTTTAGTTTTGTAAGAAATCACCAAACTGTCTCCCAAAATGGCTGTACCGTTTTACATTCCCAACAGCAACAAAGAGGGTCCCTGTTGCTTCACATCCTGACTATCATTTGGTGTTGTCTGTGTTCTAGATTTTGGCCATTCTAATAGGTATGTAGTGATGTCTCACTATTGTTTTAATTTGCATTTCTGTGATGACATATGATGTAGAGCATCTTTTCATATGAATTTTTTGCCCTTTGTATATATATTCTTTGGTGAGGTGGTCTGTTAAGGTTTTGGCCCACTTTTAAATCAGGCTCTTTGTTTTCTGTAATCTTGAGGTTTATGAATTCTTTGTATATTTTAGATAATAGTCCTTCAGATATGTGTTTTGCAAATATTTTCTCTGTGACTTATCTTTTCATTTACTTGACAGTGTCTTTCACAAAGCAGAATTTTGTTTTTATTTTAATAAAGTCCACTTTGTCAGTTCTTTCTTTTATGGATCATGTCTTTGGTGTTCTATGTATTTTAATAAAGTCCACTTTGTCAGTTCTTTCTTTTATGGATCATGTCTTTGGTGTTTTATGTGAAAAATCATCACCAAACCCAAGCTATCTAGATTTTTTTTGTATCTTATTATTCCCCTATTTTTTGCGGTCTTTTAAGAGCTATTTTATAGTTTTGCATTTCATATTTAGGTCTGTGATCCATTTTGTGTGTTAATTTTTATAAAAGGTGTAAAGTTTGTAACTAGGTTCATCTTTTTGCATGTGTATTTCCTTCTTCAGCTTTACTATACATTTTACTGAGGATAGCGGATAGTAATAATAATAGCTAACATCTATTGATGTTTGCAAATGCTGTAGGTGCAGGCAACGTTTAAGAGCTTTCGTGTTTTAAGCTCATTTGATTGTTATGACAACCCCCTGAGTAGTCAATATTATTTACATTTTATAGAAGAGAAAACTGATTTTCAAGAAACTAAATAGTTTGCTCAAGGACACAGAGGCAGGCCATTGAAGGAGCCAGGTTTTAAAGCCAGAGCACACTCTGCTATTCATATACCTATAAAATAACTATGCTATTATGATATTCGACAATAAACACCTTGTTTTAAGATTATAGATCTAAATAACAATTGGAAAAGGTAAGGGCAGTAGTCTTGACTAGAGAAAAAGACATGTTTTTAAATTTTTTAAATGTTTATTTACTTTTGAGAGGGAGAGAGAGAAAGGGAGAGGGGCAGAGAGAGAGAGAGGGAGAAACAGAATCTCAAGCAGGCTTCAGGCTCCAAGCTGTCAGCACTGAGCCCAGTGAGGGGCTCGAACTCAGGAACTGCGAGATAATGACCTAAGCCCAAGAGGGATGCGTAACCGACTGAACCCAGTGCCCCTAGACATGTTTTTAAGATAGAGAATGTCTCATCACTATGTGTATTACATTGACTGAAATATTTGGATTTTTTGGATCAATGTGTATTACACATGCCTTAAAGTAAATCTGAAGAAATCTCTCTCCTTAGACTTGAAATGGTAGGCAGTAAGTAGATGGAAGTATTTGCCCTCGTAGTTTGTGGATTGATATTTTAAATTGTGGTATGATTAATTATGACTCATCAAAAATAATTGGTGATAGATGGTATCCAGATTTATGATGATGCTCACTTTGTAATGTATATAAATGTTGAATCACTGTGTTGTATACCTGGAACTAATATAATATTTTATGTGAAACTGTACTTCAATAAAAAATAACAATAATTGGAAGAAGTTTGCTCATATTATGTAACTGATTAAATATCACACACCAGGGAAATTTATGACAAATCATTCGTATTTATTTATATTTTAATTTTTTTAAGTTTATTTTTGAGAGAGAGAGAGAGCAAGTGGGGAAGGGGCAGGAGGAGAGGGAGACAGAATCCGAAGCAGGCTTCAAGCTCTGAGCTGTCAGCACATGGAGTCCCATGTGGGGGTTGAACTCACGAACCGTGAGATCATGACCTGAACCAAAGTCAGACGCTTAACTGACTAAACAAACCACCCATGCTCCCCAAATCATTCTTATTTACAACCATCATACATTGGTGATATTCAGGATTGTAATCTGCATAGCCTACAATGGTTTCCTAGTTTTCAAAGGGAACTTTAAACTTTTCACACAGACAAGCTGGAGACAAGAATTCATACTTTGGATACTTTAGCTCCATCACCTTACATCTGTTTTGTCTAACTCATAACCAAAAATTCACTCATGTAAATTTAGTCTTCCAGGTAAAATAGTATAATAACAAATACATGGGTTACACAGGCCACACCAGATGTTTATAGGCTGGTGCTCACATAGTTTGTGCACAGAGAACATCGTAAAGCTCAGGGTTATAAATCTTCATTTATACCTTCTCTGGAGCAGAAGTTTTCATTTTTCTAGCAAACTGCCCAACCTATCACTAAGATCTGTCACATTTTCCTTTATGACATTTCTTATAGCTAATAATTTCTGCCAGTTTTCTGTCACTTGAATTACTGCAACCTGATCCTCATGATGTGCCCTAAAAGCAGCCCTTGACGTTATCATTTAATTTCTTCTTCAGCCAAGAGTGAGTTTACCATAATGTCTTACAATCACACAACACTTTATTTATGGATATGAGACAACGTTTTCACCCTCATATTTCCCCTTCATAAATGTTGCTCTTTGGATTACACTAATTAAACCACCCAAAAAAGTGCTCCTGATGTAACTGGCTCCAGACTAGGGAGTTCTCTGGACTGTTCTTGGCAGTTCTTGGTAACACCAGATGCTAAATAAAAAGCTGGTAGTCAAAGCTGGACATAAGATGCTGTAAGAAAAGTGTGCTGTGTATCAGACTCAGAATATGATTATTCTGCCATGTTTCACTCCATCTAAAAGGAGGGGAAAAACAAAACAAAACTCAACAATTATCTTGGAGTCAACCGCAGTCTGAACATATGCATTTTAAATAAACTAAATGTGGATTTGCTGATAAAAAAAAATCATTTTCGAGACATTTTTTTCTTCTAGCGTATGTGTAAAGCAGAAATTTACATAGCTAAATTTAGCTAGGTTGAACCATATGAAATTGCTATTTTAGTAAGGCAAACACGGTCAAATATTGGCAATTTCCTACAATTCTGCTTAAAACTCAGGTTGTAAAATATAATGACCTTAATTTTTATTGAGAATAACGAGAAACATCGTCATGCAAGCAGACAACAAAAATAGCAAGACACAGCATTTAATGTCCTATAATTTATCTCACTTGTCTGGATAAAGTGTCATGCATTACCTTAATTTTCAGCTACTGCTTATATCTCACACTCTCTAGAAGACTGCCACACAGCAGATTAAAAAGTGGCAATATAAATTACAACTTCTGGTATCTAACATTGTGGTTTCCAAACACTGTGCTGACAAATGATGAGAGTATTATGAACTCTCCAGTTCAATAATCCAATATTCCACCAGTAGTTAGCAAAAGTAGTGTGAAATAAAACAAATTCTGAAATAAATGCCAAGGTTAAAAATACTGCTTCAAAGTCTATAAACTTATTACATGCTATTATAAAGTGCCAACAGTTTTCCATTCCTAGTACTTTCGTTTTACTTTAAATCGATTGGAATTACCACATTAAATCTATGTCTTTGAGAGCTCAGCATGGGAATAAGAAGTCAGATTCTACACAATATGGCCAGAAAACTCACAGTATAATTATTTTTTCTTATCATTCTAAGGTCTTTCCTCAAATCCACATGTATTTAAGGAACACACTATTTTCAAAGCACCACGTGTGTGCTATGAAGAAAACAAAGATTAAAAAACTTCTTTTTCCCTCAAAGAATTTACATTCTAACTTTAGAGACAAGATAGGAACATTTATGTGTTTTTTAAAAATAAATTTACTTTAAGTGACATGTTAAGATAGCAAAATACAAGAGGCATCACACAGCAGTATGTGATTGTCAGATGTATATAGTATAAATGGTAATTCATACGAGAATTCAGAAGCAGAAAAGATCTTTTCAGACTTGGTCCAGAAGAGGTTTGCCAGTGAAGTGGGATTTGTGCTTCCTTTAATAAAACATCACTGGTGTTTAGAGGAGGGAAAGGGGAGAGAGGTTGCTTTTATCCTGGATGCCAGGGGCTTGGGCTGGGTAGATATTAGAAATGAGAGTACATAGAAATAGTCATTCCCAACTGGGTTCCAATGGGACATCACCACTACTTTCAAGTTCACCATTGTTTCTTATCATAATTTTTGTTACTTAGAAACTTTATTACTCATTATCATCATCCACTTATTTATCACTATGTCAGCTTTTATTTATCAATAATTCTTTGATGTCTTCTCAAAATTCCAATTGATTATCATTTATTTTAGGTTGCTTGGGAAAAAACACATACCAGAATATTTATAGCAGCTGCTTAGGATGGCTAGAAATGTAAGTGCCACATATTTGGGAATAAGAGAGCTCTGTTTTATTCACTTCACAATGGAGTCTATGAGAAGTGTCTCTAAATTTGGAATGTCTTCCATTTCCAGTTTATTACAGATTTATATAGAAACATGTTCTAAGGTTTACTTCTTCTCAACCTATAAAGAAACACGATGAAAGAATTTGAATGAAGCGAAATTAAGACACTGTCTCCCCATTTTCTGTATTTTCACTTTTGCCCCCAATCAGAGTTAGTGACACCACACTCAACGACCAGTTCTGACAAAAGACAGGAGAAATTTAAGCTGACTACCTTCTTGAAATTTGGAGTGACACTTAATTGTTTATTACCTTCTACTCAAAATGATGCTAGGTCAATTTATCAGAAATCACTACATCTGTAATTTAATTTTCCAGTGGAACAATATATCAAATGACCATTTTTCTTCTTTTGCCAATATTACCAATATACTAGAAACTTGCTTTTTTTCACTATGTAAATGTGCATGACATTCGTATTGGATGTGCAGTTTTTAGATAGATTTTAATTTATGAGAAGATCATAACATTTTTAGGATTGTTTAATTGACCTTTGCCCTGATTTTCTGCTGCTTCTGCAGCTGTTGAAGCTTGAGAAGTTGGATAGAAATGGGAAGCAATTTGCTGAAGGAGAAAGAAATGACTCTGAGTGCTAAGTACAGTCTGGGCTACTGAGCTGAGAAACAAAGGCAGTGAAGTAGGAAATTAGGAGCCAGAAAACAGAAGGATGGGACAGTGGAAAAAGAAGACAGAGCGATTGAGAAAAAAGGTAGGGAAAGGGAGAAGAAAGAAGAGAGATCATCATGGGAAATGGGGAATTTTGTGGGACTAGGAGACAATAGCAATAGAGAAGAAAGAAGAATAAAGAAACTTTAGGAGCAAAGAGAGGAGAGACTGAGCAGGGGAAAGAACTTGACAGGCAGAAAGGAGAGATAATAAGGTTGAGGAGAGGAAATGAGTGGTGAGGAATGGGTGGTTGAAAGGACAAAGAGAACATAGACTAAGGGAAGGGTGAAAAACCTGTGTGCAAGTTGCCCAAAGCAAACTAAGTCCTAATAATCCATCATATAAGTTGCTATAAACATTATAAATATTTAGAAGAAAAGAGGTGTTGGTAAATTGTTAACTTTGGTAAATTCTTCATGTTTGTCCCTCAGCACAATGTAGTAATTCATCATTGGGCAAAATGGCTGACTTTCATGAAAACATCCTTGGGAATTTATTTCAGAAATGAACACATTTCAGGGGCACTTGAAAGGCTTAGTCAGTTAAGTGTCTGACTCTTGATTTCGCACAGGTCATGATCTCATGGTACATGAGTTTGAGCCCCATGTCGGGCTCTGAGCTGACAGTATGGAGCCTTCTCTCTCCTTCTCTCTCTGCCCCTCCTCCATCTCAAAATAAACAAACATTAAAAAAAAAAGAAAACACATTTCATTACAAACTTTGAATATCATTGTTTGAATAGCATGTGATTTGAATGCCAGTGAGAATTTTCATTCATCAGATGTCCTACTGTCATGCAGACTGTGTTTTTCCCCCTTGTTTTATTCCATCGTGACCCACCCATTTCTTAAGACATGGCCGTAAGGAATAATATTGAATATTAAATACTCTGATATCCTTTTGGCTTATTTACAACAAAGTTTTATATTGACAGACCCCCAATCTGCCTTAGTTCTGCCAAAAACTCTGAAATGTCTGAGATTTTACTCTTGTTAGCTAACAAATTAGCCTATCACAATCTCATGAGGGCCAGTTGAAAAACAAGACTCCCTTGGGGGGAGACAAAGGACAGTTTATTACTCATACCAAAAAGCAGTAGCCACAGTATCAGCATTTCTGGGCTGGATCCCCAAGCCCCAGTTATTACAAGGTGATATGAAGAGAGACACATGACACAAGTCCATGGGTTGCGTTACAGGAAAGGAACCCCAAGCTTAGAGAACTGGGATCTTTTGTGATAGGTAGTGACCATGCTTGCCCGCTGCTTCAGAAAGAAGCATTTTTATTGTCCTAGATAGTAAGCTTGGCTTCTCTTTGCTCTGGAGAGATAGTATTTCTATCTTCCAAGGTACCATGCAGACATCCTTGAAACAATAGTCCAGAACAAAGAGCAGAGTCTCACTGGTAAGATGTGTGGAAAAACTAAGAGACATATGAGAATCACTTCTTAACAGGTTGGTGCACATCTGCTTCGAGCTGTATATGTTAGATTGTTCTGAAACTTGTTTTACAAGTTAGGATATTTTTTTTATTCATTTTTGAGAGACAGAGAGACAAAGTGTGAGAGGGGGAGGCACAGAGAGAGAAGGAGGCACAGAATCCAAAGCAGGCTCCAGGCTCTGAACTGTCAGCACAGAGCCTGATGCGGGGCTAGAACCCATGAACCGTGAGATCATGACATGAGCCGAAGTCAGGGACCGTAACCAACTGAGCCACCCAGGTGCCCCTACAAGTTAGGATATTTGATTAATAATTCAACTACCTTATATATACCTTGATTTCAAGTTTCTTTCTATTATTCCTCCATGTGATTTCATTGGGGAAAAATAAAAGCCAAACTGCCATGATAAACATGAATTTAATCCATCTGCTGTAACTATTTTTCCTCACAAATAGAAACACTGATTATCTCCCAAAGCTTCAAACCAAGCTCCGGATCTAGGGCCAGCTCTGTCCCATGTGAGAACTCAACTGACTCCATATTGATCTAATCTTGCTACAAACTTTTTGTTCCCTGGGACATCTGCCTTGATCACTGTACCAGCAGATCTCTTCTCTCAGGCTGGGGTCTTGTTTTGTTCCTCCAAATGTCCCAAGAACCTAAGTCCTGATCTTAGCCCCAGCCCAGCCTCTGGGCCTTCCCCCCAGCTGTGAGACCTTTGTCACTGACTGGGTTGCCACCCTTGTCATCACATTTTTCCTGCTGCCACCCTTCCTTATTCTGTGTCCCAACCTTTCATTTGGGCACTAACTAAATTCTCTGGCAAGATATTCTTGATATTAATCATCTATTTGAAGAACCACCTTATTATTAATCATTTAACCCCCATTTATTTATTCATCCTATAGCTCCTGCAAGACTACTAAGTTTGCGGATCTGGGACAGATCGTGAGTTTGCAGTGGACTCCCCAGATACTGCACCTGACTGGTGATTACCTGACTAGTACTGTCTGTTGGCTACTCCTGGGAATATCTCAAGCTTCTGCCTGACCAGTATGTACGTTCCCAGTCTGGCTCCAGGCATAGCGTTCATTCTGAGAATCATCATGCTTTGTAAGTACAAGATCCTCACTTAAGTTGCCAATATCTGCTATAATTTTCATTTTGAAAGAATTTCGGAACATTTTAGTAGCACTGGATGTTGTAGCTGTCAGCACAGTAGGTTTATCATAAATTTTAAATTAGATACTGTGATATCATTGGCCATAGTTTGTTCATTTCACAGTAGTTAACGTGTCATCACCTACACAATCTAGTATTTTCATCTCAACAGTCCAATATTTTGTTTCCAATAGGAAGGTCTTTGAATATTTTGAATTTTGTTAATTTTAGCTTAAACTGTCATTTAGGCTTCATTCATTCTTGAAAGTTTTCCACAAATGAACTTTACATATTCACAGCCCCAGGGTCTCCTCTTGTCTAAAAAACAGCGCTGTACAGCTGTCTAACCCAAGACCGTTGTTTCTTCCCTTCTCGGGTTGTATATTTATACATTTAAATGTGTATGTGAGTGTGTGTGTGTGTGTGTGTGTGTGTGTGTGTGTGTGTGTGGTTCCCTCTGATGTGGGCTATTATGGTTCACTGCTAATGAAGGGTTCTTTGATTTCTAATCATCTTTAAAGGAGGGGAAAAAAGATGTATTGGAACATTGATGGTTTGTAGAAATTTTGAGCCCCAAATAGAGCAAAATGCTAGAGGAATATAAACACACTAATAAATAGCATAATATGCAACAGTATAGTCAATATATATCTAGCATGCTGTGAATAATTTATCCTCTTATATACTGAGGTATCTAACCTATATAGCTAATGATTAAGGGGCTAAAATCTTCAGCACATGAATCACAAGTCAAAATAATTCAGTTTACTAGGCATAGAAAATGGCAAAGTTCACAATAACCTCATGGTGTCAATTTAATTCTGCCAGAAAACACAAAGCCGAATAAATCAGGAGATGTGACTTTAATGTCAATTAGTCTTTTTTTCTATCAAATGGAATCATCTCTCAGTCTTAAATTCTAACCAGGTTAAAAGGCATTGTCCAAATTTTATTTCCAAGAGGCTGCAAACCCTTATGATGGATGATCATGCAGAGGAAGTAGTTTGTCTTGAATTATGCAGTTCCACACTCACAGGAAACCCTTTTCTGATTAAACTTCTGTTACCCTTGGACTCTTCCAACAGAAACAACGATGATTTATATGTAGAAACCACTACTCCTGATCCTTTCCATTTTTTTTCCTCTTTCATGAATTTTAGTTACTTACCTCAAATCTTTTGAGAAATGTTGAAGTATGAGTAGATGAGTGGGTGAATAGGTACTGAGAATAGATGATAATAGGATAGATGATAGGTAGATACATACATACATATGTACATAGACAGATGCCCAGCACTACTTATTAAAAAATATATCCTTCCTCACTTACCTGCCAAGCTACTTCTGTCAAAAGTCCATATTTGGGCATTCTTTCTGGGCTTTCTATGGTGCTCCATTGCTCTATTTATCTACCTGTCTTAATTACTACAATTTACTACAAATATTTGGTGGAGCAAATGTTTTCACCATTTACTTTTTCATATGTGTATTCTCCATTCTTGACCTGTTGTACTTACATGTACATTTTAGAATCTGTCTTCCAAGTTCTACTGAAAACAAAACAAAATGAAGAACCCTACTGAGATTTTCTTGGAATTACATTCAAGCTCCAAACCATTATTGTTTTCAAACTCATATTCATGACATATCTCTGTATACTTCAGTAATTCATTTTAGTAATTTTACTTCAGTAATATATTTCAGTAATTTTTTTATAGTTTCCATGTTGGTGGCTTTGCATACCTTTTGAAAAATTTGTTCTTAGACATGGGATAGTTTTCAACTATTTGAATGATATCTTTAAAATTTGTCTTTCCTTTAAAAAAATTTTTTTTAATGTTTCTATTTTGAGAGCGAGAGACAGAGACAGAGCGTGAGCAGGGGAGGTGCAGAGAGAGACAGACTGAATCTGAAGCAGGCTCCAGGCTCTGAGCCCGATGTGGGGCTTGAACTAGTGATCTGTGAGATCATGACCTGAGCCAAAGTTGGACACCCAACGGACTGAGCCATCTAGGCACCCCTAAAATTTTATTTTCTATTTTTTGTTGATGTATAGAGATCAGATTGATTTTTAATATAATTTATTGTCAAATTGGCTTCCATACTACACCCAGTGCTCATCTCAACAAGTGCCCTCCTCAATGTCCATCACCCACTTTCCTCTCTCCCCCACGCCCCATCAACCCTCAATTTGTTCTTTGTACTTAAGAATCTCTTATGGTTTGCCTCCCTCCCTCTCTGTTTGTAATTTTTTCCCCCTTCCCTTCCCCCATGGTCTTCTGTTAAGTTTCTCAAGATCCACATATGAGTGAAAACATATGGTGTCTGTCTTTCTCTGACTTATTTCACTTAGCATAGTACCCTCCAGTTCCCTCTGCGTTGCTGCAAATGGCAAGATTTCATTCTTTCTCACTGTCAAGTAGTATTCCATTGTATATGTAAACCACATCTTCTTTATCCATTCATCAATTGATGGACATTTAGGTTCTTTCTATAATTTGGCTATTGTTGAAAGCACTGCTATAGACATTGGGGTGCATGTGCCCCTATGCATCAGCACTCCTGTATCCTTTGGGTAAATTCCTAGCAGTGCTGTTGCTGGGTCATAGAATAGTTCTATTTTTAGTTATTTGAGAAACCTCCACACTGTTTTCCAGAGTGGCTGCACTAGTTTGCATTTCCACCAACAGTGAAGAGGGTTCCCGTTTCTCCACACCGTCGCCAGCATCTGTAGTCTCATGATTTGTTCATTTTAGCCACTCTGACTGGTGTGAGGTGTTATCTCAGTGTGGTTTTGATTTGTATTTCCCTGAAGAGGAGTGACATTGAGCATTGTTTCATGTGTCTGTTGGCCATCTGGATGTCTTCTTTGGAAAAGTGTCCAAAGAAGAATTCATGTCTGGAATTCATGTCTTCTGCCCATTTCTTCACTGGATTATTTGCTTTTCAGTGTTAAGTTTGGTGATTTTTTTAAATAGATTTTGGACACTAGCCCTTTATTCGATATGTCATTTGCAAACATCTTTTCCAATTCTGTCAGTTGCCTCTTAGTTTTTTGATTGTTTTCTTTTCCAGTCCAGAAGCTTTTTATCTTGATGAGATCCCAATAGTTCATTTTTGCTTTTAGTTCCTTTACCTTTGGAGATGTGTCAAGCAAGAAATTGCTGCGGCTAAGGTCAAAGAGGTTGTTGCCTGCTTTCTCTTCTAGGGTTTTGATGGTTTCCTGTCTCCTATTCAGGTCTTTCATCCATTTTGAATTTATTTTTGTATATGGTTTAAGAAAGTGGTCCAGGTTCATTATTCTGCATGTTGCTGTCCAGTTCTCCCAGCACCGTTTGTTAAAGAGACTGTCTTTTTTCCATTGGATGCTCTTTCTTGCTTTGTCAAAGATTAGTTGGCCATACATTTGTGGGTCCAATTCTGAGTTGTCTATTCTATTCCATTGGTCTATGTGTCTGTTTTTGTGCCAATACCATGCTGTCTTGATGACAGCTTTGTAGTAGAGGCTGAAGTCTGGGATTGTGATGCCTCCTACTTTGGTTTTCTTCTTCAATATAACTTAGGCTATTCGGGGTCTTTTGTGGCTCCATACAACCACATTGATTTTTTAAAATAATTCACTTTAAATCCAAACATTTTCTAAACTTATTAATTATAATAATTAATGGAGCTTCTGATTTTCTATTTAAATAATTTTATTAACTAAAAATAATGTCATTTTTGTTTCTTACTTTACACTCTTTTTTCCCCTTCTAGTCAACTGGCTACCATTCCAAAATAGTGTTGTCTAGGTATGATAAAAGATGAACTGATCTTAAAGGAAAGAGTTCAACATTTCAACACTAAGTGTATTATTTATTGTAAGTTCATTGTAGACACCAAGTATCTGCTCTGGTTTGCTTCCTGGTTCTTTTAAAAAGGATATCAAGGGGCGCCTGGATGGTGCAGTTGGTTAAGCGTCTGACTTCAGCCAGGTCACGATCTCGCGGTCCGTGAGTTCGAGCCCCACGTCAAGCTCTGGGCTGATGGCTCAGAGCCTGGAGCCTGTTTCCGATTCTGTGTCTCCCTCTCTCTCTGCCCCTCCCCCATTCATGCTCTGTCTCTCTCTGTCCCAAAAATAAATAAACGTTGAAAAAAAACATATAAAAAATAAAAAGGATATCAAGTTTTATCAGTGCATTTTCTGTATCGACATTACTCCAGTAATGTTGGGAATTTCATTAATTGATTGTTAAACTAATAATGAAATCCTGGAAGAAATTTAGCTTTGTCACAATATATTATCCTTGTTTGAAGATTGAGATTCTGTTTGTTAATACTTTGTTTAGAAATTTCATCTCAGTTTATGAACAAGATTGACCTATAATTTACCTTTCTTGTAATGTTCTTACAAGGTTTTGGTATAAAGTTACACTACTTTTGACATACAAAGGGAGTATTCCAAATTTTTCTGTCCTCTTGAATAGTAGAACTCACTAGTTGAGCGAATTAGGCCTAGCACTTACTTACTAGACTAATTTTTGAGAATTTTTTCATTACTGATTATATTTATTTAATGGCTTAGAATTGTCCAGGTCTCTCTTTTTTCCAGAATAATTTTTTGACAAATTATGTTTTTCTAAGAGTTTTAAAATTTCACATACATTTTAAAATTTGTTGGTATTTTATTAAATAAAGCAGTCATCATTTGCTTAATTGCAATACCAGTAATGTTGTACTTTTCTCACAGCTGATGTTGACCATTTGTTTCTTGTCTTTTTTGTCTGTTTGTTCTCACCAGAGGTTTGTCAGTTTTGTTGGTCTTAAAAAAAAAAGACTTTTGGCATTGTTCATTCTCTCTATAACCTCTGCCTTATATTTAATATATTTTCCCTTCCACTATCTGAGAACCTGGATGGGCTATGTCTAGAATTAATCATTACATCTTTTTTGAAAAAAATATAAATTGGGTGCCTGGCTGGCTCAGTCAGTAGAGCATGTGACTCTTTTATTTTTTAAATTTTTATTTATTTTTGAAGTATAGAGAGTCAGAGTGTGAGCAGGAGAGGAGCAGAGAGAAAGGGAGACACAGAATCCAAAGCAGGCTCGAGGCTCTGAGCTGTCAGCACAGAGCCTGACGCGGGGCTTGAACTCACAAAGTATGAGATCACAACCTGAGACGAAGTTGGACCCTTAAGTGACTGAGCCATCCAGGTGCCCCTAGAGCATGTGACTCGATCTATGGGTCATGAGTTCAAGCCCTACGTTGGTATGGAACCTACTTAATAAATTAATAAAATAAATAAAAATCAATTTCAGGTAGATTTTCTCATTTGAAACAGAAGAAGTCAAAGAGAGAGAGAGAGAGAGAGAGAGAGAGAGAGAGAGAGAGAGAGGGCACAAACCAGGGAGAGGGGCAGTGTGACACAGGTCTTAATACCACAACTGTGAGATCATGACCTGAGCTGAAATCTAGTCAGCCACTCAACCAACTGAGCCATCCAGGTTCCTTAAAGCTGAATAAGTCCTGATACAGTAAGTAAAAAGTATGCCATTTATAATGGCAAACTTTAAAATGGCATTAAAAATGAGCATTGACATCGTGCTCTACACTTTACAAAAGTGCTTTGATATACATTTAATCTCAAGCAATCCTTATAGAAACTTAGTAATGTAATCCTTATAACTCATTTTAGAATTATAATTGAGGTGTACAAATTTTTCCAGGCCTCATTATTGCTAAATGATACAGCAGAAACTTGGATTCCTGGCTTCAAAAATTATGCTATTTCCAAAATAATATGGACTGTTAGATTATTAAGCGTATTTTCACTTTACATTTTATTGAATTACTTGTTGTTGTTATTGTTTCTTATAATATTATTATTATCTGTCTTCCATGACCTGTTGTGAACTTGTTTTGGCAAAAAGTTCTCCAGCAGTACAGGGCCTAGTGCCTTCTAATTCTTTGTTCTGATTGTTACCATAAATCCTATTCATATAGTCTCCTTCCATGATCTGTCAACATTCATTTGATTGGAATAAAACTGCTATAATATTCCTCTAGGAACCTCCCAAATATTAGCTCCAAATCCTAATCTTTTAAAGCAGTGTAACTCTTTCAGTTTGGCTAGATTTTAGTCTCCAGGACACATATTTTTGTTTTCTGTAGAAGTGTCTTTAAAATATTTTGGAATATGTGGTTAATTTCTGAATGCACATTACCATTCTTTCTAGCACCCTGTGTTCCTGTGGCAATGCATGTAAAGGCATGTGTTGTCTGAGAAACTGTCATCATCACCATCTATTCTAAAAAGAAAAACTGAGGCCTCTTCTTTTTTACATGTGCACAATTTTTACAGCTTTAAACAGATGATGGATGTTAAATACTTCCCTGCAGAATGAATGTAGTTTAATAACACCACTGATTTCACGAGAAAGTCAACTCTTGGTTTTACCCAGCAGGTTGTTCTCACTTCCCTTTATGAAACAACAGGTAATGTTACTTTCAAGCTTACCAGTGTATTATAAATGCTTTCTCAATGACCTCTTTGGTTTATTTCACTGGTTCTCTGGTTATCCTTGCTAAACAAAGTGCTTGGATCCCAGCAGTGAAGCCCTTTGAGACCTCCTTAACCATTGCCCCTAACATTAAGGAAAGGACCCCAAAGGGTAAACTGCTTGGCATCCACATGAGAGACAAGCTGTTGACTGGCATCAGTGAGAGATATTAGGGATTAATTGAGCAGAGGATCAGAATGGGAAACTAGAATTCTGGCTCTGTCTTCATCATCTCTCACAGTGTGGCGTCATTATATCCAAAATGAAAGTTAAAAGGCTGTTCCTATTAAAAATAAATGAAGTAGATCATTGGAGTGTTTTATATAGAAAGAAAAGGATGGTGAAGTGTGACGGAACAGTTGTGTTGAGAGTTCAGGCCTTCTTTTGAACATGCACAAGAACATGTGTTCTAACATCACTTGAATATAGAATCTACAAGGGTCGCATGGCCATCGAGGAAGTGACATCCAGTGGACAAGTAAAAAGAGACTTAGGAGAGATAATACAGCACTTCAGAAAAATTACAGATTGGCTTGAAGCAACACTGCACCCCTGCTACCACTCATTCCCCTGCCACCAGCAAGACATTCACCCCCAAAACCTATGCATGCATTTCCCAGATTTATTTAACCTAAAATACTGAAATCTGTTGGACATTCAATAAACACACCTCATTGCTCTTTCCCTTACCCTCTTCAAATGCACTGCTACCAAATTTGAGGAAACGGACATGTTTTTGTCTGTTACATGTTTTAACACTCCCTTCTGGGAAGAAACTATATTTAGTTTCTGCTCATTGCAATTCTGTTTAAAGAAGTATTTTCAACATCAGGCTCTTTTGGATCTTGAATCAAATTCACCATCAAGAAGGCCTTATCATCATGGAGCAAAGTTAGGTCAGTGCCCAGGGGTGATTGATCATTCTTTCTGCCTCCAACTCTCCAAAAAACGCAGAAAATACTTTTCCCTAGCAAATGTTGTCATGTCAGTCAAAGGAGGGCAGTTTTAAAAGGGAGAGATGAGTAAACAAGTATCAAATGTATCAAAAGGATGAGTACTGGAAAGAGACCACTGAGTTTGCAACTAAGTAGATATAGGTGACTTTACCGTTGCAATTCAGTGATGGGACTGCCCCCAGGCTTGCCCAACTCCAATCCATTATCCAGTCATCGCCAGAATGATATTTCTAAATCTGACCACTTTATTCTCTAACTAAAAGTCTTCCATTGCCTTCCTAATTATTATACAGCATAGTTTATCTGTTCATAATATAGTATACCCACCTATCCTTCATTCTAAAGTCACCCTTCAAATACCAGTTTTTATTTTAAACTTTTCCTGGTCTAGCAGGTAGAATTGAAAACCCTCTTCTTTGTGCTATACTATCCCCAGAACTCATTTCTATCATACCACTGACAACATTCAATACAATTTACATATTTTCATGGTTGTCTTTCTTAGTAGACTTTGAGCTCCATGAGGGCAAACACAATGTCTAGGACATTGTAGAAACACAATACTTGATTGCTGAATGATAGGGACAGAGAGGGAGGAATAGAGAATAATGATGGGTGGGTTAATCTTAGAAAAAAGAAGACCTTCACCTCCAAACAGGAGGAAAGGAGAAGAAGTACTAACATAATAGGAAACAAATTAATGATATAATTTGGAAACCACCACCACCATCAAAAAAGAATCAATATCAGCTCCATATAAAACTAAACTGTACAGGAAAGGAATGGTATGTACAAATAAGATGACCTTGGAGCTGGTCTGAGCAACTATCATCCTGTGCTTATCTCCAGGGATGCCTGGAACCATGATAGCCTTGCTAGGATTGGAATAAATGTACTACCTAGGAATTTATAATGTACAGTTTGAATTCCAAAACTTCCTCAGTGGCACCCAATAGCAAGTAGTCTACATTGTTTATTGAGAATGGAGAGTGTTGGTTGGCACCTGGTTTAACCAGTTACATAGCCTTATTTTAGCTATTGACTGATAATTTATAAAAGATTCCTCAAGAAACTTGTGCCCAGTTGCTCTGACACAAAAGTGTCTTACCCATATCTCGGTGAGTCAATATCCAAAGACAAAGCACACCCTGTAAAATTGAGAAAGAACCATGAGGACTGTGCCTAGCAATCTCAAACCTCTCTGGTATTTACCTGTGCTTTCTTTTTCCTGCTGTACTATAGCCTTTAACTTTATCAAAGGTGCATATGAATACATACTGTGTAATCCTTACACTTCTCCATCCTTGTGTGATTAATGCAATTGGCACATCGTGTAGAGTATTAAAGTGACCTCTGAATCTAATTTAGATGATGGCTAAGGCTTTGGGAAGAAGAAAGATTGAGGAAAGGGAGATGCAAACCTTTGATGATAGCCTGACTCCCAGGCTACTTTGGCTTTGAGAACACGCAAATGCTATTATCACTCATGGTAGGAAAAACATGTCACTAGAACTTGGAGGTGGTAGATGCTGAACAAAGGGAGATAGTTAACCAACCACTTAAAAAAGAAATTCAGGTAGAGAGGAAGTCAGCCAGAAATTTTGTAATTTGGGTTACTTTGAAAAAATGAAAGTAGCAGAAAGAACTGAGGAGTCCATGTCCACCAGATTATGGTTGGTGATCCTAAAGAGAATGGACAGCATGCCAAACAAGAATTGAGCAGATATTTCTTTTGATTAGAATGTGACTTAGTCTAAATGAGAATCACTGTAAAAAAAACCACACAGGTTGCACGGGAAAGGAATCAAAGAAAACAAAACACAATTATTCATTTTTGGAGCAATATAAATAGTTCCCTGGCAAGTGTCTACTAAAATGAATTTTATACATTCAGATCCAAGGAGCTATTTCTCTTTTATTTTAATTTTGACATTTTAATTTAAATTCTAGTTAGGTAACATACAGTGGTTTCAGCAGTAGAATTCAGTGATTCATCACTTATGTACACTGCCCAATGCTCATCACAAGTGCCCTCCTTAATACCCATCGCTGATCTAGCCCATCCCACACCCACCTCCTTCCATCAACCCTCAGTTTGTTCTCTATCTTTAAGAGTTTTTTATGGTTTATTTCCCTCTCTCCATTTTCTTTTTCCCCCCTCCTATATGTTCATCTGTTTGTTTCTTAAATTCCACATATGAGCAAAATCATGTGGTAGTTGTGTTTCAAAGAAACTATTTCTCTTGTGTTAGGTACTGCTGACTGGAAGAGTATATTTGGTCTTACTCAGGATCCTTAATTAGTTCCAGCTTTTACAGAAATGTATTTAGAAGGTCAGACTCATTCTATAGAGCTGGATAAAGACAAGATATATAAAACATACCTATAGTGGGGAAATTAGATAGTAAATGAAATACTTTTGGATACCAAATGAAATAATCTTTCTGAAGCTTTATGAAATGTTGAAAATACTAGCAGCTTTAGATTGTTCATATGATGATACTAGTGTATCTCCTAATTTTTATGCCTTTGACTTAAATGATGAGTTTCTAAATATTTAGGGTACTTCATTCTACTGATGGACGAGCAGGATTATGTACAAGAAGCTGCAATTGACCTCGTGGTTCATTTACTATGAGTAGGGTTGAATGATGAAAAAGATTAGAATTATTCAGAAGAAAGAAAAAAAACCTCAAGACATTTTAATTGAGTGGGGGTGTTTACATGGTTAATTTAAGAGGGTATGGAAAAGGAGGAGATAGATGAAATAGCTAAAATTTTAATGGATCACTATAAGACATTATGTGATCCAGCTGCTTTACCAACTCC
The DNA here is from genome assembly GCF_022837055.1 of Prionailurus viverrinus. Classification (NCBI taxonomy): domain Eukaryota; kingdom Metazoa; phylum Chordata; class Mammalia; order Carnivora; family Felidae; genus Prionailurus; species Prionailurus viverrinus. The sequence goes on from NC_062568.1 coordinate 35,079,292, forward strand.
TCCATTTATCGTAGATTTCATGAATTTTAAAAACCTCATGATGACACAAAAGCAGAATCTGCAATCTCTTCCAAAGTAGTACTGTTTAAAACAGCCAGTGTTTAAAAAGATTATTCTAAATGACAAGATGGCCAGAGACAGTTAGCACAATGTCCCAGCAGAGAAACTAAGACCATTTGAATTGTCATGCAAAAAAAAAAATCCAAGGTGTTAAAGAAATTGCATTAAAATTTCTAGACACTGGTGCACAATATACAACTATGCTAATGAAAGGGTAAAGAGTAATGTGATTAAGTTAGCAGAATAAGATGAAATATTCAAAAATAAAAGTATAGTTCAAAGTAGAATTTAATGAATGCAAATTCTATAATTTTGTTGCATCCCTCCTCCCAGAATCATTATGATGTATGAATGAGGAAGTCTTACTTTATCTAAGCCATTGGGAAAAAGGATGTCATACAAAAATATGTTCTTCAGTCTCTTTTAACAGGGCAGGTTAGATGGGGAACTTTAGAACTACCTAAACCCACTCAAGTGCTAAATGTAAAACAATATAGGATACCTGAGAGGGGATGAAGAGAGAGGAAGGAACGTCAAGAAATTTCAGTTTTGATTAAAGATATGATAGACACAGGTGAATTAATATCCATAATTTTCTTATTTAATAGTCTAGGGTAGCATGTGAGAAAAGATGTTGGTTTCTGGAGGATAATTCTAGACTCTAGGGGACTGAATAAAGAGGGTCCTTCACTAGCATCAGCCATTCCCAATATGGTGTTAACAATTCAAGTTGTGCAACAAGCTAAGGGAGATTGGTATTCTTTGATCAGTTTGGCTAATGCTTTCTTGTAGACTCCTGTTTTGAAGAAAGTCAAAATTAAATTTGCATTCAGGTGAAACAGACTCCAGTGCACATTTACAGTGCTCCTTTGGGGATATTTAAATTATTCTGCTTATTATAATAACATGGTGAGAAGAAATGTTGATTTATTTCAATCAAAAAGTGCTGCTATTCATTACATCAATAGCATAATGTTGATATCTAAATATAAAAATCATACTAAGCAGGAATTCCAAATGTTGATTAATTATATAACCACCAGGGAGTAGCCAATTAACCCAACTAAAATATAGGGTCCAGAATAAATAATAAAATTTTGAATAATTACACGGGCTAGAACTACTAGCAGCATTTCTCAACCCACCACAATGAGTTATTGTCTCTCTAGCTCCAAAATTAAAACAAGAGGCACAAAGATTGCTTGGTTTCTGAAGAAATCACATACCACATCTGTATATTTTATTGGCTGCTATTACAATAACAAGGGGGAAAAACTGAATTTAAATAATGCTTTGAATGTCATCATGATCTCTTGAAGCTTCAGATGGCCATTGACCTAAACAATTCCACTCTGATGCACACATGATGTGAGAAATATAAGCATCTGGAAAACTCAAGCTGGCTAAAGCTGTTGGCAAAAGCCCATACTATCACCCAGTAATCATGAAATTTGAACTAGAATGTTACCTAAGCCTGCCTTATAAGCAGCATGGTTCACAGATTGTAGTTCAAGGATGGAGAGCCAAAACTCAGTCTAGAAGTTCACTGCATAAACACTGGTTGATCATTTCATTTTGACTAAAGAAGGAAAAACAACTCCACTCAATGGGAAGATTGCGGGGGGGGGGGTATTCCTTGAAGAGCTAGATAATAAAAATGATGTGGTATGAATTTATGTTATTTTTAGGAAGTGCCCAATAAATTGTCAGTATGGGCCAGGAAGTGGCTCTTAGATGACTAAAAGATTAGATTAACCCCAGTGGGGGGCGGATTTTAAGAAAAACTTTGTGGACTTCTAGAGGAAACATACGGAAGTGGGATAAGCTGATGCCCATTAAACACACACACACACACACACACACACACACACACACACACACATGCACACTTTACAGGGGCACCTGTTTAAGCCTCTGACTTCGGCTCACGTCATGATCTCACAGTCTATGGGTTCAAGCTCCACATTGGGCTCTGTGCTGACAGCTTAGAGCTTGGAGGCTGCTTCTGATTCTGTCTCACTCTCTGCCCCTCCCCACTTCACTCTCTGTCTGTCTGTCTCTCTATCTCAAAAATAAATATTTAAAAAATTAAAAAAAATAAAAGCCAAGTTCTGAATTTATAAAGTTACTAAAACTAAGTAAATACCCTGTTTGCTCTTTGAAAGTAGTTTCCTGGATGGTGACAGATACTAACTAGACTGTTTGTGGTGATCATTTTGCAATAAATATAAATATAAAATAATTATGTTGCACATCTGAAACTAATACAATGTATGTTTATTATATCTAATAAAAAGAAAAAAAAGAAGGAATGTAGTTTCTTAGGTATACAAAATGAGTTGTCATGGACACATTCAATCAATCAATCAGCAACAATAAAAAATAGATGTATCCCACTGTGTGTTCAAAAAGTGATTAACAATTATTCCATTTTATCACTAACATCAGAGACCAAAAGCAACTATGGAATGCCTGTTGAGAATGTCTAGGCCAGTTAATGGATTACATTAAGTCATCACACCTGAATCCAGGTGTATACTGATGTGTCTTGACCAAGAGAGACATTTATTAGAGATTTGAATATACATACCAAGTATCTGAAGCAAATGCCTCTAACACTATTAGAGGCCTAGAGAAAAAAAATACATACATAATGTCATTCCTGCCCCCCTCTTGATATATCATTGATGAAGGAACATATTTATCACAGGTGTAGTACAATAGCAGGCTAAGATACATCATGTATAATAGACTTATCATATAGTTTACCATGTACAAGTTTGTCAATTGAATAGAAATTAGAATGTACAATTAAAACATGTGTTACTAAAGGGATAACATCAGCAAGGTGGCGGAAATAGGAAACCCTGGATTCTACTTGCTTCCATGGACACACTGATTCAACAATACATGAAACAATTCCCCAATACATGAGATATCCAGAGACCAGTTGAGAGACTCCTGCAGCCCACACAATGAGGCCATTAGGTAAAGTTGGGACCCTTTTCCCATAATTTTTTCCATCTGGCATAGCACCACCAAATCAGGAGGAAACTTCCAGCTCCCAATTTCTCCATGGTGAGGGAAGGAGAGGACTGGACCATATATCCAACATTCTGAATTTTCTGATGGCTTCACATGAGACTGGTTTCTGTCTTGCCTGAATGTCAGAGTTGACAGGAAAGTGCCCCAGGTTATGAAACACTGAGAATAAAGGTGATAGCTTGGACTAGTGCCCATTCATTGGTCACAGCCCCCCACCTCCCACCTCCATTGTCTCAATGAATAACAAGCAGATGAAAATGCTTAAATATCAAATTCTCCCTAGGGAAAGAATTGTAGTAACCATCCAACATTCCAGTCACTCGGGGGCTGCCCAAGGGACTAACTTTATCACCTGTCTTGGAACCCTGACAGGACTGGCATACTCTAGATGCCTGGTGGGGCCACTGAGAACAAAGGTAACAATTTGGGCTAGTATGCACTCACTTCCAGAGCCTGCCAGAGCAGTACAGGATTAAGAAAACTCATATCTCCCAGCTTCTTTTTGTGGAGGGCAAGAGAAGACTGAAATGTACATCTAAACTTCAGTCTTTTGGGGACTGACCAAGGGAATGATTTCAGTCTCACCTGTCTCAGAGTACTGATAAAGTTCTGCATATTCTAGATGTCTGCGGGCTGTTGAGAACAACAACAAAAAGGGAACTGGGCCATATACTGCTGATCTAGCAGGACCCATGGTACAGCAGACAGGTGCCAAGGGTAGCAAAAGATTGTAAACTCCTGGAGAAAACAAACTGGCAGTCTCTCTGATTAGGGATTTACAGGTACACATCCAGAGAAGCCATATACACAGGAAAGGTTTGCGAAGCCCCCAGAGTTTCTAGCCAGGCTTATTGGTGAATAGTTTCCAGCCAGGCTTATTGGTGAATAGTTTCCCCTATGCCATGCCAATTGATAAAGTTGGGAGGGTTGGCTTATATTTCAGATATTCAGATACCAATACAAAGTGTCAAGGAACACTAAAAAGCAAAGAAACATAGTCCAAACAAAGAAACAAAATCAATATGCAGGTACCAACCCAAAGAAATAGAGGTATGTGGATTATTTGATAGAGAATTAAAAACAACCATCACAAAAATGTCAGAAAGCTCAGAAAAATTATCCATGAACAAAATGAGTATTTCAACAATAAGTTAAAAAATGTAAAAAATAAAATAAAAACTGGGAATGTTGGAGGTGAAGAATATAATGATTGAACTGAAAATTCACTAGAGGCATTCAACAACAGACTTGATCCAGCAGAAGAAAGAATCGGCAAAGCTAAAGACAGGTCATGTAAAATTATGCAGTCAGAGGAGCAAAAATAAAAAAGAAGTAAAAAGAACAAAAAACCTTAAGGGTTTTATAGGATACCAACAAATGGATGAATACACACATTAAAGGCATCCCAGAAGGTGAATGGAGAAAGGAGCAGAAAGCTTATTTAAAGAAAAAAAAAATGACTGAAAACTTTCCAAATCTGGGGAAGGAAATGGACCTCCAGATTCAAGAGCCCCCAAAATTTCCAAATATGATGAACCCAAAGATATTAGCACCAAAACATATTATAATCAAAGTGTTAAAACTCAAAGATAAAGAGAGAATTTTGAAATCAGCAGGAAAAAAGCAACTTACCTCATACAAGGGAACCCCCATAAGACTGTCAGTGAATTTCTCACTGGAAACTTTACTAAAGGCCAGAATGAAATGGGATGGTATATTCAAAATGTGGAAAGAAAAAAAAATCCTGCCATCCATGAATACTAAATCTGGCAAAACTCTCTTACAAAATTGAGGAAGAAATAATGACTTGGCCAGATAAACAAAAGCTGAAGGAATATGTACCAGTAGACCTGCCTGATAAGAAATGCTGAAGTAGTCCTTCAAGTTGAAAAGAAAGGACTCTAAACAGCAACATGAAAACATACAAAGGTTAAAAAAACAAAAAAACAAAAAACAAACCCTCATTACACAGGTGGAAAAAAAAACCTCATTAGTAAAACAAAAACAAATTGTAATACAATAATGGTAGTCCATAAATCACTTTTTAAAAAGGTTTATTATTTATTTGGAGAGAGAGAGAGACAGAGAGAATGAGTGGGGGAGAAATAGAGAAAGAGGGAGAGAGAGAATCCCAAGCAGGCTCCAAGTGGTTAGAACAGAGCCTGATGTGGGGCTTGATCTCATGAACCGTGAGATCGTGATGTGAACTGCAATCAAGAGTTGGATGCTTAACTGAGCCACCCGGGTGCCCTCATAAATCACTTTTATTTCTGGTATACAACTTAAATATCTATCAACAGATCAATTGTTAACTGTCACCTTAACTGGCATGGATATCCGGTTAAAAATTATATCTGGCTGTGTCTGCAAGGTGTTTTCCTAAATAAATTAGCGTATACATATTCATATACATTGAGTCTGTTTCTCTGGAGAATGCTGACCAATAAAATGGATAAAGAAAATGGCATCTATATGAAATAGTATTTAGCCTTAGTAAAGAAATCCTATCATATGCAACAATATGGATCAACCTTGGGAACATTATGCTAAGTGATATAAGCCAGTCACAGAAGTAAATACTGCCTGATTCCTTTTATATAAGGTACCTAAAGTAGACAAACTCGTAGAAACAGAAAGAGAATGATGGTTGCCAGAGGCTGTGGGGAGGGAAAAATGAGAAGTTGCTATTTAATGAGTAAAGTTTCAGTTATACAAGATTTGAAAAAGTTCTAGAAGTCTGTTCTCCAACATGGTGATTATAGTTAACAATAGTGTACAATTAAAAATTTGTTAAGGAGGTAGAACTCCTGTTATCCTTTTTTAACCAAAAATAAAATAAACGAACAAAAACATGTGCTTCCTAATTTGGAGGTGGGGTTAAGACAATGAAGAAATGACTTGTGATATCAAATGAATGATATATTCAATATGCATGGAAGTAAAACCACTATTGGATAGATTGTGAAAATGCTACTACTATTTTATATTTAACGAAGAGGAAATAGAGAAGTCTTTGGAACTTGTTTAAACATCTTACCATCTTTCTAATTTTTTCCCCCTGTGCTTGATCTTGTGGTGCCAGGACCTAGATTACATCTTATGAGTTCCAAAGTAGGTATTAGTTATTAAACATCACACAACTACAGTGTCTCTAAGTATTCTGTCTGAATTCTTTAAGGAATGATGGTATGAGCTGTTGTTATTTCTCCTCTCATATCTAAACTGGGAATCACAATTACTGCTTCTTTCCTACCTAATGGGCAACACAGTCCTATAAGTTTGTACATAGGCAGCACTACTCCATAGGACTGGGACTGGGCAACCCTGGCCAGCTCCATGTTGGCCAGCTGTAGAAGTTGCTCCTGTTGGTGAACCTGATAATCCTACCTCAGGAAGGAGATCTAGTTAAAAATGAATGATAAATAAATAGAAATAAGAGGAAATGATTACTGAGGGAAAGCAAACCTATACATGAATAATAGAAAAATGAAAAGTTAAATTCACCTTGGTACCTGTTGAGTTGGTGAAAGTAAAAGAATATTATTTCCAATCTGTAATAACAGATTCCCATAAGTTGAAGCTATTTTTCTCTAGAAGCTTCCCCCTCTTTTTGAAACTGAAGATCCATGATGGTCCCCACTGAATTTGAGAAGCAGCCAATCTGAAAAAAAAAAATGAAGTCATCTATGTGATGCATTTTCATAATGCTTATGACATCCTGTAGAAAAATGTTTGAAATTACCATTTTATAGAATACATCTATTAGAAAGAACAGACATCTTTTGAGAGGTAACATGCTTTTAACATGCCTTATAATCACCCAGACTTTCAAGTACAAGCTAGCAACATGCAGAGTTTATTCTGGTGATGGGAGCAATAGGGACAGTTGGTGGATCCAATTTTCAGAGACAATATTGAAATCTTCAGCGATATGTCAGTGGTAGTGTCTTCATGAGATTGTTCTGTGGAGTGTGAGTGAAGCCCTTTTGGAAATTCTGTGAACTGCATGGGTATTCTTTACTAAATTCTTTATTTGCTTAAGTTATCAGACTTGCTTTTATCACTTACAGTTAAAAGCCTAGAGTATTACCAAATCACATATTTAAAGTATGGAGTTGTTACAGAATAGGCCCTAAAGTGTGGAATTGGATAAATGCAGTACATGGCAGAATTTGGTAACTCCTTACTTTTTAGTAGAGGACACTGGTGAGTCTTACTATGCAACCATGAAACATTTGATTTGACAACTTCATGTACTTTAAGATGTAGGACTAAGGCTCAGACAGTTGCACAGGAGGCTAGAAAATAGGGAAAGTGGTAAGAAAATTCAGGATGTTAGAGTGCATTTGTTAGTTCATACAGTTTTCAGTAAGGTTGGTATGTAAGACAAAAAAAGAACAGTCTGCAGGTCACTAGTCTGGAAGTAGAAAGAGAAGGAAATGCAGATTTGCTAAGAGGAAAAATATCTGCCTGTGGCCTAAAAACTGAATTGATCCAGATACCCCCTCATTAGAGAATGGCAGGGTGGGATAATTGGAACAGAAGAAAAGAAGAGGATACTTAGCAGAAGAAAAAACTTTGAGGATTGTTGGACAATCTCTGCTGGATAAGGGGACAGTAGAAAGTCAAGATCAGATTCAGAGTGGGGCCTATCCAACCAAGGAAAGTGACTGAGTATCATAGGTAATGACTCTTGTATGTGCACCAATGGAGGCAAGATCTGGGCCATTTACTGCTTAACATCCCGAGGAGAAAATCCAAAGTAAAGTTGCAATTCCTTAACTCTAAAGCACCCCAGTTTTACTACATGGCTTCTTTAAGAATCAAACTCATTTGATCTTTGCTTAGGGTTTTGAAAAGTCTAGTATATGAAGAAAGTTAGCTGACCACAAAATTAAAGCTGAAAGAGGTACACAGCACAGTCATTAGGAGCTCAGTCTAGGAGCCAGACTTGGATCTCAAGCCATGTCTGACCCTGGGACAGTTACTTCTCTGCTTTCTCTAAGCTTCAGTTTCCTAATCTTTACATTAGGGCTTATCTCTTGGAGTTTATGTGAGAATTAAAAAAAGAAAGGAAGAACATAAACATCAAAGCATATTCCTAGGCACACAGTAAGTATTAGAAAACAATTATTATGGGTTCTTATTATAAAATATTTATATGGAAACTGAATTCTAAATTAAGTTTAATGGACTTAGTCAAAACTGTCATTTGGAAATTTTAAAAATACTTTCTTAACTGAAAGATTATATGATTATAACTTCTCAGCTATGGTTAATAACAAAAGATTCACAGTCAAACTCTGATTATTTAATGTTAAGGTTTTCATTATATAAATAAAAAATATAGGGACTTTACATATATAAGAAAGAACAAGGATAATAAAGGATTTGTCATACAGTAGGAAATATGGAAAGGAAAATATCCTACTATAGATGGCAAAATAAAACTAGATTGAGGGGTGCCTGGGTGGCTCAATTGGTTGAGCGTCTGATTCTTGATTTCAGCTCAGGTCATGATCTCACGGTCACGGGATCAAGCCCCATGCCCGGCTCTGCACTGAGCATGAAGCCTGCTTAAGATTCTCTCTCGTCCTCTGCCCCTCTCCCTGGCTCACATGCTCTAAAATAAAATAAAAATAAATTGTTATAAAAAAACTAGATTGAGAATCCCCTTGTCTCAGAGTTTAACAAACTTCACTAGAAAAGGAAAACTCAACCAATATAAGGCACCAACAGCAATAAACACACAAGACAAACTTGATGATGCAGACTTTGATCCTTACATAATTTAGTCTACTCTGTGTCCTGTTCTCATCACACCAATCCAAAATTGGCACTAGGACAAGAAAGAAGGTAAATAAACAAAATCCTAAAAATCCTTACTAACACAATCTCTGTGCCCCTTCCTTATCTCCATTGTAAAAAACTCAAGATTAGAGAGGAGGTTTCACTCCGGGAAAAAGTTAAGAGAATTCATCAAATGTGGATATTCCTCTCTATCACCACCTGCTCTCAGTAGAGCAAGATAAACGGTTAGAGATCCTTATTTTGGAACCTCCAGGCTTGGAGAAAAGCAGATGAGGAGGAAAATAGCCATAATCATATAAACACCAATAAACTGTGATTTAGGGGAACTGATGGAATAGAGAAAACAGACTTTTGAGGGAGCAAGAAGCTAATGGATAAATAGAGATTCGATGCAGGTTAAAACAATAATAAAAATAAAAAAGAAACTCTACATTCAACAACATAGAGGAATCTCATATACATAATAATGAGCTAAAGAAAAAATTCATTAAGAATACGCAGTTTAATTCCATGTTTTTCAGAAGTGCAGAAATAGTTTATTAGATACACACATTACAGATTTTTATTTTAAAGCAGAAAAATGTACCTTTATTTGCCTATATTTTAATGTAGGGTCATGAGTTTTTTTCCCCAATATGGACCTACAGACTGGTTAATTTTCAATTTTTTTCATCACTGATAATCTCCAAAGAGAAACAAAAACGTCAAAACAACTGTGAAGCAGAGTGCAGAATCCTTCAAGGATTTTACCAATGTGTTTTCATTCTTTGGTGCTGTATCAGTCACACCAGATTTTATAGCAATTTTTTTTTCAGGAATTTTCCCTATTAAATTTTAAGAAAACATTCAAATTACTTTTTATGGAAACATCTCTTTTTCTTATCACATCATCCAAATGAGTTTTTTCAATGTTTAACCAAGTTATGTAATCATAATTCCACACCTGGCAAAATCATTTTTGAGAACAACAACTTAGTCTTGACCAGCACACAGTCCAGTCAGTGAAAGCAAAAATACATGGACACATTAGAGAGAACCTGACTAGCCACAGTCATGGGCATCACTGAGTATGTTTTATAGATGGTATATGGAGTATCAGTTAATTGGGCAGGTTATTTGAGTGGAAGTCAGCTAAGTGACATAGAGTAAAACAGATTGTCTAATGACAGTAACAGAAAGATAAATGGAATTGGAAAAAAAGATCATCTACTGAGGTGGGGTGGGGGATGAGGAATGGATGATGATTCACTAAAAGATATTTAGGTTTCTTGAAGTACTGAACTGAAGTGGAGAAGGAAAAATATTTGGATTCATAATAAAAGAAAACCTTCATTAAAAAACTCCTAAATCTATAAATAGAAATGCACAGCATATTCTAGGGAAAGTTAAGATAGAATCATCAGCAGTGATCTTTTTTTAAAAAAGCTTAAATTATACTGAATTTCCAAGACAAAAAATATTTCTTGAGCACTGAGGTCAAGGAAAAAACCTGAAATGCTTAAAAGTGTTAAAAATTAAACTGGCTTCACAATATTCCAAACAATGTACAAAGCCAAAACCAATATAGCAATAAGGTTTACAAATTTCTGGAGTAAATAGGGGCACCTTGCTGGTCAATAGAGCATGCAACTCTTGACCTTGTCAGGGTGAGTTCAAGCACCATGTTGGATGTGGAGATTACTTAAAAACCCCACAAGTTTCTGAGGTAAATAAAATGTAAGCCAATTGTATTTTATTTTCATTTCATTTCATTTCATTTCATTTCATTTCATTTCATTTCATTTCATTTCATACCAGGAATTTTAGAACCAGCTAAATTGTCCTCCCAGAACATTGACAGTCCCAAACATGAAAGAATTCAAGAAATATAGCACTGAATATATATGAATATAGAACCAAAAGTAGATACGTAATTGAATTACACTTTAAAAATATATAAATGATATAAAACTTGACAATACAGTAACATAATCTTAATGTCTCTAATAATCTTTTTTTACTTAAAAAAAAAGATCTTTTAGGAGCTAAAAATCCCTTTAATTTACCAGTTTCATTTTCTTCTATTAATTCAAGTAAAATTTAAATTAATGTATTTTAAACAGCATATATCCTATTTTCTCATTTTTATAAACTATTATTTCTGTTTAGCCTTCTTTCATTACAGTGCACAGAAAGAAACAATTAAATTACTTAATGTTAACTCAAATGTTATTTCTGGATGGTGAAATTTGGAATTTTTTTTCTGCATGGTTTGAACTTTTTGTAATGCATTTTAATGCCTTTGTTATGTATTTTACAAATATAGCCACTTCATTATTCTAAAAGAAATGAGAGAATACATGAAAATTTGTAGGTACAATAAAGATAAAATTTGCCTAAATCTTGACCATTGTTCTAACAATACCCTTTATTTTTAGTGTTACTCAGCTGATCCAAACGTGACATTTGATTGCATAGCAAACACATCATTAATGTAACAAAATAAATTAATAAAAAACCCCAGAATGCCATATGAGCAGCCAACCCTACGGAGAAACTTCAGAAGGAAAATTTCCCTCATTAATCTCTTGTCAAGAAAAGTACTAATTGACTTTAGAAGAAAAATTGGTAGGGAAAGAAAGGAAATGATTAAAAGGACTCAAGGCTTTGCTCTCTCACAAATCACACAAATGATTATTATTCTGTGTGTAACAGACTGAATGACTAAAAATGTGCTCTGTTTAGGACGTTATTATATTTTTCTAGTAGGTGTAGGTTTTTAAATGTAGCATATCCAAGGTTTTAAGGCATGCTGGAAGTCTTCTACTTCCAAAACATATGTAAATGCAGTACATTAACAACTGGTCTTGATTTGGAATGTTGAAAATGAAATTTGTTGTAAAAAATTAAATGGTCCCTTTTATAGGTATATTATAAAAGGAAATCATTTTAAGTTAGAAGAAAACTTCAAAATGTCAATACTATCAAAACAAAAGTTACAGTATTTCAAGTTTGGGAAAAGAAGAAAGCTTTTTTTAGGAAGGATAATTATTTCTTGCCTTTTCCAGATGAAGAAGGCTTTCTTTCTAATGATCTGTTTATTTCTGGTGTTGAGCTAAATTTAAATTTAAATTGTTTTATCTGTGAATATAATTGAACAATGGTAAATTCTTGAAATTAGTTACCTAGGGATGTTGGGTGACCTCCAACTGGGGAAAAAAAATCATTCACAGGAAAAACTCCTGTCCAGATATGAGGTCTCTACAGGCACTTGTAAATCCCATTAATGCTCTAGTTAACATTCTAACTATGACTTGATCTGGTTCAATTTCTGATTCTGTGATAACATGTAATACTGTTTTCTAGAAGACCCACATAATTATCTTTAAGCGTGGAAAACAGAGACTTTAAACAATGTGGTGTAATAACTATTTTCTTTAGTTTTCAATGCTTCCCTATTTTTTTAAAATGCGGTATGCAGCATAATATGCTTCTATCATCTTTCTTTCCCAGTGGGACCAATTTTTGTCTTTTTTGTTTCCATCAGCATATGAACTTGTTATTCCTCCTGAAAAGGAAGATAAGTGGGAGATAAAATGGGAAGGGTAAATCATGTTGTTGCTATAAAGTATGTCAATATTGCTCTAATTTAAAGGTGCCAGGACTGTATACTAGGGACCGGCACCGCTGATATCCACTAGCCCCATCCACAAATAACTAAAAGTGACTAACCTGAAAACATTTGTATGTGAATTACCATATGTCCTTATTGTTTTAGTGTTTTTATCTATTTTATAAATGAGTTAAAAAAACTTTCATTTAGTTCTTTCACATCAAAGAATCAATTATCTGTGTTCTTTTTTTTTTCAAAATTTATTTTAAGAGAGAGAGAGAGAGAGAGAGAGAGAGAGAGAGAGAGAGAGACAGCACAAGCAGGGAGGGACAGAGAGAGGGAGAGAATCCCAAGCAGGCTCTGTGCTGACAGCAGGGCTCAGTCTCATCAACTGTGAGATCATGACCTGAGCTGAAATCAAGAGTCAGAGGCTTAATTGACTGAGCCACCCAAGCACCCCTAGATTGTTTTCATTTTTACTAATGTAAGCAATGATTATTTCCTTAAAATAAATTCCTAAGATTTAAAGTGCTCATTATTAAGATATGTCCATATTTCAGACCTCTGATATATATGAATGACAGTCCTCCAAGAAATAATACAAAGCTCTGATTTTGCTGAATCCTGGATAATAGTAGTTTGTCACATTTAATGTTTCTGGCAATTTCTACGTAACCTTGACTCTCCATTTATAGTTTTAATTTCCATGCTCTACTTTCTAGCAAGAAGAAGTAAAACACAGGTAGCTATCTATAACTGTGGAGTTCATACCAGAGCCTTGCTGTATCAGACTATAGTTATGAGCAAAGGAAGAATTGACAGGAGTGAAGTGATTGTTGGGAAATAATTTAAACAGAAACAGAAAGAAAGATGGAGGGAGAAGAAATACAAGACTCAGCATGGGTAGGAGTTAGGGAAGAGTTTTAGGAAATTTGATAGGAGGGAGAAGGTACCTTCTTGGTAGCTTCCATAGATGAGAGTAAGAAAGAAATATAATTATTTCTTACGTTTGTTGTGTGTTTAAAATGATCTACTCCCTCAACTGTTTTTATTTTCAGGGGATTTTACTAAATATTTATGCTGTTTTTAAATTACTTTTAGAATGTTTGGATGCTGTTTCTTTGAATGTAACTTCAAGTTGTGACTTGTCACCTGGACATGTTAGCTTTGGAAATGTTATATCAATTGCCATAATTTATAAATCTAAAATACTATGATGTCAGAAACATTTGCAACATTCTTCTTGTTATAATCTTTAATATGACTTTTTTATATTTAATATATTATTATATTTAATACTACTTTTATAAAAATGCAAAAAAATATATTTTGGATTTTGTCAATATATGAATATTCTGGCCTATTATAAATAAGGCTTTTGCCACTGCAAGTTCTGTTTTTTTCTCTGTGTTGGAATTACTGTGTGGGGTTTTTTTTCGTATTTTTAATCATGACATATTTTATATTAAATTACTCATCCAGGTATCCAAAAAAATATTCACATTATAAAGATAAGTGTTTCTATTGTGTTTAAATGTTTGCATATTTCAAAATAAATAAAAAGAAAGGAAAAGAAATGTTCCAGGTGTGAGAAAAGTATACCATCAACTCATTATATCAGGTATGTATCAATAATATCTCATTATCTTCAGGTGCTTCTTCCACTTTCAAATACTTATTACATACTTACAAAGTGTCAGACATTGTGCTAGACCCTGGAGCTAGGGCACTAATAAAAACAAGTACAGGGTCTTTCTGACCATAGTTGTTAGACAGGAGTTGGTTGGGGGGGGGGAGGGTGGGCAGTGTAATCAGACAATCAAACTAAAAAGTAGAATTGTGTTTCACAAGTGCTACAGTATGATACAAAATCTTATAAAGATTCATAATGATGGAATTTGACCTGGAAATTATTTCCTTTTTATTTGATAAGAAACTGCTTTTTTTAAATCTAAGACTAAAATCTAAACTTTTAAACATATTGTATCCCATAGCAACTATCTTTGAAATGATATGGTCCATATTCATTACATTTTAGAAACTTCATGTAAGTGCAATTGTAGTATGGAAAAAAGTTTGGAAGGAGAAACCAAATGACCCTCCCAAGGTTTCACCAAAAATATTCACAGGTAAGGTGAGCACAGTCAAAAGGGAAATTTTTCCATTGAAATGATAATTAGGTGAACTTTCTTGAGGAAAAGCAATAGAATTCATATATTTGAAAGAGAAAACATTCAAATGTTAAAAATAGATAAAGTAAGGTAAGATCTCATGTACTAAAAACTATTCTTTTTGAACGCTTTGGAAAATTTAAAACCTATCTGATACTTATAAGTTCACTAAATGTAAATATGTCATTTTTAATTTATTTATTTATTTTTATAAATGTTTATTCTTGAGAGAGAGACAGAACACGAGCAGGGGAGGGGCAGAGAGAGAGGGAGACACAGAATCTGAAGCAGGCTCCAGGTTCCGAGCTGTCAGCACAGAGCTGGACATGGGGCTTGAACCCATGAACTGTGAGATCATGACCTGAGCTGAAGTCAGACACTTAACCGACTGAGCCACCCAGGCACCCCAAATATGTCATTTTAAAAGATGACAAAATTATCTTAAATTTCATGGGCAAATTTTAAAACTTTATACTTCTTTGAGATTTGATTGTTAATTGAGTTAAATGAAACTGATATTGAAAATATGTTACTTTAATTATTTAAATAATTTTAAAAGGAGACCAAAGAAATAAAATCATACACATGTTCTTTTAAACCTTATTTCTCCAAAATCACTCCTAAACTTGCTGAAACAAATTAGATTACCTTATCAATCAAAAACATGATAATTTATATTATTCTACCTTTCCTGCTTATACTAAAATAATAAAATAAGTTGCTTTGTCCATGAGACCTAAGAATAGGTGGAACAAGGAGTAAAGTTTAGCTTTTTTCATCTTTTAAATACCATTCCAGGTTATCAGGTAGTTGGTCTACTCTCTTCGGTCATTCATGACCTATGTCATTTTCATCTTGTTTCTCTGGCATCCCAGGGGGGTATTGTTCTCATTTGCACTGTCCTCAGTTAAGTACATCCATGTTCAGCTCACTAGAGGACAAATGTGTTTGTGTACCTCCCATGCTTTAAGACCTAGATGGGCCCAGAAGTAACACAGGTTACTTCTGTTTCTATTCCATTCGCCAGAAACGTGGTCATATAAGTACATTATGGGAAGAGGGGGCTGTATAGTCCTCAGCTGGTGGGCATGCCCAGCTATAATTTTATTTCCTATTTTTGATTCACATTTATCAGTTTTCCCCATAATTCTGTTTTGTAATGAATTTAATTATGCATAAAATATTTCTGTCATCAGATTTTTTTGCTTAAAAAATTTGCTACTCACTGTCTTGTTTTTATCACCTAAAATATTCATTCCTTCTATAAATATTTATTGAACAACTGCTCCATATTGGTGCAACAGATATAGAAAATTATATGTCAGAATTCTAGACTTCCAGAAGTTTGCCATGTAGTTGAGACTGATATATGCCAACAAGTTTGTCATTTAATAGTAGCAATAACTCTCATAATAACTCTGTACCCTCTTTATAAACATTAGGAAAACTTGAAAAGTTAATAAAACAAATAGAAATGCCCTAGATCTATCTTTTCCAAAGCCAGTGTTACTTGATATATTTAATTATAATATATATGCATCAAATTGTTAAAGCAAATATACACAAATTAGAATTCTTTCACAGCACCAAGTTTCACTGAATTTCAAGAATCTAAGCCATAAAGAAACTCATACATAGCAGACTATAACAGACAGTTGTGTAGTTTACAGGAAAATTTGCAGGGAGCCAGGCATAAACCAGTAGGTTTGTTTACTCTAAACAATCTTAGACAGTTGTACATCTTGATAAGACATTCCTCAGATAATGACTTAACAGCTAGCAAATACTATGAGTTTGTTTGCCAGGAGTTCTGTCATTAGCATGTTTATAAAGATTAGTCGAGGTCACCTACCTTCTTTCTAAGAGTGATACAGTCAGGCATCACCAACCTAACCCAACAAGAAACTGGATTACAACTTGCTCTGTTAACTATTTAATTCCCATGAAGAGTTCTAGTTTCTTTCCTCCAAACTTCCTGTCTCTCCAGTTGTATTCATGGTTAAATAAACTTAGTCATAGAGCTATGAACTTCTACATATATATGAATATTTCCACAAACTGTTTTACTAAACAAAAAATATCAGCTTGAACAAATAGCTGGCATGGATATTTTATTTGCCAATTTTTAAAAATTATTTCTACATTAAGGGACATATTAAAAGAAGGGCGATAAAGCCATTACATGATATTCTTCTCAGGGCAAAGCCAGAAGCTTGAGAACAAAACCCAAGGTTTCCCAAAATTCTGCTGTGGCAATGAGTCCAAGCAAAGCTATTCACAGCTGGGATTTGAAGAGACCCAATATTAGGAGGTAAAGAAAAGACTCATGAGAGAATAAAAATAGAAAGAGAAAAAGATATAGAACATTTTAAATCACTTTCTTTTAGTACATCTAGATTCAGTCCAGTGGGGTCTCCAGACTCTCATACAAATCACTTTTCCTCATTGACTATCATGGAGAGTTTAAGAACCTACAGAGAGTTAAGATGCTCTGAAGTGAGGCTGTGTGAAGTCTATAGCTTCATTTCATCCAGCCTTAAGAGTCACTGCTGCTGTATTCCAGAAAATTAATTTTCCATCTAGTGATTTTCTTTGGTTTTCCAATAATGGAACATTAAAAAATCTACAGATCCAAGAATTTAAAGAGCTGGAGGCAGTGTTCAGTCAACTAGTTCTAACACAGTCCAAGATACCCTGAAATTAAGGGCAGAGGAATAGAGGTTACTTGAAGCTATGAGGATATAGGAACCCTTTTAAGAAGACTATTTAAAGAGATCATTGGGGTAAAAACTAAGTTATGATTAATGTTTACATTTAAAGGTTGAGAAACATAAGGAAGTCTAATATGTATTCCCCTTTTTTAGTGTGTGTGTGTGTGTGTGTGTGTGTGTGTTTCATTCAGAAAGGTGAATGTAGAGAGCTAGGATAAATGGAGCAAAGTGGAGCATAGTCAACAGTGCCATGTTTCAGAGAAGTCAAAATAGATATGGACTGAAGGGAAAAAATGAAATATGACGTTCATTGTTGACAACAGAGGGATTTCATTAGAGTAACTGGAGAAAGAAACAAAGCTTCCAAAAGATGAAGAGTGAGTGGATGGTCACTGATTATGGCAAAGCATGTTAATTCATCTTTTGAAGAATATTGCAATGAAAAAGAAGAAGTCATATTGAATTTAGCCTACTAATATTTTTGTTGGCTTTAACATCTACCCAATGCTCTAATTTGCCAAATCACATATTCCCTTTTTAACCATTTATTGAAAAAATAATTTTTGTAAAACATCGATAAAATTAAGAATACTAATTTTCCAAAAAGTTAGAATTGTTCTCTTGGCATCTGTTCTGTTAAACCATACTGGACCTGTTTTTAATCTAATGGAATAATTCACTTGTTGAGAGCACATAGGGCTTTCACAGATCACTCAACATAACTCCATTGTAGTCAAGCTTCTTTTTTAAAAAAGTTTAAAAATTTTTTTTTAAATTTATTTTTGACAGACAGAGACAGAGTGTGAGTGGGGAGGGGCAGAAAGAGATGGAAACATAGAATCTGAAGCAGGCTCCAGGCTCCTAGCCATCAGCACAGAGCTCAACATGGGGCTCGACCTCGTGAACCGTGAGATCATGACCTCAGCTGAAGTCGGCTGCTCAACTGACTGAGCCACCCCGGCACCTCTGTAGTCAAGCTTCTATCAAAGGGGTCTAGGATCCTTTTTCCCTTGAGACTTTTTTTAATTGCAAGAGAGAGGAGTATATTTACTTAGCTGACAATTTAAAACTGAAAATAACTGCACCTAATACCTATTTCAATCTTATTCAGAAGATATTTATTTTATCTTAAATGACAAACAAAATCTGGACTAGGAAAATGCCATTGTTTAAGTTTCCTTGAATTTAAACATGGGAATTGTGAAGATCAAAACAAGAAACTGAAAGAAGAGTTTGGGGTCAGTGAAAAGAAGAATTGTAAAGCTATGGATTGCTGGAGGAGATGGTCATTTCCTAAGCCAGAGAGGAGCACAGTCTAAATTAATATTGTAACAGCAGGAAAAAGAAATAATGAGATAGTGCTGATAGTTACAGTGAAAGAAAAGCAGCAGATATCAGCAATAAATGGATTGGATACAGAGACAAAAGAACAGAGATAGGATTATAGTACTTACATTAAAGTATTTTGACTAAAAAAAAAAAAAATAGTGTTTTAACATAATTTGGCTACCGATGCAAGGAACAAACTTTATGACCAAACATAGTACTTCAGGCTGGTGCCTTCATTAAAATGTTATTTGAATATCACTAATCAGTGAAAGACATGAAGTATTATAGTTCTATACTAATTTTACTCTTAGAGAGTTTTTATGCTCCCACATTTGATGTCAGGGAATGTTGGGTCTTTTGTATATTAATGTATATTTTGCATGTGTGTGTGTGTGTGTGTGTGTGTGTGTGTATTCAGTATACTGTCAAATTATTGTCAAATTGGTTTCCATACAACACCCAGTGCTCATCCCAACAGGTGCCCTCCTCAGTGCCCATCATCCACTTTCCCCTCCCTCCCACCCCCATCAAACCTCAGTTTATTCTCAGTTTTTAAGAATCTCTTATGGCTTGGATCCTTCCCTCTATAACTTTTTTTCCTTTCCCTCCCCCATGGTCTTCTGTTAAGTTTCTCAGGATCCATGTAAGAGTGAAAACATATGGTATCTATAGGGGCACTTGTACCCCAATGTTTATAGCAGCACTTTCAACAATAGCCAAACTATGGAAAGAGACTAAATGTCCATCAACTGATGAATGTATAAAGAAATTGTGGTTTATATACACAATGGAATACTACTTGGCAATGAGAAGGAATGAAATATGGCCTTTTGTAGCAACATGGATAGAACTGAAGACCGTTATGCTAAGTGAAATAAGTCATACAGAAAAATATATACTTAAATCCCCATATGTGTGTATATTTATGTTTATTTTTTCATAGTGGTTTATAATAAATCTCTATTCTTGTGCCGTGGGCACATAGAAAGCTTAATTTTTTTAAAGTTTCAAATTCCATTAACTGACCAAAAAAAAATTATGCTAGTTGAAGAACTCTACATGATTTCTATATTAGCTATATGATAGTCCAAATATCTTCCCTTAACATATACCTTTATAAGCCATCTAGTCAGATGATGGTGGCACATGATAGAAGGAACCTGGATCCCCAAGTCATCAGGTAAAGAAGATTCCTCATCCCAAACCACGTTAAACTTGGCATGAGCAATAAGTAAACATTCATTGTGATAAGTCCATGGATTTTAGGGTTCGTTACCACAATAAAGTCTCACCTAATCTGACTAAAAATGCACAAGGCTCTGGGTAAACAAAAGGGAAACATCTACTCTGAAAATTCTCTGCCATAGGTCAGTCTTCATAGGGCTTGGGATTCAAATTAATGTCACCAGTATTGTTCAGAAAATGCCTAGCTGAGAAATTAAAGTTGTCTTTAGTTGTGGCATGCGTTGGGTATATCATCAAGGTGTGAACTGATAAAACACACCAAGTATGTGACCCCAAGTCAAAACTGTACCATTAAAACATATGAGGAAACAAGCCACTATAGACAAAAGCCATCAGGTAACAAAATTATATTCCAATGATTTCAAATACTGGAATTATAAGACTTAGAATATAACATAAATATGTTTTAATTGATTGAATCTAAAAGCCCAGAAAAAAATATACTATCATAAACAAGCAGACAAATTTTAAAGTGAAACAAATGAAATAAAAAATTGATATTAAAAATACCTTGAATATGTAAAAATAGCAAGTTAGATACTTCTGAAAAGATTATTCATAAGCAGAAAAAATGTAAATAAATTACTCAAGAGACAAGAAGAAAAAGAAATAAAAGAGAGGTTAAGAGGCACAGAGGATAGATTGATGCTGAATATATTTTAATTGGAGTTTCAAAAGATAGTGAAAAAATAGGAAAGAAACAAATGACTGAAAATTTTTCTGAAATTGATGAAAATCATACATTCTCAAATTCAGGAAACATCATACCTCCCAAACAGGATAAATAAGAGAAAACTACATTTAGGCAAATCATAATGAAATACAGAACACCAAAGACAAAGAGAAGATTTAAAAGCAGCCGGAGAGAAGGAATGGCAATTAGGCTGACTTTGTTCACTTAAGTATCAATGATGGTATTTTGTGAATGACCACTTGTAAACATAGATGAAAGACAAGAATGGTTTAAAACTACAAAATTTATTAACTCAATTCAGTATATTAACAGATTGAAAAAAAATGAGTGGATCATCTTATAAGAGTATGTTAAAGGAGCACTTTTCTGTTTTACAGAAACTACAAAGAACAGGAACAAAACAGTAGGTCCCATATACTTGCACATTTAAGAATTTGCAGGAGAAATGGTAGAAAACTAATTAGGGGATGCTTGGCTTTCACCTGATACAAGGATATACAAAGGGTAATGAAAGCGTTGATCAGCTGGTTAGAGAGATTAGTTGGGAATATTTCTTTCACAGAGTTGTTGGAGTGCTCACATTTCCTCCTGACAACTTTCAGGGAAAGTGAGGAGAGGGTCTTCAAACAAAGAGAGATGAAATACAAAGGAACTACTTTATATATATATATATATATATATATATATATATATATATATATATCCTTGGGGTTTGGGGCCCTAGGTTTTGGAGCCCACAGGAGATTAGTTTGCTAAATATGCTTGAAAAGCATATTAAGAGGATGTAGCTATGGACCCAAGGCTGGAGAGAATAGAGAGGTTAGACTAAATTGGGGTGGGTGAAATTTGCACTGGCCTATCTTTTTTTAAAAGATTCAACCAGCACAGACCATTCATGAATGGGACTTTATGCAAAACAGACTTTTTTGGAGAGGGAGACACACAGAAAAAATAACTCCTGGAAACACAGAAACTGAGAGTCAGAATCATAAATGTTGCACTGAAGATGATATAACCTGTAACACAGGAATTGGGGTTGAAAGTTTTCAGAGGAGGGGTGCCTGGGTGGCGTAGTCGGGGTTAAGCGTCCAACTTCAGCCAGGTCACGATCTCGCGGTCCGGGAGTTTGAGCCCCGCGTCAGGCTTTGGGCTGATGGCTCAGAGCCTGGAGTCTGTTTCCGATTCTGTGTCTCCCTCTCTCTCTGCCCCTCCGCCGTTCATGCTCTGTCTCTCTCTGTCCCAAAAATAAAAATAAACGTTAAAAAAAAAAAAGAAAGTTTTCAGAGGAAAGCATTTAGATATCTCAGAAATGCTCTCCAGAAAGAAAAGTGGCAGCTTTGAATATCTGTCAAGTCCAAAAGTTTCTAATCTTGAGCTGGAGAATACAAGGCACTTAAAACAAGTCCTGTTTTTTTTTTTTTGTTTTGTTTTGTTTTTTCCTTCCCCTTGATCTTACTCTGGAGGGTCCCCGACAGTTAGTGAACAGTAGAGGAGACAGAGTTCTGAGAAAAGAAGTTGACCATGTTCCTTGTCTTCCAGGTCTGATACAAAACCAAGCTTGGAAATGGAAAAAGTCTCTGGACTTGTAAAGCTCAGATTTCAGATTAACCCCACATGGATAATGTAGCACTATAATGACACTATTTTGGGGCTTAGAAGTGATTTTAGACTTGAATTGACAGGAAACATCACATGATCTACATTATATTTCATCCGAGGTCAGGAAAAAGCCAGGACATAAAATAGGTATGAAGTGAAGGGGTGTGGGGGGGCAGATTTTGTCTGTTCACACTCAGCTGAGTTCTGCTCTTCAGTGGTTCCAATCTCAACAGATTTACGCAAAGCTTTCTATAAACTTAAACACCCATTCATGCTAAGTAAATAAGTATCTCAGCCAACTGTAAATAGAAGGACATTTCCTCAACATTGAAAAAGTATATCTACCGGTTATACAAAGGAAAATTCATACTTAATAATAAATTTAAAAATATTCCTCTCAAAATTAGGCAAAAGGAAAGACTAGGGTGCCCTCTGTCATTGATTATTTAATATTGTACATGCGGTAGTCCTAATGCACCTACTAATATAATTTAAAGTATCATGATTCAAAATTAAAAACGACTGTCATTATTTGAAGGTGTAGATGGCTTCTAAAGGAAATGTTAGAAGAATATACAAATTGTTATAATTAATCAGATTTCAGCAAGAGTTCTGATGAAAATAAATATACAAATGTCAGTTATATTTCTATTAGCGGCAACAGAAAATGTAATTAAAAAAAATTTTTTTTAACGTTTATTTATTTTTTAGACAGGGAGAGACAGAGCATGAACGGGGGAGGGTCAGAGAGAGAGGGAAACACAGAATCCGAAACAGGCTTCAGGCTCTGAGCTGTCAGCACAGAGCCCGACGTGGGGCACGAACTCACGGACCATGAGATCATGACTTGAGCCGAAGTCGGATGCTTACCGACGGAGCCACCCAGGCACCCCCAAAAATGTAATTTTAAAAAAGATACCATTTTCAGGGTACCTGAGTGGCTCAGGTTATGCGACCAACTCTTGATTTTGGCTCAGGTCATGACTTCGTTTTTGTGAGATGAAGCCCTGTGTTGGGTTCCATGCTGAGTGTGGAGCCTACCTGGGATTCTTTCTTTCCCTCTGTCTGTGCGCATCCCCTGCTTGTTCTCTCTCTCTCTATCAAAATAAAGAAATAAAAATTAAAAAAAAGATACAATTCACAATAGCAACAAAAAAGTAATAGGGTAGGAAAAATGCTTTTTAAAAGGGTCTTCGTGGAGAAAATTATTAAAATGTATTAAAAGACAATAAAGAAGACCTACATAAATAGAGATAATACCATACCCATGTGGAATAAGACTTTATATCAAAGGGTGCCAACATTTCCTGTTAATCTATAAATATGTTGAAAAGCCAACCAAAATTACAATATAGTTTTTCTTTTTTTAAATTTTTTATGTTTATTTATTGTTGAGAGAGAGAGGCAGAGAGAGAAGGAGATACAGAATCCAAAACAGGCTCCAGGTTCTGAGCTGTCAGCACAGAGCCCAACGTTGGGCTTGAACTCAGGAGCCGTGAGATCATGACCTGAGCTGAAGTCGGATGCTTAACTGACTGAGCCACCCAGGTGCCCCACAACATAGTTTTTCATGAAAAATAATAGACTAATTTGAAATTTTTATATGGAAGATTAAAAGGCAAGGGGAGCCAAGAAAATGTTAAAGGAGTTAAAGATGGTGATGAAGGAGTAAAAGGCAGGGAGTAGAGAAGGTTCTTGTCCTATGTCTTTTTATGAAGCCGTAACACTTAGAATAATGTGCCATGGTGATAGACAAATAGATCAGTAGAACCCAGAAATAACATCTGGAAATTGGATAAATATCAGAGGTGGCATTGCAGATCACCATAAAAGGATAGACCATTCAATAAATACTATGTTACCTATATGAAAAAATAAAATAAAATTGAATATGTAAAACATCAGGTAGGTTAAGGACCAAAATAGAGTAAGCAAATATTTTATAGGTGAATAACTTTATGGTCTCAAGAAATTGTTAACAAGACACTGAAGAAACATAAGTCATGAATATTATGATTCATCAATTTGACACATTCAAAATAAAATTGCCTGTTCATCAAAAGACACCGTTAAAAGTGAAGAGACACCACAGATTGGGAGAAAATACTTGAAGAGCATTTAAAAATGGCATAAGATTAGAGTCTATAACATATGAAGAATACATCAATAAAAGAACAACAACCAAGGGAATGTACAAACTATGTAAACAAATGATTCTAGAAAGAAATACAAATAGCCAATAAACATAGGAAGAAATGCTCAACCTTAAGGAAATAAAAATTAAAAGCACAATAAAATAACCATTTTACATTCAGAATTAAGAAATTAAAACACTGACAATACCTAGATCAATGGGAATTTTTATGCAGTTCTTTATGGGAGTATAATTTGATGCAGCTACGTTGGAAAGCAAGGTGGCATTATTTTGTAAAGTTAAAAGTGCACACATTCTGTGGATCAACAAATCCATAACTTCTTGATAGTTAATCTGAGAATCTCTAGCACTGTCTAGACCAGCATGTGCACTGAGCCATCATAAAAATATGTAGAGCAGCATTTTTTTAAACAATCCATTCCAAGAAGAATGAATACATAAATTGTGACATGTCAGCATGATAGAATCCTCTACAACAGTGAAGACGGTTTCACTAGACCTGTACAAACATCATAGATAAGGCTTAGAAACAAAATTCTGGCTGAAAACTGTACATTCAAGCATATTACCTACATTAATGATACCACTTAAATTAGAATCGGGTGACACAGAGAATTTAACAAAATTGTTAACAAGAACACATTTGTATCTAGTCAATGAAGTAATGAAAAAGCAAAAAGGGGACTCTGGAATCTCAGAATAGTAGGTGCAGAGAGCAGCTAAAATTCCCTGGGGCTGTAGAAACAAAACTGAAACTCGGACTGGAGAAAAGGGCTAATTAATTGGTGCTGTTGTTTGCAAACCAGGAAGGACCCTATGAAGTTGGGATCCAAACTGCTAAGGTAAGGGGCATCGAGGGCTAGTGCCTAGCCTCACAGGAGGTGGCCAGAAGGCTGGTTCTGGGAATATAAAAACTACAAACTGGATTCAACTGCTACCAGTGGAAGACACTGCTGCTGCTGGAGTGAAGACGAGTTGCCAAGCTAACGATCACAGCAATAGGGAACAAATCAGAAGAAGCAAATCCCCTTTTTCTCCAATATTCAATCTCCTTCTGGTCCTTCTATTGGTAGATCCCAACAGGAAACCAGCTTGTGAAGCAGAAATGTGGTCTGCAGAGTCCCTGCCCCAGCATCACACAACAGAGTGTAGAAGATGGGTGGCAGCTGAGAGACAGTTGTTGAATAACCAGTACACTATTTATTTAAAGTTTAAAACCTGCCAAACAATATTGTAGGTTCAGTCTATACATAATAAACATATAAAGAAATGCATGGGAACAGAAAACACAAAATTCAAAATAGAGACTACCTCTGATGGATATGGAGAGAAACGTGATCTTAAAGAGGCACACAGAGCTCTTCTGTCCTTTTCAAGTTTTATATTCAAGCTGGATGGTGTATTCCTAAGTATTGCTTAACTTATCCTCTAGGCATTTTGGATGTCTGAAATGTTTCATTAAAAAAAAAATAGCCAAGGGATGCAGTCCTTTTGCGGAAAGAAAGAAATTAAGGAAGTATACACACTTAAATCCAGAGAACTGTGAGACCACACCATCTTGTCTTATGGTGAGTGTTTTGCTTACACAGTAAACTCAAGATAAAAGTTCCTACATTGTGATAACAACTAGAATATGGATTCAGATCGAGTAAGTGTTTTGTGGTACTAAGTGGCAGGTTTTCAAATCTCCTCCAGATTGACACTTGCTCCTGGGAAGAAGGGCAAATCGTCCATGAAGTCCCCATCTGCTTGTCTGAGAAACATCTGTGGGGCTGTGGACTCTCCTAATTTAGGTGACAGTAATGCACCTACTAGTGAAATTATTCCTCCTTAGTAATAACATCTACTGGCTAGAGAAAGCTTTGAAAAGACATTTGTTTCAGGTTGCTTAAAAGTGAAACCTTAAAACACACATTGAAATTTTTTATTCAATGTTTGTAACTTTTATCTGACATTATACAGATTTATTTTGACAACCTATTTAGTTGTTGACAAGTCTGTTTTGCTTTATTGTAAGTGCATTTTAAAGGTCTATGTTGAACATATTTTGTATAAATCTCATAATGATGCGAAGACAAACATCAGGAAAACTGAATACATCTTCCAAATATATTTACCTTCATAAGACTGCTTGGAACATAAACACTAATAAAATGTTTCAAAATGCTTTCATTAGAAATCAATTCGGGAGCACCTGGGTGGCTCACTCAGTTAGGCATCCAACTTGCGCTTAGGTCGTGATCTCATGGTTCGTGGGTTCAAGCCCATGATGGGCTTTGTGCTGACAGCTAAGACCCTGGAGCCTGCCTCCAATTCTCTCTCTCTCTCGCTGCTCCTCCCCCACCCACACCGTGTGTCTCTCCCTGTCTCTCAAAAATGAATGTTAAAAAATTTAAAAAAAAAAGAAACCCATTAAGTCTTCTGTAACAAAAATTGCTTGAGCGGCTGTATCTAATATAGTTAGATATCTATTCACTGACCAAACCTTGGGAGACAGGTACCTCCCAACATTCCACAATTACCAAGAAAGGATAATTATATCTCCCAAATGTCTCACCTTCATCCATTTCTTTCCATCCCCACTGCCAATAACAATAAAATCCCAGCATCTTCTCTCTCTTCTATCAACCTCACTACTGATAGTGGCTGGTATATCATGGATTCTTTATAATATTCTTTAAAATACTAGTTTGAATGAATGGATGAAATTTAAGTGTCTCAAAGTTATTAATGCCAAAAGTGTTGAGTTACAGAATCAAGTAGGTAGAGGTATATGGAAAGTATAGGAAGGTAGCAGGAGGTATGTGAAGTGGTGATGAAAACATCATCATGTTACATTGTTTTCAGAAAGTCTTTGATATTTTCATAGTGTAGAATTAGGATTATGGTTTTCAAAATTGACCATAAAGATAAATTTTCCATGACTACTTTCAAAATGCAAAAGTGACTGAGATGGAATCATAAATGGAACTTTGTAGGAAAGCTGTAAAAATATATGTATAAATAAGCCTCTCAGTTCACGATTCACCAAATCAAGTTATCAAAGTTCTTAAAAGAAACTTTCTGACATTTTATTCTTATTTATTTTATTCATTTATTTTTAGCTTTCCATTTATGTAATATCATGTCAGTCACACAGCAGATATTTAATAAATGTTACTGATTCAAATGTCATTTGCTAACATTTCACAGACACTGACTTAGATATTTTTGTTCAAAAACTTATTTTGTTATCCTTAACCATCATAAGTACTTAAATATTTTGATGGAAAATTAACTTCTTATGTTTATGAGTGTATATTCTTCCTTCAACTAAATAATATTTGATTCAGCAGTCATGCTTGGGTTATAAGTATTTGTGGAATCCAATAATTTAGGAACTTGGTAATTGGTACAAGTAATGATTATTTATCACTATCAAATTTGTGTTGTAAAAACCTTCTCTGGTGACATTGGATAGTGGTTATATATCTATTGTTTCATCTATAATCAAGACTAGAGACCATTGAATCATCATAAAATTTAGAGTAAGACTAACTCTTATTCAATTTTTTTTCTTA
Organism: Prionailurus viverrinus; assembly: GCF_022837055.1. Lineage (NCBI taxonomy): Eukaryota > Metazoa > Chordata > Mammalia > Carnivora > Felidae > Prionailurus > Prionailurus viverrinus. Next base: position 35,107,264 of record NC_062568.1, read on the forward strand.
AAATTATTTAACTAAGCTAAAACTAATGGATTTTGTTGAAGGCAGTATTGTGGTGTACAACCAAATTATTGGCTACATATTATCAATTTTATAAATAGTTCCAGTACATATTTTTAGACTTGTAGATGTAGCATACACTTACCAAATATGTATTGTCATCCTTCATTTGACTTCTTTATATCTTGAAAGTACTCATGCTTGTGGTTCTTTCAACAGTGGAGGGACAGGAGAAGAAAATCACAGTCTACAATGTGAAATTACTACTGGGTCCACTATCAGACACTCACTGGAGTCCTAGATCTGCTATTTAGTAGCTATGAAAACTTGAATAAAGCTCTTACCTTCCCAGAGCTTCAGTTTCCTCTTCTCCATGAGAATAACAATATCTGGTCTGCTTATCTCAGAGAATAGGTAAGATGATAGACATGAAGTCTGGGTAAAATGCAAGGCACTGTGTGAATTTAATTAACATTTAATATGTTATGAGAAGGGGAGGATTAAACCAGCAAAGAAAACATGTACTTTGTGCTGGACAGCCTAGTAGTTCCAAAATGGGTCTCCCCAGCTCCTAGCCCAATACTCAGCATATGTCCAATGGACATCTATGTAATTAATTAATTAAATAAACAGAAGAAAGAAAAGTGGTTATATACTCGTAACAAGAAAGCCTAAGACTAGACTAACACTGGCAGAAAAGTCACCATGTGAAGTATGCTTAGAATCCAGGAGGCCCCTTGCTATTCTAACTACATCAGTGGTTCTACAGGATAGCAAAGCATGGAAAATAAGCATCCATTGGGAGATACAGTGTGTACTGCTATGGATGAGGAGTTCAGGGCTGAGGTTTCAGGTTCTTTAACAAGAGTGGAGTGTCTTGCAAGAGAGTGTAGTAGGCACTTCCAGGCAGACTACTTGAATCACTGTTTTTTCCCCCTCCTCAGGGAAATGCACCTGATCTACAGAGCACGGGTCTAACACATCTACTGAGAGACTCCATGTGTAGCCACACATAATTGACGAGTGGTGACTGCCAATCCCAGGCCACTTAATCAAATTCTCTTCCCCAGGAATTTTGTAGTTTTTACCAAGTCACAGAACTGAGATGTCAATCGAGCAAGACTGTATCATCTATCCCTTGTAATAAAGGGAAGATCCACAAATTCTACTTCAGAGATGCTTGGTTCCTCCCGAGTTGTTCAAATCTTCTTAGGATTCTGTATGATACATCATTATCCTCCCAATACATATCTCTTTATGCCTGAGCTAATGGAGTTAAAAAAAAAGATTTTTAAAATAACGATATGTAAGATACTTTCTGTGACACTGAGCTGTGTCATACAATCTGCTACCTACATTGAGCCAAGTTTAGTTGTGAGTTACAAATGCTGCCAAACTGGTGATCCTGGGGAGAACCACGACTCCAAAGAGAAGTGGTTCTAGAAAGAAAAGGGAAGACTTTTGATCAGACCATTGATTACATTAAAGACAAAGGAATTTAAACCCAGGTGGATGAAGAAGGAAAGCTAATAGCTTCATTACATGGAACAAAAAAGGAAATCTTGTATTTTTAGGGAAAATTTCTCATCTTCAGTGAAGGAAGGTGCTCACATTTAAAAACAGGTAAAATGTGAGTAGGATTTAACAGTGCATTTCCTTAGCCTGGGGACATTCAGTCCATAAATATTCTTTGGACATCTAATGTATGGGCAAGGAAGTAGACCATTGAAACTTTCAACTTTTTCCTAATTTATGTTTATGAAGTTACATAAACTTCAGGAGACTGTTGAATATGGAGCATAGCCTAAACCCAGAGTGTTCTAACTAGTAGTTCAGAATTATAAACCCATGTTATAATTAATAAAAGCCTTATAATTATGAAGTCATACACTGAAGACCACAGAAAGACACACATGACAGGCAAGCCATGTTTATTCATCACCAAATGATTTATATGGATTAATTCCATAATATAAGTCAGCAAATTAAAAATTTTAACTGAATTTAAGCACAATCCTCCAGAGAAATTCATTGCCAGAGGAAGAAATAACATTTTGAAACAGTTTCCAAAAACAGGGTTAGTAGCTAATGTCATTAATATTCTAAAGCAGTCCTCTGAGACTCAGCATAGACAAATCATTGATTTTTACATTTATCTTTCTTGGGACTTTTGTAGTCACTTCAAGGTGTCTTCATGTAATCCACTCATACCAGAGAATGTTCTCAAGGATATTCTAAATAATTAACCTTCTCACACTGGAGTTCAAGTGTCTCTCTGTGATAAAGCACTTGAACACCTCAAAAGCATAATTATAGGCATACCCTTGAGAGTTGGGATATATCAAGTTCTCGAAACGAGGGTGGATATTAAAACTGATATAGCAGCAATTAGTTATTATGAATTTTCTCCATTACCCAGCCTGGTGGATTGTGTCGGTGAAATATAATTCTGCTTAAAGGAGTCCACATAATTTCTGATTGCTGCTCTCAATCCTCAGCCTCACATTTATTATAGTATTTCAAAGGCAAAGTCATCAAAACTGATTTCGCTTCCCTTTTTCTTCTCTTCCATTGTTGAATCAGTTATGTATTAGCATAAGGTCACATCTAAAGTAGACTTCTTTTTTATAGATAAATAAGAAATTATTTCTGGAGATGAAATAATGCATCAATTAAAAATAGTAAAAAAGGAACCCTTGCAGAATAAGAAATCACTTAACTAGACAACTTACAAATGTTTATAGGTTTCATAATTCTTAAAAACTGTGGTTTTAAATGCATGAAACAAGCAATTTTGCATATTTGGCCTTGTGTCAAATACCAAACAGGTCTATAAACCTTTCATCAAAAGCCATTTGGACATTGATCTAACATGTACTTTCACCACCACTATCTTAGTATGTAGATTCTAAAATGCAAAATGAAAGTTTTTATATTCTTCTTATAAACACATACGTGCATCCAGCAAACAGAATATTTTTCTAAAACCTCATTCTACTAGAGCCATCAAAAAGATCATTCTATTGGAAGTTAAGACTATCCTATGACAGTGATAATTTTAATATCCTCTGTCTCTAGCACTAGTGTTTGATACATTGTGACAGACAAGTTTTTTAAATGATTTTGGTCCAAAGATTTTAGGAAGAGGGATTCCTAATAAACAATACACTCTACTTGAAGTTTTTAAAACTTACATTGAAAATTTTTGCTAGGAAATTGCTTGCAATAGTCCCATTTATGGTGAGAATAAGTTTGTGTGTGTGTGTGTGTGTGGTGTGTGTGTGTGTGTGTGTGTGTGTGTGTGTGTGTGTCTGGATATAGATCATTTAATATTATAGAAAGTAACTTTTTCCTCAAAACCCTTTCAGTGGCTTTTCATATACTGCTAAATTATATGAAAAGTCTTTGCCATGCCTATAAAATGCTACATAGTCTAGGCCTTCATTATCATTTTGACCTCATCTCCCACCTTATGCCACCAGTTATCCCTATTCAGCTCTTTTCTCCTAATTCTGGCTCCTTTATGTGCTCCCAAGACTTTGCTCATTCTTCCATACTTTCTCAGTGCTTTTTCATGATAGCTTACTCTCTTAATTCCTTCAAATCTCTGTCCCAATGTCATCATTTTCTCTCTGGTTTATTTTACTTATCCTACCTTTGTTTGGTTTTGTTTGTTTTTATAGTACCCCTGACATGTTTGTATGTCTATTTTATGTTTTCTATCTATAGAAAGTATATTTTATTAGAGAGAAATTTAATTTTATTAATTGTTATATACCCAATGCCTAATAAATGGATGAATAAATGAATGAAATCAATTTTAAAAATCAAACACAAACATTGTTTTTCATGCTTGGTGTTATGACATAAAAATTCTGCTTTATTTTTTTCTTATAAGTCTTCAATCTATCTATAATTTTTTTACCTTAGTTTTTTTTTTTGTAGCTCTAATAAGGTAATAGATAAATACCAGTCTGTAAAACACCATAACCATACCCATACATAGTAACATAATAACAAGAACTTTAGAACCATTTCATAGACGATAGTTGCTCTCCCCAGTGACTCTTCTTCAAAACCACAACAACGAGGAAGGAAGGAAGGAAGGTAGGAAGGAAGGAAGGAAGGAAGGAAGGAAGGAAGGAAGGAAATTAATTATGTGAACTTTAAACTGGATATGTAGTTTTAAGGCTAACATTTTTCTGATCCCTACATCTGTCTAATGTCTTTAGTTTATATCACTCAACCTTAGGTTTTTTGTGTAGAAGCATTCAAAAAGCAATTTAGTGAATATGCAGTCTTTCAGTATATGATCATTATAAATGAAGGTAATAATGACTGGTTATGGGAAACCCAACCACTCTGTGATGACTGAACACAATAATCAATTCCTTTCCAGGAATGTGATCTTGCTTAAGAAACATTATTGTTCAATATGCAAAAAATATAGTTTAATTTCTAAAAGTTTTCTTAGTCACTTGATCTTTACTTATTTGTCCAGTACTCCTAATAATAGCATATGTCATTCACATGTATGATAAAATGGAATCTAATTAAGACATATGCTCTAATCACATCCTTTGCACATTTGTACTTTACTTAAGGTCTGTTACATAACAAAACTTTAGCACCTAATGGTATATTGTATGATAAAACTTCAGCACCTTAAGTTTATTTTCCAATAGACACCTGAGAGTTTCTATTGGTAGATAGAATAGAGAGGGATGAATGCAGGATGGTACCACCAAAACTAATGATCAAAAGATAGACCTAGTGTGTGGTATCTAGACAGCTGTTGAGGCTAGAGTGGGCATTAAGAGAACAACATTATCTGTAACTGGACCCAAGTCACCAAATATCCCAATATGTTTTATTATTTCTAGAAAATAGGCACATGACTTAATAGAGTTATAAGTAAACAATTATTGGATGTGATAATGGCTATGAAAAGGGGTGTTTCTGAGAAAATGAGCAGAATTGGAATGAGAATAAAGACCTTTTTCAGGGTGTATGGTCAGGGATAGCCTCTCTGAACAGGTAATGTGTAGATTGAGACCAGAACGATTCAATGGAGTTAGTTGTCAGAGATACAGGGACAAGAGTTGTCCAGGCAGAGAAGAAATATGGGCAAAGTCCCTGAACTGGAGAAGAACTTAGCATATCTAAAGAAGTAGCAGCTCATAATATCAGGAGCACAGAGATCAAGAAGGAGAGACAGCAAAACAGGCAGAGATTTGTCATTCACTGTTCTGTAGACTATGACAAGACATTTAGGCATGATTCTAAGTCCAACAGAAAACTCCATGAGTTGTTTAAAGCAGAAGGCTATGAACACATTTATGTTTTAGGAGTCACTGTGGCTGCTGTGTGGAGAACTGATTGGAGAAGACCAACAGTAGATGGCAGAGGGGTGGGGGGGAGGATGGTGCAGAGTCCCATGGGGAGAGGGTATTAGTCTCCATGAAGAGCTGTTACCAAAGTTTAGGAAAGATGGCCACATGGAGACATATCTGGTAGGAAGAATTGGTAGGCTGAATTGATAGATTGGATGTGAGGTGTGTAAAGTATCAAAGTTGCTTGGCATAAAAGAAACACTTAAGTTACTTACATATGTGAATATATGATGTGGTCTCTTAGTAACATTTACTAAGCTTTTTTTTTAATAAAATTAAAAAAAAATTTTTTAAATTTATTTTTGAAGGAGAGAGAGAAAGCATGAGTGGGGGAGAGGCAGAGACAGAGGGAGACACAGAATTCGAAGCAGGCTCCAGGCTCTATGCTGTCAGCACAGAGCCTGATGCGGGGCTCGAACTCACAAACCGTGAGATCATGACCTGAGCCGAAGTCAGAAGCTCAACTGACTGAGCCACCCAAGGGCCCCCATTCACTGAGCTTTTATATTATTTAGATATATTTTCTCATTTACTTCTTTTAATAAATCTCTTAAGTTCTTAGATATGAAAATAGTCACAAAAGATTCGGTACATAGCTCTATCACTAAGTAAGCTAGTAAGTCATAGAGCTTTGATTCATACGCATCTTTATTCAGAGCCCATACTTGTAATTGCTAAATTATACTATTGAATTTTTTTAGTATTAAAATTACCTTTCAAGATTTTAGATTGATCATGGCAGACTGAGCAAATATTTTTTTGCTACCTTCCCAAACCACATTAACATGACATTAAAATAACAGGGAAGAAAAAAGCAGCAAAGGCTTTTTAAGGGGAGAATTGAAGGCAGCAATATAGAGATGTCGACAAAATTTTAGGAACTGAAAACAGATGGACCAGTTGTTAGTGACTTGGTGAGCAGGAGGAAGTGGAAACATAATTTATTATACAGGTAACAATGGAAAGCGATGTATGTCTAGAGAACTAAAAAGGCTCAGGATATGTTTACATTGGAGTGCAAAGATCAATTGAAAATCTGTATAAGTAGTTAGGCTCTCAGATTTCCTATGTAGTCCAAGTATTTTAGGTATTTAATCTTCTTGATCTTTCCAACAGGCTTATATTTTGGGGATACTTAGCCAAAAGTGTGGCAAAATCAGGGATATGAGAATCCCTGAAAGTGGAGGGGAGGCATTACACAGAGAGTAAAGGGAGAAAATGGTGAAGCCATAGTTCCTGCACTTACTCAACTACCAGAATGCCATTATCCACTCTTAACATCTATGAAGAAGTCGAAGGATTGGTCCAATTAAGATTTTGTGGTGCAGTCCCTCAAACAAGTGGGGTTTCATCTGATCACCCATGAGCAGCCCCTTCCCTTCACCTCTAACCTTATACGTACATAAAACTGCAAAGGATTGGGAATCAGAATAGATCGCAAATCAGGATATCACTGGGCTTCATAAACAATACTAGAAGCAGGACATCTGGTGCCTCTGTCAGTTAAGCCTCAGATTCCTGATAATAGATTCAGGTGGTGATCTCACAGTCGTGGGATGGAGCCCTGGGTCAGGCTCCGTGTTGAGCATGGAGTCTGCTTGGGATTCTCTGTCTCTGTCTCTGTCTCTGTCTCTGTCTCTCTGCCTTCAAAACAAACAAACATTTAAAGAAGGCTAGAAGACAAATAAAATGTTTCTGAATATCTGAGCAAAAATTATTTTCAGCCTCAAATTCTTTACTCTCCTGAGCTCTCAAGTAAGTATAAGAGTGGAAGAAAGATGAATTATATGCTATATTAGACAGTGCTGAGATTACACATATTTCTGTGGAAGGTTCGGGGCTAAATTATTGCTAGGTACATAAAAAACTAAGTAGAAAACAGTGACTCAGTTAATAGAAAAATGTTCAACAAGAAAGGAATTGATTTACTGGAAACAATAATTGTGATATAATCAATAATGCTATTTAAGCAAACTAATAGATTTTATTATATAAATATATATTCAGACTGTGTAAGAAAGTGTTTTACTATGTGTTTGGTGCCTGCTTTTATGAAATGCAAGTTGTTGAGAAGTGCAGATAGTTTGGGAGTGGGCCTGATGAAATTTTGAAGTCCCAAATAATTATGAAGTTGTACCTAAGCAGTCAGTTAAATAAATTTGTATTATTATAATTTTACTCTGCACAGAATGGTTCTACCTGGACACGTAAGAAGCTCAAATTACACTGTTAAAACAGAAATAAGCTCCAAGCTGGCCATCACTCTGATAGCAAGCTCAGAATCTCAGATTTAACTAAAGAACTTTATTTTATTTATTTTATTTTGTTTTGTTTTATTTTATTTTATTATTTTTTTTTAATTTTATTTTAATGTTTATTTTTGAGAGACTGAGAGCGACAGAGTATGAGCAGGGAAGGGGCAGAGAGAGAGAGGGAGACACAGAATTCAAAGCAGGCTCTGGGCTCTGAACTGTCAGCACAGAAACTGATGCAGGGCTTGAACCCACGAACTGTGAGATCATGACCTGAGCCGAAGTCGGACGCTTAACCGATTGAGCCACCTAGGTGCCCCACGAAGAAACATACTTTAAAACACAATGACAAAAGCTTATTTTAAAACAACAAGCTTATGCCATAAATTATTTTTTGGCATAGGTTATTTTTGGCATAGGCATAGTTTTTTGGTTAGGTTGAGTTTAAAATAAGCAAAAAAACTGATGAAAGCAGAAAATTCAGTTAATGCCAGAATTGAATATTTGGGCACCTTTGGTCAACAGTGATACCTCTTTCCCACTCTGCAAATGCTTAGATTAGCCTTTAAGAAATATGGAAGAGATCGCAGATATGAAAATTTTATTATTTATTAGTTTGGGAATTCATAGAAGACAGGTAATCAAAACTTATCACATATGTTCATTGCATATAGATAAATAGTATATTTACAGTCAACAAAAAGGAAAGGAATTCAAAGAAGAGAGAGAACTATTCTTTTATTAATACTGTTAGTGTAAAAGACTTGAATGACTCATTTTTTTTTCTACGTCAGAGGAAAAGTTTTAGAGAAACTGTTAAATATGAGTTTAATTTACATGGAAATACTGTTGCAGGATTTTTTTTTTTACCACAGTATCCAGGATTCGTTGTCTCATCACTTCAAAGAATGAAGAGGTGGACACGAAATGAGCATCAAGCAGGCAAAAGTTTATTAGTGTAAGATTAGAAACGAAGAATAGTAGGAAACCTCTGTTAACAGAGAGGGGACATTTGAAAGTGAATGCCCAAGGACTGACTATAGGTGAATGTTCTTGTTTTATAAGGTTCTGGTCAGCCCTCCCCCTCTGCTTCCCCTCATCCCTTCTCAGATTCTACCCTTATTGGCTTGATAGCTCTAGGTGCTGGGTTGTCCATTCCTGATTGTCCCGTTTTCATTGTATGAGGAGTGGTCTAAGGCCATACTTTTGTCTTTTGTCAAATTCCTGAGGGAAACCTGAGGGGGAGTAGGTGGGGTCTGTTACATTCTTAAGAGGAACCTTACCCCTGAGGGGGTTGCTATGGTCAGAGACTCCCAGCATTGTTCCAGAATAGGTGTTTTTCCCCACCCAGGGACCTCAGGTCCTAATCTTTCCCTCTCTGCCTACTGAATCCTATCTTCTCCTATCATATTACTGTTTCTTTTTGATTCTTTTATGTTTATAAATAATCAATAATTTATGCTTCTGATAGCGTGGGGTTGAATGTGTGATTAAAAGATAAGTGTAGATTTTGTTATATAAAAATATAAGGGTGAAAATAAGGTGAATGATAATAGCTGCTTTTTATTGCCACTGTTGAATAGACATATTTAATTCAGCATGACAAATATTTATTAAGCTCCTACTATATATGGGATGCTGTACTGGATGTTATTGGAGAGGCAAAGATGAATATGTAATGTTGATGGGGAGAACATAGGAGGAAACTGTGATACATGAGTGATTGTAATTGAAGGCACAATATTAGTGAGAAACTATGTGCGACATCCTGGAGGCCATTTCTAAGCTCTACCTCTAGGGTTTCTGATTCAAGAAGTCATGAGATGGGGCCCAAGAATTTGCATTTCTAACAAGTTCTCAGATGATGCTAATGTTGCTGACCCATGAACCACAGGTGAAAAATCAAATTCGGTTTTCAGAGTCATACATATCTTTACTAATGTGTTATTTGAGAAGGATCCAACATGATTTAATGGTTAGAATTGATTGCCTTCAAGCTAGACATTCTGATTCTGCTAGTTTTCTTAAAAATATTTATTAGAAAAACCAGTATGATTTACAGAAATGAAGGAAATGTTGAAAAAATAACCTTCAAAAGACAGGAACCAGAATAGCTTCACATATTAAAAATCAGGAATCAATGAGCCGTGATTTTATGAAGTTTTCTTAGTGATGTCTGACACCCAACAGATTTCAATCCTGGTGTAATTCCCAGAGTAGAGCATCTCTCCAGCCTAACTAGGAGCACACAGGGTCTCCCTAGCCAATGTAAGACAAGGCAGAGATCAACAGCCTTTCAAGATTCTGTGGTGGGGGCTAGAAGTAGTCTTACAAAGTGCATTTGGGATGCCATGACTAGAAGAAGGGGGAGTGTCTGCCAGATGAGCAAAAACAGTGAATGTCATTAAAATAAGCCATATTTTATTAGGCAAACCAATAGAGGATATGTTACTTCTAGACACAGAGAATTATAGGCATGAAGGAGAGTAAAAACAGAATATTTGGGACATATGGAATGGTCCATTATTTTGAAGTATAAAGTACAACTTTGGGAAATAAGGTAAGAAAATGTAGGTTGGAGATACTTGTGAAGGACATTGAATTCACGGAAAAAAACAACAACACTGTTGATTAGTGTTGCAGAAGGTCATCCAACAGTTTCTCCTACTATGTAACTCTCACTGACATGCCCACCCACCCCATTTAACAGCCCCTTCTTCCTCTATTGATTTTAGGTTTGAGATTCTTTATTTCAATTTCACTTTTTATCAGATTCTCTATTCTCTTGCTCTGTTGTTGGAGGAGGTCATCATCAGGATGAGACTACTGGTTATTGACCCAGGAGCTAGATCTGTGCAATCAGAGGCTCCTCCACCCCCACCCTGTCCTTGACATTCACATGCTGCCCCCCCCCCCCCGTTCCCACTGTGGGAGCTGTTTCAAGGATGGAGCCTTGAGAGGTTCTCTGGATGGTACACATGACTAAACCCAGTTAAAGCCTCTATATAAACTTAGTTTTAAGAGTCTGGCTGGTGTGAAAACTCACTCATCTTGCTGCTGCCAAAGACAAGACTTGTGCGTAAGTTCTGTTGCTTATTAAACCCACCACTTACCAATCTTCAATGGCCTACCTCTTCATTGGACTCTCCCTGCCCTCTGAGTTTGGGGGCCAGTTTCAGATTTCACCTGGGGAACCTTTTAAGGTTAAGATCCAACAATTAATGGGGCATTTTTGAGCAGATCAGTGATGTGTTCAGAAAGCAGCAGTGTGATTCTTTCAGGGACAAAATGGAAAGAGGAACCAACTTGGAGAGTGTTCCCAGATTCAGAAATCAGATGAAAGATCATAACTTAGGGCATTAACAAATGAAAGGGAAAAAAAGTGAAGATATATACTTTTAAGATAGAATCTACAGGATGGTTAAGATAAAATCTACAGGATGGATTGCCTGTAGGGTTGAAAGAAAAGGAGGCATTAAGCCTGAAACCTATCTTAGAGAACATCATGTACTGAGTGAATGGTTTAGTGGCTTCTAAAGTACCTTTTAACCCGATCATTTTAGAAGCTGATGATTGGCATGTCTGCCAGAAGACATCTTAGGTTAGCTCTGGAGTTCTTACTGGGAAATAATCCATTCTCTATTATCTATCTATCTATCTATCTACCTAGAAAATTAGAAACCACTTTCTAATGTTTTTTTTTAACGTTTATTTATTTTTGAGACAGAGAGAGACAGAGCATGAATGGGGGAGGGTCAGAGAGAGGGAGACACAGAATCCGAAACAGGCTCCAGGCTCGGAGCTGTCAGCACAGAGCCTGACGCGGGGGCCGGAACTCATGGACCGCGAGATCATGACCTGAGCCGAAGTCGGCCGCTCAACCGACTGAGCCACCCAGGCGCCCCCACTTTCTAATGTTTTAATGTTTATGGAAATATTTGTTGTCTCAGCATTTAATTATGGTTCTAAATGTGCTAGTATTACATGAATTATTTTTTCTTATTTGTTTGGTTAAGCTTCTGTGATCAATTAATAAAAAATTTACATTTCATTTTAGGCTAAAATATTTTAAGCAATTTGCAATTATATACATTGGTACCAATTGCAAAGGCATATGATAGTATTTTTGTTAAAGTCACATTGAGATATTATTAACATGTGAGGCTGATTGATTTATTTTGTATCATTACGGAGTACAATTTGTCTTAAGTGAACATTTTATGATGTGCTTTTGAATTTTTAAAATGTCCCTTTTCCAACATATGAAAGTGTGATATGTACCCTTTTATTACAGAAGTATATGCATGAGAACACTAAATTAATATATTTTGTTTAATCTTATGAAAAAAGGGCACTTTCTCTTGAAGATATATTTGGACCCAGACTATATATAACAGTGTTGCTCAGTATTTATTCTAGAGGACAGATTTTAATGTTGGAGTGAAGGCAGATTAAGCGGATAGTCCCAAATGTCTCAGGTATATTTGAAGATCTAAAACCAAGGCACAGGGACTGATGTTTATCATTCCTGTATTTAGGTACAGAAATGTTAGAGCTGGTAATATTAGCTGTTTCATCAAGCCACTTAACCTTTCTGTACTGCTTTTGTTGTTGGTGACAGTGTAATAATGTGCCTACAATTCATGAAGAAGTTAAAATAAAAAAAAATACATGAAACTTCTGAGTCATGAGATAGCATTCATTATAATTGTAATTAGATTTACAAATTTTGAGGTGAAATCCTCAGTGACAAGAGTATTCTGCTGTAAAACTACAATTTTATGTTTGAAAACTATTAGCAGAATATTGCTACTGGCATTTGTTTTCTTCAGGAGCAAAAATGAAGGAAAAGTTTCCTGAAAGTCAGCCAGCTGCTCATGATACGGGTTTTTAAAGTAGTCAGTTCATATTTCTTAGTTACAAATCAAGGGCAAGCTTTCCAAAGAAGTGCAGAAAACTCAAGGAGCTGATACATCAGAGTTAATCAAGTCTTTGATGCAGCATTTCTTTGAAGCTTTATGGAAGTTATTTCATCTCAGTATGATTTGTTTTTCTCTAATTCTAAATTGAGACAGATTTAGTTTATGTTGGTGTTCTACCTGCTTTCAGTCAGGTTGCACTAAGCAGGCTGCAGTAAAAGTTGTAGTTTAGAGAAAACCCTCTGGAACAGACTTTCTGAATTCTTGCCACCTATTAGCTGCTGCCTCTGGACGAGCTATTTTATTTTTCTGTGCTTCAGTTTCCTGACTTACATAATGGAGATTATCTACATTAAGGCTTTGTTGTAAAAAGTAGATATAAAGATTTAGTACAGTGCTTGTAAAATGGTAAGCAGTACATAAGGATTTGCACACGGAAATTTAGACAACGGGGAATGCACATCAAAAACTAAACATTGCTGGGGCTCCAGGGTGGCTCAGTCGGTTAAGACAACCACTTCGGCTCAGGTCATGATCTCATGGTTTGTGAGTTTGAGCCCTGAATCAGGCTCTGCGCTGACAGCTTCAGATCCTCTGTCTCCCTGTCTCCCTGCCCTCCCCTGCTCATGTGTCTTCTCTCTCTCTCCCTTAAAAATAAACAAACATTAAAAAAACAAACAAAACTAGGCAGTGGTTTGCTCATTCCCCGGAGTTTTGCCATGATGTAATTAATAATTATAACCAGGCAATGGGAGTGTTCTAAATTCATTATCTAATATAATTTTCCAATGAATTCTATGGCATTGATATTATATCTTTATTTCTCTAATAAATAACTGAAAATTGGGGAGATACCAAATACTCGCCCAAACTTACTGTGTTAAATGGTGGGCCTGGGCTTCAAATTCATGTACTCTTAGAGGCCTAGAGATGAAGTATTTTGCTATGCAGACTCTAGGAAATCTAAGGAAACCTAAGAAAAAGTACTTGGGAAAATAAATTACCAGTGAGGTTCTGCAGAAAGATGATGGGCAAAATGAGTTCGCAAATGGAACAAATATTTGTGTGCCACCATTTCTCTGAGTGTGAAGCTACAGTCTTGGTCTTTCTGATCCCTTTCTTCAAGAGCTTCCTCAAAAGGGAGGTGGTTATGAAAATACATCCGTAAGCACATCATTCTTAGCAAAACAATTACTTTTCATATGCAGATACATAAATGCAAACTATCAAATAATCCTCCTACGTCTGTCAGAAGCTAGTAAGTAAAAAAACAGTTCAGTTTTACTTCACTAAAAGATGTGTTTCCTGTCCACCACCCAAGAATAGAATGTATGTTACTTGAAAAACAGTTCTCATCAAATTTTACTGGTCTTGATGTTATCATTTGAATCCCATCATTTGGCTGCACCTTCCGGATCGTATGAAGTCTGTGAAACAGTGAAAGGGACTTCTGTATTAGGAAGAAAAAATGAGCTGACTTTATCACCTGCAAGAGGGAACTGAGTTAAATTTACACTGATGATCATTTCTATTCTAGGAAAGTCTAAATGCCTACCTAAGTATTCTTGTTACTCAGAAACATGGCAGATTACAGCAATGAAATCCACACGTTCCTTGTGCATCCACACAAAGAAGCATTTATAGAAAATCATTTCAAACTCCTTTTTTTACTTTAAATTTTATTACAACTTTTCTCTAATTCTAGCCACCAATTTAAGTTTTCTTTATGTCCCAAGAGTATTGTTTTATCTATTTTTTTCCTTTTTATTATAAAGGAATATATGTTGTTACATGCCATCTGTTGAGAGTGGAAGAGTTTGGACAAGGTGGTAAATCAGGGCAAAAAACTGTAACTGGTGATTAGGAGATTGTCCTGAATCTATTAATAATCACATATGTAGTTTTGGGGTCACCAACCATGTGCCAAGTACATTGTAGGTGCTAGGGACCCAAGAATAAAAGTGTGGTACCTGTGTTTGTGGATTTCATAATCTAGCAATTATAAGTAGCTGACTATAAAGTACGGTGGTAAGTGATATAGTGGGGGTGGGGATTAAGAAGAAGGACAAGCACAATTACCATGTGCTATTTAGTGCTGGTCACTGTGCTGGGCCCTAATGTATGTTAATTAATTCATGAAGTTAGGCTTAACAGAAAACTGAGAAGTTGAGGAAGTTTTAGTTTGGTGTGTCATTCAGCTAGTGATTCTGGCTATGATTAGAACTCAAATCTCCCATTTTCTAAAGCATTTGCTTTTTATACCATAGCAGTGTTTACAAAACATGCCTGAGTACAACAAATTTGCTGGGGAATTTCTTTGAATACAGATTCATGGCTCTAGCACCAGAGCTACTGAATCAGACACTTTAGGACAGGGACAAGAGAATCTGCATTGTTTTTAATGTTTATTTATTTTTGAGAGAGACAGAGTGCAAATGGGAGGGGGATGGAGAGAGAGAGGGAGACACAGAATCCAAAGCAGGCTCCAGGCTCTGAGCTGTCAGCACAGGGCCCCACACAGGCTGGAACTCAGGGACCGCGAGGTTGTGACCTGAGCAGAAGTTGGCCACTTAACTGACTGAGTCACCCAGGCGCCCCGAGAATCTGTATTTTTAAGAAGTACCTCTTAAGTTTTTAAATTTTATTTATTTTTTATTTTTAATCAGGCAGGTTTTAGAAGCACTAATTATCAGTCTGCTACATTCTATGTTTATTATGGAGGACAAAGAGATCATACCTGGGTGAAGGAAAGGAATGTACATGAATGCTTTGGAAGAGGAATTTTTTTTTATGGTTTTAAATATTTATTTATTTATTTATTTATTTATTTATTTATAAATTTACATCCAGGTTAGTTAGCATATAGTGCAACAATGATTTCAGGCATAGATTTCTTAATGTCCCTTACTCATTTAGCCTATCCCCCCTCCCAAAACCCCTCCAGCAACCCTTTGTTTGTTCTCTATGTTTAAGACCCTCTTAAGTTTTATCCCCCTCCCTGTTTTTATATTATTTTTGATTCCTTTCTCTCATGTTCATCTGTTTTGTATCTTAAATTCCTCATATGAGTGAAGTCATATGATATTTGTCTTTCTCTGACTAATTTTGCTTAGCATTATACCTTCTAGTTCCATCCATGTAATTGCAAATGGCAAGATTTCATTCTTTTTCCTTGCCGAGTAATACTCCATTGTGTGTGTGTGTGTGTGTGTGTGTGTGTGTGTGTGTGTGTGTGTGTACTTCTTCTTTATCCATTCATTCATCAATGGACACTTGGTCTCTTTCCATACTTGGCTATTGTTGATAGAGCTGCTATGGGTGCACGTGCCCCTTTGAAATAGCACACCTGTATCCCTTGGATAAATACCTAGTGGTGCAATTGCTGGGTGGTAGGGTAGTTCTATTTTTAACTTTTTGAGGAACCTCCATACTGTTTTCCAGAGTGGCTGCACGAGCTTGCATTCCCACCAGCAGTACAAAAGAGATTCTCTTTCTCTGCATCCTCACCAACATCTGTTGTTGCCTGAGTTTCTTAATGTTAGCCATTCTGATAGGTGTGAGGTGACATCTCCTTGTGGTTTTGATTTGTATTTCCCTGATAATGAGTGATGTTGAGCATTTTTCATGTGTCAGTTGGCCATCTGGATGTTTTCTTTGGAGAAATGTCTATTCATGTCTTTTGCCCATTTCTTCACTGGACAGTTCATTTTTTTGGGTGTTGAGTTTGATAAGTTCTTTATAGATTTTGGATACTAACCTTTTATCTGATATGTCATTTGCAAATATCTTCTCCCATTCCATTGGTTGCCTTTTAGTTTTGCTGATTGTTTCCTTTGCTGTGCAGAAGATTTTATTTTGATGAGGTCCCAATAGTTCATTTTTGCTTTTATTTCCCTTGCCTCCAGAGACGTGTTGAGTAAGAAGTTGTTGCGGCTAAGGTCAAAGAGATTTTTGCTTCCCTTTTCCTCTAGGATTTTGATGGATTCATGTCTTACGTTTAGGACTTTCATCCATTTTGAGTTTATTTTTGTGTATGGTGTAGGAGAGTGGTCCAGGTTCATTTTTCTGCATGTTGCTGTCCAGTTTTCCTAGAACCATTTTCTGAAAAGACTCTTTATTCCACTGGATATTCTTTCCTGCTTTGTCAAAGATTAGTTGGCCATATGTTTTCAGGTCTATTTCTGGGTTCTCTATTCAGTTCCCTTGATCTGTCTGTTTTTGTGCCAGTACCATAGTGTCTTGATGATTTTAGCTTTGTAATACATCTTGAAGTCTGGAATTGTGATGCCTCCAGATTTGGTTTTGTTTTTCAAGAGTGCTTTGGCTATTTGGGGTCTTTTCTGGTACCATACAAATTTTAGGATTGTTTGTTCTAGCTCTGTGAAGAATGATGGTGTTATTTCGTTAGGGATTGCATTGAATATGTAGATTGCTTCTGGTAGTATTGACATTTTAACAATGTTTGTTCTTCCTATCCAGGAGCATGGAATATTTTTCCATTTTTTGTGTCTCCTTCACTTCCTTTCAGAGGCTTTCTATAGTTTTCAGTGTATAGATTTTTCACCTCTTTGGTTATTTATTTTTAGGTATTCTATGGTTTTTGGTGCAATTGTAAATGAGATTGATTCCTTGATTTCTCTTTCTATTGCTTCATTATTGGTGTGTGGGAATGCAACTGATTTCTGTGCATTGATTTTATATCCTGTGACTTTGCTGAATTCATGGATCAGTTTTAGCAGTTTTTTGGTGGAATCTTTTGGGTTTTCCATATAGAGTATCATGCCATCTGTGAAGAGTGAAAGTTTGACTTTCTCCTGGCTGATTTGGATGCCTTTTATTCCTTTGTGTTGTCTGATTGCTGAGGCTAAGACTTCCAATACTATGTTGAATAACAGTGGTGAGAATGGATATACCTGGTGTGTTCCTGACCTTAGGGTGAATGCTGTCAGTTTTTCCCCACTGAGGATGATTATTAGCAGTGAGTCTTTCATATATGGCTTTCATGATATTGCGGTATGGTCCTTCTATCCCTACTTTCTTGAGGGTTTTTATCAAGAAAGGATGCTGTATTTTGTCAAATGATTTATCTGTATCTATTGAGAGGATCATGTGGTTCTTGTCCTTTCTTTTACTGATGTGATGTATCACATTGGTTGTTTTGTGGATATTGAACCAGCTCTGCATTACAGGTATAAATCCCACTTGGTCTTGGTGAATAATTATTTTAAGGTGTTGTTGGATCCAGATGGCTAGTATCTTGTTGAGGATTTTTGAATCCATGTTCATCAGAGAAATTGGTCTATAGTTCTCCTTTTTTAGTGGGGTCTCTGTCTGGTTTTGGAATCAAGGTAATGCTGGCCTCATAGAATGAGTTTGGAAGTTTTCCTTCCATTTCTATTTTTTGGAGCGGCTTCAAGAGAATAGGTGTTAACTCTTCCTTAAATGTTTGGTAGAATCCCCCTGGAAAGCCATCTGGTCCTGGACTCTTGTTTTTTGGGAGAGTTTTGATTACTAATTCAATTTCCTTACTGGTTATGGGTCTGTTCAAATTTTCTATTTCTTCCTGTTTCAGTTTTTGTAGTGTATATGTTTCTAGGAATTTGTCCATGTCTTCCAGATTGCCCATTTTTTGGGCATATAATTGTTCATAATATTCTCTTATTACTGTTTTTTATTTCTGCTGTGTTGGTTGTGATCTCTCCTCTTTCATTCTTGATTTATGTATTAGGGTCCTTTCCTTTTTCTTTTTGATCAGACTGGCTAGTGGTTTATCAATTTTGTTAATTCTTTCAAAGAACCAGTTTCTGGTTTCATTGATCTGTTCTACTGTTTTTGTTTTTGTTTTGTTTTGTTTTTTGTCTTGATAGCATTGATTTCTGCTCTAATCTTTATTATTTCCTTTCTTCTGCTATTTTGGGGTTTTATTTACTGTTCTTTTTCAAACTCATTGAGGTGTAAGGTTAGGCTGCGTATCTGATATGTTTCTTCCTTCTTTAGGAAGGCCTGGATTGCTATATACTTCCCTCTTATGACCGCCTTGCTGCGTCCAGAGGTTTGGACTGTGGTGTTATTATTTTCATTGGTTTCCATGTACTTTTTAATTTCCTCTTTATCTTCTTGATTAGCCCATTAATTATTTAGTCTTTAGGGTGTTATTTAGTCTCCAAGTATTTGTTTTCTTTCCACATTTTTTTGTGGTTGATTTCGAGTTTCATAGTGTTGTGGTCTGAAACTATGCACGGTACGATCTCGATCTTTTTGTACATGTTGAGGGCTAATTTGTGTATCAGTATGTGATCTATTCTAGAGAACATTCCATGTGCACTGGAGAAGAATGTATGCTCCACTACTTTAGGATGAAATGTTCTGAATATCTGTTAAGTCTTTCTGGTCCAGTGTGTCATTAAAAGCCATTGTTTCCTTGTTGATTCTCTGTTTAGATGATCTGTCCATTGTTGTAAGTGGGGTGTTGAAGTCCCCTACTGTTATGGTATTATTATCAATGAGTTTCTTTATGTTTGTGATTAATTGATTTATATATTTGGTTGCTTTCACATTTGGAGCATAAATGTTTACAATTGTTAGGACTTCTTGGTGGATAGACCCCTTAATTATGATATAGTGCCCTTATTCATGTTTTGTTCAGTCTTTATTTTAAAGTCTAGATTGTCTGATATAAGTATGGCTACTCCAACTTTTTTTTTGGGGGGGGGGGAATCACTAGCATGATAGATAGTTCTCCGTCCCTCTATTTTCAATCTGAAGGTGTCTTTAGGTGTAAAGTGGATCTCTTATAAACAGCATATAGATGGATCTTGTTTTCTTATCCATTCTGTTACCTTATGTGTTTTGATTGAGTATTTAGTCCATTGACATTTAGAGTGAGTACTAACAGATATGAATTTACTGCTATTATGTTCCCTGTAGAGTTGGAGTTTCTGGTGGTATTCTTTGGCCCTTTCTAGTTTGTTGCTTTTGGTCTTATATTTTTCCTTCATCTTTTCTCCCCTCAGAGAGTCCCCCTTAAAATTTCTTGCAGAAATGGTTTTAATGCATGAACTCCTTTAATTTTTGTTTGTCTGGGAAACTTCTTATCTCTCTTTCTAATCAAATTCAACACCAGCTAGTATTATTATTATTATCATGATTCTAAATTCTGGTTCAGACATCTTGTTTGTGTCTGTGTTGATTAAATCCCTGGCTGTCATTTCTTCCTGTTCTTTCTTTGGAAGTGAATTCCTCTGTTTCATCATTTTGAAGGAAGAAAAGGAATTAATAAAGTAAAAAAAATAAAAATTAAAAAAATTAAAAACAGCACAATAATGTCAAATAAATGATGCTTGATCTTAGGTGTGTTTTGGTTTGGTTGTTGAAAGGAGCTTGATAGATTAGAGAAAAAAGGATAAGCTAAGAAAAGAAAAAAAGGCAAAAAAAGTTTGAAAGTTTGAAAAAAATGAATGTAATAAAATAGAATAAAATGAAATGTTAGAAATAACATAGGATCTAAAATTTTACAAAAATGTAAAAAATAAAGTAGGAAAAACTAAAGAAAAACATAATGAAAATAAAATTTTCTCTTTCTGTATTCAAGGATAAGAAAAGAAAAGAAAAAGAAAAAAATTGAATAGATGGACCAGTGAACAGACTAAAATATGATTGAAATGACATCAATTTCCCCTAGAAGTCAAACTATGAAGCACTTTACAGTCTGTAAACTAAGTAGGCAGAGAGATTAGTGGTGTTTCTCCTCAAGAGGGAGGTTGGCCCAGTTGGGCAGGGCTTAATGTAACAGCTTCATTCTCCACTGGGTGATACTGCTTAGCTTACTGGGGTGGATTGTTGTGGCAAATGTAAGCGTGTATGCACATGTGCAGGAGGTGTGAAAATGGCATCACCGAGCTACCCAGTCTCTAGTATCCGAATTCTGTGCTCTTCCCTACCGGCAATCAAGCATCCCTCCTTTGTCTCTTTTTCTGTCCACTTCTTGCTTTTACACTGTCGGTGACCATGCTATCAGGCTGCCAGGCGGCACCTCCCTCCTGAGTTTTATCTCAGATGCGGCTGTATTTCCCAACCCCTCAATTCTGAAGGACTGTGGCTTTGACCCGTTCTGACCCTCTAGGGAAGGATATCACCAGGCAATAACCAGGTGCCTGCCTGCCCCAGGAACGTTTGTAAGACTGCTGCTGCCGATGCCTAGAGAGTGTAGTTGGATGCTAGCCTGCCCCAGAAAAAGTTCATGCGATTGTGGAGCAGCAGTGTTTCAGGGATTATGGTAAATCACAACACACATCTGGCACTGGGCTTCCCCCTTAATGTTCTTGTTGCAACACCAGTGAATGTGGTTGTTCCCCAAGGTCCACTGGAAACTTTGCTATGGGGTGGCCGAACAGCCTCTATCAAATGTCCTTCAAGCAGGGGAACCACCTCTCCCCATGTGGCTGGAGGACCCCTTGGACCTTGCTCTCTGCTCCTGGGGATTCGCCCTTCCCACCAGCGCACTGCCAGGTATCAAGCTGTGGAGTTTCAGACTCTGCACTTATAGAGTCATAATGGAATTTAAACCCTCTCTTTTCTCCTTTTTCTCTTGTTTGTTCAGTCCCTTGCATACTCTTCCTTTTCTCTCCAACTGCTTTTTTGGGGGGGGTGTGCTTTCTTGTACTCTCTCCCTGTCTCCATCCTCTTTCCACAAGCAAATATAGCTCCCTGCTTTCTGTGGCTTCTTTCTCCCCCAGTTCACCTTTCCGTGCCATGTAACTGCCGAGTTTTGTGGATCAGTTTGTGTGGATTATTGTGTTAATCCTCAAATCAGTTTTCTAGGTGTGCAGGATGGTTTAGTGTTGGTTTGGCCACATTTTGGGGATGAGAGATGCAAAAAAACCATTCATGCTCGAGGAATGTTTTTTATTTTAACCTTGATAGGAGTTTGCTAAATGGTGAAGGGAGAACTCTTGGTAATGACTTGATTGTGAGTAGTATTTTGTCTTGCTGTTGGTAAAGGTAAAATAGATTTCCTGTCTCTCTGGGTTACTTTAATTCACCGTGATATGTTCTAGGCAGACAGATGGTAGATAGATGGATAGATACATAATAGATTGGTAGATAGACAGATGCATACATACATACACACTTATACATTCAACATAATTTCTCATGATTAGCAATGTGTATATAGATGTATATATATAGCCATATCTAGAACTTGAATATGACACAACAAATGTAGGTGAATATACTTTAATAAAAAAATAATTAATTACAATATTTCTTTTAAGTTGCAAGTTTTACAAACATATTCACTATTTTATAGAAGCCCCTTAGTGACCTACAAGCTAATTTTCATCTCAAAGTCAGCTTTTTAAGTTAAAAATATAGTAAATGACTGTATAGAAAGTTTGAACATTGGGGACTTATCTACACTCTACTTATATTCATATATATATTCATATATGTATAATATGTATAGAACTATATTCCTAGCACCTTAAGATAAAAATGAAATTTAAAGTATTTTCTCTTACCTATCTTTATATGTATATATTTACATTTACTTGTTTTTTTTGGATCCTGCTGTTAAAATTTATTTTTTTCTTTCTCAACTAAGAAACACACAGTGAAAACAATCAAAGTGTACCAGTAGGCTTAAAATGAAACACAGCATCACTCCTCAGCCATTCTCCATTTCATAAGACCAGCTTCTCAGAGGCAACTAGTTTTGGCCCTTGTAGCTGCTTCTTTAGATACTTACTATAATATTTCCAAATAATGGACTTATCTTGCTGTGATGGATGCTGTGATGTGCTGTGCAAATCCCCCTTCTTAAATGAAGGATTTATTATTCAGATGTTGCATATGCCACTGACAGGCAGTTCTAAGTCAATAGCCTCTTCCAGTAATTGCCTCAATTAAAAGAGCTACGTCCCCTAAGATCACACCCCTTTCTTGGTTAGTCTCTATTCACTGATTAATCTATAGGGTAAGGCAGGGAGGATAGATAGATATAAAGTCCTCATTCTCTCCACACCCTCATCTCTACTCCAGGACTGTTCCAAAAGGATCATGGTGCCTCCAGACTGTTCTGAATGGTCATCCTAACTTCTTTCAGAGCAGGGTTAGCTGAGATGTTCGATTGAAAGTGCAGTGCTGCTTAATTTTTCCTTTTGTTCAGTCCTATTCTCTTTCCTTCCTTTCTGTAGATGTTAGACCCAAGACTGCTCCTTAAGGAGCTACAAGCTAATTTCCTTCTCAAAGTCAGCTTTCCAGGGAGCTCAACCTCCACCACTGCTATTTATTTATTTCTATACTTTGGATATTATGTATTGATTTGTGGCTATGACTCAGAAATATTTAATTCTTACACCATAGAACCTGCCTATTCTATGTTCTTAATTCCTTTTATGCTTGCAGGATTGCTATATTAGAATTCTTTTTTCTATCTTTTTTTTTTAAAGTAGGCTTCACTCCTGGCATGGAGCCCAATGTGGGGCCTGAAGTCATGATCCTGAGATCAAGACCTGAGCTGAGATCAAGAGTCAGATGCTTAACTGACTGAGCCACTCAGGTGCCCCCAAATTCTTAATTAAATAAAAGATTAGGGTGTATATTATTGTAACCAGGAAAATATGGCTCATAGTTTGGTCAAACAGTATATTGTAATTGTTTTTTTTAAATCATAAAACTTTTAGTTTATGTAAGAGTTAATAATTGCCTAACCTTTTCATTTATTTCTCTAATTGTCTTCAAATAACCCCTGAGATGTGTAATCATTCAATACTGTTTTCTAAAATGCCAAATGCATCGCATGGTTTGTTTTTTCCTTTTTAGAACACTTCCCTCCAATAACACCCTACTGTTTGGAATAGCTTTTTGCTGTCCAGGCCTGTTGCATGTTTATTGTTCTGGGGCTTCTCTTCATCATCTTCTACATTTATAGGATCCCACGTCTCCCTTTTTGTTTGCATATTCATTTTGTTGGAGCACATCCTTCAGTATATTTCCTAGGAATAAGTGAAAGGGAGATATTGTTTTGCCAATTCCTTTGTTATATTTTCTTTAACCTTTGTACTCTGCATTTCTGTGATTTTAAGTAATAGTCTAGATTTTTATTATTTTTAACACTTAAAAAATGTTTATATATTTATTTTGGGGGAGAGAGAGAGAGAGAGAGAGAGAGAGAGAGAGAGAGAGAAAGAGAATGTGAGCACATGAGTGGGAGAGGGGCAGAGAGAGATGGAGAGAGGGAGAATTCCAAGCAAGCCCCATGCTGTCAGCACATAGCCTGATGTGGGGGTTGAAACCCCGTGCCTTGAGATCATGACCTGAACCAAAATCAAGAGTTGGAGGTTTAACAGACTGAGCCACCTAGGCACCCACTGGCCTAGATTTTAAAAAATTTTATCTATTATGCTAGACAGTTGATTTAGGAGATATTTCTCTTTTTTCAGTTTTTTTCATCCATAATTTTGTGCTTTCTGTTGTATGTCTTTTTAAATAAGTAATTAAATTAGTAGTAATTTGATGTGTAAGCCTTGTTAATTAGATATTGGGCTTTCTGTATTGATTTTTTTAACTTCCTAATTTTCTTTTCTAAATATTTGTATCATTTTGTTTTACTTTTTTGGAGATTTTCCTGACTGCTCCAAAATTGCCATTAATTTTTCAATTGCCATATTTTCAGTTTCTGAATTATGTATTATTCCTGTTTTTTTCTTTTATATAGAAATTGTTGTTTTAGAAATGAAATTATCTTATTTCCTCAATAATACTAATTATAGTTTGTTAGGTTTTATTCTGCTTCCTTCATTTGCTCTGTTTCCTCTTACTTTTCTTTGTTTTTTTTTTTTTTTTTGGTTTTTATTTGCTCATGTGCCTTTCCTTCTCTACCTAGTGATTTCTTTGATGTTCATTTAAATTTAAATTTAAAAGTGAGATTTTTAAAAAACTGCACATAAGTTTTAGGTGCCTGGCAGAGCTTATCTGCTCATGGGTTTCACTGTATGATTATGTGATTAAGCCAGCCTTTTGGGTAGGAATATTAAACTTTCGGCACATTGTGGTTTATGTTTTTTCCAAAGAAGAATCTTGTGGTCTCTAACCTGGAGGTAAAAAAAAAAGAATGTATGTACATTTGGTTTACAACATTCTGAGACCATGAATTTAGCGTCTACTATTTCTTATTAGATAATGTTTTATTTAGTATTTTTTTCATTTATATTCATGAGAGATTATTGTCTGTTTTTTTGTCTTTGTTTTTCTTTGTTTTTGTTTTTTCTTCTAATGCTGTCTTCAAGTTTGGATGTTAAAGTTGTTCTGGATTCATAGATCAACTTTTAATATTTGTTTGTTTGCTTGTTTTTAGTCTTTGGGATATTTTATATTAAACAGTGTTTTTGTTTTTATTTTTCCTTCAGTCATTTAAAAAATTCATCACTGAAACCATCTAAGCCTAAAGCTTTTTTATAGAAGAGTATATATTGTGGGGTGCCTGGGTGGCATAGTCGGTTGAGCGTCCGACTTCAGCCAGGTCATGATCTCGCGGTCCGTGAGTTCGAGCCCCGCGTCAGGCTCTGGGCTGATGGCTCATAACCTGGAGCCTGTTTCAGATTCTGTGTCTCCCTCTCTCTCTGCCCCTCCCCCGTTCATGCTCTGTCTCTCTCTGTCCCAAAAATAAATAAACGTTGAAAAAAAAATTAAAAAAAAAGAAGAGTATATATTGTAAGACATAATGGATATAAAACTTCAGATTTCTATTTTTCTTTTTGTGTCAGTTTGGTAGGTATTGTTTTTCCAAAATTTGGTCAGTTCATCTAGATTTTCTAAATTTTGGTGCAAGTACTTCAGATGTCTTATTATTATTATTATTATTATTATTATTATTATTATTTTGCTGTTTCTTGGCTTTATAATAATGTCTCCTTTCTCACTCCTGATATTCCTGCTGTATTTCTCCCATTTTTAGTTTAACTAGATAATTTATCCAATTTATTAGTCTTTTCAGAGAACCAAATTTTGGCTTTTTGTTTCCTTATTGTATTTAGTTTTATTTTATTAGATTCTGTTTTTATCTTTATTATTTTTCTCCTTCAACATTCTTGACTTCTATTTTTGAAATGAGTCCATATTTTGTATGCTTTCATACTAGATAATGGACTGAATTTTGGAAATTAAATCATATTCTAAATTCTATTCTTTTTTAAATGTTTACTTATTTTTGAGAGACATAGACAGAGTGCAAGCAGGGGAAGGGCAGAGAGAGGGAGACACAGAGTCTGAAGCAAGCTTCAGGCTCTGAGCTGTCAGCATAGAGCTGGAGGTGGGGCTCGAACTCATGAGCCGCCATTCATGATCTGAGCCGAAGTCGGACGCTTAACGGACTGAGCCACCCAGGTGCTCCAATATTCTACATTCTCCTAAATATCAAATTTATCAAAGAATACATCAGATGGAAATTTTAAAAAATAGTATGAACTGTAGGATGAAAAAGAAATATCAGAGTTATTCACTTCTGGTTGAGTTTTCAAAATTGTTAAAATTCTGTCACTCTTTGTCTAAGAACTAAACAAGCTAGATAAACTATAAAATTTAAAAAACTCTTCCGAGAGTTGAAAACACAAAGAAACTTAACTGGTCAGAATTCCAGAAAATGCTCAGGACTACATGAGAGAGAAGACATCCATGCTGTTCTCAATCAAGATGGAATAATGGATAGAAAAGAATCTGTCCTGGATGGGGTTAAAGAGAAACCTGCCAAATCTTAAAAGAATTTTTAACGGGATAGAAGGAACATACTTAAAGATCATAAAAGCCATTTATGAAAAGCCCACAGCTAACATCATCCTCAACGGGGAAAAACTGAGAGCTTTTTCCCTGAGATCAGGAACACGACAAGGATGCCCACTCTCACCGCTGCTGTTTAACATAGTGCTGGAAGTTCTAGCATCAGCAATCAGACAACAAAAGGAAATCAAAGGCATCAAAATTGGCAAAGATAAAGTCAAGCTTTCGCTTTTTGCAGATGACATGATATTATACATGGAAAATCCGATAGACTCCACCAAAAGTCTGCTAGAACTGATACATGAATTCAGCAAAGTTGCAGGATACAAAATCAATGTACAGAAATCAGTTGCATTCTTATACACTAACAATGAAGCAACAGAAAGGCAAATAAAGAAACTGATCCCATTCACAATTGCACCAAGAAGCATAAAATACCTAGGAATAAATCTAACCAAAGATGTAAATGATCTGTATGCTGAAAACTATAGAAAGCTTATGAAGGAAATTGAAGAAGATTTAAAGAAATGGAAAGACATTCCCTGCTCATGGACTGGAAAAATAAATATTGTCAAAATGTCAATACTACCCAAAGCTATCTACACATTCAATGCAATCCCAATCAAAATTGCACCAGCATTCTTCTCGAAACTAGAACAAGCAATCCTAAAATTCATATGGAACCACAAAAGGCCCCGAATAGCCAAAGGAATTTTGAAGAAGAAGACCAAAGCAGGAGGCATCACAATCCCAGACTTTAGCCTCTACTACAAAGCTGTCATCATCAAGACAGCATGGTATTGGCACCAAAACAGACACATAGACCAATGGAATAGAATAGAAACCCCAGAACTAGACCCACAAACGTATGGCCAACTCATCTTTGACAAAGCAGGAAAGAACATCCAATGGAAAAAAGACAGCCTCTTTAACAAATGGTGCTGGGAGAACTGGACAGCAACATGCAGAAGGTTGAAACTAGACCACTTTCTCACACCATTCACAAAAATAAACTCAAAATGGATAAAGGACCTAAATGTGAGACAGGAAACCATCAAAACCTTAGAGGAGAAAGCAGGAAAAGACCTCTCTGACCTCAGCCGTAGCAATCTCTTACTCGACACATCCCCAAAGGCAAGGGAATTAAAAGCAAAAGTGAATTACTGGGACCTTATGAAGATAAAAAGCTTCTGCACAGCAAAGGAAACAACCAACAAAACTAAAAGGCAACCAACGGAATGGGAAAAGATATTCGCAAATGACATATCGGACAAAGGGCTAGTATCCAAAATCTATAAAGAGCTCACCAAACTCCACACCCAAAAACAAATAACCCAGTGAAGAAATGGGCAGAAAACATGAATAGACACTTCTCTAAAGAAGACATCCGGATGGCCAACAGGCACATGAAAAGATGCTCAACGTCGCTCCTCATCAGGGAAATACAAATCAAAACCACACTCAGATACCACCTCACGCCAGTCAGAGTGGCCAAAATGAACAAATCCGGAGACTATAGATGCTGGCGAGGATGTGGAGAAATGGGAACCGTCTTGCACTGTTGGTGGGAATGCAAATTGGTGCAGCCGCTCTGGAAAGCAGTGTGGAGGTTCCTCAGAAAATTAAAAATAGACCTACCCTATGACCCAGCAATAGCACTGCTAGGAATTTATCCAAGGGATACAGGAGCACTGATGCATAGGGCCACTTGTACCCCAATGTTCATAGCAGCACTCTCAACAATAGCCAAATTATGGAAAGAGCCTAAATGTCCATCAACTGATGAATGGATAAAGAAATTGTGGTTATATACACAATGGAGTACTACGTGGCAATGAGAAAAAATGAAATATGGCCTTTTGTAGCAACGTGGATGGAACTGGAGAGTGTGATGCTAAGTGAAATAAGCCATACAGAGAAAGACAGGTACCATATGGTTTCACTCTTATGTGGATCCTGAGAAACTTAACAGGAACCCATGGGGGAGGGGAAGGAAAAAAAAAAGAGGTTAGAATGGGAGAGAGCCAAAGCATAAGAGACTGTTAAAAACTGAGAACAAACTGAGGGTTGATGGGGGGTGGGAGGGAGGGGAGGGTGGGTGATGGGTATTGAGGAGGGCACCTTTTGGGATGAGCACTGGGTGTTGTATGGAAACCAGTTTGTCAATAAATTTCATAAAGAACAACAACAAAAAAAAGAATTTTCAAAGGCCACGTTTAGGCTGCATGACAGATTAGAATAATGGGGAGCTCCAGCCACAGACACAGGTTAGGCACACAGTAAATCTGCACCCACCTTCCAACTTTTTCCCATAAATTCTCCCAAAGGCTTGGGAGTAAGATAACAAAGCCTGGGAACAAAGCAGGAGAGCTATGATATATGTTCTCAGCCATGCAGAGATTCTCTGAGATCCAAAGCAGCTTCCCTTTGAAGGTGAGGACATAGTAAATGCTGGGAGAAATTCATCCAAGAAATCTGGGCTCTTGGACTGAAGGCATGTCAAGAGAACTGAGCTAAATCTAGGTGAGATGCTCCAGAATTCAGCTATGGAAGACTGAAAGTGAGGAAGGAGAAATGAGAGAAACTCCTCTTGAGGCAATCTGGGTCTTCACTGAATGTAAAGCATCCACATTCCCAAGGCTAGAGATGGGACAGCAGAGCAGAGAGAAACCTCCCCAAATGCAGAAAACCAGGGGTGTGAATGTAGAGAAAAGAAAGGGAAAAACACACTGATGCAAAGGTTGGAAGACAGGCTATAAAGGAGACAGATAACCATAATGTGGAAGCTAGTGGCTTAGATATAAAGCTACAAGAGATCTCTTCAGTCTCAGCAGTGTTCAGACTCTGGCCAAACCTTACTGAAGGGAAAATCATGGCCTGGCTTTCAGAACATTTGAAGACAGTGTTAAACTGATTCAAGATGAAAGAGTTTGTTTTGTAATGTTCCTTTCTTTTAATGTCCTTCTCAGGTTTTGGTGTCAACATACAGAGTGTGTTTTTAATCCTTAAAATTTGTTGAGACTTCCTTTATGGCTTAGCATAATGTCAAGTTTTATAAACGCTCTACGGGCATCTGAAAAGAATATATATACTGCACTGTTATTTTAGTGTTCTGTCGTCAGTTTTATTAGTTATGTTATTAAAACCTTCTATATTTTTCCTGATGTTTTGATTGCTGGTTCTGGTAGTTACTGAGAGAAATGACTATAAGTTTCCTAACATGATGGTTCTTTCCATTTCTCCTCGTATTTTTGTCGATATTTGTTTCATATATTTTGAGATAACATTATGAAGTTCTTACAGACTTGGAATTGTTTTGTTCCTTGTGGAGTGACAACTTTATCATTATGAAATGCCCTTTTTTTAAATCTCTAATAATGCCTTCTGTCTATTTGGTTTCACATGAATATAAGAATACCAGGTATCATTTATTTAGTATTTATATGGATTTTTCCTTGTCTTATGTTCAGCCTCTTTGTGTTCTATTTAAGCTGTTTCTTTTGTAAGCAGCATATATTTGAGTTTACCTTAGGTATCTTAGTAATTATTTTCTGTTCATCTCATGTGTTTTCCCTGTTTTTTTTTTTCTTAAACCTTCTTTTGGATTAGCCAGCATTTTCTATGATACCATTTGCCCTCTATTAGCTTGTAGGTTACAGCTGCTTTTATTATCCTTTTTCAGTCTGCCACAACCTGGAAGTGGATGAGGGATTTAAATCATGCGACAGTTTTTAAGATGTTGGTTAGGTACCTCACCTTGGAATGCCATTATTGATAGCATTTTGGATACTCAGGTAGGAGTATGAAATGTCACATTGAATATCATTTGCAGTAGCATTTGGCAGACATGTAGGGGTCAATACTGACTGACAATACTGACTCCTACTTGGCCCTCTATTTTGTGCTCCCCTCTGGCACACAGATGGAACCACTTTAGATAACTGGTAGAGCTCCCCTCTGGCAACAGGTTGTGACACTTCAGATAACTAGTAGAGGCGACTGGTACACAGAAGGCTCCACTTTCTATAATTAGTAGAGACCCTCTGGTGCGTAGATGGTGCCACTTTAGATATAACTACCCTGTGACCTCACCACCATGCTCCTCACTCTATAAAAGCTGTGGGTTGAAGTCCAGGCTTTGCAGAGATTGCGGGAATGATGGCTCTGGAGGGTGGCCTTGCATTGCCCTTGATCGTCAGTGTGCCTGCCCACCCTATAGCCCCTGTCAGTAAGTTACCTTGAATAAGATTTGGTGTAAATGCATGGAGTGGCTCGCTTCATTTTTTGGTGTTAACATGCTTCTTGGTCTTGAGGATGTATTACTGACCATCCTCCATCTTGTAACATATGCTTTGCATCTTAAGGCAACAAAAGGCCCAGAATTGTTGTACTAAAGTTTTGTGTCAAATTACCTAGAAAATGGGGAAGGAAGTGAGGTAGGAAACTGTTCCTGAAGTTTTATTGTATTGTATAAGGATGATATTTAGATGCAGGTGGGATTTTTTATGTTGTGTGAATTTTTTATGTGTTGTGGGTTGTTGATGAAAACGTGCGGAGGTGGCTAAATCCTACCATCCTCAACTCCTTCTTTAACACCACCACTGAGTCCTCGTTTAGAGTTAATAGTCGTTTGCTTGTTGTGCTGAAGATGCAGTTACTTCTATTTTTTTTTAATTGGACATTGTGAGTTTCAAGGGAGGAAAGTAGAGTAACAGTGACTTTACTTCACATTCCTTACTTGGAAGATCCTCCCATAAAAACTTGAGGCTAGCCACTAATCCACAGTGACTAACAGACACTTGGAGGAAAAGCTTGGCATGATTGGGAATATCTTTGTTTGAACTTCCTGGCTTTCTATTCCCACTACAGCAGAATATTTCTTCTTAGTAATTTTATGGCTTAACCAGGTCAGCCTAGCTTTTTTACGCAGTCAAGTAATTGGATCTTTTGATTTGGATTTGTGATGATGATGCTGATGATGGTGATGATTCAAAAACTACTTGCTGATCACCTGGCACGTGCCAGGCATCACTCAAGCCATGTGATCTATAGCAGTGACTCCAACAGAGAAAAGTTTCTGACTTCATGGGACTTCTATCCCAGTACGTGGGGAGGTTTTGTAGAAATTTAAGAAACTACTAATATTTCTTGCGCATTTGCTACATGAAAGATGCCCTTTTAAATGATCTACCTATCTTAACTCATTAACCATCACATCAGTCACATGCAGCGGATACAACCTGATATGGAGGAAAGCTCAAATACACAAGTAATTTGGCCAATGCCATTTGCTTAGTGGGTGGTAAACTCCAGAGTTCAAACTTCGATAGGGTGGTTTCAGAGCCTCCCTCTTAAACTCTGTAATATAACCATGATAATATATAAATTGATTTAATGATGGTTTGGAAAGAGAGCCAGGGCTACAGTAAGTCTAGATAAAAACCATTCTGTGGTCCTTGCATGATTTTGAATTTTCTCCTTCATTGAATTAAGGAATTGATAATAATATTGAGAAGGTAACTTCAACTTGTAACATTACAAAATACTATATTTAGTGTAATGGATTAAAGATATTTGAACACTTTAAAAATTTTTTTTTAGATTTTTTTAAATGTTTGTTTATTTTTTGAGAGAGAGAGAGAGAGAGAGAGACATAGCATGAGTGGGGAGGGGCAGAGAGAGGGAGACACAGAATCTGAAGCAGGTGCCAGGCTCTGAGCTGTCAGCAGAGATTCCTACATGGGGCTCTGACTCACTAACTGTGAGATCATGACCTGAGCCGAAGTCGAATGCTCAAACAACTGAGCCATCCAGGCACCCTGAGATACTTGAATGCTTTTATGGTTGTTTTTAAAGAATTCAAAAAATAATGCTGTGGAGTATTAGATATGAGCATATTTTGGTATATTTGTAGTTACTACTCTGCAAGTAGACTTTACTTTTTAGAACCGTTTCAGATTTATAGAAAAATTGAGAAGCTGTACAAAGAGTTCACATACACCCTTGCATATTGTTTTCTTTGTTATTAGTATCTTACATTATTATGGTACATTTGTTGTAATTAATTAATATTGATACATTTTTAGTAGCTGAAATCCATAGTTCATTCAAATTTTACCAGTTTTTTTCCCAATATCTTTTTTTGTTCTAAAATCCCATTCACGGCGCCTGGGTGGCTCAGTCGGTTGGGCATCCGACTTCGGCTCAGGTCACGATCTCGCAGTATGTGAGTTCGAGCCCCGCGTTGGGCTCTGTGCTGACTGCTCAGAGCCTGGAGCCTGTTTCGGATTCTGTGTCTCCCTCTCTCTCTGACCCTCCCCCGTTCATGCTTTGTCTCTCTCTGTCTCAAAAATAAATAAACGTTAAAAAAAACATTTAGGAGTGCCTGGGTGGCGCAGTCGGTTAAGCGTCCGACTTCAGCTCAGGTCACGATCTCACGGTCCATGAGTTCGAGCCCCACGTCGGGCTCTGGGCTGATGGCTCAGAGCCTGGAGCCTGTTTCAGATTCTGTGTCTCCCTCTCTCTCTGCCCCTCCCGCGTTCATGCTCTGTCTCTCTCTGTCTCAAAAATAAATAAACGTAAAAAAAATTAAAAAAAAATTTTAAATCCCATTCAGATTACCACATTACCTTTAGTCATTGTGTCTACTTACCCTCTTGACTGTGAGAGTTTCTCAGACTTTGCTTAATTTTGGTGGCTTTGACAGTTTTGAGGAGTATTAGGGTACATCATAGGATGCTCTTCTATTGAAATATAGCTGATTTTTTTTATTATTAGACTGATGTTATGGGTTTTGGGCAGGAAGACCATAAATTTAAGGTGCTATTTTCATCACAATATATTAGGGGTACGTGCTATCAACATGCCTTAGCACTGTGGCTATTGACCTTGATCACCAGGCTGTTTGCTGGGTTTATCCATTGTAAAGTTACTCTTCCCTTTCCTGTTCCCTTCACCCTTTCCATTCTGTACACTTATGAGGGAAGTTACTATGCAAAGTCTAATTTAAGGAGTGGGAAGTTCTGCTCTTTCTCCTTTTTTTAAAAAAAAATTTTATGTCTTTATTTTGAGAGAGACAGAGTGCGAGTGGGGGAGGGGCAGAGAGCGAAAGCGAGAGACAGAATCTGAAGCAGGCTCCAGGCTCTGAGCTGTCAGCACAGAATCCAAGGCAGGGCTCAATCTCACAGACTGTGAGATCATGACCTGAGCTGAAGTTGGATGCTTAACTGACTGAGCTACCCAGGCACCCCTCTTTCTCCTTGTGAATGAAATATCTGCATAGGTCATTTAAAATTCTTCTGCACAGGAGATTTATTCTTCCCATTTACTTATTTATGTCCGTACGGATTCATGGATATTTATTTTATTATTTGGGTTACATGACCCAATACTATATTTGTTGCTGAGATTATTCCGATTTTGTCCACTGGGAGCTCTTTCATTGGCTGTTGTGTTTCTTTGACATACTTTCATCAATGTGGGTGTTTGTTTTTAAGCACTTCTTTACTTTATGACACTAAAAGTTGCTCCACACTCATCTTGTATATTTCCTGTCCTAATTTTAGAGGCAGCCACTTCTGCAGGAAGCCCTGGTCTTTTGAGAATGGTAGTAGAAACCACGATCTGGGTACTAAGTGTGCTCATTTCTACTGGGACATGATTTCTTTTAGGCCCGCTCAGTTGACAGAGCAAGGAAATGTATGTATACTATCCCATGTGAAAGGTAGACTTTTTTAAATATTAATATATGTAACCATCTCTATCTATATTAAGTGAAACATGACTTCATACTGATGTTTCTGACTCCAGCACATTAATTACCACATGGATCATTCTAGTCTCCTCCACTTGTGTCTGTAAATTTCCACTCTGATAGTGAGAAACTGGCTCACACCATTCACCATCTATATGTGTATTATTCAGTTTCAATATATGTGTATAGTAGTGTTGAGATTGTTAACCTGTATTCCCATGGGAAAGAGCTTTATTAAGCAGAATTTGGGGTTTATATGCAGTTTCCTTTGCTTTTCTCTCAGACCACTCCTTCCCAAAGTTATGTAGGTCAGCAACTTTTTCCTCCACTCCCCCTTCAGGGAGATCATTTCATACATTTGGAACACATTTAGATTCTCTTGTCACAGTCTCAATTTTTTTTTATGATTAGGTGAAATCTATTGAAAAATAGAGATTAATGTTTTGTGATGAGGAGTTCAATTTTAGGTAGCTCGATATCAATAACCGGACCTAAAATGAGAGTTACTGTGTCCATTTCCTGTTCTTATTCTTAATTCTGATTTATAGATGCTCATTTAATGCAGTTATTGTTGTCTATTGTTAAGCTTGCTTTAGTAGTAGTGTACTAAAGCAAGTAAACTGTAAAAAAATAAAGTGTGATTTCATTTATATAATAATTTTATTTTCTAAATTTGTTCTTTACTCAGTAGGAGAAGTCAGGCAAGAAGGCCCTGAAGTCTAGGCTTATTAGAAGGAAGACAGTATGTGGTAAAAGGAAATCTTGTAAAGTTGACCCAGTGAAATTAACCTTTAGCTCTCCCGGGCTCCAAACAATCACCACAGAATGTTCTGGGGTTGTTATTTGCTGAATCCAGTCTCCAGAATAGTTGAGAGGAGCAGTACTATCAGTATCTGAGTGTGTTTGCAGGGTCTTGTGAGCCGGGAAGCTTGTCTTTCCACCTGGGGGTGCTACCGAGTATCCGACTCTAGTGGCTTTCTGTGTAGAGTTATCTTTCACTTGCATTAGAGTAACTCATTTCTTTTCACTTTGATAGCATTTCTCAGTTAATCACATCACTGTCAGGTTGTAATAACAACCACATATTTTATAATGTGGTTTCAGTCGTAACACTTCATTTAAAAAAAAAACACTTCCCCCTCATTCTCCGAGTTACTCTTTATACTTTTTACATTTCAGTCATAGCTTATTTTCATCTGTAATCTCACTCCTCTCTCTATGCACGTAGCCATGGAAACCATCACAGAATGCCTGCGTTTTACCAATCATGGTATAAATTACAGGCCATTACAATTGTGATGTTACTGTTCTGGTAAGAGTGCTGCATTTTCACCTATGAAAAGGGTTATGACTGCTATTAATTCTAAGAGGATTTTTGGTAGCTTGTGTGAGAGTAGGTCAGGAATGCTGTGGTCTTCCCCTCAATCAGTGTCACAATGAGATAAGTCATTATTGGATAGTTTTAATAGCTGCTTTTAAGGTTACTGTGAATGACTATGTCCCTAATTAAGATTCTTGATTCCATTCTAATTTCCCATTAAATATTAAACCTCACAAAACTCCCTTTAGAAATGGGATTCTACATATTCGTGAAACATTTACTTGGTGCTAGGAACTGTGCCAGATATTACAGGCACTAATCTCAAAGAGTAATGGAGAGAATGAAACAAATGTGCAAATAAGCATAACAGCAGAATATAGAACATTAATTAGTCAGGGACCAATGAGGAAAATAGAAAGCAGTCAACATATTGAAGACATGGAATTTAATGCAAGGCATTGGTTATCCAATTAATGAAAATGAGGACAGTGAAACAACCCAGAGACTGGGAAGAACAAAAGGTGCTACCAGCCCTTAGCTGGAGAGACAAAAGAGGCAGTGTTACTGACACTCAGATCATTGGGTCACCAAGTGGAAGATAAAATCCTGGAGAGCTAGTCTGGCAAGTGCTAAAGCCAAGAAAGGACAGAGCAGCTGTCAGAGATACCAGCAGCATAGAAGGAGAGGGCAGACATCTGGCTTTTCTCTTCCTTCAGAGTTCCAGTCTCTCACCATTGCTTTCAACTGGTCAAACCCAGCAGAGGGTCTTTGATAGAAAGCATGGTGAATGAACACTGCAAGGATCGTCTCTTATTAGGACTTGGAGGGAGCAAGAGAAGGGCCAGGAATGCATCCAAAGGCAAACAGACCCAGGGCTGTTAGCGAGTGCTATTGAAGTTTTAGCACAGGGCTAGTTGAGATGAGAGTACTCCAAAGTTCTTCTCACATGCTGAACTTGGCTCTTTTCTGTATTTGGACTGCATCATCATGCACAATGATCAGTTTCTACTTGATTGGACAGGCAAAGTTTGAAACTACAGAACAAGTGCTATAAGATGTTGGCTTGTGAATTTGTTCTCTATCCCCTTCTACAGATATGTCCTCCATCTTTAACTCTGGTCCCTGGCTGAAAAACAGAACAGAACAAGATTTAACGCTGCTCTGACTACCTCCCACACCACAATAGCTTCTTTATCATTATTTTTTTAAACATTTACTTATTATTGAGAGAGCATGAGCATGGGAGAGGCAGAGAGAGGAGGAGACACAGAATCCCAAGCAGGCAGCACAGAGCCTGACATGGGGCTTGAACTCATAAACCGTGGGATCATGACCTGAGTGGAAGTCAGACGCTTAACTGACTGAGCCACCCAGGCACCCCAACACAATAGCTTCTTTAAACTGGTAAAGGTTATTTGCATATCAGGACCTGCTTCTGTTCAAAACAAAACAAAAAATGATAAAACATGCACACACCCAAATCTAGAGTTGATCATGGGTAGTTTCATAAATGTCCACGCTTAGGTAAGTTATTTTGTGTTATATGGGACCATTTATGTTAAAGAACATGCTAAACCATATAATGTTTTATTGATACACATGTAAGGACAGCAAGTCCATGAAGACAGAAACAAATAATTTGAAAGATTTTTAGAAAAGATAATACACACACAGCAATTCATACTCAAATATGAACAGTCTACACTTAGATGATAGAATAACAAAATTTAATAATTTGGGGAAGCCAGAGTCCCCAAATTTCCTAAAATTTATTATGTTATTATAAAATAAAAATGTTAAATAAAATCTGGGGTTCAGTAAATCTTATGATATATTTGATACTTTAAATTTTTTTCTACCTTTTGCTTTTCCTTTCATTCTTTCCCGTTTATTCTAAATAGGAGTGTATCCTATTATTTATATTCAGTACTTTATTTTGTACTTCCTGGACATGACAGTCTTCAGAGATTTCATCCTCTGCTATGGATTTAATTATCATATTTGTGCAGAAACTTTTTCCAAGTATACATTTTTAGTTCTGAATTTACTCCTTTGTTTCTGTGCAGTATCTCTAATTAAATGCTGCCATCTCACTCTTGGGATGTTCTGCCATCATTTCTAGTAAAACACTTGAGTATCAGTAAGGGTCCAGGCAGGAAACAGGTGGCATGCTCAGAGAGGTAGTTTATTCACTTAATCACTTCAATTATTTACAGTGGTGTGGGCAGGATTAAGGGAATATTAAAAAAAAAAGCATGTTGATACATCCAGGGACTGGAAATATCGAGAAATTCACCACTGAATGTCCAGGGAAGATAGCGGTTACTAGAACCTGGAGGGAACTGAAGCTAAGAAAGACGGATGTCCTGAGAAATACTGTAGCCAGGGAGATGTATGCAACCCCCCTTGCGGGGAGCAGTACCTGGCCTCTATTTTCTCCCACCTGCTCCTTTCCCAGCCCTCTCACTGGCTTAATCTAATAGGAATTCAGAGGACACAGGAACATAAGTGATGTATATATCTCATCATATATCCTCCTGGAGGACAGACCAGGCCAGTGGAAAGCAGAGAGTAGGTATGGAAGCCTGAATAGAAAACAATCAGCCTGAAATCTAAAACCCAACTCATTATTTTTCCCAAATCAACTTCCTTTCCAAATTTTCTTAATCTTACTAATGTTATGTGTTTTTTGTTTTTTTTTGTTTTATTACTAAAGGGAGACAAATCAAGCTTTTCTGCTCATCTTGGATGACAACTTCCAAGGCTACCCATCTGATTTCTTTCTGTCCAAGTCTCCAGTAATGAGGATAGAATCTTGGGAATCACCCACCGGCATTAGGAGACACTATAGATAGATGAACAAAACCTCTAGATAGAATCTATAAGAGCATCAAATGCTCTTATAGTTAAATCAAAGCCTGTGGAGTGTTTACTGCTCATCTGTTTTCTGTTCATAGGGATGTAGAGAATCTGGTGAGCTCATGTCACATCAGATTAAAAGAATTGAGCTGGTACTGGTGGTGAGTTAACAAGACTGAGTAAGGCGATCAAAGGGTGCACATACATGGAGCCTGCAGTCATGATTATAGGAATGGTACAAAGTCATTAGATGGAGGGGAACTTGGAATCTTTTCACAGGAAACAAGGCAGGAACAGAGAGAATAGGGATTAGAGAGTATACACAGGATGGGGTGACTGGGTGGCTCAGTCAGTTAAGCATCTGACTTCAGCTCAGGTCATGATCTCACAGCTTGTGAGTTGGAGCCCCACGTTGGGCTCTGTGCTGATAGCTCAGAGCCTGGAGCCTGCTTTGGATTCTGTGTCTCCGCTCTCTGCCCCACCCCCATGCATGCTCTGTTTCTCTCTCTCAAAAATATACATTAAAAAAAACCCCAAATACCTTCATTATAAAAAAAAGAGTATACACAGGTTTGAGTAAAGTGCTCTGAACATAGAAACTGGTGCATCATAGAAAGCTACTATAGAAAAATTATGTGTATTCTTGATACCATAAATGTGTGTGAGTTTTAAACTTACGTGGACCCTGAAATGTGTTTAACAATCCTTTC
Source organism: Prionailurus viverrinus (assembly GCF_022837055.1). Lineage (NCBI taxonomy): Eukaryota > Metazoa > Chordata > Mammalia > Carnivora > Felidae > Prionailurus > Prionailurus viverrinus. The sequence goes on from NC_062568.1 coordinate 35,146,244, forward strand.
ATGTCTCTCTTGGACAGCTACTGGAAAGACTATTCTAAAACTTTACCATTCTCTTTAAACCCCCTACTTCATCATTGATCTTCAGTCTTTTCTTCAGGGGATGATTTTCTCCAAACTCTACATGCACAGAAAGCAGACTCTGTGCTTGGAATTTATTCAACTGTCTTACCTAAAAGCTTATTTAATTTTTTCTTATATTGTCTTTTTCTCTCACCTGTAAGAGATACTTTTCCTTGACTGGCACCTCTGATCTCATTTCTTTTTTTTTTAATTTTTTTAACATTTTTATTTATTTTTGAGACAGAGAGAGACAGAGCATGAATGGGGGAGGGGCAGAGAGAGAGGGAGACACAGAATCGGAAGCAGGCTCCAGGCTCTGAGCCATCAGCCCAGAGTCCAACGCGGGGCTGGAACTCATGGACTGCGAGATCGCGACATCGTGACCTGAGCTGAAGTTGGACACTCAACTGACTGAGCCACCCAGGCGCCCCTGATCTCATTTCTTATCACCTTCTCTGATACTTTGATCTACCAATTGACGATTTTTCTCTCCTTTATTGTTAGCATTTACCTTCATATTATCTTATCACTAGCCTATAAATATGTTTAAATATCAGCCTTATTAAAAAGGATTTCACAGACCCAACCTTGCTCTTTATTTTTTTTTAATTTATTTTTAATTTTTTTTAACATTTATTCATTTTTGAGAGAGACAGAGCATGAGCAGGGGAGGGGCAGAGACAGAGGGAGACAGAGAATCCAAAGCAGACTCCGGACTCTGAACTGTCAGCAGAGAGCCCTATGTGAGGCTCGAGCCCATGAACTCTGAGACCATGACCTGAGCTGAAGTTGGATGCTCAACTGACTGAGCCACCCACACGCCCCTCCACCTCTCTTTTAGCTATCATTTTATCTTTCATTTCCTCTAATACCAGTCTTCTTGAAAAGGTATACTGTGTTCATAGCCACCTATTTGCACCTCAAATTCATCCCCTTATCTGCCCCAATTTGGCAACAATTATTCTACTGAATATGTTTCACCAAAGCACACGATTGAGTTTTGGTGTGTGATTTTTAACTAGCGCATCAATCTCATGGCACTTCACTCAACACCTCGAATGAACAAGTGTCTTACCGTCTTTTTCTTCATAGTGTTCTTCTTTCATAAAGCAACATTTTTAATATCATGAATACACAACATTTTGGGTATCTAAACAGTGGGCTGGTGAATAAAGAGATGACCATTTGTAAGTATGAAGAAAGGATGAGCCTGTGGAGAGTTGAAGGCACTGGTGGAAAAGCATTTTACCTCATCAGCAGTGGGGTTTAGCCTGGCTAGGGAAAGAAGTGAGAATGGGAGACACTGAAAAAATTGAAGAAGTTAGGTTGTGTGAGAGGGCTGGAGTGAGGAATTGGTCTGGATACTTTCCATAGGAGCAAAGTTGTATTAACATGGAAGACAGTGGTAGCAGAGAGGGATTTTTACTCTAGACTTACACCTGTATCAGGAAGCAGTTCTGGGTAATGACAAATTCTAGACTGGACACCAGGGGACGTGGTAGAATCCAAGGTGAAGAGTTGTAGTTTTAAATGGTTAAAAAATGGTGAGATGATGTGTTTAGGTGTTGAATGGGCAAAACACGGAGATGTTGACCATTCCACGAAAGTATTAGTTTTTGGTGATGAAAAGCCAACATGAATAAAATTGAGCTACTATAGCCTGGAAGCCTGTCAACAAACACAAGTGGAGAGAAGAATTTGACAAGAACTGAGGGATTTGTGATGAAACTTCTTTTTCGCCACCAACTCACAATCGGCTCTTCATTCTTTTTTACTGACATTTATTGCTACACAATTCCTTTATGTAGCTAGCTGCTGCGTGAACTACTCTTATTCAGTGCTTCTTTCATGTATGCTTATTATTTCATCTTACAAAGAGACTGATGTTTTGTTTGGGTGGGGATTTTGAATATTATGATTTTTAAAATAACTTTTTTAATGTTTTGAGATAGAGAGAGTCAGAGTATGAGTGGGGAAGGGGAAGAGAGAGAGGGAGACACAGAATCAGAAGAAGGCTCCAGGCTCTGAGCTGTCAGCACAGAGTCTGACGCTGGGCTTGAACACATGAACTGTGAGATCATGACCTGAGCCGAAGTTGGACACTTAACTGACTGAGCCACCCATGTGTCCTGAATATTATGATTTTTTAAACTCTAAGTACATGCCTAGGACAGTGTCTTTATCCCTGTGCTGATTTTCTTTAAATATTTGTTGGCCAGTACATTAAAGATCATATTCTTAAATAGTCCTATCTTTGAGTAGTGCTTTCTTGATTATTTAGAAACTATATTTATGGCAAAATATTTACTGAAGAGTACTGTCATCTCTTTTGTTTGACAAATTTAAATCATTTTGTGTCAGTGATGCTAATTAAAATCTTTCTCAGGTAATTTGTTAATTGGTACATGTTGGTGAATTAAAAGAATTGACCAAAAAAGAAAGTTTTAAATTTCACATTTGTACATTTTGTTTGAATTGCCACCAAAATTTTGATTAGTTTTTTTGTTTTGTTTTGTTTTGTTTTTTTGGTTATGATAGTCATGAATCTTTGAGAAGGAAACAGCTGCAGATGTTAGGGGATGGAGGGAGGTTTTAAGAGTATATTCTGTTTCCTCTCTGAGACAAAAGGGAGAGAAATCTGTTAGCTCAGCAGGGGAAGGTTGTTTTGCAACTTGAAAAGCTTTTGATTCTCTTTTTTTATTCGTTTTTTTATTTGGGAAACAGCTGAAAGGCTATACTAGCAGAAATGGTGGAACCAGAGAAAGTCAAGTTTTTAAAGATAGACTAGAAACACAACCAGGTTGGAGCCAGGCACAAGGACATTTCCAGCAGAGCAAAGTGTGTGCACAGACAGAAAATTCTGACCTCTCATTGGGCTGTCCAAGGATTCTTCATCCCAGGAAGCTCTGCAAAGGAAAGATCAGAGTTGTATAATTTATTGCATTTGATCCCGAACCCAGAAATCACTCAGGCTTAAAAAGGCATTTAAAAATATCTACATGCAGTATTCTTTTTCATCCAGCCTTTAAAGATATTAGAGCATAAATGAGCCCACATCTGCCTTAACTGCATTGTTGTTTTTTAAGACTGCTTTGTTTTGAATATGTGAAAAATAAGACTGATTTTTAAATCCTTAGGGAGAAAATTGCTTCCAAAAGCCCATTTCATTCTTCAGGACTATTATTACAGACCAAAACATTAAAATGCCAGAGAGTTGGTGCAGCAAGAAAGTAAAGGTCAGTCGGCATGATACTAACTTAGTCAAAGAAAGTACTTCCCAGGTAAAAGCATTTCTGCTTTTTTAAGAAAATAAAAACGGTAAAGAAAACAATTCATTCACATGAGGTTCATTTGACTTTCTCGGAGAAATATAGTTCATTTTTGCTGCCTGAACTAGGAGGCCTGGAAAAATCATGGTGAGCTGCTGTTTGCATTTCACAGGTTGACTGATTGACTGACTAATAGCCACATCTTGCTCTGTAGGGGGAGAAGAAGGGGAAAAAAGGAAAAATGTAAGTGTACCTCTGTGTGTATGTGTGTGTGTGTGTGTGTGTGTGTGTGTGTGTGTGTCCATGCATGCACAGGCTTGTGCAAGCGCCTGTGTTTGTTGCAACCCTTGTTAAAAAATTCAAAAGATAGTTTTGGAAAATGAGGAATGGCCTCTCTTACTAAGAGATTATGAAGTTGTGCACTTTAAATGAAAACAGCATAACTTTCACTTATTCACACTACAGATATTCATTAAACAACTGCTGTGTGCTTGGTAATTTGCTGTGTGCTGAGGAGAGGTAAAGTAGCAGATTCTCTGTTTTCCAGTTGCTTATGAGTATGTTTTGTATAAATGTTTAGAGATTTTGTCAAGGTACTTTGGGGAGCAGGGTTAAAGGTCAGGGAAGGTTTAGTTCCCAAGGATGATGGTGGTAGCTGAAGGCAACGTTGGGCCAGAAAGATGAGTAGATACAGAAAATGGAGGAGTATTGTGGCACATAGTGAGAGATTTGGAAGTGCAAAGCGTGGGTTCACACAATCCTCGTTTTTCCCCTTTCAAAACCTCTTTATCTTTGCTTCTCTCAAAGCAGTGCATTTATTTGTAACAGTAAACAACATGACATTTTACAAAAGAAAACTGAAATATGAAAAAATTCCAATTAAGATGTTTACAATTGAATCTGACACCATCAAAATAATACATTAAGCACATAGGCTTTAGAAAAATATTTTAAATTGGCTTTCTTTTGGGGTCTGTGTATTGTCCACAGTTCAGTTACTGGTTCGGTGGAGTGAATTTGTCCTGGAATGCATAAATCCAAGAGGGAGACCTAGTTGAGCTATGCTTTTCAAAACATGTAACTGCTGCCATGATTCCATTACTCACTTCCTGAAGCATGCATCTGTTTACTCAAATATAATATTTATTTGCATATCTTACACTTCTACACTATTTCTCTGTAATAAGAACTTTATAAACCAATGTATTATTTGCCTTAGCTTTGGAGCTTCCAGAAGGCAATTCCAGATCTAGCAGACACACAGCTTCTTTATTACTTATCATTGCTCCATAATGTCTTGATTAGGAGTTGTAGGGCTATTTCTTTGATTAGTGCATGTTCCTCTCAGCAATACCTATATGCTTGTGTGTGTGTGTGTGTGTGTGTGTGTGTGTGTATGTGCGCAAGTAATATCGCAGGATATTCCCTATAACTGACTAAGGATTCTCTGCCTGGTCTCAGAGATGTGTGGGTAACAGACCTTTGTTTTCCATCTCCTCACCAAATGCAGAAAGATCCTAAAGCCAAGTTTTGTTAGCAGAGAAAATCTAATGGAAGCACGTGCTTATTTCTGAGTGCCCTATAATTCTCTGTTCTTGGCTGTCATGCTCGCATATAACCCCAAGATTTGTGAGGATCACCTGGCCCAGGAGAGGTATCCCCCTTGACCCTCACACATGCCCAGAGAGCCTACATGCATTGGGTCTCATTATATGTATTGTGCATGCAACTCAGGGAAACAGTTTACAGAAGGCTGCTTTGTAGAGAGATCACTGTCAAGCAGGACACCTTTGAGAGACAAGAGAAACACCAGTAACAATTGTGCAGGGATACAGTTGTAAACCAGGACTGTCCTGCTGAGCTGCACTATCCATTTATGTTGAACTCTGATACAAGTCCCATTCACTTACTCATGGACTTCCTCCTCAGCTGTGTGTTTTGTGGCGAACATTTTGGGGCGAATGCTTGCATCTCTGCCTTTCTTGAAAAATGTTGCTGATTTCTTATTTTATATCCTAACTAGGTGACTTCTTCCTTTTTTTTAAGTTTATTTTAATATATTTTGAGAGAGAGATAGAGAGCAAGCAGGGGAGGGGCAGAGGGGGAGACAGAACCTAACCAGTCAGCACAGAGCCCAAGGTGGGGCTTGAACTCACGAACTGGTGAGATCATGACCTGAGCCAAAATCAAGAGTCAGACGCTTGACCGCCTGAGCCACCCAAGGTGGCTTATTTCTGTATCTTTATGTAATAAACTTTGTATCTGCTTTTTCTTCTGTCAGTATAAGCCTGCCATTGATATTTCTGAAAATGGGAGTTGTGCAGATAATAATTGGCATCTATAGATATATAAAGAATTTGAACCTTGGCCAAGTTGCTTAACCTCTCCCTGGCTTAATTTGTCTGTAAAATTGGATGATAATAGTATCAGTCTTATATCCATTATAATATTTACTTCGTATATATTAACTGTACTCAGAGTTCTGGTGATAATGGAATTAATGTATTTGAACTTTGAACAGTGTCTATCATGTACAATGCCTGGGATCGTAATAGTAAGCACTGTTCTTATCCTGCTCCTCACTGCCTCCGTCACAGTCCTAGAATCTGTGTTCTTTCCCCAGATTTAGGAGACGTGATATGATACCTCTTTGTTCACATCCTCAGATCTTCTTAGTTACAGTAACTCATCGCTCCATGTGTCATTTTCTCCCACACTAGAGTCATTATTGTTGAGATGCATTTTGTTATTTAGCTCCTCCTGCCCCAAAGTCACAAACAGCACAACCTTACGGAAGCCTGCAAGAAAACACCCAGATTCATTACAGCGACTTGCTGTCTCCACAGCTGATAGTCTTGTGACTCTTCTTCTGATCTCTATGGGATGCAAGAGAGAAAAAACAGCGCCACCACCGGGCTTCTGGGAGCGCCAGCAACAGCTGCTGCTGTGCTGTAGGTGCTCAGCAAATGTTTGTTGAATTCAACTGCGTTTTTAAACTTTGCTAAATATATCTTCGCAATAGACTTAACGAATTCCACAATATTTTCCTGTGACTAGAGGTAATTACATGGTTTGTGATACTATAATGATGTTTTTGGTGTTGTTGACAGATAGTTTCCCCTGACCTGTGGCAATGTATTGTTAGTGAAATAAATGTTGGGTAGCTTTGTACACTGGCTTCATTTTTTTTCCTTATGTCAGAGATAAAATGAGCTTAAGCCAAAATTTTCAGTGGAGTTTTTAACTGTAATATTTAGAGCTCCAGAAAACGTTATTGTGTACACATGACACTAAATGCAATTGGGATAAAATTATTTTTCTGGAATGCTTGGTTTCATAGGAGGTCGGAAATTTGCGACTTCCATCAGTAAAAAATGTTAAGTGACCATTTACTCTGTTAGACATTAAGCTAAACACTCCTGGAATAAAAAAAGACAGATAACACATAGGCGCAATTATTGACATAATAAGTTTTAAGATGTCATAAAACACCGAAGCAGAGATGGAAGATGTCAAGTGGGCAGTTAGATGAACAAGCCCAGAGGTTGCAAGAGGGGTCTACACTGGAGACATAAATTTAAGAGCGTTGGCTCACAGAGGACATTTAAAGCCTTGAGACTTGATGAGCTCACCAAGGGAGAAAGTATAGATTACAAAGAAAAACATGTAGATCTGGGCTCTGGAGTGCTGTGATGTTAAGATACAAAATTCTTACATAGTCCAAAGGAAGAGACTCCTCTGCTACTGGTCCATGTGAGGCAGATCTAATTAAATATAGAAGCAGAACTGTGATTATGCCTGTAATTTAAAATGTTAGCAGAAACATGATAAAATATGCCTCTGTTGTTTAGTTTTGATCTAAAGATGGCCAGTCACTTTTGAACTACAGTGATCAGGAATATACACCATAGGAGCAATCAGCATTTGAAAGACTCATGAAAAGCTTGCCCCATAGCAGTGATTCAGCTGTCTGAATTTTCCATCAGCATCACAGGGTGTACCACATAGCTAATGGAGAACTGAAGTTTTCCATTACTGAAGCTTTGCTAGTGAAATGGGTACTGTTCAAGGTATGTGCATTCACTAGAAATATAAAAACAACCCCACTCTTTGAGAATCAGAAAAATCTATTCTAATGAGTCCAATAGCCTATCCCCTTCAGAAATGTACCCTAGGCTTAAGATTTCCATCTAATCTGTGTTCAAAGATCTAGGGAGAATTCTGTCATTTGACACTTCATTGATAGTTTACCTGAATCTTGCTGCTACAATTGTTGTAAGTGCCATGACTGAATTTTCATACAGATGATTTTAAAAACACGAGTTATTGAATATATTATATCACATTCTCTGTTTGCTTGATAAATAATTGTATCAGTGGCAGAATGTAGTCAGATACTGGTTTTCTTTACAACATGTGGCCTGGTAGCAAGGGGTGTGTGTGTGTGCGCGCATGTGTGTGCATGCACATGTGCCCTCAACTATTCTGTCAGAGACTATATTGATATCTATCAACTTAAAAATTATAACACCATGTAATTATTCTAGATTAGTTTGTAATATGACATGTGAGCATCTAGTGTGATAGAGTGATTCAAACCTATTAGAGAGTTTGTAAGAAGAATGGAACACCCAAAATATCTATGGTGTAGAGAGCTGAGGAACTATAACCAAAAACAAAATCTTCTCCCTTCCCAGAAATCCCTTCCACAAAGTTAGTAAAGAAAGAAACCACTTTTATTATTGAATAAGCATTAAACCAGAATGTGACACCCATCACAGACAGTTGGCTAAGACAAAAAAAGAATCTTATCTTTTCATATAGTCAAGTAAGTACAGTTACATACATCTTCTAGAGATAAATAATAACTCGTCTTCATATAAGAGGATTTCATGGTACCATTTATTACATGGTTCATCCAACTTTGCCTGGTAGTTGGGGTAATCATCTGTTAGCTAATTGGTTTTGTTGAGAGGAAAAACAAACTTATTACTTATGACAGAGAATTTTGCAACTTGGAACAAGGTACCCACTGAAGTTAGGCTTCTACCCGTCCACAGAAACTGGGCGATAGGAGCACTATCCCCTTTGATGTTTACATTTCAAAGAGATGGCCCCCTGATCCTTGAGAAAGGCAAGGACAGGAGGTAAGAATTTGTAGATGTCATGGTGGAATGTTAACACAGGTCAGGGCTGTTTAAAGATGCTGAGCTAGGACAGGCATAAACTGTGTAACCAAAAGCATAACAACATGCATTCTAAGTGGCCCACAAAATAAGTTAATTTGGAAGGAATATTATATAGGGTTTATAAGAGAAGTTTGCCCTGCTTCTTTTGAAAAGTATCTTTTAAGGGACTTCCACAGAATAAGCAAATGATAGATTAGAGATAATAAAGAGTACCATAGAAAGTGTACATAGAGGGGCGCCTGGGTGGCGCAGTCGGTTAAGCGTCCGACTTCAGCCAGGTCACGATCTCGCGGTCCGTGAGTTCGAGCCCCGCGTCGGGCTCTGGGCTGATGGCTCAGAGCCTGGAGCCTGTTTCCGATTCTGTGTCTCCCTCTCTCTCTGCCCCTCCCCCGTTCATGCTCTGTCTCTCTCTGTCCCAAAAAATAAATAAACGTTGAAAAAAAAATTAAAAAAAAAAAAGAAAGTGTACATAGAAATTTTAAAAATGATCAGGAAAAAAGAAATATTTAGAACATAGAGAAATTGATATAATTTAGCTATAAGTTTTCTGAACAGCATAGCAGTCATATTAATTAAAATGGACATAGTGATTTATATGATTGTTCTGTTAAAAACACAGGAAAACTGGGGCACCTGGGTGGCTCAGTTGGGTTAAGCATCCAACTTTGGCTCAGGTCATGATCTCACAGTTTGTGGGTTTGAGCCCCACATCTGGCTCTGTGCTGACAGCTCAGACCCTGGAGTCTGCTTCGGATTCTGTGTCTCCCTCTGTCTCTCTGCCCCTCCCCAGCTCATGCTCTGTCTCTGTCTCTCAAAAATAAATAAATGTTAAAAAAAACAAAGGAAAATTACAGAAGTAATACTTTAATAGTCTAAAATTTTTATATGTAGCTTTATACAAAAGGTCTAAGTAATATCCTCAGCAACGTTCAGACAGCTAAAGCAGTGAAATGCAGTCCAGTAAAGCATTCTGATAGGTTGACATGAAGTATGTATAAATTTAAAAGGCTAGAAAATGGGTTTGGTTTGATGATAGAGGGTTGTGATGAACAGGTTAAGCAACGCATTTGAACTTGATCTAATTGGCAACAGGAAGATAGGAAAAGATTTTGATTAGAGTGAGGGACATGACATCATCATTTGGAATATAAATGGGACGTTGTGTTCAAAATAGATTAGAAAGAGGAGGAAAAAGCAAGGGCTTTTTAAAGATTTTGCTATAATCTAAGGTACAAGATAATTTCAAGAGTATGTTAAGGGGTAAAGGGAATGTATGTCAAAGATACTGTGGAAGAAACATCTACAGAATATGACCATCCATTTAATATTGAGAGAGAAGTATTTGTAAAATAATGAATTGCAGTTTTGAACAAGCATGTCTTCATAGTTTTGTAGACCTTCTATAATCACTATACAATAACATGTATCTATTTGTTACTTTTTTCTTATTCTTTAAAAAGTAAAAACAAAAGCCTTTGTTCTCTTCAAAAAACAGAGTTGGAAACCACTTCAAGTTACTTGGATTTGTGGATATGGGTTAACAGTTACATTAGATATTGGCATGACCAGGGTAAAAAAAAATCAGAGATTTATATATATCAGAGAATAAATACACATTCTGTCTTATTAATTGGCCTACCGACTCTTTGACTCTTTGCCTTCATTTTTATTGTCTTTGCCATGAATTCAGTATTAGGGTGAATAACACTTGATTGGGGAAACATTATTGGGTGTTTCTATTGAAGGAAATTTAATCCTTACATCTATCTTTGAGGTAGATGTTAGCATTTGCCTCGTTTTGTTAATGAAGAAACTGAGCTCAGTGAGTATATCTTCCTCAAAGTGACTTAGCTGAGAAGTGGCAGGGATGGGGTTCTTGCTTTGGTCTAATTCTACACCATGTTGTTGACTGATAATTAGGATTTGATTTTTTGGCCGAAGTCTTCTTGCATCTTATTCCAAATAAAGTTTTAGCTGTTAATCTCTTCTGTAAGACAGCAAAGACACAGGTCTTTGCTTTGCACTTAATCTTTGTTGTCATCCGATCTTGCTTCTGTCTAGCCATATTTCCACTAAGGTTTAAGTTTTTCAGTTTATCTACTTGATTGTAATTTTCTATTGCTCAGCAATGTTTGAAGAAATCAGCATATAAACAATCCTGATGTCCAGTATCCCTATACCTTTATTATAATGATATGAAAATATTTTTCATTATTTCTTAGTTTATTTTACAGTGTTTTCCACCTGGGTAACATGGTGGTGGAGAATTTCTCGAGTGGCGGAAAAACAGTGAAGCCATGTTTGTGTGAATACCGTGCCAAAGCAATTAACTAAAAGCTTAAGTGTCAATCATGTCTTTCTTTTGTTACCCCAAACTAGGTCCCCAAACTGTTTGGAATAACTTTTTTAATTAATCTATGCGTTGGTTTTTCTTTGTATAGGCAGTGCAATAGTCAAATATTGTTTTCCTTTTCATATCACTTATTAATTAAAAGATGATTCTTTCTTTTTTGAAACCAATACCTAGTTTGTCAGAAACCGCTTTGTTTCATTTTTCTAGATGCATAATTACCCTGAGAAATAAAGCAGCTATTAGATGCAAATTACATTTAATCCCTTTGAGTCCTAACAAGCACATCAGTATTTGACATCTAAAGAAAAGTTCTGACTCAGAAGACAGCTACAAAGATTTTATCTCATGTATTTAGGCACACACCCTACACATTAAAATTATTTTATAAGTAGGATTTTGGAAAGTCATGGAATTTTCTTTTTTTAATTCTCATTAGGATAAATACTATGAATGCTATTGCTATCACATATGTAATTTTGCTTTTGAGTAGAGCCTAAAAAAAGTTGGCAAAGAGATGCTAAGCATTGGTGCAAACCTAATTTATGATGGCTTTTAACAACCAACAGTCCAATAAAATACTCCAGCAAAAGAACTTTAAAATTAACGTGTGTGTGTGTGTGTGTGTGTGTGTGTGTGTGTGTGTTGCCCTGGTATGGAAAAATTTTTAGCCAAAACCATGATTAAGCCAGATTCCCTGGCTTTTTTTACTCCTGTTTATCTGCCAACAGTTCATAGACGAAAGGTGCAGGACATCAAATTGACTTGGTGGGATGTTAACTCCCATTACTGATCCCGTAGCTGAGATCATAGCCTTATAAATAACCCCTGTATTTGTCTGAACCACAGTAATATTAGGAGAATGTTAAAATTTGAATGTTTTAACTAGTAAGTTCGGAAGAGTAATTTGACTATCAAACTAAATTATAATTTGCCATATAAAATGGCAGCAGAGATTGGTTTATTATAAACTAACTCTAATAATAATTATCTCAAACGTGACTTAGTTTGATTTAAATCAGAAATGATGCAGAACAGACCTAATCTTCTGAATGAAGAATAGAATTATCGTGATTATGAGTAAAATATAGAAATACATACCGCAATTTCACAGTTCTTTTCAGTGAGCTGAAACCATTTAGACGGTCACTTCCAGGAATACCATATTTTATTCAACAATTGCTTTTGGCCCATGTTGTCCAATATAAAATATACAGTGAACTTAAAGTGTAAAGATTAATTAAAACCATTGAAAATGAATGAAGAACAAGTTAAGAGGGAATGACAAAATGCTTTCAAAACAGGATAAATACACATAATTAATCGATACTACTTCTGTGGGCATAGAGAGGAGAAAAAACAGTAAACATTTGGTTAAGAAAGGGAGATTCACTATTAATTTCCTATTCTAATTTCTGTGGAATACTACACAGAAAGATTACACAGAACCCCTGTTATGTAAAGAGGAAAATCCAGGTAATCCTATAGTGGATGATGTGGCTAGTTTCTGTCTTAGCCTCCACTCTCTGAAAATGCCCATCCTCAGATACCATTGCTATAAGGATATAGGCTGCTGACCAGTGTTTTACAAACCAGATGTGTACTTAGAGATTAGCAACATTAGGAGGTGGCTTTGCCTGAGCAGGTGGCAAACATCATGATTGAAGGTATCACAGTTCCCTGGGTGGCAGGAGCATATGTTTTGAAGTCCAATCCCAGATGGGATGGTTGTATACTGAGGATATTCCAGGCAGAGATGTTGTAAATGTGTATGGACATGGTGTGTCATGTAATTTCAGAGCTATGTTCACCACCCCTCTCAGAGAGTCTATGAGCCACCTAATGTCATTTCATAGGTTGTTTTTTAGTTTTTAATGGAAACTAGCCATATTGGATTTTCTTGTTTATAAATAAGAACTGGAATAGATTCTCTTGCCTCAACTCTATCCACTACCAATAGAACTTCCCCTAGAAGTTAATGAATTCCTTTGTCACTTCTCCTTCCTCCAGAGTTGCTTATATTGTAGCATGTCTTAGGTCAGGATTCCCAGGAATTGGACTCTGTGGTTCTGAGATTCTGAGATGGGGAGGAGCATGCAGGATAGAGACCAGACTTTCCTTTCGGAGGTGGAGATGAGTATTAATAGCACTGGAAAGAAGGAGAAGGAAGCAGGATTGAGCAGAGAGAGCTTCTGGGCTGTGCTGCAGTTTCAAAGAAGACTCCAAAGAGCCCCATGTAAAAATGGGAAGCTTGAATGGCTCTCATAATGGTCCTCCATGTTGAGTAGCTCTGGGATGTGAGTTGCCTGGAAATGGGGCTGACCCTGGGCCAGGTGATGATTTTCATCTAGAGCAATTATAATGAGGATTGGTGGTTGATGAATTCCAGCAGTTGGAAGCATACATCATTCAGGATACAGGATCCATTATGTAGCTCATATGTTTTATTATTGTTATTTCTTTCCATAGCTTTGCCCCATAAGACTGAGAGCTCTCAATCTCATGGAAGGAGTTTCATAGTGGTAAAGCTTCTAATACTTAAACCTTTGAGCTCTGATGCTGAGCTTCCTAGGGGTCAGCCATGACTAATACCTACTTGCTGTGTGACCTTGGCAAATGTATCACATCTCTGTTTCTTACTAATTTTCTTGTATATAAAATGGAGATAATAGTTCCCTACTCATAGAGTTATTGTGAGTTAGTCTTTGTAGAACTAATAGTGTTTTTATTTTTTTGCATGGTATAAACATTCAACTGTGTTAGCTACACTTTGCTTTTTTTAAATATTTATTTATTTTTGAGAGAGAGAGACAGAGCACAAGCAGGGTAGGAGCAGCGAAAGAGGCAGACACAGAATCCTAAGCAGGCTCCAGGCTCTGAGCCATCAGCACAGAGTCTGATGTGGGGCTTGAACTCACAAACCATGAGATAATGACCCTAGCCGAAGTCGGACACTTAACACACTGAGCCACCCAGGCGCCTCTAGCTAAACTTTAAAGTGCCGAGAATCTGCAAGGGTGCCTTGCACTTATTAGGTATTTGAGTTTCATTTTGTAGGTGAGTACATTATGCAACATGATTTAAAGACCCTGATAGCATTGCCTGCCCTGAAACATCCCTCCCTTTCAGAGAGGTACTTATTAAGATGAAAAAGTTTTTCTAGGATCAAGGTAAGTATATTTGGTCCATGTAATATCATCTTAAGCAGGAGAAGTTAATCATAATATATTCTCAGGCACATGAGCTATTAGGGCAGTTTTGATAAAGGAAAAGGGAAAAAAAAAAGAATGCACAAGGAAGCATGGTTCCAGGAGAAATACTCTGGCATAAAGATACAGATGCCCAATGGGAAATCTCCAACCCAGGAGGAGGTGGAGGTGTTGGTCAAAGACCTCTTGTTATCAGACCAGGAACTCTTTGATAGTAGTGGGCATGGTACCTGGCACTTGCTTGTTATTGAAGAAATAACCAGCACAAGGTTTCCTGATCCTGGAGAGGAAATATTTTAGGATTTATAAAGGTCTGTGCTCTCTAAACACTCATTGCTTCCTAATTAGAAAGTGATTTATAAAATCCTTTTGGTAGGACACTAATTGCAACCAAGAGGGTGGCCTGCCTTTCCTTTTCTTTTTGAGGGCACAAGTGACCAGTGATTTTTGTTTGGAGTACAGGGTAGTCTTCTCTGATAAGACTCTCCATTAAGATAACATTCATAGCTCTTTTTTGTTTCCCTTTTCAGACTTGATGGAAAATGTGAAATGTTTATATTACTCACAGAGCAAACATCCATGGCTATAATTTGTGATGCTATTATGTTTCCAACAGAGGAAAGTGTTTTTCTCTGGGACTTTGGGGCACTGTATTAGGACATGAGAGAAGGGCAATATAATATGTGACATGAGGGAGGGGTAGCCTTTCTCAAAAGACACTATGCTTATATTTTCCTCTCCACTTTCTGAGAATTTTCATCACCTCAAACAAAGGAAATTAAACACATGAGGAAAACAAAGTATTTCTTTTGTTGTTGTCGGGTTTCTGATCTAACAATCATTTAAGCACCTGCAGGATCCCAACACAATGCAACATGTTTTACTCAGGCCATGTTCTTCTAGAAATGTAAACAGTTATTAGGAATGAAAACATCTGAGAAAAGTGTGAAAACTTCCCAGAGGAAAAATATGAGCTAATATACACTTATCACTTGCCCTGTGTTTGAGTCTGAACTGAACACTTAACACTTGATCTCATTTAATCCTCACATTACCCTATGGAGGAAATGTTATCCTTAGATTACAGAGGAAGAAACTGAGGCTCAGTGACGTGGAAGTAATTGTTTGAGCTTATTTGGCCTCCACCTCTCCATATCACTAAGTGTACTGACTCAATGACTTGCTGATATTTAAGCTTGTAGGCTAAAACCCTATCCAAGATTTACCAGGGGATTTAATAGAAGCAGCTTTAGATTCTTCCAACTATTGGCCAAAACACTGAGTACTTCCAGTGTTGATGTTTTAGAGTCTATCACAAGATGAACTTGAGGAGGACTTTTATATGAGTACCATTTATACTTCCTTTTGGGTTTCTTAAGAATTGTCTTTACAGGGGCACCTGGGTGGCTCAGTCAGTTGAGTGATCCACTCTTGATAGTGGCTAAGGTCATGATCTCACGGTTTATGAGATTGAGCTCTGTGTTGGGCTCAGTGCTGACACTAAGGAGCCTGCTTAGGATTCCCTCTCTCCCTCTGTGTTTGCCCCTCCCCTGCTTGCGCTCTCTCTCTGTCTTTCTCTCTCTCTCTCTCTCAAATAAACATTAAAATAATTAAAAAAAAGAATTGTCCTTACATGTCCCATATTGGAATCCTTATTTTATGTCAATTATATCTCAGTGAAACTGGGAAAAAAAGTAAAGAAAAAAATATGTTTCAGAAAAAAATAAAATAACAGATTTGGTGGTCCCACCACAGACCTTCTAGGTAGAATTTATGGAAATGGTAGCAGAAACGTGTATCTCTGACGTGCACTGCAAGTGATTTTTAGGCCCACTTTGAGAAATACCGTTTTAGCCTTGGACCTTAAGAAGAGGTAGGGTACTTCACAATATTTGTGAAAAAAAGAAAGTAATCAAAGTGTGGTCTTTGATTAATGGCTCTGAGAAAGAGAATGAGAAACATATCTAAAAATACCATCTTAGAATTGGAAAGGTTGATGGGTGAGAACAATAAGTTATTAAAAACCAAGAATAATTGAAGAACTAATTTTACAGGTAATTGATAATGAAATGATCTGATAATAGTGCAAGTGGAGTACATAAGGGTGAGGTTTGAAGAAGCTATAATTAAGAGGATTAAGGAGACCAGCTGCAAAAGAATTAAAAAAAAATCAAGATAAATTATAACAGGGCAGGAACAAGAAATGTACTTCCTGGGGATAAGGCAGTTTTAAGAAAGAGGCATTAGGTATTACATTTATCTGAAAATCTGTAATGGAAATTAGAAGAATGACACTTTGGCCTTATACAGAAACCTCCATAGATGAAATCTTTCTTGGGAGGTTTATATGTTACCTGGATTGAGAAGTTCTCTTTTGCTTCATATAATAACAGTTAATATACATTTTCATGCTAGACATTATTTCCCAGTGTTTAACTAAAAAAAAAAAAATGTTGATAGCATTCTACTAAATATATCTGAATTGTAATTTTTTATGCAAAACATAATTTAAATATAATATGGAATTTTAGGGGTGCCTGAGTGGCTCAGTCAGTTAAATATCCAACTCTTGATTTCAGCTCAGGTCATGAACCCACAGTTCATGGGATCAAGCCCTACACAGGGCTCTGTGCTGACAGTGCAGAGCCTCCTGGGGATTCTTTCTCCCCCTTGCCCTCCCTCACTTACACTCTCTCTCTCTCTCTCTCAAAAATAAATATATAAACATTTTTAAAAAGTATGCAACTTTAAAAAATAGAATTTAGGGGTGCCTGGGTGGCTTAGTCGGTTAAGCGTACGGCTTCGACTCAGGTCATGATCTCACGGTCTGTGAGTTTGAGCCCCGCTTCAGGCTCTGTGCTGACAGCTCAGAGCCTGGAGCCTGTTTCAGATTCTGTGTCTCTCTCTCTCTCTGACCCTCCCCTGTTCATGCTCTGTCTCTATCTCAAAAATAAATAAACGTTAACAAAAATTAAAAAAAATAGAATTTACATTCTGATAGAACAGCAGTATTGTTTCCTATTCATTGAATAATTGGTTATAACTTAACATAGTGCTGTATATTAGTTCCCAGATGTTTGAAACACTTTTTGTCTGATGTAAACAATACTTGATTTGGAAATCAATATAATGAATATATATTTCTAGATTTTATACTTTAGTCCACTATTTTTACCAATACCTATCGTTTGTGTTCACTGATTTTACAGTGAAATTTGAATTCTGATAATGCACATTTCCTTCTCCATAAACATTGCTATTCTTGTTTTAATTGAAAAAATTGAGATAATTTTTGATTCACATGTATTTAAAAGAATATAGGGCGATCCATTGTGTACTTTCCCAATGGTAGCATTTTGCAAAATTATAGTATATCATACTAGGATATTGACATAGATATAATTTATCAATCTTATTCAGATTTCCCTAGTTTTATTTGCACTCATGTGTGTGTGTGTGTATTTAGTTCTAAACAGTTTTATCACATGTGTAGTTTTGTGTATCCACCACCACAGTAAAAATACTGAAAGGTTTCATCTCCACAAGGACCCTTCATGCAGCTTTTTTTGTCAACACACCCATCTCCCTCCAGTTGTGCTCTTGCTCTTTCTCTTTCTTTCTCTCTCTCTCTCTCTCTCTCTCTCTATATATATATATATATATATATATATATACACACACACACACACACACACACACACGCACACACTCAGGCATTTATATTTCTAGTGAAGTTTGAAGATTATTTTGAACAAATCCCAACCCACAACACACAAAGTGGGAACTCTGGTTGTACTTGCTTTAAACATTAAAATATTAATTATAGGAGAATTGATAGGTCTGCCTTCTTAATCTTTCCATCCAGTCTCAATGCCCACCACACACAGACCACCAGGAACAACCTAAAGTTGAGCAAGTTGAGTTTATTGTTCTTGGCAGCAAAAGAGAACACACATGGGGGAAAATGGGGTGTCTCAGATTGTTAAAAATAGTCTATTCTAGGATTTAGGATTGTGTTAGTAATTTTGAAGAGGATTAAAGGAAATAAGGCTTTGCCTTGGATTGGATACTGTAAAGAAGGAGGGGCAATTCTACAATTGGGGAGGGGGTAATAATAGATCTCGTCTATAAGGAAGGAGGAATGAAGTGAGTCTAGAGCTAATTAGTAAACAAGAAGCAGATGCTCATATTAACCAGGAGAGAGGAATTTAATTAGTTTTGTTGTTTGGACAGTATTCATGTTTATCTGTATTCAAAAATGATTAGGGGATAGTGGTCGTTGTCTTATTTATTTATTTATTTTATTTGTTCATCATGGTGATCGAGTAGCCTTGTCTGATGGTATTATTCTGTGAAATTGTGTATCTTCTACAGGAGAACATGTGATCGCCAGGTCTACTCCCAGGTGTCCAGGATTGTTTTTCTCTTGCTCATCAGGAACATGGTAAGACTTTCCATTTGGTCAGATCTTAGAATACTTATTTTAGTTAACATTTCATCACCGAAAAATATTGTTCTCAATATATTTATTACTAAATATCTTTTGGGTTTTGTCACTATCAAAAAGAGATTTTCCTCCTATTTTTTTTTTTTTTTGTTGGTAGTGATTGCTTGAATAGAGAAAGCTATTGGGTGTTGTGTATTTATGTCAGGTTTTTCTACCTTAGCAAAGTCTTTTATTTATTTTGTTTTTGAAAATTTTTTATCTTAGATTTTTTATCCTTTAATTAGGATCATTTCATATTTTCCAGTACTTATGGTAGTTATCTAAATTTCTTGGATATTTGCTTTAGCTTTTGTTAAATCTTTCAAGGCAGTATTTAATATTAATAGTGAAAATATTCATCTCTGTCTTTAACTGGAAGGATTTTAGTGTTTTTTTATTTAATGTAATATTGGGTTGTGGTAAGATAGTCTTTATTGTATCTACATATTTTGTTTTTGTTAATATTTTATTTTGTGCTTTTACTGGAAATGACCGCTGATTTTTATCAAATGTCTTTTGATCGTCTATTGATGTGGTTATTTATTTTTATTCTATTAATATATAGAAGTAATGGATTTCCTGATAGGCTTCTTGATAATGCATCCTCTTCCATTCCTGTAATAAACCTTTAGTCATATATTTTCATTTTGATTTGTTTCTGGATTGTACTTGCTAATATCTTGTGCAGCATGTTGTATATGTTACCAGAGAGCTTTTAGAGTGACAAGAAAAATACTAAGTCTCTAGATAAATAGCAAAGATCTTGGCTAAATGTAAGAAAAAAAATGTTCAAATTTGTTAGATGCACACGCGCAGAAACACACAAGCAAGCACAGAAAAAAACCATATACCATTATATTCATAGACTTGTCAAAAAATAAAAAGAACTGTATTTCCTATCCCTGGTGATGATCTGTAAAAGAGTTAACTCTTGCACACACTAGGAAAAGTGAGTGTTGCACTGTGGTTTGAAAAAGTATCTGTGAAAACAAAGCTACACATACTTTTGTTTAACAATTTCAATTGCATTGAATCTATAATACAGGTAAATAAGAGCACAATGACTTAATAAAATGTGTGAAAATATTTTGAGTAAAATAAAAGGAAAGAAAAATAGTGGAAATAAAGACAATTCCTGTCAATAGGGGCATGGCTTTGAACATGGTGGGGTATCTACACCATGGAATATTATGCTGTCATTAAAAACAATGAACTAGTTCTCCACTAGTTAGCCTGGAGGGATTTCCATGATGTGTTTTGGAGTGGGAAAAACGAAGTGTAAAAAGGTTATGGAAGTAACCTCAATTAACATAAAAGTTACAGCAAAATTTGTGTATGGTTATGTGCACATATTATGTCCTATATCTTATATATCTTCTTAATATTCAATGAAAAATAATTTGAAATACCTGTTTACTCTAAATATTTTTTTCTTTCTTATGTATCCAAATATAATGCTTTCTTTCCATGTGGATACAAAATTCAGCTGTTTTATATGAAAATATATGGTAGCTTTTAATATATCTGGTAACTGTATACTTGTGCATAAATGACATTAAAAAGTAATAGAAAAGAAAACAAAACAAAACCCAAAGGGCCTTGGACTCTGGAATGATAGTAAAATTATAAAACTATTTATATTACTCTTTATGTCGCCATTTCCCAAGATTCAAAATATGAACAAATTTAATACTTCAAGAAAGAATGTAAGTACTGTGATTCAGCATTAAAAAGCAAGTTTAACTTTCCATGAAGCTTTCTACAGAAATGCAAAGTATATCTCAACATATCTACATTTATGTAAACCAAGTGAAGCGAGCAGAAGCAATACTGTAGACACGCCTCTTAATGATTTATTATAGTAAGTGACATGTAACAATGAAAAGGTGACCTGGTGGGGGACTCTTCTCCAGCCCTGTTTCTGTCACAGCTGGAGGTGCATGGTTTTCTTGTTCTTGTGAAAGAATTACTTCCACATCGTGAGCTCCTGCAACAAGAGTTATATATGAATTGTCTTTTCTTCTTAAGTATTAATAATTCAATCATATGTAAAAGGAACTTAGTAATGCATACTATAATTAAAGAAGTCAGAGCTTGTAAGAGCTCAAGATATTCTTGGAG
Source organism: Prionailurus viverrinus (assembly GCF_022837055.1). NCBI lineage: Eukaryota > Metazoa > Chordata > Mammalia > Carnivora > Felidae > Prionailurus > Prionailurus viverrinus. Next base: position 35,166,928 of record NC_062568.1, read on the forward strand.
ATTTACTCAGATGCTATCATCTTTACGTGATAACAGTCCTTACGAACAAGTGTTTATATTGACAGTGAAATTCTCTTTAAAGTGAAAATATTTATATCTGCAAGCTAATTAGTTTTTAAATTTATGTGATCTAAAACAGCTAAATTTTTTTTCAATAAATTGTATATTTCGATGCAGTGGTTATTAAGCTTGCTTTCTTTCTCTCTGCCTTCCTTCCTACCCTTCCTTTCCTCTTTTTTTGCTCTCCTTCCTTCGCTCCCTACCACCACCACTCTTCCCTCCTTCCTTCCTTCCTCCCTCCCTCCCATCTTCCCTTCATCCCTTCTTTTTGCTTATTTGTTTTTCATTCTACCATCAAAAGTTGTGTGCACATAAACTGAGGACAGGTAGCTTTTATTTCCTTCCTAGGTTCCTATAGGAAAGTATCTTTAAAGACCTAATTTCTGTTTTGCTTATGCAAACTTGCTAACCTTGAGAAAAATCAAAGGATAATTTTTAGGGGAGGGGAAACAAGCTTACATAATACCTATAAGTATTTATATGATATCTATAAATATTTGCGCTGTGCAAATCCACTAGTATTCTGTTATTACTAAGTACAGTTTAACACTGTTTCTGTCAATTGGTTTTTGAAGGTTTCAGTGGGATGTGCAGCCAGGGGAAAAATAAGGAGGAGGGAGATAGGTACTTTAAAGAAAGGCATAAGAAAGAAAAAAAATACTTAGAGAAAATGATCGTTTTTTTCTGATTTAGTCCTTTACTTCTTTAACAAGTATTTATTAAATGCCAGGGAGTCTTCCAGGTGCTATAGATTCAGCTGCAGTAAAAGGGAAAATGTCCCTGGGGCTTATTTGCTAGTTGAGATCTCCCCAGGTAAAGAATGAAAACAGCCCTCAGAAATGATCTTGAATGTGCTTCCAGAAAGGATATTACCCCCTGGGAAATAAAAACTTCTCCATAAAATAACACAACACTGAAGTTTCATTGTCACCAATGCCTTAGATATCTAATATCAGAAAGGAAAGTATAATAAAATTGAGGAAGGAAATTGTATCTAGAGATCCATCCTTTAATATAATCTCTCACAGATTATTCAAAGCCACCCCAGTTTTAGTAAGTATAAAGGACCTCCAGCAATGTGAATTATTTAAATATACAAAGGTGTTGCTTGTATTCTTGTCTTTTCTATCTCTGCAAACAAACGAACATCAAATATCTGATAGAAATAGGCTCATACACATGTTTTTACTTTAAATAATGCATTAGAGTGGAAAGCATTTATGAAGAAACAGGCAAGGCAAACAGATTTTTATTTCTAAAAGACTGAGGAGTAAACATGTCTTCTTAAGAAATTGGATTAGAGCATTGTACCAATGAGGACAGATGGATAAAGAATTAGTAAAACATTAAAAATCAAGTAATATAGGCAAAACATTAGTTTTATATTAAAAATTGAGTTTTTGTAATATTAAGTTTCTCTAGAATGGCTACATGGCAGAAAATTCAATATTTATTTGCTGGTGTAATTTATATTTACTTGGATAATAAACAAACGTCTGAAATTGACTTGCATTCTCTCTTCTCTCTCTCTCTCTCTCTCTCTCTCTCTCTCTCTCGGACCCCATATGCACATATAATTCATTTTTCTAAGTATTTGTTCATTGCATTTTGTCCAGCTATGTACTACCTGTCATGAACTGTATTTGGGAGAAACTTCTAATCCAATAATACGTGAGTATGTAAGATAGAGTCTAAAAACAGTAGAAACAGCTGCAAATGACACAAGGTGATGTATACATTGGTAACAGTTGCCTGACCAAAGGGTGATCAGATGGGAGAGTATTTGGGAAACCTTTATGGAAGAGGGATATCTAGATCAGAATCTGAAAGTTTCCAGCTTTGGATTGGAATACAGTACATGTAAAGCACAGTAAGCAACAGTAACAGGATTGCAGCGGGGGTGATGTATGTTGGGAGCAATGGTGAGACCAGTCTCACTAGAGTTGCAGGTCTTCTGTAGACGGTAGTGGGAGAAAAGTTAGGAAGAATTCAGATTTCTCAGAAGGCCTGCATAGCAAGATCAGATAGGCAAATTCCTTTTAAGTGGCAATGAGAAGCTGTTGAATATCCTTGAGGATTAGGTCAAAGCAAAAGAATCTGGTAAGATACTCCAGGAGCGATTGGAAGTATAAGGTTTTTAATACGGATCACATACCACACACAAACACACACACACACACACAATATAAGAAGAATGCATACTAGAAAAAAGCCAGTTTTCTCAAGATACTAAAAGGTTACTTGGGCTATGAAGAAGGAAAAATTTGGAGGGAAAGTAAAAAGAACTTCATTGAATTACCCTGTAGAAGGGGCTCTGTGGCCATTCATTTTCTTGAGCCAAGTTCTTTTCATAGTAGTAACATACCCTAACCTGATTTCTGGAATGTAAGAGTAGAAAGTACCTGTGGCTTACCTCCTTGGAAGAGATCTTCCAGCAGGGAGGGTTCTAAAGAATAAATAACTATGTTGTGTGTCTGTGAAGATAAAGGTCTTAGACAATCTTATCTAGTTACCCGCAACTCAGCTTGGTTTGAAGTATGAGAGTATATTCCTATATACTTCAGAGAGGCAGGGAATTAACCATGAGGATCCAAAGCCTGGAAGGGAGTTCTGAATTGCAAAGAGGAACGAGGTAGCAGCAACAGGAATGCACTGAGGAACAAGTGCCACATGAGGTGTGATTTGAGGTCTCCAAGGATGGATGATGATCAAGGACCAGATAGGCATTTCCTGTTCTTGACACCTTTGCTGTACTTATATTTTCTTCAACTTACCATGCAAACACAACACATTGTGTGTGTGAATGTGTATACACATGAGTGTGTGTCTGTGTGTGTGATACAAGAGGTAGAGAGATGGGAGGTCGAATTATCTATTCGTCACTGTAGAATGAGAATCTATTCAAAGTAGAAGTGTGGCTATAATAGAAAAACAAAGGTTAACTAATAGCTATTCCTTATACATATAGCTCATTTGATTATGAGTTCTGACTCTTTGTGTGTGTGACTGGCAACACGTACTCAATAAATGTTTCTCAATTAAATAGAACTATTGATTGAATTGAATGAGGACTTATACATTCTTCCATCCACTTTAGGGTACCATACTTGTTAAAGAATAGTAGATAGCTATGGAATCCTTATACTTAGTTGGACACATAGGTCCTTTTTATTCTAAATGGAGGAAACTACTTTATGTCTTCCCTAGACTTGCACTCTTACTCTAGACCATTATTTTTTAGTTCACAGCACGTTTTCCCTCGGAAATCCTGCTGAGTTGAAAACCTACAGGTACTTGGAATTTTTTCAATGTATAAAAATAAATTGAAGCTTCTTTAAAATACAAAATTAACAGAGATTTTTATTTAGCATTTAATGACTAAGGCAGGCGTATTAACCTGTCTCCATAGCTATATATTGAAAATACACAAACTTTCACATTTAATGAGACCTTTGAAAGTATATTTCAGCATTACATTTAGAAATATATGATTATTTTAAGCATTCTACAATGTTGACCAGAGATGTGAAAATTGATGTCTTCATTCTTAACAGTTGGTAGTTTTCACAGCATGATACCATGCTAATGGAACCTTGACTTGCACAGTGAAGTGAAAACCAATAACTATGTGCTGAGGGTATAATATATGGGCGATTTATATATATAAGTGTTCATTCAAGTGTAGGCATATTTACATAAACGAAATATCACTTAAGTGTACTTTGAAACATGTGAAAGCAAATACAGATTTATTTTATTACTAGTTTTAACATTTATTATAGTTAATTTAAAAATACAATGTTTTGATTTTTTTCTGGTTTTAGAATTAATTAGTATACGTTGCAGAAAAATTGGGAAAGTAAAGAAGTGTATAAGATGCAAATAACATTATCTCATGATCCAAATACTTTGTTGTATTTCTTACGGTCCATTTTCAGTGTACAAAAATTATTGATCTGATCAGAACTGGATAATAGACTAAACACATCAAATTTCATTTTTCTACTTTGTTTAAGCTCTAGTTCACATAATGCAAGGAATGAGTTTGGCTTCATAGCAAACTGGTCCTTTACCAACCTCCATTTTCCCTCATTCCTCACTCCAGATTCAAACCCTCTATACAAATAAATCTGCTTCAATAATTGTTACAGTTATATAGTTATATAATATGGTTTTTGTATAGTTAATATATATACAGGCTTGTTTTGTTATAACAACTCATCTATTTTTGTTTATTAAAAAGGCAACATTACAAAACCTAAATCCATAGTCATGTTTCCCTCTCTTTGGTTTGATATTTACTTCTTATAGCATATGTAACATTTGTAAGCTTTTATGATTTATAAATACCTAGAGGTTTTTCTGACTTCTGTGTCTAGATAAACAGCTCATATACAGTGGCACTCACTAAATATGAATTGACTGCATCTCCTTGTTGGGATATAGGTAGAGTGATTGTTGATGTCTTTCATGGGCTATGAGTTCATTGCCAATTGATGTACTACAGACTGTAATACAGATCAGCTGAGTATGGAATACTGTTGTGGCCATAGCTGTTTTATGAAATTCTTTATGAATTCCCCTATTTTTATTTATGACTGTGTTCCATGTGGTCTGTTACTCTTATTCCTCATCCAAAACTCAGAAAGAATATTTCTATTGAGATTTTCCATTGGTATGCATAAACAACTGTGGTGCTTAAAACTATTTCTCATGGGGTGCCTGGTTGGCTCAAGTCGGTTGAGCGTCCGACTTTGGCTCAGGTCATGATCTCACAGCTCGTGAGTTTGAGCCCCGTGTCAGGCTCTGTGCTGACAGCTCGGAGCCCTGGAGCCTGCTTCTCTGTGCCTCCTCTCTCTCTGCCCCAACCCACTCGCATTCTGTCTCTGTCTCTCTCAAAAATAAATAAACATTAAAAAAAAATTAAAAAAAAACCTATTTCTCTCAGTTAATGCAACATTGAACTGTAGAAGTTCCTAGAGTGAAATAAAATGGCTCTCCTTAGACTGACAAAAAAACCCCTGAGGCACTCTGCTTATTTAAATAGTGTTCTTCAGCAAAGGTTGCTCCATCAACAATTAGTGTCTTCTTCATAACTCCTAAATTATTCATTAATGCAAATCCAAAATCTAATCACTTTATTCTCCAGCAAAGTTGAAAGAAGAAAATTAATGGTATTTATTTCTTTTTTAAATACAGTCTCTAGTTCTTCTACTTTTAATGTGTTTGAATAATGATAAATATAATTTTGATATGCAGGGTTTCTATAGCAGTTTAATTTTTTGAATAACAAAGGAAAGATGAAGACAGGATTTTGCTGGTTTCTTTTACTTTTCAGAAAGTCCCAGAAGATAAACTGCATCTCCTGTATATGTGAATTTCTCTTTGCTGGCAGCAAAAATTCTGCTAATAGTTTCATATCCATTCCACACTTGTACATTGAATAGTTTATGGCATATCTTTAACCTGCATCTCTCTTCCTTCCCTGCCACAGAGCTTCATAAACAGAATAAAAATCAGGCTGCAGGTCTCTCCTTATTACTGCAGAAATAATACTACCACCTCAGGGCACTTTCTCCAAGGTTACCTTCTGGCCAGTGCAACATTTTTCTGTCCTTGGTTCCCTTCTGTGAGGAAGAAAAATCAGATGTTGATGATTTTTAACTATATAAAACAATGTGTGTGTGTGTGTGTGTGTGTGTGTGTGTGTGTGTTTAAGGTCTTCTAGATACTCTGTTTAGAAAGCTGATTATGTTCACCTTGGTTCTCTTGGTCTGAGACTTAAAAGCAATTTCTCTGCTAATTGTATACAAATTAATGACAGTTATTATGATTATTCTTTTTCTCAAATCTTATTCCTGCTGTTTCGCTGCTTTTGTTTTTCTTTAGCTATGATGCCAAAATTCATTTAGTTTCATCTTGTCCTGTAGCATATTTTCCTATAAGCCATGTTGAAATCTTTTATGGAAAGATGTGGAGTATAAATGTAAACATATAGACAGAAGTTCATATGCTGTGTGTCCTGTGCACCTCTGCTATGCTGGCAGAATGACAGATGCTAGGGCCAGTTTGTAAATTTTTCCCTTCAGTTGGAGGAAACTGTGAGGTCAGAGGAAGACAAAACAAAGTCCTCTAATTTTCACATATAGAGAATATGTATTATTTAGGTGTGGAAGAGAAAAATTTCATATAAAGGTAAAATAACACAGATAATGAATAACAAAACTAACTCCCTGATATTTTGTCATCTGTGTATAGCCAAGACAAGGAAGGGTTTATATTTTAAGCATACAAATTACAAGAAGGGATGATAGTGTGGTTGTAACACTTACATAAATGATTCCTGGTCATGTGACTCAAGCCTGGTCAGTTCGAGAATTACATTTCAGGTGCCCCAGTGCGTGGCTCAGGAAAAGATACATGACCTATTCAGAACCAATGAGAATCAGTTTGTGTAAGAGATCCCAGTAGTGGCAGAAGCAAGACCTGCCTTTGTACTTAGTCAGTAAGATGAGTAATAATTTCTTTGTCCAAAGTTTAAGTAGTGGACATTTATTGACCCTCTGTTTTAAAAAATGCACTAAATCAGGGTCATTGTGATACCTATGATGGCTTGGATAATAATTGAGTAAAGCATTCTCCACTACCCACTTGATACAATACTTGGGGAAAGTAATCAGGGGCCTCAGGTGTGTCCGTGTAAGTCACAGATTATATAATCTTTACGTTTTTTTAAGTTTATTTATTTATTTTTGAGAGAAAAAGAGAGAGAGTGAGGGGAGAGTAGGGGGGGGGGAGGAGCAGAGAGGGAGAGAGAGAACTCCAAGCAGGCTTCGTGATGTCAGTACAGAGCCAAATGTGAGGCTCAATCCCAAACCGTGAGATTATGACCTGAGACAAAATGAAGAGGTGGACACTTAACCAACTGAGTCACCCTGGTGCCCCAGATTATATAATCTTTAAAGAGGCAGTTTACATAGTCTATAGGATGAACAACAACATGACCCAGGATTTGTGAATTTTATGACTTCCACAAAAGTGAGGTCCAAATGATTAACTCTAGAACTTAGATGAAACTTATTCTAATGATTGATTCAACTTTCTATGTGAAAATACAACTTGGTAGGGAAAGTCAGTTAGGTCATATGAAACTGACATTTTATTGGCTTTTTAACAGAAATTGAGAATCCCCTTTTTAAATTTAATATTCAGACTTCCATCTTTTTATAAAAGAAGTTAGTCTATTGAAGTATATACACTCAATTTGAACAATGTGGATGAATTCTCAACCTTTTCTTTTCAGAGAGAGTGTTGAAATTTTTTGAGATTTGACAAGAAAGAAATTTTTAATAGTGAATTATAGTTAAAAATACATTTGTGTTAAAACAATTTTTATTGACCATTTGAGGGTCTAAAAAATACATTACGCTTTTAATTGCATGGCATTTGTTAGTAAAGGGTTGAAGCATAATTGTTAGTGAGCTTTCAGAAGTGTTTCTTCGAGATAATGTTTGAATAATCTATTGCCCGAATTTGAATAATTTATGCATGAACCAGTGTAGAGCTATAATTGCAATTACAATGTTCAGTTCAGTAGCAATGAGTTGCGTCTGAAGTTGGTTGCCGATTACAGTGTATAGTTTAGGTTCTGTTTTTCATTTCATTTTTAACAAAGGATTTTGAGTCAAGGGAGATGGTTCAGAGCTTGACAAAAGTTCCCAAGTGAAGTTTTAAAGAGTTTCTTTCTAAAGATTTTTATTTCATTTTATAATTTTTTTAACCAATTCTAAAATCCAATCTTGCTTGCTTCTGTGCCATAGAGATAAAGCAAGGGACTGAAGTGCCCCTGGTTGGACAGAAAGGACTTTTTTACTTTTATTCTGAAGGAGCAGCTGCTCTCATCAATAATTTCCCGAAGCGATAGTCCTGGAGTGTAAACAATATTTTATACGGATGACAGTGGAACAGAATATGTTATTGCTGAAATTTGTGCACTTCACTGTGGAGAATGGATTAACCCTGTGTAACACAGCATCAAATACATGATATTTTCTGAATTCAATGAAAGGGTTAAGAGTTCTTACACAAAGGAAGTTTGACTCAAAAGGAAACAATGTAATCATTTTATTTTCACAAACATACAAAAAATTTCGTATCACCTTGTATCCTAAGCAGCTAACGCTATTAATCTTAGTATTTTTCCAATCAGTTCAAATTAATTTTGTAATGTAACATTGGATTTTTGCTCTCTTGAAAAATTTGAAAATGCTACTGACGCGTTGACAGTTTTAGAGGCCTAATTTTCCTTATTTTAAAATTTGTCATTGGGCTACGAATTATTTTTATATCTAATGAACTCAACAGAAACATTTATAAAGATTTTAATTGGTTTGATCAAAATTAAAATAATTTGAACTATCTTTGAAGATCAAGCATGTCCATAGAAATCATTTGTTGCTACAAACTTTGAGATTTATTGTCACTCATTACAGCCCAGTATCTACAGTTTTCTTCCCCCAAATTTTGTCTATTTTTGCTACAAAATAATAATATTTCTTAATTTTACCACTCACATTAAAGATTCTCACATGGGTCTTGACTGAGAAATATAAAATGAGTCATAAAGGCTAAATTGTATAATTCTTGCATCTCCGATATCCTGTCATATACTGAGTTAAAGATTCACAGACTTAAACATTAGAAAGGGAACTGGAGTTCATTCAGTTCTGTCCCCTGCTTCTAAGCAAGGCAAAACAGTACAGAGGTATTGTAAGCATGTTTCAGTAAAAATCTTAAAATCAGATCAAATGATACAGCCTTTTAAAATAAGTTTTTTTTCTTTTTTCACAGGCTGTACACTCAGGAATATAATTTATTTCTGCTATAATGTAGATCAATTCTCATTTGCTACTTTCTAAATTTACTTTTGAGATCATCAAAAAAATATGAAAGATGAGCTAATTAAATATGAAGCCCCCATTGGGATTATTGAGAAATTTGAAAAGGAAAGGTGTAACTGAAGATTTATTTTATTCTCTGTCTTGCTGAATTAAAATAAATTTTTATTTTATTTTTTTATTTTTTGATGTTTATTTATTTGGGGAGAGAGAGAGAGAGAGACAGAGACAGAGACAGACATATGAGTGGGGAAGGGGCAGAGAGAGAGAGAGAATCCCAAGCAGGCTCCACCCTCAGTATGGAATCTGACGTGGGGCTCAATCACAATGACCATGAGATCATGACCTGAGCCAATATTAAGAGTCTGATGCTTAACTGACCGAGCCACCCAAGCACCCCTAAAATAAATTTTTGTTATTAGGTTTCTCCCAAAGAAGTTGAATATTGTATTTTTACTTCTTTTGACTTCTTTCAAATGTGAATGAAAAAAGAGACAACATTTGGTTATCACAATTATACCTTATTAAACAAGTTTCAGAACGAATATATAGTTTGAAGTATAGATAATGATTACTCTGATATAAAAATATTCATTGAAAAATTCAAATTCAGTTGATAAAATTTGTATCCAAGTTTGTTTAAAATGATCAACAGAGATGAATCTATTTGGACTATAGTAATTTACAGTTGGCTAATTACAAGTGGCACAGGTGGATTTTATAAAGAAATAATTTTGACTAAACAACATAGCATAATCAACATTGTAAGATGATGTGTTTTTATCTATTTAAGAGAAAATTTGTGTTTCACGTTTATTATAGAGGAGTAGTGGATAGGAAGGAATATGAACCCTATAGTTAGACTGCTCTGCCATTTAGGATATGTTGTGCCTTTGAGCAGGTCACTTGGGAAAGTCTTTGTTTCCTCATCAGTAAAAAGTAGCTACCTGAGAGGATTCCAGTTTTTTTTTTTTAATATGTGTAAAGAATGTAGAATAGCACCTGGCACATAGTCAGCACTCTGTTGTATTTGATATCATTTATGGTTTATGTGTAAGTAGATAACATTTATTTTAGATGAATTTATTTTTTTAAGTAACTTGGTAACTTGGTAACTTTTGAGAAATAACAATTTGGATAAAATTAAAAAAAATTATAGTCTGAGGGCACTTGAGTGGCTCAGTCTGTTGAGCATCTGACTCTTGATTTCAGCTCAGGACATGATCTCACAGTGGTAGGGTGGAGTCCCATGTTGGACGGCATACTGAGTGTGGAGCCTGCTTAAGATTCTCTCTCTCTCTCTCTCTCTCTCTCTCTCTCTCTCTCTTTCTCTCCCCCACTCACATGTGTTCTCTCTCTTAAAAAATTTTTTAAAAATTATAGTCTGAAATCTTTCACTAATTTGGGTGGTTCTTTTTTTCCCCAAATTACCTTCAATCAGTAAGGTTTTCCTTTGCAGAATATCGGTTCATGATTGGGTGCACAAAAGGAAAGAAAGCACTTTTTTGAAGAGCTTTATATATTCAATATATTCATTTCTTTTCATTCATTATTTGTTTATGGAGGATCCACAATGGAACAATTATATGCAGTATAAATACATGTATATATGTATATTCAATATATAAATATACAGTATTGAACATAATTAAATATATTGAATATGCATCTATTATATAATTAGAACAATATACATATATTCATATTTATATATATAAAATCCTCCCAAAAGATTTATGAGATTTTCATATTCTCTCATTATATTATACTAGAGGAAATAGGAACATGAAATAGATTAGGTTAACTAATATATGACAGTCTAGGTTTCTCTACGCTGAAACACATTCTTTTCCCCAAAATGCCATATTGTTCATAGATAGAAAATTTAGGTCAGTGATGGGTGCTGTAACTAAGGATGACTTAGTATGGTAAGATCAAAATGGCAAGAATATTAGAGTTTTTATTTATGTTAAATGACTCAAATATCTAAAAAATAGCAAAATGACCTCAAAAAATAACAGCTGACAGTGTTTTACTGTTTATTAACAATCTTGGTGAGGTTACAAGGTTCTGAGTCAATGTTTAATAGCTATGCTGTATTTTAAATCCAAATTACAATGATTGAATACATTATATCATTTAGGAATGCTTGAACAGTGCTTTAACAACATCTGATGAAGGAAATAGGCCATTCTACATGAAATACTCATTACTAAGGAACAGTTTATTAATGGTAATGTGTTTGCAATATAAATAAATAAAATAAGTAAATAAAAAAGTCATCTAAATTATTTCTAAAATAGGATGACATGCTTTAAAAACAATCAAGCATTTTTCAGGAGATCTAACTGGTGAAATTACAGGCTTACATCTATAACAGATCGTTCATAGAATGATATTTTAAGGATATTTAAGTATTCCCTTACACAACTATTTTTTTCTAAGATGATCAAATTGACATTTCTGTCAGGACTCGAATGCGACTAGAAGACACAACTTCCTGAAGTAGTGTCTCATTGAATTTAGTCCCAAATAGGATTTAGTTCCGTTAAGCTCTTTTGTTGTATGCATTTTAAAATGTCCTTTGAAGATGATAAACATATTAACCAAGAAATTGCTGGATTGAAAAATGCTGGGCAATACATAGAGGTGATTCTAAAGGATATTAATATAAATATATATCATTTTCCTAAAAATAGAACAGTATCCATTGTGATACCAAAATGGATTATTCTGAATTATGGGCTGTTGCTTATGAAAGATGTAATAGGCTTACGTAAACTTATGCTTTACATCTTAGCAGAACATTCACACGCATGTCTCTTGTATAAAATAGGGTGGTGGTAATCAATTGCTACTTTCCCAAAGTGGAAGAAGTTTGCATAATGATTAAAAACACGAGATTTAGGGTAGGTCACTTTTTTAGCTCCATGACCTTCAAATGACTTGAGTTTTCTAAAACCTCAGTTTATCTTTTTGTAAAATGAGATTCCTGATAACTATGTGCTCAATTATTCATTAATATTAGTGATTCTTATTAAAATCAAAGGTAACATTTCCTTACCCATTATGGCAGGGATATAAACAGCTAATTTTCTAACTCACTTCCAAATGTTTTTGTTATTGGCCACATAAGCCATTGAAGAAAAGTATAATATTAAAAAAATTTTTTTTTTATGTTTTATATTTGAGAGAGAGAGAGAGAGAAAGAAAGAGGGAGAGAGAGAGAGAGAGAGGGCAGGGGAGGGGCAGAGAGATGGAGACAATCTGAAGCAGGCTCCAGGCTCTGAGCTGTCATCACAGAGACCGATGTGGGGCTAGAATTCACAAGCAGTGAGATCATGACCTGAGCCAAAGTCGGACGCCCAACCAACTGAGCCACCCAGGTGCCCCAGTATAATATTTAATTTTACTAAAAGAAGTTCAATGTAAACTTCTATATTAAAAAAAAAAAAAAAAAAAACCTCATGGGGCGCCTGGGTGGCGCAGTCGGTTAAGCGACCGACTTCAGCCAGGTCACGATCTCACGGTCTGTGAGTTCGAGCCCCGCGTCAGGCTCTGGGCTGATGGCTCAGAGCCGTCTGGAGCCTGTTTCCGATTCTGTGTCTCCCTCTCTCTCTGCCCCTCCCCCGTTCATGCTCTGTCTCGCTCTGTCCCCCCAAAAAAAATAAATAAATAAACGTTGAAAAAAAAAAACTCAGAGGCTGTTTTTTTACAACTGTGCATAATATTTACATAGTTGTGTTCACACAGGGATCCAGAACTGCATATCTGCAGAACTATTAGGGTCTCAATTGAGAATGTCTAAAAAGATTTTAGCAACAGGTGCAAAACAGCTGCAGTTCTATTTCAATAATAACAGTGGATGGATTAATTCTCTGTGGGTTTTCTTTTATGCATTCTGAACTAACACTAACATTTAAGACACAAAGGAAATTGAATAATCAAAAATCACATTTTTGTTGGTAAGGAAACTTGAGCATTGAGAATTATTTGGCATATGCCTTAATAATTAATTGTCAAAGCCTAGTTTATTCTTTAAGAGCACCCTGTATTGCAATATCAGTATTAGCATTGAACAGTAGGATGAATATGTGCCAACATATACAAATTAGTTTTTTTAATAACAAATCTAGCTTCGTAGTAAAATTTAATGTAGATACTACTTAAAACTTTTTTACTCCAAAAAAGTTTAAGAGGGTGAGTCATTTTCCATTGAAACTATTGGCAAGTTGTCATTTTTAATTTCTAAAAAAATTGTTTCTTGGTTCTAAAAGATGTTCCAATTCTGAAATTTTGTTTAATATGCCTCAATATGAGATATAATTACAGTGAAGTGCAAAAGTACTTATAGAGTATGTACTATATGCTGCTGGAAAGTAGAGAAGCTGTTGAAGAAGTAAAATGGAAGAGTTGCCTAAAGAGTGTTCAGTATAATTCAAACCATGAAATGGTTTGAATAACTTTTAGGTGGCAAATTTTGTGGACTTAAGAAGGTTACTGGGCTGATTAGTAACACAGAAACTGGAAAGACATTCCTTTTTGGGAGGTGTGAGATAATATCAGTTCTTGAAAAATTATATTCCAGATACTGGTGGGGTATCCAAGAGGGCTTTCAGTGTGATGAGGCGCTTGTGTCTGTTTTCATTCTGCTGGCCGACCCATCCAATGAGTCTGTATTTCATCTGATACATCATTCATGTCTGCTATCCTCTCATATGTTTTCATTAAAACCACATGCCCTTGCTTCATGTTTATAAGATTCTCTATTTTCTCTCATAGGATAACAATTTTGCCTTAAATTCTGGATCTTTCTGTTTCATTAGCCCTGCTTCTTCTGGTATAGTTCTGCTTATTGCTCATATTTTATAATGCTAAATACCAGGGATGTCTTTGGTTTTGTGGATATGAGTGTCAGTTCACTCTTCCTGAGAATGTCATCCTCCTGAGAATGTGCTAGCCATGTGTAATTGGGAGAGGGGAAAATTCTGTGGTGTGGGCATGGGCTCTTTGCCCTGGTTTGGAGGAATGAGTGTGACATGTGTACAGGTGCAGTGTTTCTCCTTTTCCTTAGTTTGACATCTTATGTTTGCCATCTTGTTGTTTTCTAGAGTTTATTCAGTTGATCTGGCTGGCAGGCCAGATTGTACTTTTCTTGCACAAAACCAGCTATAGAAATTTCCTAAAATTTTGAGCTTGGTTAAATTAGAAGGTTTATTCAAGATAGAGGAAAACAGTTCTTTCTTTCTTTCTTTCTTTCTTTCTTTCTTTCTTTCTTTTTCTTTTAAATTTTTTTTTTTAAGGTAAGCCCTAGGCCCACTGTGGGGCTTAAACTCATGACTCTGAGATCAAGAGTCACATGCTCTACTAAGTGAGCCAGCCATGTGTGCCAACAGTTATTTCTTTTAAAAGTACTATTTGTACCTTTTAAAGGATTTCCAGTTGAGATATATCCTTTGAGAAGTAGGATATAGTGAGCAAGGCAGAAGCTATAGGTTCAGATTTCATAGTCTTCTTGCTAGGGTTGTTCTCAGAAAGAATTGTAAAGGGAACTTATTCATTTTGTTTGTGTCCTTACTTCTTTCAGTGTCATTATCCTCTCTCTGACATTTCACCCTATCCTAACCTATTCAGAGTTCTTTATTAAGGACTTCACCAAGCCCAAATCCTTTGAGATCCCACTAGTGTAGTATTTTAATCCACAGGAACCACCGATGGCAGGGCAATGAAAGTTCTTCTCCCTTTTATTATTAGTTTATTAGAAACTATATTTCCTTTAATAGGAAATAAAAAAGGTAAGATTTAAAGGACACTTTTGGTAAATCTGGACTAAAAATAGTATGTATTAATGCTTCACATTTTCTTGGATCTGATGAGGTAATCATTGAAAATCATCTTGTATATTAGTGTATATATGTATTTTTTCAAAGATAAATGAGATGGCCAAATTTTGATAATAAAGATGAAATTATCACAATTATGTATATTTTTCTACATTTGATCTAATTCACTTGTTATAATTTCATTGTATTATTATATATTTGTCTTAGTTATCGTTATTTATATCTAACTGTATCTATCTATTATATTTATCTTAACACCTGTATTGATATGAGTAACAACATGAAAATACTTTCTATCAGTCTGTTATATCATGCAGTATTAACTTACTGACATAATATTGAACTTTGATCACAATGAAAAATAGTGAAATATTTTAAAAGATGAACAAACCATAAATGACAAGATCATTTATCAGTGTTGTAAAGACAATTGTACTTTGATTTCATTTCTGAGAAACTGTTTCATGGTGAGTTGTGTGATCCTAGGACATGTATTTTTATCTGTAGATCCAAACTTGATTTTTAACCAATATAAATTAGTTCTCCAGTACCAATTTGTGCTAATGGAGCACAAAACCTTCTCTTTGAATTTAGTAATATATTTTGTAAATAACTTTCAAACTGAAAAGGATTTCAATTTTGGCCAATTTATTTTATGTCTAATTTATAGGAGATCCACTGATTAAAATGTTAGGAAAAAAATGGTAACATAAGACTATGGGACACATGTTGGATTCTTGATATATTTAATTGATTCCATTTCATAAATATCAGTAAAACCATCCATGTGATAGACATTTATTGATAACACTGTCAGGGTCCTCTAGGGAAACAAAGATTAATTAAAACACTGTCTCCTAGCTTTATGTAGTGAAAACATATATACAATAAAGTGATAACACTTATTATCTATGATTTTGGGTATTGTTTAAACATGATCTAGATCTCTTATATTAACTGTCCAATTCCAAATTATGATAGAACATTTAGAAGGATGGCCTTCAGTACTTTAAGATGCTTTCTACATTTAGATATAATATCTTCTTTAAAAATTACTGGAAATATTACCGTTTAATTTATTTAGTATTAAGCCCTTTTTAGGACTTCAGACAAATGATACTTTTAAAATTATACATGTATGCCTGAGGCTGCAGGTTCTGAAATCTAATAAAATATGTTTAATGCTAAATAATTTAAAAACAAAAATCATTCACAGATTAATTAGGGGCTCAAGCTAATTATTCTGTACCTTTTATTACTCCTGGCAGAAAAATTGCTACCAAGTCAGCCTGTTCTAGCTGAACAGCTATTGTAAACCCTCAATTTTGGCTTTGTAATGGAGACTGTCACATTCATTACTAATAGTATTTCTGCTTTGTTGGTTAGTGAGGCTGGGACACTTCGAAACCAGCAACTTATTTTTGGACAAAATGTGCTTTTGACATTCCTGCATAGGGAAACAATGAAGATTTTGAGAAGAATGAAAAGATGGTTTAGATCCTTGAAACATTTGATTTGGTACATCTCTGTGTTTGCTGTGTTTGAAAATAAGGAATACATGAACATAATTTTTTAAAAGTAACAGTTGTGGGTTTTTTTTGTTGTTGTTGTTGGGGGGTGGGGGGGTGGCGGGAGGCAAAGCCATTTAGGGAAGTAGCTATGGCAGGCAACATTTAATCAAGGTGAGCTCTTTAAGATTAGTTAAATTTGAAGCATTGGTTAACTGGGAAGTCCCTTGTGTTAATAGTTTGGATTTAGTTGTAAATGATGGTAGAGATGAGAGCTGAGATAAGGAAGCTAATCTGCAAGGCAAAGATGAAACTGTGGGAATCCCAAAGAGAGCTCAAGCAGTGGAAATCCTGCAGAAAAATGGACGGAAAAAGAAGGTAGGGAAGGACAGGATCTTGCTTTTTCCTCTGTCTGAAATGCCTCCTGTCTCCTAGCCTCCCTGGCAAACTCCTGTTTATCCAAGACTCAACTGAAATCACTTAGTCTCACTGCCCTGACACGATTTTCTTTTCTTTGTATTCCCATTGCACTTGGCACAAACCACTATTTCTAACCTTACCAGAATTTTTTTAGAGTTACTACTTTATTTAGCCATCTCTGTCTTGAGATCATAGGACAGGTGTCTTTTATCTATGCATTTTCAGTACCCAGAAAAATATCCAATATCATACATAATAGTTATTGAATAAACAACTTGTTTGTATTTCTCTAGGAAAGATGGTGGTTAGGTTTTGAAAATGTCAAATGGTGCTCTGGATATTTTCTTCTTCTTTTTTTTAAATGTTTTCATTCATTCATTCATTCATTCACTCACTGTTTTTTAAATTTTTGGAATAGAGAAAGGGCACAAGCAGGGTAGGGGGAGAGAGAGAGGGAGACAGAATCTGAAGCAGGCTCCAGGCTCCGAGCTGTCAGCACAGAGCCCGATGATGCAGGGCTCAAACCCATGAACTGAACTGTGAGATCATGACCTGAGCCAAAGTCAGATGCTTAACTGACTGAGCCACCTAGGTGACCCTCTCTGGATATTTTCAATTCTTAAATAGCAGGTAACTGGCATTAGTGTACCTAGACAAGTTGTAGTGCTTTTTGCTCATAAATGGATACTATAGGGAGAGTCCTGGAGCCTTTGAAAGATTGTGGGACTAGAATTGCTTACAAGTATGGTGCTTATGGCCAGCAGTAAAGCGCAGTTGATAGCACAGTTATGTTCCTGCAGATATTTGCAGAAAGGGCTAATCAAGGACACTTGTACAGCGAAGGCAAAAGACCTTACTCTTAAGCCTTAATCCTAAATCTCATGTACAAGGAGGAAAGAAATTTATGGGCACTGTTCCAGGAATTTGTAGAAACCAGCTACTAATTGTGCAAACATAAGCTTGTCTAGAATGCAGCTACTCACATATCTGTGACCAAAGAACATCCCTCCTCTATCAAGGAAGACTGTCTTCCTTGACCCGGCATGCAACCTGTGCACCTGTGAAACTGAAGGTATCTTTTTCCAGGCCGGTGATGCCTTTCTATATCCAAAGTTAAAGCAGAGGATCCTAGAGAGATTTAGAAAACATGATTTAAGATGGAAATCATAAGTTGCAGGATCTTGTGGAGGAAGAAGAAAGTGAAAACTAAAGTACCATGTTAGAGAACAAAAATAGAAGGGAGGAAAAACATTAGGCCAAAGAATCTGCATAACAAGCATGTGTCTCTTCCCACAGAATTTGGAGCTGGGCTTTATGGAGGAGATCATTATAGCGTGCCTGTGGATCAAATAAGTCAGAGGCTGGAAGGAGTGAGGAACAGTCTTTGTAGAACAAAATAGAGCAGTTGGGGCTTAGCAGCTCGATGGAGTAGTTTAAACATGCCTGCCCTACACAATTAGTAAATGTGTTGTGGGTATTACTGTCTCCATTTTTCAGATGAGGAAATGAGGACACAGAAATGTTAAATAACTTTTCTATGTATAAATTTGTCCCTATACAGTATGGCTTCAGAGCCGGTGCTGTTAATCACTGTGCTGTGTCAGAAATCAGGTAGTTTTAACAATAAGAAGGAAGCAGAATTAGAAATCTTAGCTTGATAGCTCATCAAAATTAGCTTCCTAGGAATCTGCACACTAGAGCATATCTCGTAAATTGAACTTACCCACATTGACACTGGCCAAGTTGGACAGACACAGCCTTGTTCCCAGAGGTTTAACCTATTCCCAAAACCATTGCACACAGGCAAATATAGAATACAAGCATGTTGAGGGCAGGGTGGCCCAAATGAGAGACCAAGGCTGACCAGGTCTGCTCAGCTATTCCTCACAAGCTTGCTAAGTAGGTGAGTTTTTGGGAAGTGTGTTGGGATGGAGGCTCTATTTTCCTGAGGGGAGTGGGGATTCCCACTGCTTCATGGAAATATGCATGGGAAGCACTCAGATATGGTGGGTTGGAACACGTAATCAGAATATAGAAAAGCGAAGTTGTATTTTATTGAATTCTGAAGTAGGATGTTGAATAACATAAAGTTAGGTGCATGGACTTTAGAGGCAGCAGATCTGTTTTAAATTCCAGACCTACCACTTAACTAGCTGTGTTGTCTTAGGGAATTTATTTTCTTTCTCTGAGACTCAGTTTCTTTATATCCCAAATGGAGATAAGAATATCAACCTTTTGGAGTTGTGGCCTTGTATATAAAATAATGCATCTTATGAAATGAAATAGTCCATACCTAAACCTTTCAGATGAAGGACTAAGAAGCGGTTGTCTAATTGGGGTACAGGTTGTTCCTCAATAACATTTCTCTGCAGTCCTAGGCTTCAAAAGCAAGGCCTGAGGCTTCTTGTCAATGTGAAATGTTGAAGAAGTGGATTCTTCTAATTAACTCAAGATGGCAATCTCCCAAAGCTGTCTGTTTTCAAGATTGTAGGTATTTCATTTCCATTCTGTTATGATAAAGAGGAATATGATGAAGATGATCAGAATTACCTCCCATTATGAGCTTGTTAATTTGCTGTAATTTTCTAAGCATTTTCTTGGAACACATCCAGAAATTTACAAAAGAGATCATCTTCCATTTCATACTGCTACAGACTGTGAAACAATCACTAATTTGAGATAATAAGTATTGTAGCTTATGTAAACATACATAAATATAACACATGCTGGAAAATGCATGTTTTCATTCATTGACAAGTATGCCACCAACCAAGACTAAATGAAATGTATTTTTGGCAGAGGTTATTCCTATAGAAGATGAGATAAAGGTATGGATATATGCTCAGACGATAGTATACTCCATTAATCATTTCTTCAATAAGCAATTATTAAGCACCTTCTGTGTATCTGGTACTGTTCTCAGCAGTAAGCAAGAGGGCCAAAAGCCTCTGTTGTGGAGTTGTCTATAAGATCAGCACAAATCGGTAGAACCTTGGCAAGTTATTTTCCCCCTAAGTTATTTTCCTTCAGCTTATACAATTAAACATATCTATTTAACAAAATTAGTCCTATTCACTGTTCCCATGGTGATAGTAAAAGCTGGTTTACTTAAACTCTATCCATTACTAATTTTTAGTAAATGACACTAACTTGATTCAAAAAATGGCAAGTTATGACTACCCCTTTCATGGAATGACTATTATATGTGATCTGTACTCAGGATGTGATACTTTATTACTAAACTAGCATAGAATTTACTTCATTAGGCTTTGAGTATTAAATGTATATCATTGTCATTCTTTGAAAACTGGTGAGCGTGTAATGTGTACATGGTAATGCTTCATCAGTCAAAATATGTGATTTACTCAAATGCCTCATTTCTCAGTCCATCTTAATTAACCCTCCACCTGTTGAGCTCCTATTTGGTATAGGGTCTTTTCTCTTTTTGTTTTCTTCATTTTTATTTAATTCTTACTCTCGCCCCCTTACTTTTCTATTCTGCTTTTTCAACTGATTATTCAGGAAAACTTCCCCTGGCTCAGCTTTTGTTCCAAACTCCTTTACAGCACTTTATACTGTCTCTTGTGAAATATGATTCCTTTGAGTAAGCCCCCCTGGAGTTGCTCCTTATAAAAGCAAATTATATGGTCATAAATACATCAGTGAAGTTTAAACACCCAGCCTAAACAACTCCTGTTGCTCCCCTGGGACTTAAAGCTCTCTCAGAGCCCTGTATGCCAGAAGCCTGGAATCAAACGTGTACAGTGTATAAAAGCGTCTATCCACAGGATCCTTTATTTACCCCTCACATTGTTTTAATATTGCTTGAGTACATGGATGCCACAATTTTTTTTTACCAAACCTTTCATTTCAGTTATTCCACATATTCACAGCGTTAGTATGAAAAAATGGATTCTGCTGTTTTCAGATGAAACAATTACAAACTTGTGATGCAAAAGAGGAATAATGTAGAATTCACACACTATCACCCTGCACAAAATGACACTGTCATGTACAGCAAGAGCCTATATTATCTTAAAGTTCACTGGTTGCCTTTCATAATTGTTTTTCCATCTTTGAAGAAATGTGAAATAAAGATTTTAAGCAAGAACCATAAAATAAGAATAGAGATATTATAAAAATAATTTGAAGTCACCTTCGCTATTTTTGTATAAATGCATAAGTTTCAGCTGAGGAAAGACTTGTGAGATATTCTGAAAGCAAATAACAAAGAGGACTTTTTATAGTGCCAATGATTATGTTGATTTCTGGCAGCCATCAATTATAACTGATGTCCACTATAATCCTGATTGATGTTTAATGCCAATCATTTCTAATTATTGTGATTTAACAAAGGAAAAGTTCTTACAGAAATGTATTTACCTAGTTGACAACCCCTTTTGAAGTTTCCTTAATTGAGAATCTGCTTTTGACATGTCTCTGTATCTTTTAGCATTTTCTTTATATCCTGCTCTCTGTTCTCTCCCTCTCTTTTCAATCTCCGTTTCAACTTCTTCGTATTTAAGTATAAGCAGGGAAAACTTGACATTTCAGGCCCAAGAAAATTATCTAACTGCCTGCTGACAAATACATAAATATATATATATCTATATTCAACATAGAAAACTGGAGTTTTAAATTTTGTATACTTATGTACTTTTACATACGTACTTATATACGTATGTATGATGTGTATATATATGTATGTATGTGCATACATATATATGTATGTATGTATGTGTGTGTGTATGTATTTATGGGGGCAAAGAGAGATTGCAAGGGGTATGGGGCAGCTGTTCTGTCTTTTTAAAAAATAATTCCCTTACCTAACCTTAGTGGCTTTGATACATTTGAAGTCTGCAGTGTTAATTTGGTACAAAGTCAAGGATACAGTTGGGACTGGTTGGAATTTTCATTATGACACAAGTAAAGAATTGAGTCTTTTTTTTTTCTGTGTGGTGTGGTATGTTTGGATTTTATTCATTTATATCTTTATTTATTTTTTATTTTTTAATGTTTATTTGAGAGAGAGTGCGAGTGGGAGGAGGGGCAGAAAGAGAGAGGAGAGAGAGAATCCCAAGGCTCCATGCTGACAGAGCTGAGCTTGATGACGCAGGGCTCGATCTCACAAACCGTGAGATCATGACCTGAGCTGAAATCAAGAATCTGACACTTAACCCCCCCACCCCACAATGTTTATTTTTTGTTTGTACTATATGTTCATTGAGGGAAGGCTGTGACTCTGTTCTACATTGCCTACTATGGTCCCATTAAAGATTACCACTATCTGGAACATTGCTAGTTCCTATGGTAGAGGGAAAAAGAATATAGTGCATAGACTTTTACAATTTCTGCTCAGAAATATTGCCCATCACTTTGGGTCATGTTTCATTTTTCTAAGGAAGTCATGTGGCCAGGCCTGACTTAACTGGTGTGGAGAATTATAATAATACCCCAGGGACGGCAGTGAAGAATATTTGTGATCAAAATACAATCTGCAGTGCGTTTTTTTTTTTATCCTGAAACAAAAATAAAAAGAGGACTTGGGAATTTTTCTCATTGAGCAAGGTGTCTATTTTAGGCCAATAAGGACAAAAAAAAAGTGTGCCCCAAGGATCATCAGAGCTCTTTAGCTGCCTAACTAACTCTCAGTCTAATCCAACTTCAGATGCCAGGAGAAATTTAGGCAGTAACAGAAATGCATTGTTGCCCATTGTGTCTTCTCCATAACTTTCGTAAACTTTCAGTAGTAGTGGGTGGGAATTTGGAAATTCTTTTTCTTCCAACCTTAGAAATACAACTAATGTGAATGACAGTGTCATTCAGCTTTGCTGGAGGAACAAACAAACACTAAATCTTCAAGGTGTAACACTGAGAAAGTTTGTTTCCTGTTCGGTCAAAATGTGATACATTCAGAATGTCTGTCTTAAGCTCGTTCACCCAGAAAGCATACTCTGAGATGATTTGTGTCCATGGTGCTTAGTGGAGAGAGCCCTCAGAATCTACCTGTGGCTGAGGTAAGAAAGTAGAATTAGGCAGAGGGAAGAGTTAAAATGTAATGCAGTCTTTGTTTTTAAGTTTTTATTTAAATTCCAGTTACTTAACATACAGTATATTATAAGTTTCAAGTGTACAACATAGTGATTCAACCCTTCCATACAGCGCCCTATTCCCCTCAAGACAAGTGCACTCCTATTAATCTCCATCACCTATTTTACCCATCGCTCTGTGTACCTCTCCTCTGGTAATCATCATTTCTTCTCTATAGTTGAGTCTGTTTCTTGATTTGCCTCTCTCTCCCTCTTTTCTTCCTCTTTACTTATTTATTTTGTTTCTTATATTCTACATATGAGTGAAATAATATGGTCCTTGTCACTCTCTGACTGACTTATTTTGCTTAGCATAATCCTCTCTAGCTCCATCCATGTCATTGCAAATGGCAAGATTTCAATCTTTTTTGATGGTGGAGTAATATTCCATTGTATATATACCACATCTTCTTTATCCATTCATCAGTTGATGGGACTTTGGGCTCTTTCCATAATTTGGGCGTTGTTGGTTATGCTGCTATAAACATTGGAGTGCATGTGTATTTTTGTATCCTTTGAGTAAATACCTAATAATGCAATTGCTGATCGTAGGTTAGTTCTGTTTTTAACATTTTGAGGAACCTCCGTACTGTTTTATAGAGTGGCTGCACCAATTTGCATTCCCACCAACAGTACAAGAAGGTTGTCTTTTCTCCACATCCTTGCCAACACCTACTATTTCTTGTGTTGTTGATTTTAGCCATTCTGACAGGTGTGAAGTGATATCTTATTGTAGTTTTGATATCTCATTATATTTCCTTGATGGTCAGTGATGTTGAGCATCTTTTCATGTGTCTGTTGGCCATCAGTATATCTGCTTTGGAAAAATATCTATTCATGTCTTCTGCCCATTTTAACTGGATTATTCATTTTTTGAGTGTTGGGTTTTATAAGTTCTTTATATATTTTGGATAATAACCCTTTATTAGATATATCATTTGCAAATATCATCTCCCATTCCATAGGTTCCCTTTTAGTTTTGTTGTTTCCTTCACTGTGCAGAAGCTTTTTATTTTTATGAATCCCCAATAGTTTATTTTTGTAATGTAGTCTTACCAGAGGTCTCTCACTTAATTTCACTGTAATGTATGGTGGTGCTGGGATATTTCTTTTATAGGCTTTATAAAGTTTATTTTACTATTATTATTTTTTAATTACTTATTTTGGGAGGGAGGAGGGGCAGAGGGAGAGGGAGAGGGAATCGCAACAGGCTTTGTGCTGTCAGTGCAGAACTTGCTTCAGGACTCAAACTCACGAAATGTGAGATCATGACCTGAGCTCAAATCAAGAGTCAGATGCTTAACTGACTGAGCCACCCAGGAGCCCTGGGATATTTCTTTTAGAGTTGCCTTACATGGGGAAGGGAGCCAATCTATTATACCTCTATATTGACCAGTTATTATACATGTGCTACCCTTAGAAAGGGATAATAGACTTGGCAAAGAAGCTCTCTTGGGCTGAGGAAAATTTCTAGAGAACAACTCAGCTGAGAGCTTTCGCCACCACTGACAAGGGAATCTTGATGTGCCACCACAACATCCACTATGATTGGCTTCCTCTGTTTTACAGATGGACTATTGATAACTTGTACTCTCCAAACCTAGCATGGCAGTGGACAAAGGAGCCCACCTTTCATTGTTTGACACCAGTTCATGGGTGTAACCTAACCGCAGGGGTGGCTAGGAAACAGAGGACCACATAGATGTTTACTGTTAATAGTCTCTAACACACTGCCTGATTTATTAGATGATACTTTTTAGTGCCTGAAAGACTTGTTTTCACCAAGAAATGCATTTATTGGGGAGGTAAGATTTATGTAACATTCTTCCAAATTTAGAGACTGGGTCATTATACGTGCTATTTTAGGATTGCACCGTATAGAGGTAAGGGATACTTTATACATTGTTGGCCTCAAAGGGCTGTGGACCCGGGGCGGCGAAGGAACTGAGGAAGAGATGACAGTATAGTGAGGAACAGGGGACCCCGAGCCAACAGCCTGAGACCCCGAGGTTCATTGTACACCTTCTTATATACGTTTTCAGGAAAAACGGATCAGCAATGATTAACAGCAGAAACTTAGCAAAGCATGTCAACAATGAACATCTGATTCAGCTATCGTACGTATCTTGTAGGAGAGCAGTTTTGCAGATATATATGTTCCGATAAGAATCTTTACGACAGAAGCAAAGACAAAGAAGGGAGGGAATGCAGTGTGGTATATACAGCTGGCTTCCTTTAAGCAAAACATCCCTATCTGCGTACTAAAGAACAGATCACATTTTCCAAGGGCAATTCACTCAGGTCCTTTCAGTTTATTTTTAACCTTATGATCTTGAGTTGTCTCAGAGATCTTGGAGCCTGAATAAATATGCGCCTATGGTTATTGTGGTGTTCTGTTTCCCACAGTTTCCCCTTTCTTTTTTCAAAGCTGCAGCTGCAGTTAGCATCTTATGATGAAAACTCTGTGCATTCATTCGCCTATGAGGGTGCGGTATCCTATGAGGAAGACAAGACAACATATTAAAACAGCTAAAAAGCAGCCACCAAGGCCATGTGTGATGCTTTGCCACCACCATCAAGGGATCCAGTCCTTCTAGGGTGTGAGCAACATCAGAAGCTAGTTGCCCATATCAGGTTTGGGGAAGAGAATCCTCAAATGTATGGAAAATTTCCTGTTGAAGTGCTTGAATGTCTAACGATAAATTTCCCTGAATATTTTGTAAATGATACATTGGATTTAGTTGCTTTCAAGACTCATTCTGCACGTTGTATGAGATTCTTTAGTTGTCACCATGTGGGAGGAGGGATCGGAGCCATCTTCCATTTTCGGGGTCTCTTCAGGGTCAGTGCTGCCATCTCGTTCACTGGGGGTTGGGTCGTCAGGCCTTGTGGTGGCTGAGGAGTCTTCTTTATCTTGCTGATATCTAGTCTTGGGCTGGACTTTCCGAAAAGGTGTCCATATTGGTCGACTGGATCCATCTGGAATGACACAAGCATAACCAGGGCCTCAGGTAATAAGATTCCTGGGCTGCCAGTGATTATCTTCATTTTTTAGCCAAAGAGGGGTTTTAGAGTGTGGGAATCTATTGGAGTAAAGTACTTATCCGCACGGGTGTATGGCTCACCCTGCGGTAAATTAAAAAAAAAAATTTAAGGTAAATAGTGCTTGGGCCATAATATCTCGGGGAGAGACTCCCCTTTTCTTTTTAGTTAGAAGTTTGAGTAATTGTCTTTTAAGGGTTGCATGTGCGCGTTCTACTAGAGCCTGTCCTTGAGGGTTATAAGGAATACCTGTGACATGTTGGATCTGCCAATCCAGTAGAAAGTCATGTAGACGTTTGTTTACATAAGCGGTTCCATTATCGGTTTTAATGCTAGTGGGCCGTCCCATGACCAAAAAACAGGCAAGTACGTGTGAAATAACATGTCCTGTTTTTTTACCCCCAAGAGGGGGGAGGCAAAGAGAAATGCAGAAAAGGTATCAATAGTAACAAGAACATAAGAGAGGCACCCCAAAGCGGGAAAATGTGTAACATCCATCTGCCAAATACAATTTGGAGCAGTACCTTGAGGGTTAACCCCTGATGGGTGCTCAGTTAAATGCAGAGGTCAATGGGACAAGAGGAAACTATCTGTCTAGCAAGGTGCATGGGAATCTTATAATGTACATGAAGGCAATTAGCATTGGTATGTAAATGTGAGTGTTCCTCATGTGGAGTGAGAAAAATAGGTGTGGCAAGTAAATCAGCGGATTGGTTTCCTAAAGCCAAAGGTCCAGGGAGATTTGAGCGAGAGTGGATGTGAGTTACGTATAGAGGATGCGTCCGAGACTGAATCTCAAGCTGTAAGTCTTGAAGTAGAGGGTTAATGATAGCATGAGTAGTGGAGATAAGAGCAGTCTCCAAGGGATTCACCAGACCTACTACATAACCAGAGTCAGAAACCACATTAAGAGGTCCTGGGATAGATTGTAAGAAATAGAGAAGAGTGGCTAATTCAACCTGTTGGGCAGATGTACATGATATTTGCACAGATTTACACAAGGAAGGGCCCAAATGCTGGCTATACCAGAAGAGGAGTCATCAATAAAATATGTAGGTACTGAAGGGATAGGGGATTCACAAACGACACGGTTGATGACCCAGGGGATTCATTTCAAAAAAGTCCCACAGTTTTCCTGAGGGATAATGACATCCAATGCGTCCTGTGTAATCAGCAAAGGCAAACTGTAAAGTGTCAGAGAGAGGGAAAATGTCCTTAAAGGTAGTTGAGGCAAGTGGTAAACCAATGAAAGCTGGATCGAATCCCAGGATTTGAATAGCTCTTTTTCGTCCTTGAATGATAAGTGACGCTGTAAGAGAAAGACGGGGGTTACAGTGCAAGATGTCTTCATGTGAAGAGTCACCCATTCCAAGGGTCTATCTTCTTGTGCCAAAATTCCTGTAGGAGAGTGAGGGGTGGGGAAAATGAGGAGGATTGCAGGCAGTGAAGGATCATGTCTGTAAGTGAAAGAGGTTTGTAGGCATTCTTCAACGAACTGGAGTTCATTTTCTGCTTCTGGTGACAAGTGACGTGGACTGTCCATAACAGGATCACCTTGTAGGGTATTAAATAAATTTTGTAATTGGTAGGTGGGAATGCCTAACAAAGGGCATATCCAATTGATATCCCAGAGGAGTTTTTGAAAGTCATTAAGTCCATTAAGATTATCTCTGCGGATCTGCATAGTTTGTGGCTTCACAGTGGACTGGTCCACTATGGTACCTAGATGGGGGTGGTGGTTTGAATTTTTTATGGGGCAATAATAAGCCCAGCAGCAATGAGGTGAGAAGAGGTATCATTATAAAGCCTTTGTAATTCCTCTTCAGTTTGTGTGGCTATTAATATATCATCCATATAATGAATTATGTAAGCCTGAGGGTATGCTAATCTCACTGGTTGCCCAACATGGCCAATAAAGTATTGACACATAGTAGGAGAATTAGTCATACCTTGAGGAGCAATGTCCAATGATATCGTCTCATATATTCCTAATTGTTTGGGCTGGGTACTGGGAGAACGTAAATTTCTCTTTGTCATCAGGATGTATTGCAATAGTATAAAAACGGTCCTTTAAATTAATAATTATTAGAAGCCATTGTTTTGGAGTCATTGTGGGTGTTGGCAAGCGTGGATGCAAGGTACCTACAAGTTTTATGATGGCGTTAACATTTCTGAGATCTATGAGAAGCCTCCATTTTCCCAATTTTTTTTCTTAATGACAGATACAGGAGAATTCCAAGGGGATTGGGAAGGCTCCATATGTCCTGCCAATAACTGTTCTTGAATTCTTTGTTCTAAGGCCTGCAATTTTTTTCAGATGAAAGGGGCCATTGAGGGGTCCGTACAGGATAAGCTGTCTCAGTAAATGCTCTCTAGCAGTCTTACTGCCTACCTGTCGTTCAATAGCCTGTTTAAGCCTAGAAATAAATTTAGTGTAAGGCTCTGTGGGTCCCTGTATAATTTTTATATAGCTTTGTCCTACTTCTCCTGAAGGGGTTAATTTTTCCCAAGCAGCTAAAGCGATTTCAGAAATTTGAGCAGTAGCGGCCAGCAGTGTTTTCAACAATTGTTCTCGTATATCTGAGAAAACACCAGATCCCGTGAGCATTTCAAAAGAAATATGTTGCATAGGGGCGTAGGGGGATTGGCTTTTTTAGCTCAAGCCTTTGAGTATGCTGCATCTGACAGCCACATTTTTCCATTGTAAAAGATCTTGGGGTTTAAGACATGCTCCTGCCACCATATACCAATTGTAAGGTATCCATTCTCCAGAAGCCACCCACGCCTTCAGGATTTCTATCATATACAGAGCATTAAGTCCATACAAATGGCAAGCCTTTTTTAATTCTCTTAAAGTATTCAAATCCAAGCCCTCATAAGTTGGCCCGGCGGTTTGGTTTCCTTCAAGAGGAAAGGCCATAAGTAAATCGCTCCCTCCTTGACGTCTAAGTTCCTTTTCTGAGAGAGTTGTGAATGTCTAGGGAGAGGCTCTGGTATCTGAGAAGGAGAAGTATCCTCCTTTAATTCATCCAACTGTGGTGGCAGGGCAGTAGGTAATGGCCTGGATTGTGCCACTGTGAAAATTCTTTACTTTCAGTTTTAACTTTTATAATGTTTCATCATCCAATTCATAAGCATGGAGAGAGGCGGACGTGTTTTTGTTTTTTGTTTTTTTTTTTTTTTTTTTAGCAATCTCAGCAGGAGATGGTTTATCCCCAGTCTCCTTAGTATTAATAACAACTCTTATAAGAGCCCATATAGGCCAGAAGTCAAGGGGGATAGTCTCTCCTTGCTGCATGGCTTTTATAATGATATTGTTAACCCAAAGCCATGTGGCTTCATCCAAAGAACCCTCTTCGGGGAACCAAGGATTATATTTTATCACAGTCTCTAAACATTTTTCAATACGCTGCTTAGTGACCTTTGCTCCATATTCTTTCAGAAAATGATATATTAGAGCAGCAAAACTGGAAGATTTTGACTGTGATTGCCCCATTACCCTGTAATTAAGTTTCCTACTTACCACCTTCTTTAGGGTTCCAAATGCTTGTCGATCTCTCCTCAGTGGGGGCTTCAGGTCCCTGTTTGGGCACCACTTGTTGACCTCAATGGGCTATGGACCTGGGGCAGTGAAGGAACTGAGGAAGAGACGACAGTAAAGCAAGGCACAGGGGACCCCGAGCCAACAG
Organism: Prionailurus viverrinus; assembly: GCF_022837055.1. NCBI lineage: Eukaryota > Metazoa > Chordata > Mammalia > Carnivora > Felidae > Prionailurus > Prionailurus viverrinus. The sequence goes on from NC_062568.1 coordinate 35,196,476, forward strand.
CCTGAGGCCCCGAGGTTCATTGTACACCTTCTTATACACGTTTTCAGGAAAAACAGATCAGCAATGATTAACAACAGAAACTTAGCAAAGCATGTCAACAATGAACATGTGATTCAGCTATCGTACATTTCTTAGAGGAGAGCAGTTTTGCAGATACATATGTTCCCATAAGAATCTTTATGACAGAAGCAAAGACAAAGAAGGGAGGGAATGCAGTGTGCTATATACAGCTGGCTTCCTTTAAGCAAAACATCCCTATCTGCATACTAAAGAACAGACCACATTTTCCAAGGGCAATTCACTCAGGTCCTTTTTAACCTGAGGTTAAATAAGGTTATTTTTAACCTTATGATCTTGAGTTGTCTCAGAGATCTTGGAGCCTGAATGAATATGCACCTATGGTCATTGTGGTGTTCTGTTTCCCACAATACATCACTTTTCTCTTACTGATTCAGAAAAAAAACAAAACAAAACACTTTTTTTTTCATGCCATCTGTAACTGCAGAGAAAAGAAAGCTCTCCTTCTGAAATCATCATCCATGCCAAATACATAGGTTACCAATGTCATGCTACAGTGAATTTAGAGAATGTGCTGGCAATTTTTGTTAGGATATAGTTTCATCTTCAGTATGAAGGTTTGTTTCATTCACACAACAGTCCATAAGTAAAGGTCCAGATATGGCCTATCTGTTCCATGAATCAAGGACCCAGGCTTCTTCTAGTTGTTGCTCTGCAATCCTGAGAACCCTTATTTTCATGTCCCAACGTGACTCTCCACTACGTCCAAGTTTAAAGTAGCAAGTTACAAGAAGGAAGATAAAAGCGTCATCCATCCTTCCTTCCTTTCAGCACACATTGGACCTTGTTTGTATCATTTCTTTTCATATTCTATTGGACAGAAGTTAATCAGGTAGCCACACCCAGCTGAAAATGGAAGTCTTTACCCTGGGATGGCCCTGTACCTAAGAAGAGGTGAAAGGAGAGTGTGAGATAACTATTTGGTCTGCCACGATGGCCTGGAACCTGTCTGGTAACATCAGGTTGGGGACTTGATTATGGCAGGGATCTCTGTTTTCTTCATTTCTAAAGAGTGGGAGAAAGGCATTTATGTCTCTCTTTTTTAGGTAAGGGTGCAATGAATATACTTATCTGGGATGGAGTAAGATCACTCTTCAAAGAGCAGGATGTAAAATTGTGCTCCATTAGAGCATAAAATAAACTTTAAAAATTTTTGTTCCATGTTAAAATAGAGAGTTAATTAAAATGCATTTAGAATGTTAATTATTTTTCATCAGTATTTTTTATACTTTTTTAAAATTTTTTTTTTCAACGTTTATTTATTTTTGGGACAGAGAGAGACAGAGCATGAACGGGGAAGGGGCAGAGAGAGAGGGAGACACAGAATCAGAAACAGGCTCCAGGCTCTGAGCCATCAGCCCAGAGCCTGACGCGGGGCTCGAACTCACGGACCGCGAGATCGTGACCTGGCTGAAGTCGGACGCTTAACCGACTGCGCCACCCAGGCGCCCCATTTTTATACTTTTAAAATAGTACATAAATGTGTGTTATTCTTAATTTAAATTGGCATTCACTATGTGACTTCTAGAATAGTGTGTAGATGATCTTTGTGTTCCTCCAGGAAGCGAGAGAATTTGTTAAAACATCTTTGATGAGGCATTTTGGCTTTATTTGGTGATAGGAGTTAAATACCTTTCACAAAAGGGCTAAACATATCATATATGTATCTCATTTAATATACCAAGAATGGTAATATTAATTTAAAGATATTATTTAATGGAATATTAAGATCATTTTTACTCTTTGGGTACAGATATTTATAATTTACTGACCCTGGCATTATTTAACTTTATTTTTTCATGAGCCAACTTCTATAGCTCTCTTTCTTCTAAAAACCCTTTTCTTTTGTCTCTTGAAATGCTCATTCTGTAGGGCAAAATTTTATGTTCTTCTCCAAACTTCCTACCTTAACTGAATCTTATATAGCTCCAAAAGACTGCATTTTTGAAGATCTTTTGATTGATGTTACTCATTATCCTGTAAGCCAAATACCTCAACTTTGGGAGTGGATTAGCGTCCTCACCACCCTCATAACCTAGTTTGTCTCATTCTTTTTTCTCTCTGATCCATATTGGACATTTTCCTTACCCATGATTATGCCAATTCTAAGTTCTTACTTTAAAATAGTCCACTTTTGGGCGTCTGGGTGGCGCAGTCGGTTAAGCGTCCGACTTCAGCCAGGTCACGATCTCGCGGTCCGTGAGTTCGAGCCCCGCGTCTAGCTCTGGGCTGATGGCTCAGAGCCTGGAGCCTGTTTCCGATTCTGTGTCTCCCTCTCTCTCTGCCCCTCCCCCGTTCATGCTCTGTCTCTGTCCCAAAAATAAACGTTGAAAAAAAAAATTAAAAAAAATTAAAATTAAAATAGTCCACTTTATAAGCAACTATCCTTTTAACTCTCTCACATCGAAAGAGAATATATCATATTAGAAAAATACAAACTTTTAAATCAGTCAGACTTGGGTTTGGATTTCAGTTTTGGATTTTTTAACGGTGTGATCCTTGGTCGTTTACTTAATCAAATTGGGTTTTAGTTTTCCAAGTAACAGTTGCCAATCAAGCTTTAAACATAGATGCACACTTAGGTCAGATTCCCTAACCTCTTATTGCATCTAATATAAAGGAGCACATATTCCCACCTGTTTTAGATTAAACATTGAAGCTCACTTTCTTGTTCTTTCCATCATTCCTTGGATTCAGAAGAAAAAGACAGGAGGCTGGTAGCTGGAGCACATGCAATACAACTCCACGTATGTGTGATACCCAAGACATGGTAAGAAATTAAAATATCCTGTGTATTCATAAAAGGTTGAAGGAGCCAAGGTACTGTCTTTTCCTGTTTTGGTCAATATAGAGTCAGCACTGGCAGAATTATTGTAAGAACTAGATAATTGATCATCAAATGCAAAGTCCCTAGAATATACTAGGTGACCAGTAAATGTATTACTATTATTTCCACTACAAAGGTTGCTCAACTATTTGAGATGTTAGGCCCCCCCACGTCTCCTGTCAGCACCGTGCTTGCTTCTCCCTTCTTTAGCACAGATCCTGTGGTCCATTACTTTGGTGATTCTCTTGCCAATGCCAACAACATCCTTGCCTTCTAGTCTCTTTCTCCCATCCTCCAGACAGAATGAAATCCCATCTCAACCAATTATCTACCTTTTCTAGTTCTAATTATGGCTTTCTAATGACCACTGCAAAAGTGACACAATAATGCAGATTTCCATCACAATAAACCTATACCCTCCGGCGTTAACTGTGCATTGACTTTGGGCTACTTAGAAGTTATTTTCTATTTTTCTAGACATTCTGTTTGTCTGTTTTCTGCAGCAATTTTTAAAAACCACCATTATTGTGTCACACTATTCCATCCCCCTTTCAGAACATGGCTTCAAGTTTTCCTCTTTACTAGCCTCTTCCCATTTGAAGTATACTTAAGTCCCCTTTGCCTATAAACCCTTGTCTTTACCTCATGCCCAATTCTGTGTCCACTATGTCTCCTTCCTTCAGTCTGCATTCACTCCCTTTTCTCCACTTCTTCATTTCCCGTTTATACCTAAACTTTTGAATTTTACTTCTGTCCTATCCATTTTGATGAGTCCACTTCTAATGCCATATGTTGCTGAATACAATAGACACATCTGTGTCTGTGTCATCTTTACCTTATGTTTGCATTTGTTAATATTTATCACTCCTCCTTCTAAAAAAAATTCTTTTCTCCTGGATTCCATGATCCCTGGTTCTCTTCTAGTGTCTTTCAATGTCCTTTGCTGTGTCCTTTTTCTTAATACTGGCACCATATTCCTCTCTGATATTTTTTCGCAAGTTCAAATAATACCCACGCTCCTCTCAGCATACAAGCTCTACCCTCTCTGTTTCTCTCCCTGCCTCTCTGTCTTTGTCCTTGGCAAGTCTTCAATTCCTTCATGCAGACTGTGTATTTTAATCATGCAAACCAAATTGTTCTCTTTTCCTTCTTGTTCTTTGTGCATCTTTTCCCTCCATTTGCAGTACTTCTCCTTCTTTCTTTGTCTTTGCTGTGTCTTACTGGTTTTTCATTCTGACTTTCCTAACATCTCCAGCATGTGCCTGGCTCCTTGCTTGGTGTCTGATGTCCTGCTATGCTTACTCATGCCTGGCATTCACCCCACTGTACAGTAATTGTCCATCTACTTTCCAGTCTCTATACCCCTGTCTACATGGGTAGTAATGATCATATTTCTCATTGTGACCCAAGTTCCCAGGAAAGTGACCAAAAGGGGCTCAATACATCATTTAGAATAAATTGGTTAATCATAATTCTTCGTCATATCTGACCAAACCAAATGAAATGCCTGTTTCTTTATGTATGAAATACAAGGCTTACTATCCCTGTTGACAATGATGTTTTTACCTGATCTGTTAAGATGTAATATATCTTTTTTTAGTTTTTTTAAACTTATTTTTGAGAGAGACAGAGACAGAATGTGAGTGGGTTAAGGACAGAGAGAGAGGGAGACACAGAATCCGGACCAGGCTCCAGGCTCTGAGCTGTCAGCACGGAGCCCGATGAGGGGCTCAAACTCACGAGCTGTGAAATCAGGACCTGAGCCAAAGTCGGCCGCTCAACCGACTAAGCCACCCAGGCGCCCCTGTAATATATCTTTGATAAATTTTTTTTATCATCCTGACTATCATAGGCAATATTTCTTTGTCAATGAAATAAAATGTATGTTCTCTATCATCCTTCTCCAAACGTCATTGTCTAGTGGGCCCTACTACCATTTCAGCAGCCCATAAAGAAAGCATGTTTTTACTCAGTCCCATCCCTTCTAAAATCTTGCCTTTATTTTTTTCCACAAAATCTTCAAAGCTTGTTCTTTTCTACTTTGATTTCTGCCCTTGCCATCTTCCATCTGAAATATGGCAAGTTTCTCCTCTAACTATACATCTCTAGCTGTGTAGCATCGCTCTCTGTCTTTAGTTTCAGCCTACAAGTTTTCTTCTTGACTCAAACCCTCTGTCCACACTCATATTTTTTTTTTAAATCAGACTTTGTTAATGGCTTGGCATTCTGAGAACTTGCTTACTATACTCTCAGGAAGAACTGGATCATGTGTGAATTGACTTTTTTTTATGAGGTCATTTTCTGTAGATAAAGTAGATAGTAAAACCTCAGAAAATCTAGGATTGTCATTTGACTGGAAAATGAAAGGAAAGTTTCCCAGTTTATCTTGGCCCATAATTTATCATAATAAATGCTTGAGAGATGAATGCTTTTTAACATTCCCTGAGATTTTTTCTGGAACTTTTAAATATGCATTCATATTACCATTCTCCAATTTATGTACTGTGAATATTTATTAAGAATAATTCACAAAACACTGCTGAAGACGATAAATTTAATAATATATCTTGTGGTAAGACACACTTGAAATTTACAGAGCATCAATAAGCCTTTTCAATACTTTCTCAGATTTTTTTTCATTTTAATATTTAACAAGAGAATAGTTGAGACCCCCTTTATACCCACATTAATAGGTCTTGTGACTGTTGGGTGAGTTTGACTTTATATTATATATTTTGCTATCAGGAGATTAGTTATAACTGTGAAAGCTAGTGTGGGGATTATGTGGAGCCATACGAAAAAGGAGAAAAATGTCTCAGAAGAATGTTCTCTATTGAAGGAAAACCATGAATCACTCCTTCCCAGAATTGTGTTGTCTATTTGTGACAATCATCAGACTGATGGAATTCTTCTTCAATACCATTTCTCTTGCCAGTTAAGAAAAAAATTTCTCAAGAAAATGACACAAGGTGTCCCTCATAATGTAGATAGAGTATTAGAGAAAAAAAAAAAAACCCTCCCATATAGCCCAGTCCCATCTGTTCAGGCTAAAATTGAATGTTGTGGCTTAATAATCTCTTCTCATAAAGAAGTAAACATGCGTGAACTTTACCATCAGACTTTGTCTCATTAGCTGTAATTGAATAAATCTTAGCATTGTTGACATACTAAGTTGGAGGGCAGCTATAATGAAAATTTTAATTCTGTGTGCTAGAAATTTTACAGTGAGCTTTAACACAAACCTTAGCATTGCTGCTTAGGAATTGTGCACTGAATGATATATTGGTTAATCTCAAAAAGATAATTTACTTACAGTAGAAATCTTGAAAGAAATGAAGAGCTCAAAGAGGAAAATAATATTACCTGTAATATTACCTATAATCTCATCTCCTAAGGCTAACTAGTTAGTTTTTAAAAAATTCCTTCCAGAATCTTTCATATGTATTTCTTATATAATATGAATAGATTTTCATTATACCTAGGGTCAGGAAGGAGAGCCACATATCTCATTTTTCCAAATTAAATTTCGCTTTCTCTTTTCTAGAATGGATAGGAAATCTAATCTCCTTCATTTGTCCAAAGTTTTTTTATTTAACATTTTTTGCATGACCACTTAACCTTTCTCACACTGGTTATGTTTGCTATATCTTAGGACTTTGCAGCTGCAATCCATCTTTTCATTATGTTCTTTGATCTTCCTAGTAATACCAAGCAACTCTGTTTCCAGGGTTATTTTAAAGTTTGTAACATTAGGCTTAAAATAATGTTTGAAAAAGTAATCCCAGTGCTTTTGGGTCATGAATTGTGATAATAGATTTCAATTTAAAAGGTTCAGAAAACAACTTGAATTCAAATTCTGACAATATTTTGTATTTTTGTTAAGAAGACTGATTATAAACTGTGAAGCTCAAATCTTTCTCGTGGCATTTTTATGTTCATTTGTGTTACTACCTATACATCTCCCTCTATCAGAACATGACCTTCCCATTTCTAATTCTTGCCCATGAATACAGGGTAAATTTTGGATAATTTTGGGTGGAGCGGGAAGGAAGAGATCTTGTATGAAAACAAATATAACAATTTTTATTTCACTTACTCAATTCTTCAGTAGAATTTAAATTTTATCTAGATTTTATCCATTTTTAATTTACTTCCAAGTATTTCCTTTTTGTCGCTCTGTACATTATTTCTTTCGGCACGTTGATTTTTGTTATCAGCCACAGTACATTTTTTGCATTCTAATACTTTATAAGATTTGATTCTCTTGGTATTCTAAACATATGCCATCTACCGCTAATGTCTGTTTCTACCTCTAAATTTTTAGATCTCTTAATCCTTATTATTGTCTAATTGCATTGGTTAGTTTAGAGCAGTGGTAAATATTATGATGTAACCAGTTATTATTAATTATATTAGCACATATTCCATTGTTAAACCATCCACATATAGATCTTCCTAGACTCATGATATGGTTACCTCCTGATAAATGCATTGTAAGTTGAAGATACCATTAAGTCAAAAATGCAGTTATTACACATAACTTACTGAATATCATAGCTTAGCCTAGCCCACCTTACATGTGCTCAAAACATTTACATTGGCCTACAGTTGGGCAATATCATCTAACATAAAGCCTGTTTTGTAATAAAGTGTGAATATCTCATATAATTTATTGAATACTGTACTGAAAGTGAAAACAGAGTGGCTGTATGAGTACAGAGGCTATAGGTGCATCATTTGTATCAGCAGGGCTGACTGAGAGCTGCAGTGCCTTGCTGCTGCTCACCGTCATGAGAGAGTATCTTACCACATATTGCTAGCCTGGGGAAAAGATCAAATTCAAAATTCAAAGTACAGTTTCTACTCAATTGGAATCACCTTTGCATCACTGTAAAGTGGAAAAGCTATAACTTGAACCGTTGTAAGTTGGGGACTGTCTGTATTTTGGGATTAACTCCACTTGTGGTCATGTGTTGTTCTTCTGATGGATTGCTTGATCCCATTGGCCCAATGTCTTTTCAGGATTTTTGCAACATATTTACAATAATGGCCTTGTTTTTATCATGACACCTTGGTCTGATTTCAGTATCAGCGTCATGCTGACTTTGTAAAAAAAGCATTTGGTAAATGTGATTTTTAACCATACATGGCTATGATGTCTAGTTGTTTGTTCAAACACTAGCTTAGATGTTGCTGTGAAGTAATCTTGTAGATGTAATTAATATTTACAATCAGTTGACTTTAACTAAAGGAGAGTGCCAGCAATAATGTGGACGGACCCCATCCAATCACTTGAAGGCCTTAAAAACAAAATCTGAAGTTTCAGGAAAAAATAGAATTCTGCTATAAGACTATGACGGACGGCTCTTGCCTGAACTTCCAGTCTTTGGCCTGTGTACATGTTCCAACATGCCAGCTCCCCAGATTTTTTGAGCTGTTGGTTTCAGTTGGTTTTGTTTATGTGGAGACTCTCAAATGATACAGTAGTTTCCTTTTTTCCCCTTCCTTCTTATACAGAATATTTTTTCCCCTTCCCTGATATAGGGAGGGAAGGGAGAAAAAAAAGTAAGGTGATAGACACTGAGGATAGAATCTATTACATTTTGTGTGTATATAATCATATCACTTGTGAATAGGGCCAATTGTCTCTTCTTTCCATTCATCATGTCTCCTTGCTGTTGTTGGCTGTTCTTGTATTATTATACTGATTAAATTGTTAATACAATGTTGAAAAAGATTGGAGATAGGTGTCTTCACTTTGTTTCCTATCTCAAAGGGAAGTAATGTTTTGCTGCAGGGTTTTGTCCTGTTGTTGTTAATATAGGATACATATTAGACAACTAAAAAAGCTATTGCATAATTTGTGGATAGGATTAAAAAATAAGTGTCATGACTGAGTAAGTTCAGCACATGAAGAGCTTCTTTCACTTGATTTTTTTTGTGTATTTGTGAAAATATATTTTTCATCTGTGGAAGTTGTTAAAATCAGGTATTGAAATAACATGAGTATAGGGACAGTCATTCATGTTGTTCTGTCATTAAATGGTAAAACAAAATTTTCTAAAAATAATTAAGCAGGGTCAATAGCATTGCTTCAGTGAAGATTAGCAATAAAATATTCTGTTGAGGGCAAAATTCTTATTGTATTGTTAGGGAATACTAAAAGCACATAAAATTATTTTAAAATACTGTTATTTATTCTAACTCATTAAAAATGTGTATTTTTGTGTTTTTAATCTACAGTACATTAGAGCATGGATATAATTAACCGCCAAGAATAAACATATAAATATTGAGGGAATACTGTCAGAAGCAAACTTTTCCTTATAGTCATGGTCAAAAAGTTTAAATATCATTATGCCATGAGAAACTTGGCAATTGTAGTATATCTGACAGAATGTTTTAATGCCACCATTATACTTGAGCTCAAACGTTTTGGTAAAATTTTTTTAGTGAACATTGCAATGAGGTTAGGAACTATTTTCTCAAGGGCAAGAGTGAAGGGGAAGCCAGAGTAATTCTAAGGAATGAGCATGATAGAAAGGAAGCATGTGTAAAAGGTGGAAGTAGAGATCAAAATTACATTCATTTTTCAAACCCAGCATCAACACTGGCCTTATAGATAAGACTGAAAGAAAAGATAAAGAGAACCAGCCAAGACCTTGGTGGTTAGGAGAAAATAAAGATTAGTGGTTAAGCCCGTGGTGAGAAAAAAACGTTCTCTGAAAGGGTTAATTAACTCTGACACTTCCTCAGGGTCAGAGCTGCAGGAGGTCATACAGACAGTCCACCTCTGAGGTAGGTTTCAGAGACACAGGCCAACACCAGTCCTCTGCTAATGATCTGCTGAGCCTTTGAGACATCCAGGCAAAGTGTCAAGCAGGCGGTTGTAAATATGGACCAGGAATTCAGAGGAGATTTAGAGTAGGAGATATTTATTAGTTGGTTGTAGCATTTTAGAAGGTAATAGAAGTTTAAGGAAAAGGGGTAGATGAGGTCTGCTAGGGAAATAATGCAGAATGAGAGAAGAGTTTCAAAAACAATTTTGGGTTTAGGGTTCATGTAGCAGATGAAGACATGATTGATAATGGGGACTGAGGTAAAATAGAAAGGAGAGAAAACGAGTGTGCAGTGACATGTTTGCAAAGAAAATAGTGCTTAAGAAGGAGGAAGGGGTGCTAAATGCTAATGAACAGCCAAATAAGATGAGGACTAAAATATACCTGGTAGAGTGAGTGATGTGGAGGTCAGTGGTTGAATAATGGAGGCAGAAAGCAGATTGGTGTGTGCTGAGCAGTGGGTAGATGGACGCTCAGGAAAAAGAGACAGCCAGTACTCTTTTAGAGAAAAGCGTTCAGAGTAAAAAAGCAAGAAATGGGTGGTATCCTAAAATGGAAAGGATTTGTTAGAGAATCTATGTTGTCCATAAGGTACCGCATCAACTATTAATAGTTTAGTTACAGAGTTCTGAAAGCTGATTATAAAAATTATGGGCCCAATTTATGATTTTGGCATTACTGACATATGATTGGTTATTTGTGTGTGTGTGTGTGTGTGTGTGTGTGTGTGTGTGTGTGTGTGTGTGTTTGTGTGGTATGATTGTTCTGAAGAAAGCCATTCTATATTCTTTGTAAATATCTGATGATACTGAGGTCAATGGATGCTACATAATAAATGATCCATAACACAATGCATTTATTCTCCCTAAAAGGCTAAAAATTCTTATTTATACCTCATTTTGGGAAAAGAATCAAGACTATACGAGGATTGAGTGCTCTCTTTATTCATGTAAATAGGGAGGGTAATTATTTTGATTTTCTAGCATCAAGGAAGATCTTTATTTTCCAACCCGTTCTCTTGGCATCTGGAGAAGCAATAGACCAAGAGAAACGATGTGCCTCCCATTCTGTACCTGCCCTAAGGATTCATCTGCTGTTCTCAGCGATTACTTGGCACCCAGCTTCCTATTCAGGATGGAGAAGATCTTTAGGTTGAATAAACCTAAGTGACTACAGTTATAATTGTTTGGTAGCAGCAGAAATAGTGAACAAGCTGCTGAAATATAGTAAGAATTCTTTGGGGGAGATGTGGGCAGTCAGCCAACGAGAAACTTTACTGTCATACAGCAACAGAATGAAGTTGGTAGTGGAAGAAAATTCAGGTTATTTTCTTTCCATTTTGATCCTGGAGAAGCTGGAAGGCTTATTTCAGAGAATTAATGCAGTTTTTTTTTTCCTTCACACAATCTGTTGGTACCCTCGGGTTGGTAATCTGGAGAAATAACTGTTAAATTATTAAGTTCCCCAAAGAGAGATAGACTTCATTTAACAATTGCTGTGAGATCATGCATAACTAGATCCAGCCCACACAGGCCCTCATTTTATCAGGGCTATAGAAGGAAAAAAGAACAAGAATTGGAATCAAGTTTATATCTTATTAGAAATTAGAAAGTTGGGCTGGAGTTGAGAAAGAAGCAAAAAAAAAAAAGGACGAAGTTATACTGGGAAGAGCAATAAGTTAAGTATTGTAAAGTATTTCAAACGACTCGAAATGGGTTGTGAAATTAATTCATGAGTCTTTACTACTTTAATAAAAGTAGGATTTTCTTCATAATAATGTCATTAGTTTGAAAGTATTGTTTTTAAATCCCATGAAAACTGAATTAAAATTCAACCCAATTTTATTCTGGATATTTTCACTGTCTGAGGAGGTCTCATTTCTTCCTTTGCAGATTGCATCATTTTCCCAAATAAAATGGATGAATGACCGAAAGATACCAATAATCATAGTGCAAGATTGTGAGGTTTTTTTTCACTTACGAGAGACTAGAACTCAAGAAGCTGTATAATAAAGCAAGAAGTGGGAGAGGCCATGGCAGAGAGCTTTGAGTTTTCAGGTCTCCCCAGGTTCCACATGGGGACAATTGGTGAGGTGATACCAATGCCCAGAGTGGGGATTCTACCGGGGAAAGCCTCCCAGCACTTTCAAAAGGGTTTGTACCCTTCTCTAGAGTCCTGTGGTACCCCCTGAGCCACTCAGTTGTTGCAGAGATCTGGTTCTGTGCCTAGTACCTTAAAAGACGCAAGAAATTATTGACAAAATTCCAGTATCTACCACAGGATAGAGTGAATCTGTTGTTTCCCAGCAACATCTCTCTCTAGCTTCAGACTTTAGGAATCTCTGAGCTTATTTTTTCCAGAGAAAGACAATGGAGTGATATCACATAATTAATTGTCTAGAATATTTACTACATGCCTATGCCTACCATTAATATACCCGAGAAAATTGAATAAGTATTTCTTATATTTTTGTGTTTCTTCCCTAATTCTCAGATATTTGAAAATTACTATTTTTGGTAAAATATCTCATTTTTGATTTAGATAGTTGACACTAGGTATATGTGGCTACTGGTGAAAAGTAAAAAGAACTGTTTTCTTGACAAGCTAATAGCAGCTCCAAAGCAGCAGATGCCGCAGAACTTGAGCTCTAGCACCACACTGATGGGCTTCCTCTTTTCTTCAAGATGAAAAGATAGAAAGCCTCCCATTTTATTTTCCTGACTCCCTTGTAGCTAGCACTCTGGATTTAAATTATTTTCTGGAAAATTGATATGCCTGCAAGAGACGCAGAAGGCAGGAGGGAGATGTTGCTGTTACAACCAGCAAGCACAATCTGTAAACACTAATGTTTATAAGCAGTTGGCAAAATTTATATCATTTTCAAAAGTAATCCATTTAGGGGCGCCTGGGTGGTTCAGTCAGTTAAGCAACTAACCCTTGATTTTGGCTCAGGTCATGATCTCATAGTCTATGAGATGGAGCCCTCTGGTGAACTTGGCACTGACAGTGTGGAGCCTGCCTGGGATTCTCTCTCTCTCTCTCTCTCTCTCTCTCTCTCTCTCTCTCTCTCTTTCTCCCCCTCTCCCCCTCTCTCTGTGGCCTTCCCCTGCTCACTCACTCTCTCTTAAAATATATAAACTTAAAAAAAATGTAATCCATTTACACCAGGTTTTAAAACATATTTGCATAGAATTCCTTGAGTCTCCTGTCTCTCTTTTCTTTATTGCAATTTTCAAAGTTTATGATCAAAAAATTGTGCCTTTTCCTTAATAGCAGAGTTCTTAGTTTGCTTTTGCTTTACTGTTTTATTGCCGGTGGTTACTTTTGATCCTTTTTATTTTTTGAGAGGTCTTGTGATCTCATTATTGTTGTCCTGTTATACTATTCTGTCACCTTGGGTGCAAACTTTATGGGTGGCATGAGTGTCAGAGAAAATAATCCACACGACAGGCAATCTCTGTCCTTAGCTCCTTGGTCAGGGTCAGTTTGCTGGATTCTGCTATCTCATAGTCCTTTTTCTCTCGTCTGACCAGTAATTGACAACAGATGAACCAACCTATGTATGTAAAGATTTATCTCCATTGATAACATTGAGAGATAAACACAGGTCTGAGCTACTCAAGAATTCACTAATTTGGGGTGCCTGGGTGGCTCAGTCGGTTAAGCGTCTGACTTTGACTCAAGTCATGATTTCTCAGTTTGTGAGTTCGAGCCCCGCATTGGGCTCTGTGCTGACAGCTCAGAGCCTGGAGTCTGCTTTGGATTCTGTGTCTCCTCCTCTCTCTGCCCTTCCCGTGCTCATGCTCTGTCTCTCAATAATAAATAAACATAAAAAAAAAATTAAGAAAAAAAAGAATTCACCAATTTAATCAGGTTGATAAAAATCGTCTGGTGTTCACACATCTGTCTGGTTTTGATGGCATCTTTGTCCAGGGTACAAACCCCTCACAAGCAACTCCCCAGACTTCCCTCCAAGCCAGTTAGAGCATGGATTTCACAAGCTTCTTACTAATTACTACTTACTTTCTTTGCTTGTTGCCTTTCACATGTAATATGATTATTAGAATGTTGGAGTGAGCATGAGGTTGGGGAATGAATTGTAGCAGTATTGGTGCCAGCTAAGCTCCGTCTTGATCAGGAGCTCTTCTCCGTTTGGCTGAAACTCACCTGTGTTCTTGGCTTCTGCACCCACATAGTAACAATAATTTACAGACTTTGTGCTCGCTATCTCCTCATCTAATTTGATTTTCTTAATGTCTCCTCCAATTCACTAATTTAACATGAAGAATATTTTCAGTCCTTAGTCCCAACACATATATTTATTGTGTAGTGCATTTCTGGCCTTTAAATCTTCCATATTTTCCTACGGCAAACACTAAAAAATATAAACTGATTCTTATCATTATTCAGAAATGTGAAAAATATGAATATATATGGAAGTAAAAATGATTTTTCCCTTAATCAGCATGATTAACATTTTCCTAACTGAATTCTTCTTTTTGTCACCTGTTTGAATCAGCATATGTTGTGACATATGATGTAATTACGATGTGAAATTAGAATAGGTCCATAATAATGACTCACAGAATTTAAAAGGTTAAAAAAAAATCACATAGCATTTTACAATTCAAAAATGCATCACCAAGCAATCTGATAAAGTTACTTTTTTCTTATAAGAGGGACTACTGCAGAGGGAATTTTTGAATTAATAGAAGCCTCATGAATAATGGCAAACAGGTGCTTCATGATACAGAACAAAACCATGAAGCATGGTGGCCTTGAATATGAAATCCCCTTTCTGAAAGTCCTATTTTTTCAGTCAGCCCTCAGAATCGAATAGCATTTAGATTTTTGCGTGTAGAAATCAGATATTTCATGAACTCAAGAACCTGACTAATCACTTGTGAATACTAAGAATCCTGTAAGAATAATAGAAATAAATTCTTATGGAGGAGCAAAGAACATAGATCTAGTGGGTTTTTAAGAACAAAGACTGAAATATTTCATTATATTTAGAAAGAATTGTTGCTTGAAATCTCATATTAAGATGTGTTCATTCAGGTGCCAAGAGCGATACATTGATGAATTACAGTACAAAGGAGAGAAAAGGAGAGGAGGGTACACTACTACATATGTTACTAAACTCATTTCACCTGTAAAGGGAAGAATATTGATTTCATTTATCTCACTTAGTTGGGAGTCTGACTTAAGAAAAATTCAAGTTCATTGACATCAACTCTAAAGATGACAGGATTGTATTGAGAACAGAAAGGAAAGGGAGCAGGAAAATGATAAATGTAACTTGATTAAGAAAATTTAAAAACACTATTTTTCTTCATGAAAAGGCAGCAAAGGAGCCAGAGATTCTGGCTGCATCTTTAATCTATGGTGACCTCAATGACATTTGTGATCTATGGATGTAACTTATGAGTGTGTGTATGTGTGTGTATGCATGTGTGTCTGTGTGTGCATTTTTTTCAAGAACAATCAGGACACACAATTCAATAGAACTACTGCACAAAACTTCTTTTTCCTGAATGCTATTGATTTTCTCTGTGTGAGTTTGTGTTTTGAAAATAACAACAAACTATAAAATTAATGCAATGAATATATTTTGCTTTCACACTTTTTCAATTAAAATAAGTACATTTTTCACTTACTGAATTGTCCTCTTTTATTGTTTTTAAAATGTTTTTTTAAAGCATGGAAGGTATCATTTTTGTTGCCTCTAAGTACCAAATCGTTTACTGTGATTCTTCAATTATTCAAGCTTTATGTTTTGCATGCATTTTCTGTCTTTCACGTGTTAATTATTACATTAGATGCAATGGGAAAGAAACATAAAGATGAATCAAACCTAGCAGGTATCTTTGAGGACATTATGGGATATGATCTTCATCTCATATTTGAGAGATTGTGGTTTTGGCAAGAGTTTTTCCAATTTCTGCATGGTGGGCACTCTCTTTGGAAGGCGATGACTACTGTCCTTGGTCTAGTGGGAGCGATTCTGGGCAAAGTATGGGAGCATGATCTGCTGCTCAGGTGAGAGCAGGGTCCATGCAAACAGGAAAGGTCACCTACATCTTCTGGATCCTTTCTGGTATAAAGGACTGTGAGAATGCTGTGCATTTTACTAGGAAGAAGTAGAACTCCCAGATATAAAGTATTGCCTTGACCTCATCTGTCATTCAACATGCACAATAGCATCTGGTGCCTGAGTGAGCCTACGACGGGAGTGAGAGCTGTAGACTTGGATGTGCTGGTGCCCAGAGGAGAGAAAATTAATAGCACTTGGGGATGGAAGAGAGGCTACTTGAAAGACTGAGTTTCTGCTCCCAATTAAAAAAAAAAAAAAAGTGGAGTTGCGGCAAGATGGCGGCTTAGGAGGACGCTGGGCTCACCGCACGTCCTGCTGATCACTTAGATTCCATCTACATCTGCCTAAATAACCCAGAAAACCGCCAGAGAATTAGCAGAACGGAGTCGCCGGAGCCAAACGCAGACGAGAGGCCCACGGAAGAGGGTAGGAAGGGCGGTGAGGCGGTGCGCGCTCCACGGACTGGCGGGAGGGAGCCGGGGCGGAGGGGCGGCTCGCCGGCCAAGCAGAGCCCCCGAGTCTGGCTGGCAAAAGCGGAGGGGCCTGACGGACTGTGTTTCCACAACAAGCGCGACTTAGCGTCTGGGAGGTCATAAGTTAACAGCTCTGCTCGGAAAGCGGGAAGGCTGGAGGACAAAGGGAGGGAGAGCTGCTGAGCCCCCTGACGACAGAGCTCAGTTTGGTGGGGAACAAAGGCGCTCGCCAGCGCCATCTCCCCCGCCCATCCCCCAGCCGAAATCCCAAAGGGAACCGGTTCCTGCCAGGGAACTTGCTCGCTCCGCGCAAACACCCAACTCTGCGCTTCTGCGGAGCCAAACCTCCGGCAGCGGATCTGACTCCCTCCCGCTGCCACAGGGCCCCTCCTGAAGTGGATCACCTAAGGAGAAGCGATCTAAGCCTGCCCCTCCTGCCCCCGAGCACCTTGCCTACCCACCCCAGCTAATACGCCAGATCCCCAGCATCACAAGCCCGGCAGAGTGCAAGTAGCCCAGACGAGCCACACCACCCCACAGTGAATCCCACCCCTAGGAGAGGGGAAGAGAAGGTACACACCAGTCTGACTGTGGCCCCAGCGGTGGGCTGGGGGCAGACATCAGGTCTGACTGCGGCCCCGCCCACCAACTCCAGTTATACACCACAGCACAGGGGAAGTGCCCTGCAGGTCCTCACCACGCCAGGGACTATCCAAAATGACCAAGCGGAAGAATTCCCCTCAGAAGAATCTCCAGGAAATAACAACAGCTAATGAGCTGATCAAAAAGGACTTAAATAACATAACAGAAAGTGAATTTAGAATAATAGTCATAAAATTAATCGCTGGGCTTGAAAACAGTATACAGGACAGCAGAGAATCTCTTGCTACAGAGATCAAGGGACTAAGGAACAGTCACGAGGAGCTGAAAAACGCTTTAAACGAAATGCATAACAAAATGGAAACCACCACAGCTCGGCTTGAAGAGGCAGAGGAGAGAATAGGTGAACTAGAAGATAAAGTTATGGAAAAAGAGGAAGCTGAGAAAAAGAGAGATAAAAAAATCCAGGAGTATGAGGGGAAAATTAGAGAACTAAGTGATACACTAAAAAGAAATAATATACGCATCATTGGTATCCCAGAGGAGGAAGAGAGAGGGAAAGGTGCTGAAGGGGTACTTGAAGAAATAATAGCTGAGAACTTCCCTGAACTGGGGAAGGAAAAAGGCATTGAAATCCAAGAGGCACAGAGAACTCCCTTCAGACGTAACTTGAATCGATCTTCTGCACGACATATCATAGTGAAACTGGCAAAATACAAGGATAAAGAGAAAATTCTGAAAGCAGCAAGGGGTAAACGTGCCCTCACATATAAAGGGAGACCTATAAGACTCGTGACTGATCTCTCTTTTGAAACTTGGCAGGCCAGAAAGAATTGGCACGAAATTTTCAGGGTGCTAGACAGGAAAAATATGCAGCCGAGAATCCTTTATCCAGCAAGTCTGTCATTTAGAATAGAAGGAGAGATAAAGGTCTTCCCAAACAAACAAAAACTGAAGGAATTTGTCACCACTAAACCAGCCCTACAAGAGATCCTAAGGGGGACCCTGTGAGACAAAGTCCCAGAGACATCACTATAAGCATAAAACATACAGACATCACAATGACTCTAAACCCGTATCTTTCTATAATAACACTGAATGTAAATGGATTAAATGCGCCAACCAAAAGACATAGGGTATCAGAATGGATAAAAAAACAAGACCCATCTATTTGCTGTCTACAAGAGACTCATTTTAGACCTGAGGACACCTTTAGATTGAGAGTGAGGGGATGGAGAACTATTTATCATGCGACTGGAAGCCAAAAGAAAGCTGGAGTAGCCATACTTATATCAGACAAACTAGACTTTAAATTAAAGGCTGTAACAAGAGATGAAGAAGGACATTATATAATAGTTACAGGGTCTATCCATCAGGAAGAGCTAACAATTATAAATGTCTATGCACCGAATACCGGAGCCCCCAAATATATAAAACAATTACTCATAAACATAAGCAACCTTATTGATAAGAATGTGGTAATTGCAGGGGACTTTAATACACCACTTACAGAAATGGATAGATCATCTAGACACACGGTCAATAAAGAAACAAGGGCCCTGAATGAGACATTGGATCAGATGGACTTGACAGATATATTTAGAACTCTGCATCCCAAAGCAACAGAATATACTTTCTTCTCGAGTGCACATGGAACATTCTCCAAGATAGATCATATACTGGGTCACAAAACAGCCCTTCATAAGTTTACAAGAATTGAAATTATACCATGCTTACTTTCAGACCACAATGCTATGAAGCTTGAAATCAACCACAGAAAAAAGTCTGGAAAACCTCCAAAAGCATGGAGGTTAAAGAACACCCTACTAACGAATGAGTGGGTCAACCAGGCAATTAGAGAAGAAATTAAAAAATATATGGAAACAAATGAAAATGAAAATACAACAATCCAAACGCTTTGGGACGCAGCAAAGGCAGTCCTGAGAGGAAAATACATTGCAATCCAGGCCTATCTCAAGAAACAAGAAAAATCCCAAATACAAAATCTAACAGCACACCTAAAGGAACTAGAAGCAGAACAGCAAAGGCAGCCTAAGCCCAGCAGAAGAAGAGAAATAATAAAGATCAGGGCAGAAATAAACAATATAGAAACTAAAAAAACTGTAGAGCAGATTAACGAAACCAAGAGTTGGTTTTTTGAAAAAATAAACAAAATTGACAAACCTCTAGCCAGGCTTCTCAAAAAGAAAAGGGAGATGACCCAAATAGATAAAATCATGAATGAAAATGGAATTATTACAACCAATCCCTCAGAGATACAAACAATTATCAGGGAATACTATGAAAAATTATATGCCAACAAACTGGACAACCTGGAAGAAATGGACAAATTCCTGAACAACCACACTCTTCCAAAACTCAATCAGGAGGAAATAGAAAGCTTGAACAGACCCATAACCAGTGAAGAAATTGAATCGGTTATCAAAAATCTCCCAACAAATAAGAGTCCAGGACCAGATGGCTTCCCAGGGGAGTTCTACCAGACGTTTAAAGCAGAGATAATACCTATCCTTCTCAAGCTATTCCAAGAAATAGAAAGGGAAGGAAAACTTCCAGACTCATTCTATGAAGCCAGTATTACTTTGATTCCTAAACCAGACAGAGACCCAGTAAAAAAAGAGAACTACAGGCCAATATCCCTGATGAATATGGATGCAAAAATTCTCAATAAGATACTAGCAAATCGAATTCAACGGCATATAAAAAGAATTATTCACCATGATCAAGTGGGATTCATTCCTGGGATGCAGGGCTGGTTCAACATTCGCAAATCAATCAACGTGATACATCACATTAACAAAAAAAAAGAGAAGAACCATATGATCCTGTCAATCGATGCAGAAAAGGCCTTCGACAAAATCCAGCACCCTTTCTTAATAAAAACCCTTGAGAAAGTCGGGATAGAAGGAACATACTTAAAGATCATAAAAGCCATTTATGAAAAGCCCACAGCTAACATCATCCTCAACGGGGAAAAACTGAGAGCTTTTTCCCTGAGATCAGGAACACGACAAGGATGCCCACTCTCACCGCTGCTGTTTAACATAGTGCTGGAAGTTCTAGCATCAGCAATCAGACAACAAAAGGAAATCAAAGGCATCAAAATTGGCAAAGATGAAGTCAAGCTTTCGCTTTTTGCAGATGACATGATATTATACATGGAAAATCCGATAGACTCCACCAAAAGTCTGCTAGAACTGATACAGGAATTCAGCAAAGTTGCAGGATACAAAATCAATGTACAGAAATCAATTGCATTCTTATACACTAACAATGAAGCAACAGAAAGACAAATAAAGAAACTGATCCCATTCACAATTGCACCAAGAAGCATAAAATACCTAGGAATAAATCTAACCAAAGATGTAAAGGATCTGTATGCTGAAAATTATAGAAAGCTTATGAAGGAAATTGAAGAAGATTTAAAGAAATGGAAAGACATTCCCTGCTCATGGATTGGAAAAATAAATATTGTCAAAATGTCAATACTACCCAAAGCTATCTACACATTCAATGCAATCCCAATCAAAATTGCACCAGCATTCTTCTCGAAACTAGAACAAGCCATCCTAAAATTCATATGGAACCACAAAAGGCCCCGAATAGCCAAAGGAATTTTGAAGAAGACCAAAGCAGGAGGCATCACAATCCCAGACTTTAGCCTCTACTACAAAGCTGTCATCATCAAGACAGCATGGTATTGGCACCAAAACAGACACATAGACCAATGGAATAGAATAGAAACCCCAGAACTAGACCCACAAACGTATGGCCAACTCATCTTTGACAAAGCAGGAAAGAACATCCAATGGAAAAAAGACAGCCTCTTTAACAAATGGTGCTGGGAGAACTGGACAGCAACATGCAGAAGGTTGAAACTAGACCACTTTCTCACACCATTCACAAAAATAAACTCAAAATGGATAAAGGACCTAAATGTGAGACAGGAAACCATCAAAACCTTAGAGGAGAAAGCAGGAAAAGACCTCTCTGACCTCAGCCGTAGCAATCTCTTACACGACACATCCCCAAAGGCAAGGGAATTAAAAGCAAAAGTGAATTACTGGGACCTTATGAAGATAAAAAGCTTCTGCACAGCAAAGGAAACAACCAACAAAACTAAAAGGCAACCAACGGAATGGGAAAAGATATTCGCAAATGACATATCGGACAAAGGGCTAGTATCCAAAATCTATAAAGAGCTCACCAAACTCCACACCCAAAAAACAAATAACCCAGTGAAGAAATGGGCAGAAAACATGAATAGACACTTCTCTAAAGAAGACATCCGGATGGCCAACAGGCACATGAAAAGATGTTCAGCGTCGCTCCTTATCAGGGAAATACAAATCAAAACCACACTCAGGTATCACCTCACACCAGTTAGAGTGGCCAAAATGAACAAATCAGGAGACTATAGATGCTGGAGAGGATGTGGAGAAACGGGAACCCTCTTGCACTGTTGGTGGGAATGCAAATTGGTGCAGCCGCTCTGGAAAGCAGTGTGGAGGTTCCTCAGAAAATTAAAAATAGACCTACCCTATGACCCAGCAATAGCACTGCTAGGAATTTATCCAAGGGATACAGGAGCACTGATGCATAGGGCCACTTGTACCCCAATGTTCATAGCAGCACTCTCAACAATAGCCAAATTATGGAAAGAGCCTAAATGTCCATCAACTGATGAATGGATAAAGAAATTGTGGTTTATATACACAATGGAATATTACGTGGCAATGAGAAAAAATGAAATATGGCCTTTTGTAGCAACGTGGATGGAACTGGAGAGTGTGATGCTAAGTGAAATAAGCCATACAGAGAAAGACAGATACCATATGGTTTCACTCTTATGTGGATCCTGAGAAACTTCACAGGAACCCATGGGGGAGGGGAAGGAAAAAAAAAAAAGAGGTTAGAATGGGAGAGAGCCAAAGCATAAGAGACTTAAAAACTGAGAACAAACTGAGGGTTGATGGGGGGTGGGAGGGAGGAGAGGGTGGGTGATGGGTATTGAGGAGGGCACCTTTTGGGATGAGCACTGGGTGTTGTATGGAAACCAATTTGTCAATAAATTTCATAAAAAAAAAAAAAAAAAAAAAGTAAAAAAAAAAAAGTATTGCTTACTTCCTGTTGCCTATAAAAAATGTAAATATATGAAAAGACGATTTCTTTTTTATGCAGTTGGAATGCCCTCAGTAGATTTTTAATTTGACAAATTAAGCAAAGCTAAATTATTTTATAATTTTATTTAAATTCTCCTCAACTATTTTATTCAGATATTTGTAAAAAGAGAAGAGCAAAGCTCCTTTAAGCAGCTAAGAATTGCTGGGTCCCTTAAGTTATGATCTTCAGTGATTTTGTACAAAGTAATTAGTGAAAGCTATGAACAATGAGCTCCAAATGAGGTGGGTGTGAATGACTACAAGATGGCTGAGGGAATAAATCTCACCTTAGATTAAATGCAACTTGTTAAGCGTCTCTGCCTTCTTGTGTTTTGTAGTAATAGGAGCTGGGTAAAGGAGAGAAATAGCTACCCTTCATCAAAAGGGCTAAAAAAGTCTAAAGCACTTTATAACTAAATAGAAACAATAAGGCTACAGATTAACACCTTACTTTAGATAAACCTCCATCAGCAAGTCAATTAGGGAGAACAAATAAAATGGACTATTGAGGTGTTATACTTTTCCACTTAGAGATGCAGGGCAGGCAGAAACCATAGAGCTTAGAAATGTTGGAGTCCAACTAAAGATTTGGGGTGAATTTTCATTTTACACTTGATGAAGAGGTTATCTGATCTAAATTAAGTAGTGATAGATAATAGTTGAAATATATGAAAAGCAGAATATTTAATTCCGATATGTATTTATGGTTTCCCCTTTGGTCATTTTTTTTTTCTTAAAATTACTATTTAACCAGTGTGAATTATATATGATTGGATATTTTTTGATATTTTATATTTTTAGCAATAACCTGACACCAACTAAACTCCATGCTAAACTGTATGAAACACAGCACACCTAGGCAACTGGGTAGCAGAAAACATTCCATAATAATTTTACCAGAATTTAGGGAAGACAAAGTGAGTAACTTCCAGGAAAACTTCTAAGAGAAGGATGAAATACACATTAGCCTGTTAACTGCAAAATTCAGAAGGCAGCTAGGTCTACAAAATTTGTGGTTGTTTTTCCCACAAGGACAGAATGCCCCAGAGCATCCCATGGAACAGGAACTCCCTTAATGCTAGTTAAAGGAGATGCTTAGCTGCTGTACTTAAGTGATAATCCATTTAACTGGACATGTTGAGTTACCAAATGGTGACTAAGTGTTGAGTTATCTCTTTTGTGCTAGCTGAGTTTGTTTCAGGCCAAGAGAAATATGCTAAATGTATTTAGTTAACACAGTTGGATTCTCACTGCTTTCTGTAAGCACATTAATCCAGAAAACCCAGAAGACATTGTATTAAAACACAGTGTAATATGAGAGTTTAAATTCCAGAAAACAGGTATTATAAGGTGATACATGAAAAACAAAGGTGCATGAAGCTCCTTTTTCATTAAATTTCAACTCAGTCTCTGTTGTCTCTCTTCTCATCCCTTATTCTGTACTGGAATGAGGCTTTATGGCATTTTCTTGAGAACAAAACCTGTTTTGCAATTTAGTGTCAATGTCAAAATAGAAAATCTATTTTTTGAATACACCAAGGCTATTTGTTAACATTCATATTTTCCTGCAACTGTGGCTTTTTTCTTTTCTCTGAACCTATTTCCCATGGTTCTAATATAAAGAAGTTCTGCATTTCATTTTTTACAATTTCCAAGTATTTTTTTTCAAATTGTGCTTGCTAAAAGCCTGTTGTGGGTAACAAAACTAACTCCAAAGAGTTGACAGAGATTGCATGTATAAAGTGACTGAGAACTTAACAATTTTATTCCAGGAAAAAAATAGCTCCTTCAGGTGGTGGTCTGTTTATTCACAGCTTAAGAGAAATCTCTTTGTCTTGTTTTCAGACTAACTTTGAGAAAGAACCAATGTTTCTTTGGAAGCCATTCTAGGGACTGTGTGAAAATACTTTTGAGTTTATATAATATGTTTTTTCTTCATATTTTGTCTATACATACTATTTTTCTATGTATGCTTTTCCTATTTGAGAAACACTACTCAGATCCCAGCAAATGAGATTTGACTATGCCATTACCTCTTGAGTAAAAAGTAGCAAGCAAGATTCAGAGGGGAATAAATCTGTAAAAAGATTTCTAAAATATTTATTCCTCAAAATAAACTAGAGTGATATATGGACAACTTGCTGAAACTGTTTGTTCTCTTTCTCCATTATATAGTACAGGGCTACAGAACATACATAACCTTATATGGAAAAAAAGTATGAGAAAAGGCATCAAGCTACTTTTAAAATGTATCAAGTTATGTCCATATAAAATTACATGCACACTCTGTATGCTCCCTGTACTTAGGCATTCTTTCAGTGTCAGCATCACACAATAGCTTTAGAAGGTGACACTATTTGAATCACCTAGAATTTACTACAATTAGTGTATGATTTTATGCTTGCTTTAAATAAACTTTAATGTGGTTAAAATTCTTTGGTGAGTTTGCAAGCCCTCCTTGGTGTGATTAATGTAAGTAGGAAAGAAAGTGGTGGTTCTTTGAAAGGCAAAAAGGTTACCAATTCTTTTATGCTTTCTGTAGGAAGTCAGTGTGATAGGAAAGAGGACGGTGAAAGCAAACAACTAGCAATAAACAGAAATGCACCAAAATTAGAAAATAAGACTTTAGGCACCTCACATCTTTCATCACTGTGATTAGATGTGCATATACTATGGGCACAGCCTGAGTTTGTTTAAGTTACCTTACAGAATATTTAGGACAATGCCAAAGACATATGGAGGTAAACCTGATTTTTGATTGAGTGTTTTGGGAGGTACAGAAACTTTGGAAAACAGGAAAAATTTCACATTGAAAGTATCAATCCCTCTTTTTTTTCTTTATAGCAGTTAAAGCCTAACCTTTTTCTTGTTTCCATCTTGTGACTGAACCATATTAACTGGACTCTAAAAAATGGATCATTAATCCAGTGAGAAGAGCTACTGTATTATGGGAAACTGAATAAAACCATATGATCATATACAATCTGTTAAATTGATGAGAATAGAAGAATTTGTCAGCCCTAAAATACCAAGATGATGTAACTTACCTGTGAGACCTCATATAGCATTTTGCCCACTATCTAGCATTAACTCCTTAAAAAAAATTAAGTTGGTGATATGCAGTTTTATCCAGATAATAATTTATCTGGAATTTTATCAGTTGACTAAAGATTTTCTAGACTGAGACATGTCTTGGTAAAGTTACTGGGTGTTAAATATAGAGAAAAAACACCATAGACATTTGGGGAAGATAATTAGTTACCATTGCTAGCAAAAATAAATCAAGCTGGCTGTGTACTTTATATATCCCATCAACAGAGCATTGGCTGCAAGATCCTTAGGAAAAGAAAGTGCTATAAGAACTTTTTATTCAATGAAGTAGTTTTTCAGAGTTCAAATGACAGACAACCATTTTCAAAATGTAAGAACAACAAACAAAACAAAAAACAAACAAAAGAAATCTGGCTTAGCAGGGGATGAATTTAAGAATGTAAAGAAAGACAATGGTAGTAAAATTATATCATTTAAATATATATAACTGTGGAAATTATGGCCATAAAAAACATAAATATTCTAAATCTTGACAATATGGAAATTGTAATATGATTAACAAAACAGGAAGTAGAAATTGAATATATATCTGTAAGTTTCATGGAAGGATATTTAATAGATATGATTTCACGTTAATAAAATATGGCTCACTCCTAATTTTTATTCAGCTTGAGTAGTTTGGTTTAAAATATGGAAAAATGGAAAATTTACTTTTTTAAGAAAAGCTGAGTATGTCTTTCATTCAAATTTGACTGCCAAATGCATGATTTGTTTGTAAGCAAAATGAAAAATATCTATTGTATTGCAGAAACTAGACTTTTTAAAAAAAATCTCATCCCCAGTAACTTTTATCTATTTTTAAAAATTTCTCTTTTTTTCTACAAGCTTCCTAGGTGAACGATAATCCTCAAGGGATTATCTAACTTGTTCAGGGTTTTTTGGCCTTGGTTTCTTCCTCTGCAACAGAAATCATCTCTTTTTTAGCATACAATCTCTTTAATTGGAGGTAGTGGGGAGAAAAGAGAAAAGGACACTGAAACCATAATATATCCTTGTATCTTGTTCTAATACCAAAATACTTAAATGGAAAGGTATAAGATTTTTTGTTTAGAATTTAGGACGAATATTAAAAATATCAACTCCTCCTGCCTCCACAAAATAATCTAAAGATAGATTTTGCACATGCTTTGAGAAATAAAATATCAGTGTCAACTTTTAATATATTATTTAAAAACTTGCATAAGACTTTATTATATAAAACTGCCATCTAGAAATGTACTAATTCCTTCTAGAACATAGATCTCTTGCCCTCTTTATAGTATTGGACTCTTGACTCTAAAATATTTATAGAAGTCAGACGAATTCCTCTAGGGAAGTAAGTGCAACGTTACTGTGTATAGTATGAACTTTTATGTCTCCTTGTTTATATTGCAGGCTACCCTGGGTGCGTTTCATATATTGCAATAGAACAAGTAGATGGTAATAGAGAAATTCAAATTAGAAATACAACGGGCTTATGTTATTTGATACGATTAAAATACATAAACTTCACCCTAAAGTTTTGATATATTTCAAAACCTAAAAGAAAAATTCATATTGTTTTTGTTACATTAATATAACTCAGTTTTTCCTTGTGTTTTTTTTGTGCTGTTAAAACGTTGTAATTTAAGTTTATTTTAGAGATTTTTTTTACCCTCCCAAAAGGTAGATAGACACCCTTGAATGTTAACTCTCTGTCAGCTTACAGTTTAAATTTTAAAATTTAGTTCTTGTATATCAAACTTATTTAATGGGCAACTTTAGTTTTGAGTTTGTTTGTGATATGCTTAGTAAATGGCCCTTGATCTGTAAAATACATTGAAATAGTAAAGATGTAAGCTCGCAGTGTATTCAGTTTTTTCTTTCAAAAATGTACATCATTACTAGATGAATAAATAAGGTAATAAAATATAGTGTTTTTTCAAAAAGTTACCCAATAAGATAGTTACAATTTTATAATGGTCTCCTTATCTTTGAACCTAGGTTAGGGAAGACTCTTTCACACAAACTATTTAATAGTTCAGGGAATAATACATCAAACTCACATACCAATTTTGAATGAGAACACTACCAAAAAGAAATCAATCATAACTTCTGTGGTTTTTTGTTTGAATAGTGCTATACTACCTCAATTAAATGATTTCCTCATTCACTAATTAAAAAACCTTCTGATTTAATAAAGTTAGTAAAAACAATCATGTCACATACATTTTTATAGTTCATTTAAACTCATTTATTATGTCATTAGTTACTTTATTTGTATGGAGACTACTTATTAAATGGTTAATAGCTTCAATATTTATAATACCTAAAGAAGTACTTTGCCCTTTTAAAGATTTGTTGATATTGATATTATATAGATATAAATACACTGAGATAAAAGCAAGGTGAGATATGGGGAAATAATTTTTTTGCAATGCATAATATTTTCTTGAATATTTAAAAAACTGGAAGATACTGAAATTCATATTTCAGAATAATTAAGAGACTGAAAAAAATGAATATTCACTTATTTCAATCTGGACTTTCCTCCACTGAATAAAATTTGCACAGAATATATTTGAGAAACCCTTATTTGCCTGTGTTGTCAAATAGTTAATATTTCTTTAAATTGAAGGTAAATAATATATTAAAATATACAGCATAGGGGCACCTGGCTGGCTCAGTCAGAAGAGCATGCAACTCTTGATCTTAGGGTCATGACTTTGAGCCCCACAGTGGGTATAGAGATTACTTAAAAATGAAGTCTTTAAAAAATACAGAGAATGTAAAGAAAAGAGATATCACCTTATACAGAGAGTCATTTTGGTGGGAGCAAGAAAGTAATTCAGCAACAAATGAAATGCATTATTGATTATTCATCTCAAATTTATTTAATTACCACTCTGATAATTTGACATGGTTTGTAGAAAAATAGTCAGCAAGATCCATCATGACTTCAAGATTCTTTGGGAAATTGAGGTCACCTTTGTAAAAGCAAAGGAAATATTTTTTATTATTATTATTTCCATAGTGCAGAGCAATGGTTCTGAAACTTTAGTATGTATAAAAATCACATGAGGGACTTATTAGAAAAAGCTGGTTCAGGAGCATACTTTAGGAATCAATGGTATAAAGTGATTGTAGTATTCAAAGTCATTACCCACAGTGGTTTATTTTTTCAATATATGAAATTTATTGTCAAATTGGTTTCCATACAACACCCAGTGCTCATCCCAAAAGGTGCCCTCCTCAATAACCATCACCCACCCTCCCCTCCCTCCCACCCACCACAGTGTCTTTAAAACAAAGATTCCTGGGGTACCTGGGTGGCTCAGTTGGTTAAGTGTCCGACTTTGGATCAGGTCATGATTGCATGTTCCCTGAGTTCGAGCCCCACACGTCAGGCTCTATGCCAACAGCTTA
This sequence comes from Prionailurus viverrinus, assembly GCF_022837055.1. NCBI lineage: Eukaryota > Metazoa > Chordata > Mammalia > Carnivora > Felidae > Prionailurus > Prionailurus viverrinus. The sequence goes on from NC_062568.1 coordinate 35,225,068, forward strand.
GAGCTTGGAGCCTGCTTTGGATTCTGTGTCTCCCTCTCTCTATGCCCCTCCCCAGCTTGTGCTCTTTCTCTCTCTCTTTCAAAAATAATTAAACATTTTAAAAAAACCACACAGATTCTCCCAGAGATTCTGATTCATGTGTCTAGGTACCAGATGTCCCATTTGGTTATGCCACTGGTCCTGGAGTACACACTCAGAAACACAATTGCGGAGATTCAATGAAAAAATTACTTACTATTTGGTCAAAAGATGCAGAACAGAAAGATGTTGGATTAAGTTCAACAAATTTTGGAAGTCACAATGTCATTTCAAGTTGTTAATTTCTGTAGGTTTTCAAGTTTTTTATTGGTAGAAAGATACTGCATACATCTATTAAAGATCTAATTAGCCAAGCAAGATAAAGGGCAAAACAAACAAACAAACAAACAAAACTACTCTTAGGCAGATCATATTCAAATTGCAGAAAATCAAAGACAAAGAGAAAACTTTGAAAGCAGCCAGAGGAAAAAGAACACCCTACCTATAGAGAAACAAAGAAAAGAATTACAATAGACTTAGATCAGAAGCCATGCAAGTAAGAAGAGAGTGGAGTGAAATAAAATGTTGAAAGAAAAAAAAATCCATCAATTTAGGATTCTGTATCTTTCTTGTCCTTCAAAAATGAAAGAGAAATAAACATTTTCTTAGAAGAACCGAAACTGAAGGAGTTCCTCACCAGCAGACCTGCCCTACAAGAACATTAAAATAAATTATTTGGAGGTAAGGAAAATGGTATGTTAGAAACTCAAATCTACATAAAGAAAGGAAGAATTTTGAAAATGAAGGCAAAATAAAATCCTGTACTCTTCTTATTCCCAATTGACCTAAAAGATACCTGTTTAATAACTATTTAATTTTAATAATGCATTGGGAGATTATAGCATATGGATAAGTGAAATGAATGACAACAATGTCATAAGGGACAGGAGGGAAAAATTGGAAATGCTCTGTTATAAAGTACTTGTATTACAGGTGAAGCTATATAGTGTCATTTGAAGGTGGTTTCAGATTAAAAATGTATATTTCACACTTTAGAGTGAACAGTAAAAAAATTAAAAGAAGTAAAATTTATGTCATAATATAATCCAGAACATTTCATATGTCTCACCCATACCCTTTTTTGCAAAACCAAGCCCCATCAGCAATTGATGTAATTCATCTCATTCATTCTCCTGATATACAGAAACTGGCTTATGATGGTTGAGCTAAATTCAGCACCAGTAAAGATATTTGGAGTAGAAATTAGTGATTATGCTCAGTATTCCTAAATGATACCATTGCCAGAGTCTTTCTGTGTCCCAAAGTGCTTGTTTTCTTGAAATTCGCCTAATAGTCTTCATCATGAGTGTTTCTGATCCTGAGGTTGGTCCAAGTGCAAACGTCTCAGGTGTATTTTCCTACAAGTCCAATAAAGGAGGAGAAATAATGTAAGTTACCAAATGTTATACATAATTCATCTTGTGATAGGTTGGAATGGAGTTTCTCAATCTTGCTTGGCTAATAGAGTGTGGGTAGCAGCTATTGTGTGCTGGATTTTAGTTGAAACAGTAAGAGGCATCAATTCTTTCCATTCACTCTTTTCTTTCTTTCTTTTTTTTTTTAAATGTTTTTTTCAACATTTATTTATTTTTGGGACAGAGAGAGACAGAGCATGAACAGGGGAGGGGCAGAGAGAGAGGGAGACACAGAATCGGAAACAGGCTCCAGGCTCTGAGCCATCAGCCCAGAGCCCGACGCGGGGCTCGAACTCACGGACCGCGAGATCGTGACCTGGCTGAAGTCGGACGCTCAACCGACTGCGCCACCCAGGCGCCCCTCTTTTCTTTCTTATAATTGCCATGAAAATTGCATCCTCCAGGTAGTTGCTATATCATAAGCCTGGGCCTCAGGGTGTAAAACATGTAGAGCAGACTTCAACTCACCAAAAAGCCTGGAGTCCAGCCTGTCTCAGCTGAGATCATTCTAGATCATTGGAACTTTAGTAGACCTGAGGAATTTATGAGCATGAAAATAGATATTGGTGCAGGCCTCTGAGAGACTGAAGTTTTTTATAGAAACAACTAATTTACATTTTTTGTTCTTAAATTTAAACTAGTCAAAGACACTAATAAAAATGTTATATATATATATATATATATATATGTGTGTGTGTGTGTGTATATACATATATATATATACATATATATACACGTATACATGTATATATATACACACGCATATATGTATATATGTGTTATATATTTTATATATACATATATGTATATACATATATGCATTTAATTCTACCACCAAATTTACTTATTTTTTATCCAAAGAGGGACAAATTGTTTGATTTATAATTATTCTGATTCTGTGCTAATGTAGTCACTGTAAAATAAGTCTGTGTTATACTAACATGATACAGTTTTTAATATGGTTAGTTTAATGTGGCTAATCCATTAATTGTAAAAAAAATTGATGAAAGTGGTAAAATTAGTTATTTAACTTCGGTGGCCAGCTATTGGACTGAATACATTTTGTCAAAATGTGAGGTTATCTTAAATGTGCAAGAAGGCTCATATTCCTAGATTATAATTTATTAAACTTCGCCATGCTAGACCTTTGGTTAAAAGTTGACATGCTTAGGGACGCCTGGGTGGCGCAGTCGGTTAAGCGTCCGACTGCAGCCAGGTCACGATCTCGCGGTCCGTGAGTTCGAGCCCCGCGTCAGGCTCTGGGCTGATGGCTCAGAGCCTGGAGCCTGCTTCCGATTCTGTGTCTCCCTCTCTCTCTGCCCCTCCCCCGTTCATGCTCTGTCTCTCTCTGGCTGCTTTCAAATAAATAAACGTTGGAAAAAAAAAGTTGACATGCTTAGTTGGATAATTTAGTATTTCTATACATGCAAATGATTATATTATTCAGGGATTTAATTTCTCCTTTCTGCAGTTTTTCTTAATTTTATAAGAACTTCTCTTTCTAATGCTTTCCTATCCAGATACATTTTCTCTTTTTTCCCCCCTCTTGTAGTCTTGCTTTTCCTTACTCTCTATTTTTGATATCTTCTCTTTAATTTGTATTTTATGTCATTTTAGTGTATCATATGTATATTTTGCCTTCTAATCCTGATTATTTTATCTATAGCTCTCTGGGAATTCAGGAATACTTTCTTCAAATTTCTCTCTCAGTTCCTGGTATGCAGTATGTGGTGAATGAATGTCGAATGAATGAATGCTGATGATCTAACCAAGAAACAGTCCTCCTGTCAGAGGTTTTTTTTTTTCCCTCAGAATTGCTTATGACTGAAAACAAAAGTCAACAGCAGAAGCTGTTTCCTAAAGTTTACATGTGATTCAGCAGTCTTGAGTTTCATTTGAGTTTATTCTAGGACATCTAAGATGATACTTTCTAAAGAGCAGACTGTAATAGCTCAGATGGAGTTAGAAGGTTCTGTGTGACAGTGGCCATTAGTATTTTTTCTCTGGGGCTAACCTCCCCAAATTGTTGAAGCCCTAACATGAGTGAAATTTTTGTTTGAGGACTCCCATACTGTCATTTCATCTGATTACTTTACCATTTACATCCACTTTTAACTAGTATTTATCCTCTCTAGTAAGCAGAGGAACTTTTTCCTTCTGAGATCCTCTGAACTCAGTAACTCCTTATACTTATTAGATCAGGTGGTTGAAATAAAATCAAATACCTCAGAAAATATTTAATAATGAAGGTGTTGGTAAAAAAGCTAAACCATTATAAAAATAAATATATAAAAAGCCTGTCATACTTAGCATTTCCAACATATGCTCAAATATAATGGTGAAAATATGAACTTAGACACAAACACTTCACTGAAGCAATTATTGTGTCTTACATGAATACAGATATTTCAAATAAGAGCCTGCTGTTAGCACAAAACTCTAAAATAATACCGTCTGGGTAAATTGTTGCAGCATTGTCCTGTTTTGTTCTTAAGAGTTTGTAATCAAAATTAGACAAAAAAAATTTTTAGGCTAAACCTTGTATGGTAAATAGTCCTTTTAATCATCACATATCTATTAAATGTTTACGACTTGACCTTTGAAGAATCATAGCGACTCAAAAGCTCTTTGGTATATTCATTGAATGGCTCCTGAGGAGAGCTCGAGGAGCTTAAATGCCAGTTGGTCTTGTGAAATATCAGACTTGAAAGTGGGGCTTGCACACCTGCCATGCAGCATTAGCCGGAGCAACTGAACCGGCAGCCCAGAGTAATGTGAAAACAGAGGCTCTTTCAAATCTCTTTTCCACCTAAAATAGTATTGAATTTATCTCTCCCTGATGCTTTTGGGGCTTTATTCTTTATTTGGGGCTTACTTCTCCTGAAATCTGAGCCAGTGGATCTTTCTATCTACAATCTACATCTTAATTCTTTGCGTTCTTCATTAAATCAATAGAAGGTTCTTTTCATTTTCCCTAGTTATTCTTCAGATCTTAAAGATGAGATAGCCCATGAAAAAGTACAAAGAATAAAAACTTGGAAAGTATTGGGCAATAGAATGTTAAAACCAGGGGGCACCTTGGTGGCTCAGTTGGTTAAGCATCCAATTTAGGCTCAGGTCATGATCTCATGGTCCGTGAGTTCAAGCCCTGCCTCAGGATCTGTGCTGACAGCTTAGAGCCTGGAGCCTGCTTTGGATTCTGTGTCTTCCTCTCTCTCTCTCAAAAATAAATAAACATTAAAAAATTTTTTTTAAGTTAAAGCTACCGGAAATAGGATACATCTACTCATTCATACATTCTTCTATTCAACAAATGATTTTTGAGTGCTTCGGATGTACAGATACTGACTGTTCCAGGCTCTGAAGATACGGCAATAAATGTAAACTGTATATTGAAATACTAATGAGAAAATGAGGGAGAAAGTGGGATATAAAAACAGAGATAGGAGTAATAGCAAAACAATAAACTTTTCATATCTTTATTTCTGTTGAATAACTTGATTTTCTCCTCCATTGATTATTTGTCATTGCCACATATTTTTACCTTCTTTTTTAATTCCTGAGGTTCATATATTCCCAGGATATATCATTGTGCAGAACAATTGATTGCTTTATGTTTCAGAAGGCAAGTGCTTCTTTGAAATTAATTCAAGTCTGGATGTGATTCTTTTAAATATATTCAATGTTTGAAATCAGACTGTTTTCAATAATTCAATAAACTGAATCAAACAATAAAAAAATAATTTATTTTTGGATTACTTTCCAAACACTGAATAGAAACCTTTAGGACCCCTTTAGTTAATGGTCTTACTGGTTTATTTTATTACCTGTGACATCATAGCAGAAGCATTCACTCATACTCTATCTTCTAAAATAAATTCCTGTTAAAGAAAAATTTATAGAATCTCCAAAGTTGAGAATCAAAAAGTCTGGGTAAAATACTTATTCTTATAATTTATGCTAATTTAACAACCCAGAAGTCTCTGATTAACACAGCAGGGGCATGCTGATTTTAATACTTATTATCTAAAAACTAGTCATCATTTGATACATGCTTAGCTATAATGAAATTTTCTAAAGGACTTCCTAAAGCTTTTCAAGAGACATGTTAATTTTGGAAATCTTCAAGGTAAAATTTTTTGGGCTTAGAGAAATGCTACATAAGGAATAATTTTTTTTTTTTAAATAGCAGTCATTGAACACTTTGTAGCGGACAGACTCTAGAGTGACTTCCAAGCATTCCTTCCTCATTCTTATTATATTCCCTTTTCCTTGAGTACTGGCAGAAACTTTAATTTTTTTGTAACCAATAGAATATGACAAATCTGATGGGATGTCATTCCCTTGGTTTGGTCACGTTATATAAGATGTAATCTTAGAAGAAGAGGTTCTCCTGCTGGCCTTGAGGAAGCAAGCACCTGTAATGTGAACTGCCAATGGAGAGAGCCCCATGGCAGGACACTGAGGATGGCCTCTAGGAGCTGAGAATGTTAGTCATCCAGCCACAGGGAAATAAATACTATCAACAACCTCTTGGGTTGGGAAGAGGATTCTGAGCTCCGGAAAAGAGCCTATCTTAGCTGACACCTTGATGACAGCCTTGGCAGACCCTGAGCAGAGATCCACAGAAACTGTGAGATGAAGACGTATGTTATTTTAAGCTGCTAAATTGGTGGTAATTTGTTACATAGCAGTAGAAATCTAACATACCTTGTCCTATGTAGTATTGTTGAGTATCGAAGAGGATGGTAAAGCATGCTTCTTCAATGAAGTGACTACACTGGACTGATTTATTGACTTAAGACATACATAGGTCAAAGACACTAATCACAATTAGTACAGCTTCTTAGAGTTTTACAAATTAAACAACCTAATGTAACCAGCATTCCTAGCTGTGTGACCCCAGGCAAGTCCCTTAACCTCTCTGTGTCATTTTTCTCACCTGCAAAAGGGGGCAAATGTCTTCCTGGGGGTCCTTGTGAAGCTTACCTGAAACAATACATAATAAGCATAGTTCTCGGTTCAGGGTGGGCATTGAGTAAATAAAATACTGCAAACCGTGCAGTTATCACTTGCTGCCTTTTCTTGTGGATAGCTGTTTATATTACTATCCAGCTGTAGGCCTTGAGCGTTCAGTTGCTAGTAATGGTCATTCTGTGTGCCCCTCTACTCTCCAACAGTGCCTCCCAGCCTCCCACCAAGGGGGAGCTCCACAGGAGTACATTGCCCTGAATTGGCTGAAGAAACAGCCTCCAGCTTCACCCAGAGAATGTGGAGCTGGTCTTTCCCTCCTCGCAGGCCTGGGTTGCCGGCTATCAGGCGTTTGGGGAAATGTGTGCCAGTGAAATGTGAGGAAAAGTGATTCTGGCGGATTCTTCTAGAAGAAGAAATAGAACATTACCAGCATCCCAGGTGGTTTCCTCATGCCCCCTCCCAGTCACTGTTTTCCATCTCCTGTAAGGATAAGCATTTCTGTAATTTCTAACACTTTAGATTGATTTCACCTATTTTTGCGTGTATGGAAATGGAATCACATTGTATGTACATTTTCTCATAATACAGTTTACTTTCACAAAGCCAGCAGAGACTGTCTTCAGTCTACCACGAGTCTTTTAAAAAAATCTATTATTTATTTATTTATTTATTTATTTATTTATTTATTTATTTATTTATTTATAAGACAGAGAGAGGGGTGGGGAAGGGCAAAGAGAGGGAAAGAGAGAGATTCTTATTAGGGCACTATTAGTGCAGAGCCTGCTGCTGGGCTTGAATTCGTGAACCGTGAGTTTATGACCTGAACTGACACCGAGAGTTAAGTTTAACTGACTGAGCCACCCAGGCCCCCCTCAGTCTACCATGAGTGCTACATGAGGTAACAATCAGGGACATCACTAGCCCATTACCTTGATCATATAATGCAACCTAATCCAGAGTAACAGTGCCATTATACTCACAGGTCCTTCCCACACCCGAGGGAAGGGGATTATATGGGGCATGTACACCATGGCACAAAGATCTTGGGAGCCATTCAAAAATTTGGCCTACCACGAGAAAGTAACATTGTTTCACAGTTTTGCAAAATTATGTATTGGCTGGTGAAATAGAAAACATCTGGAGTCTCACTAATCTGTTGCAGTATGTTGTTTTAGTTGAAATATATGAACAAAGTCAGTACTCAGAGTTGACAAAGGTGGGATTATTTTCAACACTTTTTCTTAGCACTGCAACCACCACTTGGACTGCTGGTCTCTCTTTTTCTTAAGTTTATTTATTTACTTAGAGAGAAAGAGAGAGAGTGTGTATGTGCAAGCAAGCACAAGCAGGGGAGGGGCAGAGAAAGAGAGGAGGAGAGAATTCCAAGTAGGCTCCATGCTGTCAATGCAGACCCCGATGCGGGGCTCCATCTGGAATTGTGATATCATGACCAGAACCAAAATGAAGGGTCCGAAGCTTAACTGACTGAGTCACTGAGGCACCCTGGAACTGCTAGTCTCTTAAAGGTTGGTTGTAATATGCAACCAGAAACCGTATCAAAGAGCTTTGTGTGCCGAGACATCAAAATCAATTAGCTCTTCTTCTCTTTGAACAGATATTTTACCCATGCATGTGTCCCTGCACCATGCTTAAATTTTTGCAACAAGTATCAGATGTTTTCCTTGAAATGACAAACTTACTTCATTTATTTCTGAGAAAATGTCTGTCAGAGGCCTCAGATGCACTGAAAATACAGAAGTAGACATGCTTTTCTTGGTTGGTAATATTTCTTATAAAAATCAGTTAAAAGGATCAAATTAGTCATTAAATTGCAGCTTTGAAATAACTATTATATATTATCCTACTCTGCCTTCTCCTATAGATATGAGAAATATAGTTTATAAAATAGCATGTAGAAATATTCATTTATTGGTAGGATTTCTTTTTCATATGTGACATTTATTCTTTGATCTGTAGTACTTCTTTTGCTGTGAAAAGTCTATTTCCTTCTCCTTTAGAAAAGCAAATAGTCAAGGTTATTGACCAAAAGTAACATTTCATTACTTTAGGAAGATTTACTTAGAGTGCATTTTTAACCTTTCATATTATGCTAGAAATATTTGAAATTAGTTATTTCTATAAAATTCTGTAAATAGTGAGTCTAAAATTCCAGCTCATGTCTTCAGCTATAGAAGCCTAATGAGCCATGTGTGGACCACCATTCTCTCTGTGCTTATGTGGTAATTTCCTGATTAATACTAATTAATGGCATGTCACTGTTCATTTAAAATGAATGATGAAAATGATTATTCAACCCTGATACTGAAATCACTCAACAACTTGGCACCAGATCTCTGTGTCAGGAGGCAGAGCCAGGCTCACGATGATTCTGTGTTATTTCCACTTTCTGCTACACTAAACTGGAATTAAATGATGTTTGTTTTTAGGCAGAGTAGGCCTCTAAAGGAATGGCGGATGATTTAAGCTTTTTTTTGTAGCTTCTGTTTGATTTATTTATAAATGGCTTTGGGTGGTAAATTAGGTAAACTGTGTTGCCTCAGAGCAGCAAAGGAGGACTTGACTCACAAAGGAGTCAGATATACAGATCTTTCTTGAACATTGCTTTTTTTTTTTTTTCATCTTTACCATCTTTTGGCATTTTCATGCCTTCATGGATTCAGTTTCCTCAAGTTCGGGGTTCTCAGAAGAGAGTTTTCACTGCTTTGAATTCTAATGTCTCTTCTCCCTATGGTTGCTATTTTGTTAACAATTGGGTTAACTATGTAGATGAAAGATTTCCCAATCTGGAAAATATTGTGTGTGTGTGTGTGTGTGTGTGTGTGTGTGTGTGTGTGTGTGTTTGTGTGTGTGTGTGTGTCTGTGTGTGTGTGTGTGTGTGTGTGTGTGTGGCACATTTCTAGAGAGCATGGTAATGGATACAGTTTAGATCAAAGGACAACCAGCTTTAGCAAATTTACCTTTTTATCCTCGAAGAGTTAGAAAATAAAACTATTGTATTTTAAAACTGCTTATAATAGGCACTCACCAGCTAAATACACTAAAAAAAAATCAAAGGAATAATTTATCCAAATTCTCATAAAGGTCACCAGCAAAGCTTATATCAAAAAATAAGCTAGGTTTATTCATAATCTTTCTGGGCAGCAGAGAGTGATGTTAAGAGCAGAGTTTCAATAATGTCTAAAAAAGGAAAGTTACAGAAACATCTGTATCTACACAATTCATTTCTTAGTTCTTTACCAAGTTCTGTTTTTGGGAATGTTTGGTTAAAAAGTTAGGTTCCTATAAAAGGCCTCAGGTTCATTTTTAATAGAGATTCAAACTGCCAGTGCTAGGTATTATGTAACAGGGAGTTTGACTCTTGGCTGTCTGATTTAGTGTTGTGTTTGCCATCTAGTGGTTGAAAACAGATACACGTGAAACCAATTGATCTTTAGAAGGTTGCTGGATGGCACCAAAAGAAAATTGGGAATAAGTTGACTTTGATTTGACTGTATCTTGTAACCAAACCATGAGTAAATCATAGCCAGCTATTGGATGAAGGGTAATAAAAATAGTAATAATAGTAGGGACATTTAAGAAGCAGTAGTGAAAGGAACTTCAAGTAATTATAACTATCAAGAACCTTAAACCAACAAGGAGAAAAGAAAATAGCTAAGAAAAAAAGATCATGCAGATTAAAACATGATTATCTGGGGGTGCTTGGTGGTCAATTAAGAATCCAACTCTCCATCTCAGCTGAGGTCATTATCTCACATTTCGTGAGTTTCAGCTCCACGTTGGGCTCTGTGCTAATGGCACAGATCCTACTTGGAATTCTGTCTCTCCTTCTCTCTGCCCCTCTCCTCCTTGTGTGCTCTCTCTCCCTCAAAAGAGATAAGTAAGCTTAAAAAAAACACAACACATGATCATCTGTATATCTGGTCATCTAAATTGTGCCAAATGAGTTTTGAATAGAGAATGTTGACATCAAGAAGCCATCTACTTGATCCAAATTCCTGGTGGAAGTTGTCTGCTTTATGATGTCATGTACATTTGGAGATTATCCGGAGATCTTATTGTGAGTTCACCCAAGAATTTGGGTTGCCAAATGGAATTAAACTTTAAATTGTGGAACAGTCACCTGCATACCAACTCATTGAAGTTTAATCACTGTGTGTGTAGTCAATAGTACTTGATAAGATTCTTTCTAACAAGGTTCAAGGGTAGTCATTCTGTTAACTTTTACAAAATACAAACCATTCAGGTTGAGTGTTGTGCAATGGCTAAGAAAAGAAATGTTGTGGAAAGACACCTTCAACTTCTCAGTGATGATGTAACATAGACAATATACTGAATTAGCTCCTTAATATAAACTAAGTCGGCTTAAAGAAGATTCAGTGCCAAGGTAGGTAGAGATGTCTCCAAGTGATTCATGTTTTTTTCCTAGAATTATGTTAAGAGTTGGGAACAAGCCACAGTATCACTCACCAGTATTAGTTTTTTTTTTTGGTAACTGATTTTTTCCTTTCACAATAGCAATTTTTATGAAGAATTTTCATGAATGCCCTTTGGAGGCTATCAGGTGCCAACAATCAGCTGTTTGACATTACAGATTTTACCTTTATGGATTATTCAACCAAATCATTCACAATGTTTTTCTTAGAATTTAGGATTGAATTTTCAGCTTTTATAAAGGACTCTTTGGAAGACTTCATAGATTTATCCTTCGATCATTGATGCCCCCTATCTGCTAATTAATGGTAAGGGAAATTGTTTCGAATAGTGATCAGCTAGGGCATTTTCAGTATCAGTGTCTAGAGTTTTGCTGTCCAATAAAGTCGGCATTAGCCACATGTGACTATTGAAGACTTGGATTTCAGTTAGTCTGAATGGAGATGTACTGTAAGTGTGTAATACACATTGATTTTTAATAAAATACTTAATACTTAATGAAAATATTTAATATACTTAATAAAAAAGAAAAACATGTAAAATACAGTATTAATATTATGTTGATTACGGACTAAAATTAGAATATTTTGGATACATTTGTTTAAATAAAATATATTATTAGAATTAATCATACTCTTGTTTTCAATATTTTTATTATGGCAACTAGAAAATTCAAAAATACATATTTGGCTAATAATGTCTGTGGCTTGATTGTGTTTTCACTGACTAGCCATGTTTCCAGAGTTTGTACTTTCTATTGTAAACTTTGAATTAAATGATACATATTTGTTTTAACAGTTGAAGATATTCTAATAATTCTTGAATTTGCTGCCTATTTTTTTTAATAAATTTTTTTTTCAACGTTTATTTATTTTTGGGACAGAGAGAGACAGAGCATGAACGGGGGAGGGGCAGAGAGAGAGGGAGACACAGAATTGGAAGCAGGCTCCAGGCTCCGAGCCATTAGCCCAGAGCCCGACGCGGGGCTCGAACTCACGGACCGCGAGATCGTGACCTGGCTGAAGTCGGACGCTTAACCGACTGCGCCACCCAGGCGCCCCTTGCTGCCTATTTTTAATGAGGGCATCAGATATTAGAAATCTTCCCTTTTACACAGGATGCCAAAGTTACGTCTGACCCTGAGGCGTGCTTTATACCATATACTGCTAAGCTATATAGATATTGACTCTTACTCTTTGGTAATTTGGTCAGCTCTAGAGAAAGCCAAGACTTTCTCTCAAAATTTGTACTGAGCTTCTGGTAAGGTATTGAATTCTAAAGACTAAGCAAAGATGGTTACTACATAACCAGCCTATTTTCTTTGCTCAATCCTTAAGTAAATGTCATCTATAAAACTAAGTCACAAATTGCATCCACTAATATTGGTGTACAAATCTTCGAGGTTAATGTGTTCCCATGCCTTATGGAAAAATACCTAGAGTGAGATTGCTGGGTCATACGGTAAATGCATGTAAGTATGGTACATGGGTCATATGGTACTGGGTCATATGGTAAATGCATTATAAGTAACTGCAAAACTCTTTTCCCATATTGCTGTGTCATTATGTATTCCCAATAGAAATCTGAAAGTTGCTAAACTGCCCAGACAAAACTTGGTATTTTAGGTCTTTAAAAAATGTTTGGCTAGTGGATATGTAGTGGTATCTCATGGTTTGAATTTTATTTCTCTAGAGACCTATGAGCATTTTAATGTGCTTAACTGTCATTCATATCTCTTTTTTGATTAAATGGCTATCTTTTTGCTCATTTCTGTTGCATTGGTTGTCATATTATTGAATCGAGATTTTAAAAATATATATTCCGGATTAAGTCCTTTATCAGATAAATGTTTTACAAATATTTTATGCTACTCTATGGCTTGCCTTTTCATTGCCTTGACAGTGCCCTTCAAAAAAACAGAAGTTTTACATTTTGATAAAGTATAAGCTATTAATTTTTTTCCTCTAGTTTATTCTATTTAAGAAATCCTTGTCTACCCTATATTAGTGAAAAAATTTCTATGACATGGAATTTGGGACATTTTATAGTTTTCACTTTTACATTTGTCTCTATGATTAATTTTGAGTTAATTTTCATATATAATGTGAGGGAAAGTTCAAAATTCATTCCCCCCCGTGTTTATCCAGCTATTCTAGCACTGTTTGTTGAAAAGACTATTCTTTCTCCACTGAATCATCTTGGTGAATGTGATGATAAAAATCAATTGACTATATATATATATATATATATATATATATATATATATATATGTTGGTTTGTTTCTTGACTCTTTAGTTCCATTGATCTATTTGCCTATCATTGTGCCAATAGCACACTGACATGATTGCTGTAGCTTTATACTAAGTCTTAAAATCAAATAGTCTCCTTAAAATCAAATAGTATCAATTTTACTTTATTTCTTAAGATTATTTTGGATTTTATAGGTCTTTTGAATTTCATATGAAGATATTAGATGATCTACTTCCACAAAACAAACAAACAAACAGCCTTGTATTTTGATAGGTTTTGTGTTGCATCTATAGATTGAATTAGGGAGAAGTTCCATCATAATAACATTGAGTCTTTCAATCCTTGACAATGGTAGAGTTCTCCATTTTTATGTTTTCCTTCTCTCTGTATAATATTATAGTTTTCATTGTATAGGTCCAGCACATATGTTATTAAATTTATCCCAAAGTATTTTATGTTATTATGCTGTTTTAAATGATATGTTTTCTATTTCCATTTTTAATGATTCTTGACATATGGAGGTACATATATTGGCCTTTTGCCGCATAATATTGCTAAGCTTACTTACTATTTCTAACAGCATTTTTGGGTAGATTGCGTGAAATATTCTACATAAATGGTTATATAATTGGCAAATGTAATGTTTTATTTATTTATTTTTTAATTTATTAATGTTTATTTTTGAGAGAAAGAGAGAGACAGAGTGTGAGTGGGGAGAGGCAGAGAGAGAGAGGGAGACACAGAATCCGAAGTAGGCTTTAGGCTCTGAGCTGTCAGCACAGAGCCTGATGCGAGGCTTGAACTCAGGAACTGAAAGATCATGACCTGAGCCGAAGTCAGACACTTAATCGACTGAGCCACCCTGGTACTTTATTTATTTTTAGCCTAGATGCTTTTTATTCTTTTTGTTGCTTTTTCTGGCTTCTACCTTAAGGGAATCAGTCATTTGGGCAAAGTTTATAGGTGTCAAAATGGACGTTTTATGGGTTAACTGTTGGTTTTAGCCTATAAGTAGTCTTTGTCAATGCCAAGGCTTCAGTTTTGATTTGAAGCTTATCTGGCACAGATATAAAATTTACTAAGTCAGTAGTATGTTGTTCATTGGTAGGAGAATTTTCTGAGGCTTGTAAAAAGAGTCTCCTGAGACTCTATGGCAGGTCTCTGCTGGTCAAATTGGCAGGAATGGTATTTAGTTTTCTCTTTCTTTGTTTTAGAAAATTCTTTAATAATGACATGATGGAGTTCAGCCTGAGACAAATGTTGAATTCTATCTACATAAGCCTGATTGGGGGTCATTAAACCTTAAGGGACATTAGAATGTTTCTTCTAAGAACTTCCTGAGGAAAATAACATTTTAAGAGAGGATCCTTGTAGGGAATCATTTTTGTAGAGGTTGAAGGAGTGGCAAAAGGACAAGAAGAAGGTAGTCCAAGATAAAGTGACAGATAATGGTCTGTGGAGAGTAGTGTCCCCAAGATTGAAATGACTTGCTCTTTCACCTTTTTCCAAAGTTACTTTAAAAAATGCTAATGTGAACTCTGTATTTCTCTTAAAGATCTCTGCATATCAGTTAAAAAGTGATTATTGTGGGGTGCCTGGGTGGCTGTCGGTTAAGCATGTGACTCGATTTCATGAGTCGTTTCAGGTCATGATCTCATAGTTCATGAGTTTGAGCCCCACATGAGGCTCTGTCCTGACACTGCTAAGCCTGCTTGGTATTCTCTCTCTCCCTCTCTCTCTGCTCCTCCCTTGCTCATTCTCTATCTCTCAAAATAAATAAATAAACTTAAAAAATATTTAAAAATTTTTATTGAAAGTTAATAATTCAGTATTGTATACTTGAAAGTGGCTTAATCATTCTTTTTTTAAGTTTTAAGTCCCCCTCCTTTTTTTTTTTTTGTTGCTTGTTTTGCTTAAGCATTCTTAAGCATTCTTACAACACACACACATAAAACAGTTAACTATATGAGGCAATGGATGGGTTAGTTATCTTGATCTTGGTCATCATTCCACAATGTCTATGTATATCAAATCATTACATTGTACACTTTACAGTGTATACTTTAAATACATACAATAATATTTATGCATAATATATAATTATTCCCCAAGAAATTTGGGGAAACGAAAAAAATAACTATTGGGTGTTTAGAATCTTATTACCTTTCTTTCCTTGTTCACCTCAAAGATATACAATGTTACATATATAAACTGTTTTACAAAATGGCTACTAATTCCAAATTGCCCTTGGTAAAAACAAAAGAAAACAAGAAAACAAACAAAAAATACGTTATGCCATTCAGAGGGATAGGTACATGAAATGAGGTTGGGATGTGAGCACATATAAAAACCTGCCAATACTTCTAGGAGATGGTTTACTTTTACTACTGTAAAAACCCACGAGGAACATATAAAGAGTTGATTAAAAGGATCTGGTTAAAATATTCCATGTCTTGAGTCTCCCTCACTCTGATGATCAGACCGTCTCTAGACACCAACTGAACAATTAGTAGTCCCTGACAGGCAGAATTTTGGGGGGAGAAATCTCCCCAAGAGTAACTCCCTCAAACACAAGACAACACAGAGGTGAGTTCTTAATAGTTTTGATGGGTGACTCGCAGCAAAGTTTGTTGTAGGAAGGATGAGTCTAAAGAGAACATTTTGCTTATTGGTCTTCAGGACAGGTTTGGAAAACAAACTTAATGGAAAGTACGACTGTATTCTCTCCTTTGAGTTTCCTTATATAAATGCACAACAGAAAATAACAATTTTTGGACATGACAAATTAGGAGACAAAAGTAATAATAGGCAGCTTTAACCAAGGAAAACCAGTTGTTAATTATAATAAGATCTAAAAATATTCCTGAAGAACGAGTTCCAAGCATACAAGATGAATGGAATAGAGGGTTTACTGTATAAAGATCATAGTCATACCTATTGCTGGAAATTTACTCACCACAACAGTGTATGATAGGCCTCTGCTAAGAGTGGATCATGGGGGTCTTGGAAATATGAGAGAGTCCCAAATGAATGGTTTTGGGCTATGTAAAAGAAGTCTTGGGTAGGTCACAGTGGAGCCTCACAAAACTTGTAAAATCCCTCACGGAGATCATCAGGAAAATCATTATCAAAAAACAATTTGGTTTTTATTAATAATCTTGCCAACAAATAATACAAGCTCTTGAAAAGGAAAGTTATAGAAAAAGTTTGATGGGATTGGGTCTTGTACACATTTGATTTTTGAAATGGGGTTTCTAAAGCAGGAAATGAGTTGAGACTGAATAACATTAACAGATTGAAGTCACTTTTAATTGTCTGAAGACTGCAGAGCAGGGCTTTTAAGCAAGCTATTTATTGAAAGTTTATGTTCTTATTATTCCAGGACAGTTATGACAATGACACTAACTCATGCTTGCTTTGCAGTTTGGCAAATTTCTATTCCTTGGGTTCTTAAAATTTCAATTTTCATTACTCACATTGAAATGTGAGGTTACCTCACCTCACATAGAAGGCTATATTAGTATCTTCTATTTTCAGCCACTCAATTTTTATCAACTGAAAACAATTGAGATTAAACATAGTATAGTCAAAGTGCTTTCGATATAGATTATAATTGAACATCATTGTATAACCCCTGGAAGTAACTTGGTTAGAATATATTTAACATGTCAGTTGAGCTAGAGGATGAAGATGGTGACTAAAATAATAGAAAAGAAAAAAAAGTACAAAAGAAGCATAAACTTAATGTGCTGCTATGTTGAAAGACATCCCTAGGCCTGGCCTCAAAAATCTGGGTGATATTTTGGCATTAAAGATTACAATTCTGATTGAGTCACTGTACTATGAAACATTGTACAAGACACACAAGGTAGATTTGGGGGTCATAAAAAACAAACATGTTAGTTGAACAAAATAGAGATCTAAGAAATAAATAAATGCATACATATATGGTCATTAAATTTATGACAAAGGAGCCAAGAATGTATAAGGGGGCAAGAATAGTCTCTTCAATAAATGGTACTGGGAAAACTGGACTCATATCTTACATCATACACAAAATGAACACAAAATGGATTAAGGACTTGCACATAGACCTAAAACTATAATGCTCCTAGAAGGAAACATAGGCAGTAATCTCCTGTCATTGGTCTTGATGATGACATTTTCGGTTTGTTACCAAAAGCAAAGGCAGCAAAAGCAAAAATAAACAAGTAGGACTAAAAATCTTCTGCACCACAAAGGGAATCATCAACAAAATAAAAATGTGACCTGTGGAGAGGGAGAAAATATTTGCAACCATGTATCTGATAAGAGGTTAATACTCAAAATATATTAAGAACCCATATAATCCAATAACAACAAGAAAATGATCCATCCAATTTAAAAATGGGCAGAGGAACTGAATAGACCTTTTCCAAGGAAGATATACAAATGGCCAACAGGTACATTAATGAGTGTTCAATATCACTAATCAACAGGAAAATGCAAATCAAAACCACCATGAAATATTTTGTGGTTTTGATTTCATGTTTGTTAGAATTGTCCTCAAAAAGACAATAGATCACAAGTAATGGAAAGGCTGTGGAGAAAAGGCAATCCTTGCACACTATTGGTGGGAAAATAAATTGGTACAGTCAGCATTGAAAGCAGTGTGGAGGGAGGTTCCTAAAAAAATTAAAAATGGAGGTACCATATGATTGAGCAATTCCACTGCTGGTGTATATCCAAAGGAAATGATATCACTATCTTGAAGAGTTATCTGTACCCCCATGTTTATTGTAGCATATCTACAATAGCCTAGACATGGAAGCAACCTAAATGTTTATTGACAGATTAATGGAAAAAGAAAATGTGTTTATGTATATACAATGTAATACTATTCAACTATAGCAAAGAAGGAAATCCTGCCATCTGCAACAACATGGATGGATGTGGAGGACGTTTTGCCAAATAAAATAAGCCAGGAACAGAAAGACAAGTGCTTCATGACCTCATTTATGTGTGGCATCAAAAGAAAAAAAAATTGTCAAACTCATGGAAACAAAGTAGAAAAGTGGTTTCTAGGGGCTGGGAGGTAGGAGAAATAGGGAGAGGTTGGTAAAAGGGTACAAACTCTCAGTTATAAGATGGATAAGGTCTTAGGATCTAATATGTAACATGATGAGTATAGTTGATAACACTGTATTGTATAATTGAAATTTACTGAGAGAAGAACTTAAATGTTCCCATCATTAAAAAAAATTAAGTATATATGTTGAGGCAATGGATGTATTAATTAACTTGATAGGTCTGATTAACTTTCACAAGGGATACATATAGCAAACCATGTTGTATACTTTAAATATCTTACAATAGTAAATTGTACCTCAATAAAGCTGGAAAAAAAGAAGAGCTCAAATAAACAACCTAACTTTACATTTCAAAGAATTAGAAAAAGAAGAAAAAAGCCCAAATCTAGCAGAAGGAAGGAAATAATAAAGATCAAAGCAGAAATAAATGAAATAGAGGCTAGGAAAACAGTGGAAAAGATCAATGTAGCTAAGAGCTGGCTTTTTGAAAAGAACAAACAAAATTGATAAATATTTGGCTAGACTAAGAAAGAGACAAAAATAAACAAAAAACCAAGCAAATAAAATCAGAAATGAAAAAGAAGATATTATACCTGATACCACAGAATACAAAAAATCATCAGGGAAATGGAAATTCAGAACCACAGGGAGATAGTACTTCATACTGTTAGAATGTCTGTTTTCAAAATGGCAGCAGATTAGAAGTGTTGGTAAGGCTGAGGAAAAACTAGGACACTTATACACGGTTGGTGGGAATGCAAACTGGTACAGCCGTTATGAAAAACAGTGTAGAGATTCCTCAAAAATTAAAAATAGAGCTACCATATGATTCAGTAATCTCTCTTCTGGAGTCTATCCAAAGGAAATGAAATCAGTATCTCCAAGAGATATCTGCATTTTGCTGCTCTTTGCAGCATTATTCATAATAACCAAGATACAGAATCAACCTCAGGTTCCATCGACAGATGAATGGATAAAGAAAATGTGGTATATATGCTACAGTGGAATATTATTCAGTCTTAAAAGGGAAGAACGTTCTGTCATTTGTGACAACATGGATGGAACTGGAGGACGTTTTGCTATATGAAATTAGCCAGGCGCATAAAGACAAATGCGTCACGATCTCACTCAGAGATGGAAGCTAAAAAAATTGAATTCTTATAATCAAGGTAGAATAATGGTTGCCAGAGTTTGGGAAGTGGGAGGGAGATGACTCCTTTGATGTTGGTCAAAGGATACAAAGTTTCAGCTACGCAAGATGAATAAGTTCTGGTGATCTAATACACAGCATGATGAATATAGTTAGTAATAATATATTGTGTACTTGGAATTTGCTGAGATCTTACCTGTTCTTACCACCTTAAGAAAATATAACTGTGAGGTGAAGGATGTGTTAATTAGCTTGATAGTGGTAATCACTTCACAATATATATGTAAATCAAAACATCATGTCCTTCACTGTAAACATATACAATTTTTATTTGTGAATCTTACCTCAGTATGGCTAGAAAAAAAGAAGAATGAATGCAAAATAATGGATGCTACTCAACTCATAAAATTGCTGTGGCAACTATATTTTCAGCAAACATCATAAGTTATATTTGCACAGCTCACTACAGTTTAATAAACTCATAAACTCATTTAGATCTCCATTTTTATGTATGATGGGATTTCTATTATTTACATATAGTGCAACTTAGGCCCAAGAAGATGAAATGACTTTCTCAGTTACCTGGCTAGTAGACCCTAGTTTTGGGATAAGAACTTTTGCTTGTAAATACAATTCTTTTCATACTAAACTGTAGCAAAATGATGTAGGCATAATTTTTTCTGAGGCATCACATATTTAAGATACATTTTCCACTGAAGGATTATCTTGAATTTGTATTAGGAAATTTTCCCTTAAGAATTTTCATGTATTTCATTCCTAAATCTTCTATTATTCTTAAGATAGAAAATATAGGTTTGCTAGTATGATTTTTAGAGATAATGATGCTGTTACTAGAGAATTATGGATCTGGCAAAAAGTCATTGGGTGGTCTTATAGTCATTAGAGTTTTGTTATGCTTACAAAACAGAATAATATTTGGTAATAAAGAAATTCACTGATGATTAAACCACAGTACTGATCATTCTTGGAGACACGGTGCTAAGGTAAAGAACGCAGGCATAAAATAATATATACAGTATGAATCCAGTTTTATACACAAGGACAAGTAACACAATTACGGTAAAAAAAAGAATAGGAAAAGTGCTTGCCTCTGGCAGAGGGAATGGAAGACAGGACTGTATTCTGTTTCTTTAGAGAAACAGAACCAATAGAAGAGATCTATTAAAAGGAATTGGCTCATGCAATTATGGAGTCTAAGAAGTCCCATTGTCTGCCCTCTGCAAGATGGAGGCCTAGGAAAACCAGAGGTATAATTCAGTCTCAGTTCAAAGGCCCAATAACTAGGGGAGCTAATGATGTAGATTCCAGCCTGGATCTGAGGGTTTTGAGAACAAGGAATATTGAGGGCAGCAGAAGATAGATGTCTCAGCTCAGGCTGTCCCCAGGCAGGAAGGGTTGAGTTCTTCCTTCCTCTGCCTTTTTATTCTCTTCAAGGCCTCAGTGGATTAGGTATTGCCCACCCATATTGGGGAGGACAAACTGATTTACTGAGTCCTCTGATTCAAATGCTAATTTCATCCAAAAATGCCCTCACAAACAAACCCAGAAATAATATTTATCCAAATATTTGGACACCCTATGATCTAATAAAATTGACACCTAAAGTTAACCATCACAGAAACTTTCTTGGAGATGGAAATTACCTATATTTTGATAAGGGTGTGGGTTATATGAGTGTAATTATTGTATAACGGATTGAGTTGTACACTGAAGATTTGTATATTTGTAAATTTTTAACCTAGAAAAATACCCGTTAAGTTAAAAGTTTTACTTAACCAATGTTATGAGTCAGCAATTCTGAAAAGCACTTTTCAACTTTTTACAACTCTAGGCCTAAGCAAATTGATAAATATATTAAGTATAATGGAAATTAGAAATATCAGTAAAAACTCATGAATGTGTGTTACTTAATTGTGCTTTTTAAAAAATATATATACATACAGATTTTCTTTATTATAACTATCGTAACTACAGATTTGTTTTTTGTACAACTTCTTGTTTGTTCTAAAATTAATAATTGTTAGGCTTTGGTACATCTTCCAAGATGTCTTTCCATGCCAGCTTCCACATGGTCAAGCTTGTCCGTTTATCAGTCCTCTTTTCTCCCTGGAGGTGTTGTTCTGGAACCCTCTGACACCTACTCCATCATGCAGGTAGCCTCCAGACTGCTACATGGTCCTGGTCCAGAACTTTCTTTAATTCACTTCTCTGATAGAGTAAATGCTTCCTGGATCTCACAGATTTATCATTTGTGTCCTACTTAGTCTTAATGGAAGTTCATTTTCTTGTAATATCCTCAGATGCCTTATTCTCTTCTCATATTCAGTTCATAGTCTGCCTGAGTACAGACTCCCTAGTTTTGAAATTATTATTTTTTCATTCTTATTTATTTCTTTTGAGAGAGAGTGCACACACACATGTGTGCGAGTGGGCGAGGGGCAGAAAAAGGGGAGAGAGAGAGGGAGTCCCAAGCAGGCTGCCAGTGTAGAGCCTGATGCAAGGCTCAAACTCACAAACCATGAGATCATGACCTGAGCCAAAACCAAGAGTCAGTTGCTAACTGACTGATCCACCCAGGCATCCCTAAAATTATTTTTACCTAGAATTTCAAAGGCATTTTTCCCACTGAATTCTGGTTTCCATGCTGCTATTGAGAAGTCTGATGCCATTCAGATTTTTGATCCTGTTTTATGATCTAATTTTCCTCTCTTTGAAAGCTTTTATCCTTGATGTTCTAAAATATCATAAAAGTATGCCTTTGTTCTCTAATTGTTTGGAAACTTGGTGTGCCCTTTAGTCTAAAGGCCTGTGCCCTTCAGTTCTGGGAAAGTTTCTGGTATTATTTCTCTGACCGTTTTATTCTCTTGCTTTTTTCTGTGTTCTCATTCCAAAACTCCTGTTTGTCAGATGTTGGATATCCTGGCTTCATTACCTAACTCTAATTAGAAAAAAAAATCTCCTATTGTCCATTTCCTTCACTTTCCATTCTATTTTCTGGGAAACTTTCTTAGCTTTATTTTCTATTGCTTCTACTGACTTAGATTTATGTTATTTGTAACTTCTGGGCATCCCTGTCTTTGATGGTTTCTTCTTCTTTCAGCCATCCCGTGACTTTCCTCTTCTTAGGGAAGATAAATCTCTGTGGCTCCTTCTCTTTGCAAAGTATGTTCTTATTCTAGTTCTCAGTACTATGTAACAAACTACCCACAAGCACAGTTTTGTGGCTTACAACAACAAACGATGGCTGTCTCACAGTTTCTGTGGGCCAGGAATCTGGTAGGACTTAGCTGGGTGGTTCTAGCCCATGATCTCTCATGAGTTTTAGGTCAGCGAGTCAGCCGGAACTGGACTGACTTAAAGCATGGATGGAGATGAAGATCTGCACCCAAGCTCAGTCACGTGGTTGATGGCTAGAGGCCTGCATTCCTCATCCCATGGGCCTCTCTCCATATGGCTGCTTGACATGGCAGCTGGCCTCCTCCAAAGTGAGTGCTGCCACGTCTGCTGTGAGCTGCCCCGTCCTCCTCTCTCCCGTGTCCATGCCATCTGGAGCCACTCGGCAGTCACTGTGGTGGGCCGTACCAGGGAGTCCCGATGGTGGGAGCTGGAGGACTTAAAGGGCTGGACCGAAACTGACCACAACCCAGCATACTTAATTCCTGTTTCTTAGTTTCCATATACGAAAGCCCACTTAAAGGAACCAGGTCTCTTTGGAGTAAATGCTGATTCCAGAGCTGGTGCAGAGGACTATAAAATAATCCCAGAACACTTTGTGGTATCAGAAATCCATGAAGTGTTCAAGATATGACAGGAAAATAGAACTATTTAACAGAGCCCGATTTGATGGGACTCTTACTATTTATGTTGTGGGGGCAATTTTAGCATCAAAATAATGATAGTAATGAATTATATAAGCCATTGAATAATGAAACATTCTGTGAGTTCATACTTCTGTAAATCAAGGAATTAATTAATGGTGGAGAAAGAAAAGCTCATCCTTGTAGTAGAATGCTAGCTAATAGATGCAGAACGAGTGATGGTGTTAGAAAATCAAAATTATTTATTTATTTATTTATTTATTTATAACAGTTTATTCATTTTGAGAGAGGGAAAGAGTGGGGGGAGGGACAGAGAGAGAGAGGGAGAGAGAGAGAATCCCAAGCAGGTGCCGCGTTGTCAGCACTGAGCCCGACATGAGGCTTAATCCCATGAACTCTGAGATCATGACCTGAGCTGAAATCAGGAGTTGGATGTTTAACTGACTGAGCCACCCAGGTGCTCCAAAAATCAAAATGATTTAAAATTATTGAGTCAAAGTTTTATTAGGAATAGGATATTTATAGAGTCGCAAAGTATTTCCCCTGAAATTACTTATTAATTACAAAGTGAAATATAGTGACTTTAGAGAAACCAGGCAGTTATCTAACCAACTGATCAAAGTTGAAATTAACAATTTGGGATAACCAGTATCATGTGTTGCTGATATGATGCACTGAAAAGGACATAAATAATGTCTTGCCCAAGCTACATAACCTGAACCTCATTGGAAGGAGACACCAGACAACCTAAATTGAGGGCTGTTCTACTGTATAATGGCCTCAACTTTCAAAAATGTCAACGTTAAAAAAGACAACGAAAAGTTGACTGTTCCAAACTAAAGGACACTTAACAGGCAAGCAAATATAATACGAGATCTGGAGGAATCATGTGCAGGTGAAAAATAATACCTATAAAGGATATTAGGTTAGTGAAATTTGATTATGGATTGTGGATTAAGTAATGGTATTGAACCAATGTTGTATTTGATATTTTGCTAAATGAACTGTGGGTTAAGAAAATAGTCTTGTTGTTAGGAAATGTGAACTGAGGAATTTAGAAGGAAAGGGGCATGATGTCTCCAACATACTTTCAACAGCTCGGAAGAAATCATGTGTGCTCATGTGTATTTGTGCATACATATGGGGAGGAGAGAAATGAGACAGAGAGGTGAGAGGGAGAAGGAGAGGATAGAGTGATAAGGCAAATTGAGCAAAATATTTTTTAAAAAATATTGAATATTGACACAAGTGTAAGGGGTTCCTTGTACTATTCTTGAAATTTTTCTCTGCACATCAAATTATATCCATATTCAGTGACACACACACACACAAATAAAAAGTCATCAAAATGGATTCAGCAGTAAAATCTGATCTCTCTATTGCCAGATGGTTATTCTCATTTTCTTTCTATCTACTTTTTATTCTTGATTCCATACAGCATTTTCCTTTGTAAATCTACACATTTCTTTTGTAAATCCAAATGCCTTGCGTTATTTGTCAAGTTGAAATTGTGCAATGTGCATATTTAAATGCTGCCATAAGATAACTCTGAAGGCAAGAAATGATGAGGATAAAGAGATGTGACTAAATGCATTTGCATAGAAACCATTTAATTCAGGCCAGTATGCATTGCACTATGCTTTCAAAACTAGAGGAGTAACTGCAAATAATAGTCATTAATGCACATGTTTCCTTAAAGAAGGGATGTAGGGGTAGAATAATACTTTGTTTTCAGAAATATAGTTGAATAAATTAGGCAAAAATTTTCAGCTGAAAGAAGAGACATTTCTAAATATTCCTTATTTCATTCTTTTAATGAATAATTTCAGTAATCCTTTTATAGTAAATTATGTTCTTCATTTTAAATACCCAGCTTTCTTTTTTTTTCAATATATGAAATTTATTGTCAAATTGGTTTCCATACAACACCCAGTGCTCATCCCAAAAGGTGCCCTCCTCAATACCCATCACCCACCCTCCCCGCCCTCCCACCCCCCATCAACCCTCAGTTTGTTCTCAGTTTTTAACAGTCTCTTATGCTTTGGCTCTCTCCCTCTCTAACCTCTTTTTTTTTTCTTCCCCTCCCCCATGGGTTTCTGTTAAGTTTCTCAGGATCCACATAAGAGTGAAAACATATGGTATCTGTCTTTCTCTGTATGGCTTATTTCACTTAGCATCACACTCTCCAGTTCCATCCACGTTGCTACAAAGGGCCATATTTCATTCTTTCTTATTGCCATGTAGTACTCCATTGTGTATATAAACCACAATTTCTTTATCCATTCATCAGTTGATGGACATTTAGGCTCTTTCTACAATTTGGCTATTGTTGAGAGTGCTGCTATAAACATTGGGGTACAAGTGCCCCTATGCATCAGTACTCCTGTATCCCTTGTAAATACCCAGCTTTCTACACAAGTGCGAAGAAAGATTTTCAGGCCTACATTTTCTCTGGGAAGTTAATCAAATAGAAAAATATGTTGCCTAAGGCCTTTTGCATTCATAAACAAAAATATAATCTAAGTGATAGATACAAGTCTATCATTTTTGATCTGAGAGAATATGTTAATTTTCTTAGCTTTGGCCATAAAAATAATGAATAACTGTAACCAAGGATGTTGGCTTTGATATTCAAAAAGTTTAAGTGCTACAACAACCACAAATTTAAAGACAATTATAAATGAAGGTATGTTGCTATACCTGTAGTCTGAATTTAGTAGCTATAAATCAAAGCTGCGTGTTTTCTGACTAAAAGAGGTGAGTCTATTAGGTAGTGGATCTGGGTTAACAGAAGAGTACACTCTGTATTACATCCTACATCTCACTTACTTTATGCTGAAAATCGTACAGTACAGCTTTCATTCAACTCTGATAATATAGTCTCTAGAACCAGCCACTTTGACCAGATTTGGCAATATATTATGTAATGTATACATTATAGTATGTTACATACAGCCTTATTCTTTCAACTATCTCTTATAGAATATGACCAATATATCTAATTTATTTCAGGATAACAAAGAAAGTTAGCCTTAATTCTATAGTGAATCTGTAGGTGTTTTTTTTTTTAAATTTTTTTTTAATGTTTATTTATTTTTGAGACAGAGAGAGACAAAGCATGAACAGGGGAGGGGCAGAGAGAGAGGGAGACACAGAATCGGAAACAGGCTCCAGGCTCTGAGCTGTCAGCACAGAGCCTGACGCGGGGCTCGAGCTCACGGACCGTGAGGTCATGACCTGAGCCGAAGTCGGACGCTCAACCGACTGAGCCACCCAGGCGCCCCTGAATCTGTAGGTGTTTTTATGAGGTCTTGTACTAGCATGTGTATATTATTTACTTTTCCTCTTTGTCGCCTTTATATTCTTTCATTGTAAGATGACCTTTTTTTTTGTAGGCAAACTTTTTATTTATTGCTGATCCATTTCCTCCTAATTATTTGATTCTTAAGACTAAAACTCTTAATATTTTAGAAATTAAAAATATCCCATGTCTGCTCATATCTTAGCATGTTTGAAGTCATTGAATTTGAATGCCATGGAATTTCTCTATGGGGATGGCAGTGCAGGGCTATTTACTAAAGTAATACAAGAAGGGTCATTGTGGTGATGATGAGGGAGGGAAGGTTTGTTTTTAGTGGGGACCACAATCAGCTTTATACCTGCCATTGTTGGGTAGGATGTAATTATTTCAACAGTGAAGTATCAGAAGAGAATTGTGATTATGACAGAGAAGCCATGTAGAATCATGTGTTCAGAATTATAGTGGTCTGAGGGGCCCAAACCGTCATTAAGGAAAGCAGGCAGCTCCCATTTTGTGAAGTACACTGGAGATAAGCAAAGCCTTTATGCAATCCATTGAAGATGTTTGTATGTAAAATGAGCTTTAGCAAATAGGATGACGAAAGACTTCTGCAAATAGAAATGCGTCCTAAAATAAGGAAACAAGTACTCTTAGAGTAAATGGTGTGTTATAGGAACAGCAGTGAATCTAAAAATGTGGTTCTGCAGAATCTGGAAGAAGTCTCTAGGGTGTATAAAAATACTTGCTAAAGGCCCCATTAGTATCTTATTGAGGGGAACTAGAAGTATGTGCACACACACACACGTAAACATACCTACATACAACACGGGTCAGTGTAGATCCATCATGGTTGTATATAATTCTAAGTGTTATTTTGCAGTCATTTACAATTCTTGTCTACTCTGTGACTTAGTCATTCTCAGCAGACCCCTTTGCTGTCCTCCTAAATTCTAAGTTAAAACTATCTTCTATAAGCATTGTCATTTTTGAGTAATCTATGTTGCTATCGCTGCACAGATATTTTTTTTCTGAACGAAATACACATTATACTGGTACAAAAGATACATCTCTGATGAAAGTCATAAGTGCCAGTTTCACTTTTAGTCCTGAAACCCTTATCTCTGCCAGGTCTCCAAAATTGGGTCATTTAGTTCATACCTGTCAGTCCACCTGGGACTAGTTCCATCTGAAAGAAATCCATTTGTCTCCTGGGCAAATTGAAACTTTACCCAGGAAAGCTGAGGAGCATGAATTTTACAATTGATCTAAGAATGATTTTGTTTTCAGGTAAGTCCTGGTGAATTTTAGCAATGCAGTGCAAAAATCTTATGAAACTGACGTTTGTTAATTTGCTCTCCTAAGGCAGGCAATGGGTACATGGGGGAACTTCTGAAAGTCATGGGATAACTGCAATTTCTAATCAATGAAACTTTATTCGGTGGGTGCCTGCTGCTTTAGCACATAAAAGAACATACAATCAATCCCTTTTCTGCTGAAACCGTAGTTGATAGCATGGAAGTTTGCAAGCATTGACAAAACAATTTCGTCAACATTGTAAAATCATTCAGGTAATAAATAGTATCCAGAAATGGCTTCTCTGGGGGATGGGTGGTGGTGGGGAACAATTGCAGCTACAAGGTGTGCTGATTGCTTTTTAACTAGATAGCTCAGGAGATCTAACACTATGCGTCATTTTGAAATACTGTAACAACCATTCAGAAAAAAAAAATGCACATGGTTCAGAAACCTGCATCAGCTCATGAAAAACCTTTGCATTTTCAATAAACACTGACTAGAGACAGGGTATTTTCTGATCTTTTCATGGAAAACTACTTCTTAAAAGTACATTTCAAGGGCTTATCTTTATTCACATTTATTTTATCAACTTTATGTCTGGTCACTGTATGGTGGAATCTTTTGCCCTCTGCAAGCTTATTGTTCTGGCTTGCATGTTGATATGTTTCTGCCTCCAGGACTTTCCTTGCGCTGGGCTTTCCAACTTCAAAAATGCCTTTTTTTCAGGAACCTTTTCATTTGGTCTCATTCTGATCATTTCCGTGGCCAAATTTAGTCAGATACATCATTAATACTCAGTTTATTTATATTCTTAGTTATGTTACACTATAATGATTTTTCAATTGGTTATTATTTATATGAGCAACTCTTTATTTCAATATCCTTCCATTGCACATTCAGCTCAATGATAATAAGTTGTGGGAAGTGCTCTAGTGCCTGAACTAAAGTTAGATGGAGTAGGTAAGATAAGATTAAATTAAATTAAGAATACCTAGAACTCCACTGTGAAATTTAGCATTCAGATTTATGCATGAATTCTGAGAATCATTGCTTTAATATGTACAGTCTGAAATTTGAGACTCCTATATTGATCTAAACTCAGATCACACAGGTGGTGGTATGAAATATAGCTGTTTTTTTTTCTAAACAAGAGTAACTCAGCTATTCATTTTCTAGCAGATAGACAATATATTACAAAACAGAATGGAATCCTTCTATAATTTGAGAACAATGAGAAATACAAAACATTAATTAATACAAAACACTAACACAGTGCGCCATAAAGTCAACAGGCATGAAAACATGCACTGCCCCATTTATTAATCATGTACTTACAAATAGACATTATTTCATATCCTACATCCACCATAAGGCCCTTTGGGAAAAAGCTCATTGTAGATGACCATCAGTAAGAGCCTAAAGTAAACAAATCTGCAGATGAATCTTTAGGAGAAAAACGGATTTCTTTTTTAGTCCAAGAATAGAGAAAGTGTATAGCAGTATATTCAGTATAAATAAAACATTTTTCTTTAAAAAAATTTTTTTTATCTTTATTTATATTTGAGAGAGAGACAGCATGTGAGCAGGGGAGGAGCAGAGAGAGAGGGAGACACAGAATCGGAAGCAGGCTCCAGGCTCTGAGCTGTCAGCACAGAGCCCGATGCGGGGCTCGAACTCACGAACCATGAGATCATGACCTGAGCTGAAGTCGGATGCTTAACCAACTGGGCCACTCAGGCACCCCAATAAAACATTTTTTTACCTGCTGCACTTGGAGTTCTCCAAGAAAATATAACATATATATTTGCTTGAACTTAATAAAGTTACTCTAAATATATAGTCAAAAGACTATAAAAAATAGTACTATCACCAGCAGCTTGTAATTGTTGAGCATTTATATGTGACTTATACTATAGTATTTTTATATACATAATTTTCTCCCATCCAGACATTAGTCCTTTTAAGTTAGTTTTTAATTATCCCCATTTTATGGATGGTTAAATATATTGCCCAAATCACCAAACTAAGAAGAATTAGAAGCTAGGAATCCTATCCTTTCCATCTGATCTAAATCCAATGGGTTCTCACCATTGTACAATATTGCATTGAAATTTTATAAGCAATTTAGGATATTACATTAGCTCATAAATTGTAAGGAATTTTCATGAAGTTTTGAAGCACAGGATTCGCAGAAGGAGTTCAAATTCCTGTCCAGTGAAATTTCTAGCTACCTTAACAGGTAGGTAGATTCACCTGAGAAACTGCATAAAGAGAATTACTCTAGACAGGAGTTTTGATGCATAAGTTTTGGACTTTACTACTCTATGGGTAGCTAAAACAGACTACATTCTTATAAACATATTATTTGCAAATATATGAGTCTGTCAGTAGATATGTGTTTAGGTAAATACATGTGCTGGGATCAGAACTGCATTTAGAATTGTAATCACTAAGCACTTTAGTGTCCTCTTCCGAGATTTTTAATGCTATAATAAAATATAAAAGTAAATATAATGTTGACAGGATTCTTGCTGTGATTAAGAAAAAATTATATTATTTAGTGAACAACACAGCCTAAAAATAACTGGATTACTGCATATCATTGCACATTACTGCCTCTGTCTTGGATTATGCCTAGATTAAAAAAGTTAATATAACACTATGGGGCAAATTGCTAAAAAGTACATAGCAATTCAGCTGCATAATTGTCACCAATGTCAGTGGGAGTTGTATGGTTAAATCCTCAGTGATAACTTTGAAATAAATGTTTCATCTGTTGGAATATTGGACATAGAATTGCATGTATTTATACTTCTTGCAGCAAACACATTCCCGTATCTTACTGCCAGTATAAATTACTTACAATTAAATTTGAAAACCTAAAAGAGCCTGGGTTCTGGAAACAGCCTACTTGAGGATGTATGTGGTTTCCAACACATTAGCTGTGTGACACTGGCCAAATTAGTGCATGTCTCTGTGGCCCAGTTTCTTTAGTTAAATGGAGAATATGACAGGGTCCACCTCGTAACATGGTTGTTACATTTCATATTTTGGACTATTAAAATACTTGTAATAGTGCTTGCCATGGAGCTGATACCAATAAGCACTAGCTAGTATCCTTACATACTGATTATCATTGCTACTGTTACTGTGTCCTGAGGGAGTCATAACAGAAACATGTATCAGATATATTTATAAAATAACATTTATAGTGACCTTTGATATAAGCCATTGTATCAACAGTGATTGATTATACAGTGATTATAATCTCAGTTATCCTTTTTCAAAATTATTTATCACAATAATAGAAGTAAGTGTACACGTATGCTAAATACCATGCGACACATCGTACATAAGCGATGTAATATCGCGCTCATAACAACTTGCCTTCGTCTGGTTGACTGCTGTCACAGAACACCATAGACTGGGGAGGTTATAGACAACAGACTTTAATTCTCACAGTTCTGGAGGCTGGCGAGTCCAAGATCAAGGAGTCAGCGGATTTGGTGTCTGGTGAGAGCCCACTTTCTGGTTCACAGATGAAAGTCTTCTCATTGTGTCCCCACAGAGCGAGAGAGCTCTCTGGGATTTCTTATAAGGGCACTAATCTCATTCATCAGGGTTCCACCCTCATGACCTAATCACCTCCCAGAGGCCCTACCGCCTTTTGCCATCACGCTGGGAATTAGGATTTCAACACATGAATGTTGGGGGGATACAAGCATTCAGTCTATAACACAACTCTAAAAGGAAAATGCTATTTAAAAAAGTGATCATGAAGAAGCAGAAAGTCCAATTCAGAAAATTTTGGTAACTTTCCCCAAATCATAAGCTCTGAGTGTAGGAAGCTGTATTTGATACCAACGCCCAAGCTTGCAACAAGAGTTTTGACTAGGAAGTTGGTATCTCTCTGCTTCAGAGAATACACTTTCGTAACAAGTACCATTTTTACCTCCCTTTCCCCTGAAGAATAGAGTTTGTATAAACTCCAGATTGCATGCTTCCGATACATTTTTTATTTAATATTGGAACAGGAAGAGAGAATGTGGTAGAATTACATCATTTCTATAAAATGCATATACATTTTCGCTAATACTCTCTAGGGTTTGAGTTTCCTCAAGAGATGTGATCCATGGGCATTTGCTACACAGTGCAGGGAGCCCAAAATAGGTGACTATCTGTCTCTTTTGGCATCCCAGCTCCTTTTGGTGCACTGACATTCAGCAACTTAATGGGACCTGACACAGGAAAAGCATTTACATTTTGTAGTTCTAGAGGTTTCAGGAAGTTTTGTTTTCTTTTTTAATTGATAACCTGACACTGAGTTCACCAAATTACCTGATGAAGGACTCATTTTTTTAAATGGTCTTTTTATTTTTTTAATTATTAAAAATCTCTTTTGTTTTTTTTTCTCTCTCCATTTTTAACACTGTGGCTCAGTTCACTTATTATAGGTACTGAATCTTCAGTTTCATCTGCTGTGACTGACAAGATTAGTATGATTTTTTTCTAATAATTTATAAAGCTAAATTAGGAAATCAGAAAGGAATTACACAGATTTCCTTGGTTCTGAAGTTTCCCTTGCTGAGGACGACTAACTGAACTCGCCATACCTCAGCATTAGCTAATGTGAAATGGGCAAACCAGAGGACAAAAATAAACATGGAATGATTCTGCTCTATCGGTTGTTTTAATTTTCACTATAGTCAAGGAAGGGAGTTCCTTTCTAAAGTGCGATTTTTTCCCCCTTTTCTTTCTTTCTCTTGCTTCTCAACTAATAAAGAAGCAGGCTGGTGGACTTTTGTTGGCTTCAAACAAAGAGAGAACTGGCAACAAAAAGCCCTAATAAGTTTCAGAGTTTGGGTCTCTTGTTTATCTGAAATTCTTTGCTTCAAAAACAATAAATGCTTCAATAACCTGACTGCAGAAAATACTTAATGGAAATTTGATTTTCATCTTCCGATCTAATTCACTTCACAGTAAGGTATGGGCTTAATATAGGAACTTTTTCTTTTGTTTATGACATTTTCACACCTCCAGATATTTGTAGGGACATGAAGGGATTGCAAACAGCTGATTGTTTCTGAAATTAGCTCAGCACAGACACAAAGCAATGCCTGAGAATAACTTCTGTTTAAAAAGTGAAAATTCTAAAGAGTAAGGCTGATTTAGAAGTAAAATCTCTATAATCTGTTTTAATGCATTTTAACTTTTGCATTAATTTATTTGTAAAATCCAGATGACAGTTTATTTAGGGTTTAAAGTTTAAAATCTATACTTTTAGGAAAGTCATATTAGTCTTAGCTGAAAATAGGCCACGCGCTTAATACGTTTAGGAAAAGGTTTACTTTCTTTCTTCCTTTTCTCTTCTTTTCTTTTCTCTTCTTTTCTAACATTTATTTATTTTTGAGAGACAGAGAGCGTGAGAGGGGAAGTGGCAGAGAGGGAGACACAGAATCCAGAGCAGACTCCAGGTTCCGAACTGTCAGCATAGAGCCTGATGCAGGACTCGAACTCATGAACCACGAGATCATGACCTGAGCCAAAATTGGATGCTTAACCGACTAAGTCACCCAGGTGCCCCTGGAAAAGGTTTCTAATTTTGAAATTTCCATATACATATTCACTTGATAAAAAAGAAGTATTTTCCTTTAAGACAAATAGAATTATATTAACACATATTTGTTCTGCTTTTAATTAGTGTGAAACTAGGTTCTGGGTTCTCAATAAAAACAGGACACATTTCAGCAGACAAAAAATTTTACAATCATGTTAGGTGTTTCTAATTTACTTTGAAAAATAATGTCTAGAAGTCTCTAGTGGCTTATATTCCTAGATATATCCAATAAGAAGCATATTTCTCTTCCATAAAACTTATTCCACTTGTATTTCACATTTCTATGCTGTTTTAAATATGACCATTTAACTTGAAATTTATAATTTTAGCACAATGATTTGTAATGTCTTGGGGGGGAAATATAGAATAGCAAAGTACCTCTCTGGCAGAAATTACCTGCAGCTTACATAAAATAAGCCTCTATTCTTTTCCATTATGTTCTGTTCACAGAATAAGTAGCCGATTGCATACTGCAGATGGTTATGTGCTTTTGACATGAGTGTCCTTGTAAACTGTACATTAGCTGTAATCCTTTGTCCATAAATCATTTGATTAAAATCACAAGAATTTTACATATAGAAAGTACATCCATTTTACTTAATGTTCCATGGATCAGTTTTTACATCTACCACCAGTTGCCATTTGTGAAAATACGTCTTTAAAATCTGTTGCTGAGTCTTCCAAACAGGTTACCTCATGCTCATTTCAAGCTCAGAGGATCTCTTTTCATAGGTCAGACCAACTGTTTCAAGCCGGCACTGTATTTAGCAACTGTTTACCCTCTGGAAGGAGAGAACTTTGAGGAAGGAGAGACCTTTGAGAAAGTTGACCTGCCCATATGAGTCTTAACTGACAACTACTCATTGTGAACAGCAAATTTTACATAAAATGCTTTTAGTATGGTTTTAATCATGCAGCAATTAAGAATGACATTTAGAAACAGGTCTGGAGATAGTTCCTTATCTCTCTGTCAATTGGAAGTTGAATTTATGCCTTCCACGGTATCTTTGTCTCACTTTATATTTTTGATTTGTTAGTTTTCTGGAAATATGGGATTCAATCTGTAAATGGTCACCGTGACAGAAGATTCTTGAAGGATTCAAGAAAGCCTGTAGTAATGCAAGGAATGTTGGTACTTTGCTCTTATGTTATCATGTATTATGATTTCCCCTGACTGGAGGTACACTCCGAAGTACAATCTCATTCTGGCTTCTTTGTTTTCTACATCTGAGGTGATTTTGCAATGCAGCAAGAAGAAAGAAAAGCAAGCAAGCAAACTCATGAAACTAAATGCAATCCTTCTGATAGATTCAGACTCACAAATTCGGTCTCTTCAGGTGTTTGTCTCTTTTGAATATGTGCTCTATGGACTTTTCTCATCTTCCCTGCTTCTCTCCGAGGTGATGTTTGTCTCACAGGGAGCCTATGTGATCTGGCAGCAAGGAAGGGAGTGCACATTTCAATATTTATATCTGCAAGACTTTGCTTGATTTTCCAATTCCTCTGATCTCTGCAATGATGGCCTTGGGTGGTGGCTGAGGGCCCTGCCAGCATCCTCTGACTGTAGCTGGGAGCTCCTGCCTGTGTAGTTATTTCTCAGGTTGGTCAGGAGTCCTTCCTGCTGACCTGGCCCCACAGACCTCTCGGAGGTTGGACTGTAACTTCCTTTTGGTCTGTAAACTTGGATGTACCCTGCTGGTTTTAGATAAATGGTTATCTCTCATCACCACAATCTTCCCCTACGTGAGCTTGCCAATGCTTTTTGTGCCAGATTGGATTCTAGGAAGACCCAGGATGATCAGGATTTTTATCTCCCTGCCCTTGTAGCTACCCTGAGTTGTTTTGTTATGCTGTGTGAAACTGGCTTTCCCTACAGTTCCTAGCAGAAAACAGGACAAAACCCCTCTATTGAATGGTTTTCTTCTCAACCTATATAAAACAGTCCCCTCTCTATGACTTCATTGCAGAGGGAGGTGATCAGGATCTACATGACCTCTTATCTCTTTCTCATCAACTTTCTTATCTTTATTCCTCAATTACCAAGGACAGAATGATTGGGCTTTCTCCTCCCTCTATCTGTCTGTTCACACCAATCACTTATGTCATGCTTCCTAAGATGAAATCTCCCTTTAAAAAAAGGCAGACGGGACATACATTTTTTTCAAAAAGATTTTACCTGTAAAATTTGCGTAGGCTCTGGATACAAAATGTGGTACATCTGCTCTGCTAATGACTCATTTGAGAACACCTTCCTTTGCTGGTTCTTGCTAACTAAAATGGAAATGATGTTTTAGCTTTTCCCAAGCTCTCTTCAAAAAAATCAGGAAACTATAAAAAACAAAGACAAACACAAAACAGTGAGTTTGTTGTATCTGGGTGACCCACACCATGTGGCTATTAGAGTCTTACTTTAGCTTTACATTTAGGCGGTTCTATGATTTTCTGCATAGGACTGACATTCAGCACAGACCCAAATGTGACTAAACCATTTCAGGTTCAGAGTATGCCTTTGTTCTCACCTTCTGTCATGGGGTTCATCATGAGCAAAGGCCGGTAGCCTAGCTATAGCCACAGCTAAGTGTGAAGAACACTTGGATACCTGGATATAACTCTTAGTCCTCAGAAGTTCATTTGCCCTTGGCTGGGGAAGATTAGAGTTCCCAGTAGTGAAATTCCATTACGTAATCGGCGTCTTGAACTATTGGGCCCTTCTGCCACAATCTATCCATCCTTCTCTCCCCTCAGAGCCTGCTTATGCTAGCTGTCCTCCTGACTTCCTATGGGTCTCTGGGAAGTGGGGATTGGGACACTTCTCTCACATTTTGTGGGATAAACACATGGGGATTGTAGTCTCTGTGGAGAAGTTCACTGACAATCTTCCCTAAGCTCTTCGCACAGGTGGCAAAGCTAGGATCACTACCTTTGTCTCCTTCTGCCAAAATGACACTTGGTAACAGCAAACTTTGGGTTCTCCTCCCATGACAAATCTTCCCGTAGATGATCTGACTAGCTCCTTGCGGTATAGCAGCCCCTCCTTATCCGAAGAAAGAGAAGCAGCTTGCTGGAATGACAGAGTTCCCGGAGAAAACATCTTACCTCTTACCAATCTGAAGGTGAGTAGGTGGCTGTGCGTGCCTGCTTTAAGGAGAGCAGCTGGGAGTTTGGCTTTTGCAGCCAGCACTGCAGTAATGACTGGAACTCAGCGGTAACAGTGGATGGATATATGAGAGGTAAGCCCCAGTCCAAGTTGTTCAGTAAAGACAGTGCCAGTGCAGCCCCGGCCCCCCCTGGACTGAGACCAGCACTGTCTTCTCGGCACACTTCTCAAAGAGGGGGCAGGACATTTTGAGGGAACGTTTCTGGTGGCATTCAGAATGGCGTTATCTGCTAAATGGCATGAAGGGGAAACCCGAAATATGCATATCTTATATAAAACAAGAGGACCTCTGTATTGGTCCCCTAGGCTGCTGTTACAACGTATGATAAAATGGGTGACTTAAAACAACAGAAATTTTGTTTCTCAGATTCCAAGGGACTAGAAGTCTGCAGTTATGGTGTCAGCAGCGTCATGCTCCCCTCAGAGTTTCTGGTGCTGGCCCGAGATCCTTGCCATTCTCTGGCTGGCAGATGCATGACTGTAGTCTTTCTCTGTGTTGTCACATGACCTTCTAAGGACACCAGTCACTGGAATTAAGGCCCACCCTAATCCAGTGTGCCTTCATGGTAACTAATTACATCTACGTCTACATCGGCCTCATTTCCAAATAAGATCACATTCTTAGGATCCGGTTAGACGTGAATTTTGGAAGGGGCTCTGTTCAAACCAGTACAACCTCCTTCTCCTAATACAGGCAAATATGTGACTGTTATTGTTTTTATTAGTTTTTATCTTTCAGGAAAGTCTCCTATTCTTCTTCTTTTGAAATTATATTCTAACCTTGTGACCAAAGAATAAATATGCAACCTATGTGGTGCCCAGCAGCGTGTGGCCTTCGTGTCCTCTGCAAACTGTCAACCGTGCTCTCTCTGTAAACTCCTTGCACTTTTGTTTCTCAGTGGCTCCATTTATAGTCACAAGGCTCATTTTCTTAACTCCTTCAAGTCTCTGCAGATTTCTCCTTTCTATGACACTTTCCTTGATCTTCCAAAGTGAAATAGTGCTCACCCCTTATTATCCATCCCTCTCCCTCCTGGTTTCCCTGCTCTTCTTATTACTACTGACATATTGTGCCTTCATTTTAAAATAATTTTCTTCTCCCCTACACTAGATGGAAGTTGTGTGAGCAGAGAAACTCTTTTTTTTTTTTTTTTTGACTCTATATCCCTAATGTCTACAGCAGTGACCGGTACATAGTAGGGACTCAGTAAGTCTCTGTTGAATGCATTGTTGTGTTGGTAAAGAGTTACATGACCTGCTGTGGTAGACACAGGAACAGCTGGGAGGCATGCTTACCATACTTGAATGAGGTCTATTTGGAAGAGGGGAGAATGTGAATATCATATAAAGAGAAACAGGCAAGGTGAACTAAGCTATGAGGGTGGATAGAGAGGAAGGGTCTTAATGGTAATGATAATGATAATGGATCCATTATTTTTGTCCTTAAAGGCTGCTTCCAGAAACACCTTTTCTCCTTGGTGCACGAGCCAGTAAATTGTTGTTTAGATTTTGCATTTCGTTTCTGTAACTTTTAGTTGAAAGAGTTGTGACTAATATACTAATCGCTACTAAATGGGGGTCTCTTTCTTGATGCAGCAACTTTCTATTTTGTGGCCACTCACTCTACAGATAGAAAAGAGGGATGCAGAGCCTATCAAGAGTAGAGAAAGAATGTGGAAAATCTCATCACATCACAGGTTCATCCCCAGAAACCGAAGGAATCCACTTTGAAAATGGTCCGTACTTCTCAGATACTGGGGAAACTCAGAGACTGCGGAGGGTATGGTCCTCCCCTCACTTTGAAGTACCAGCGACAGCAGCAGGTTGAATGTGACCAACAAACTTTCCTAGGCAGTTTGAGGTGAAAGGGGCGGCAGGCAGCCCAACTGAAGCATAAAGGGCACGATGAGCGAAAAAACCCCATTTTCAAGTTTCACACAAAGCTGAGAGCTCTGAGTCTCTCTCTTCCTCACCAGGAGTGAAACCTCATACTGAACTGGAGACAAATTAGACGTGTTTTATGCCCTGAAGTTCACAGCGCTGCCCGAGATGGAGAGCCTTCCTTTTGTCTTTGTGCCCTGAAACTTTCACAGCACATTTTTTTTAATCGTCCAGAGATTATTTTTCTCTTTTACAAAGAAATGTGCCTTTGACCAAATTACGGAAATTTTCATAAACCATGAAAATCAAAGCAAAATCTCTAGGAGCAGGAAATGAAACGTTATTTCAGGTACAGACTTTGTGATGCCAAGAGTGATATAAAACATAGAATCCTTGTAGTTACGGTACTTTCAGGCTGTTTTAAACAAATAGTTTTTGACAACAGAAGACAATGCAAAGATTAAAAAGTCATTTTCAGGGCGGTGCTTAATTGGAATCAGTTTCTTTTTTTTTTTAATATTTTTTTCAACGTTTATTTATTTTTTGGGGGACAGAGAGAGACAGAGCATGAACGGGGGAGGGTCAGAGAGAGAAGGAGACACAGAATCGGAAACAGGCTCCAGGCTCTGAGCCATCAGCCCAGAGCCCGACGCGGGGCTCGAACTCACGGACCGTGAGATCGTGACCTGGCTGAAGTCGGACGCTTAATCGACTGCGCCACCCAGGCGCCCCAGGAATCAGTTTCTATTAGAGTTTTCTATACGGGGCTGATTTCACCTAAATTGGAACCAAGAAGGAAATGCACATATAGTTATAGCTATTAGGGACATGGGAAAGCAAATATGGGCTGCTACGTAATGCCATCTTTACTGTTTTGGGAATAAGGTAGAAAGTCCATTACCATTTCTTCAAAAGTAATTTTAAAATGCAAATCCAGGTGCTAACAGATTCTTGTCTCTGTAAGATTGTCAATTTTCCTGCCCCACACTCATTTAGTTTTCATAAAAATGAAATGTGGGGCAGAGATTTATTTGTTGACAGTTACCATGACTAACTCATTCTCAACTCTGACCTAAATTCTTCCAGCTTAGAAGCAGTGAAGTAGAAAATAATGAAGGCCGGGTTATTTCTGAAATGTAAAACCTGAAATTGCCAGAATTTACTCAAGTTCCTTGAAGGTAGAGAGTTCAGAGTTTTTTGTTGTTGTTGTTGAACTATTCCCAGCAATAATAATGCTTGGTCCTTTATTCTGCTTTAACATGAAACCCAAGCCTGTTGCCACTGACCCTTAAATTAAACTGCATGTTCCAAACTTATTTTAGTTTTTACTGTCAGTCTGTTTTCAGGAAACCAACCGCACACTGTGCACTTTTTCTCTCTGGAGATAACCTGGAAATGCTAAAACTTAGAATGCTGTGAGGATGGTTTCAGTAGTGCTCAAATGTCTAACCTAATTCCTCTGACCTGCTTATTTTGAAAATGCTTCCTTTGAAAGACATATTTATTGATGTAAACGATATTGACATAAATATGCAAAACTTCAAAATGAGCAGGGCCAATAAATTTGATAGATGCTTCACACAGAGAATTTATGTTTACATTTATTTATTAATGGCTAATTCTTATAAGAGCTGCTATGATCTTACATTGATTATAAGAATATTTTGGAATTAGGGGTGCCTAGGTGGCTCAGTCGGTTACGTGTCCGATTTCAGTTCAGGTCATGATCTCGTACTTCACGGGTTCGAGCCCCCCGTGGGATTCTGTGCTGACAGCTCAGAGCCTGGAGCCTGCTTTAGATTCTGTGTCTCCATCTCTTTCTGCCCCTCCCCCACTCATGCTCTGTGGCTCTTTCTATCAAAAAATGAATAAACATTAAAAAATTTTTAAAAAGTATTTTAGAACTATAGATTTTGCATCACGCTTAATGTATCCATTTTTTTTGGTAGTGTCAAAAGATTTCTATCTAGCTAAGGAGGAGAAATCAATACTTGACTTTTACTTATCTATCGATTGATCTATCTATGTAAAATTTATCTATTCTAAATAATGTTTCATCGGTAATTACTATGTTTCAGATTAACCTCCTAAGGAAAGCGGTGTGTACAAAAAGTGGATGAAATTTTAATTTAGCCACCTAAGTGTTCTTTCCGGTTTCATAGACCTGGGGCCAGGTGCCTCACCCCCTTTTCCGCCTACTGCACCCCTCCCATCATCCAACACACACCTCAAGATCTCAGGTTTCTTTCTGTGTTTTCTGCCTTCCACTTTCATTTATTCCCATCCCCCCATCAAACCCTGTTTTCTGAGAAATTATTTGAGTTAATGTGAATGCAGTGTATACTAGCATTCGCCAAACTCTGTCATGAGATTGAGATGTGTTAAGCACGTGTGTTTTAGGAGTGTAGTATTTTGTACCCCCAAATGCGTGGGGAGTGTGCATTCTAAACCATCCCTTGGAATTTCAAAATGCAGGTTAGCATATGAGAGTTTTTGAAAATGGAGCAGGAAACTTATTTCATTTTGTTTTACAGTTAAACAAACCAAGTCATTTGCTAAAGGGAAGACCAATCTGACTGTATCTGTTCCTATCCCTACATAGATGTATCTGTTAACAATAGCCTAAGATGGGCTAACTCTTGTCAAGAAGATAAATTGTATTCCTGAAATTTCAGCATATAGCTTGCCTTCTTATTGCTTCTCAGTAAAGCTCTCATAGACTCATGCTTAGGTCAGAAATCGTTTCTCCAGCATGAGGGTGTGCACATTTGATACAGGCAAGTATGTTTTTAGAGATGTGATCGGGCCAGATCATAAAAACTTAAAAGGAACTTACGACTTACCCATACTGGGGAGCCATTAAAAGTTTTTAAGGGAGAGGACGTATGAAAAGTTCCCTGTTGTCAAAGGTAATTGAGGTGGGGTGGGAAGGGGAACGTGATTCAAGCATCAAATTTAGTTTGTTATAATAATCCAGTGGGAATGTTAAGGTCCTGAACTGGGATAACAACTATGGAAAGAAGTTGAGAAACACATTTGAGGAAGAGCTAGCATAAGAAAATAGGTGAAAGTAACGTGCCATGATTGCTTAGTTTTCTGGCTTGAGTTGGTAATGCTAATGTAATTAACTAAAATGGAGAATAAATAAATGGTTGGGAGGGTAAATGGGCAGGGGTAATGAGTTTGATTTTGTTTATAGATAAATAATGAGAACATACCATTTTAAATGAAACCATAGTTGTCAGGGTTGCCTAGGGGTGAAAAGGACAGTGAGATATTCTCTCTAGGCATCATTCAGGGCCCACTTCTTGCCAATGGGCCCCATGCCTCTGTCTTGTTTCTGTCTCGTTGACTGACTAGTGACTACTCTTTGGCATTTTCCATGGTTTTGCCTCACAGGGTTCTATCTACCTGTCAAAATTTTCTTCCAGTCACTGTGAGTGAAAGGCAAGGGCAAAATGATTTAAAGGGAAAAACTTGCAAAAATATTACCATGACATGAGTCCATCAGTAAAAATAATAAGGCCATTGGTGCAGTCAAAAGCTATGCTATGTCTTTGCAAATGGGTTTGATTTTTAAGATTAAAATTCTCAAAGAGCAAATGTATAATTCTTTCTAAACATGATGATTGTTAACAAGACATTTATGTGTCAACTTACGTGAATGCTGCCCCAAGACAGAGACGGTGAACATATGTTCAAACAACATAGCTGGAGTGGGACACTGCCTGTTTGGTATAATGTAAAGAAGCAACCAAAGGACTCTCTAGTATAATACATATCTTTAGCTTGCTCCAGTGGCAAAATCATTGATTCTGTCTTTGTGTAGAAGGTGGCAGGGGTAAAATGCTCCCACTATGACATAAATAAAATGTGCTTTAGTATTGATTGTACCAAGGACTCTGTGTGAATAAGTTGAAGTTCATTATCTTCATCTTAAAAAATGGCATAATAATGGCTAGCTACCTTGCTTTTATCACAATGCTCTGAGTATCAACTGAGATTATATGTGAAAATATTTTAGTTTATGAAGGGATAAACTCGTGTACAGGATTAATATTTTGGAGTGGAAGCACAGAACTTGTCCATTGAAAAAGAAATAAGCCATTTTATTTATTTACTTACTTATTTTAATGTTTTTATTTATTTTTGAGAGAGAGAGCAAGCAGGGGAGGGGCAGAGAGAGAGAGGGAGACACAGAAACCGAAGCAGGCTCCAGGCTCCGAGCTGTCAGCACAGAGCCCGATGCAGGGCTCGAACCCACAAACCGTGAGCTCATGACCTGGGCTGAAGTCGGACGCTTAACCGACCGACTGAGCCACCCAGGTACCCCAAAATAAGCCGTTTTAAAGGGATAATAACACTATTCAGATTATTTTAAAATATTAGCTGATAAGGCCAATGGATAACTTAGATGTGGATGTGGGTTAAAAATATTTAGGCAGGGAGCTAACTTGAAAATGCTTGGCTTCTGGGAAGAAGGAAAGCATTTTTAGAGTAAGAACAAGTACATGTTATGAAATGGAGGTTATCAAATCAGGCTCTTCTATAATTTTGCATCAGGCTAATTCTTTGGAAATTAATATGCATTTAAAATCTTATATTTTGAGTTCTGAACAATAACTGGATTAATGTATTTACTAGTAGGTAAGGATACAGTACCTAGGACTGTGCATTTAAGTAGCATTATAGGAAAACTGAGGGCTCTTTTCCAAGTAATTCTGAGAACATCCCCCTCTGTTGCTCCTTCTCCATCCTCAAATTATGCACACACATGAAGATGCACACACACATGCACGTCATTTCCATATACCATGCCATTTCCCTTAACCTGGGATGTCTCTGCCTCTTCCAACCTTCACTTGGGTAGTATATAAAGATGCTTCAGGACTCAGTTCAGGCACATTTTCTACTTTCCCAAACCCCCAAATTGGGCCATGCACCCTGTGTATAATTTTATTGGGATACTGATTCTATAACACAGTTATAGGTAACATTACCTCTAATGTGTGTACACACACAAATGGTATGTTTACATGTTTTGACAATGTGAGTTCTCTGGATACGGGACCAAATGGAATTAATCTTTATTTCCATTGGATTTAGCGCAGGGTCTCCTATATTTCAAAATGCCCGATAAATGTTCAGAGTCAACTGATTTTGAGGTTCTTAGAGAACTGAATGCTGCAAAGGAAACTACTTGGTGATCTTTTGGCAGATGTGGTGGTGGTACAGTGGGGGCAGAACAGTAGAGGGGTTAGAGACAGTCATGGGAACCTCAAATTATAAGCTGTTGTCTTTTACTTATTTAAGATTCATGAATCCATTCATTTGCTGATGCTACAAAACTCTTCGACCCTCTATTCTACACACTGTGGGAGAAAAATGAATCTGATAGATGACTAATAGAGGGAAATAGAAGGTATACAGCTAAATGCAAGGTGCAGAAAAAAAAATATTCAGAAGGGCATGGCAGAATCATACAGAGTAGACTTTCAGTTCACACTAACCATTTTCTAACCTTTGCTCTACCATTTACCATTAGGGATCTTAAGGACGTTGCTTAACCTTTCTGTGTCTCAATTTGTTCATCTGAAGAATGAAGATATTAGGGGTACATACATTATTTCTTTGCTGTAAATATTCTGTGAGGTAGTCTCCAACAAAATTATTTCTTGTAATTTCTATTTGGGGATTTCTAAATCATTTTCATGTGGCAGTAGGACTCTTGTGCCAATGAACATCAACACACTTCCAGGCTTATGACATGCGTTATTAAATTGTCT
Organism: Prionailurus viverrinus; assembly: GCF_022837055.1. Taxonomy (NCBI): domain Eukaryota; kingdom Metazoa; phylum Chordata; class Mammalia; order Carnivora; family Felidae; genus Prionailurus; species Prionailurus viverrinus. The sequence continues at coordinate 35,269,333 of NC_062568.1, forward strand.
TTTAAATTTATTGTACCAACGATTTTTAACAAAAACTGTTAATGAATTTATTAGTTTCCTTGCAACCTTTTCAACATTTGCCTTTTGTTAACATAGATGCAAAGTAGCATTTCCTACTTAAAATTTTTTTTAATGTTTACTTTATTTTTGAGAGAGAGAGAGAGAGAGAAAGACAGAACATGAACAGGGTAGGAGCAGAGAGATAGGGAGACACAGAATCTGAAGCAGACTCCAGGTTCCGGGGTGTCAGCACAGAGCCCAACGCAGGGCTCGAACTCACAAACTTCTAGTTCATGACCTGAGCTGGAGCCAGACACTCAACTGACTGAGCCACCCAGGAGCCCCAGCATTTCCTACTTAAAAAAAATATTGTATAGATACAGTCGGTGTGGTTAAACATTCTTCCTTACACTCTGATTCTATTTGTATTCCTCATATGTGAACCGTATGTGTGTGTGTGTGTTTCCTTTTGTCTCCCTTGGAAGAATGCAAGCTGAATATAAAGAGATGATCCCAATAGTCTATTTGGCATTCCGTAATAGATGTTGAGCATCTCCCTCTTCCCAAACAATTTCTTTCCTTGGTTTGCAATGCTATAAATACTCTTCTGTATTTCCTCTAGCCTCTGTTGGCTGCTCCTTCTGAGCTTGCTTTGCTGTCTTATCTTGTGACCGACTTTTAAATATTAGTGCTTTATATTCTCCCCACAGATGAATAAGCAGGTTCATGCACTGTCTACATGCTGATGACTCTCACATTTATATTTCTAGCCCAAACTCCTTCCATAACTCCAGCTCCTTTTACTCCAAATCCTGGGGATCACAGAAGCAACCAGTCTCAACATGTCCTTAATATAAACTCTTGATTCCAGATCTTTTTTTAATATTTAAAATCTCAAATGAATAGTACTACCACTATTATATGTTACACAAACATGAAAAATTTGGGGTCATTTTGCTGTCTCCCTCATCCAAAATGATTACTTTTTAAATTTTGCCTATTCTGTATCAAATTGCCCCATTGTCTTCTCTGATATCAATCAAACTCAAGAAACTACTCTCTTGTCTAAATTACTATAATAGATTCTTGAGAGATCTCCTCGCACCGCACATTGTAACTACAGTGAGGCTTTTAACATTCAAATTTAACATGCAAATTTTCCTGCTTAAAACTATTCAGGACATCCTACTAGCATTAGAATTAAGATCACAGTCCTCAATATAGTCTGCAAAACCCTGTATTTTCTGTGCTGCCTTTCTCACCACTCTGTAGTACTGTTACTCCAATTGCTCTCTGTTCTATCACTTGTCAAGTCCTGCCCCTTCCTGTCTCAGGTGTCAGCATGAACTGTTTGCACTGGGTGCCCTTCATCCAGATAATCCCCAACTTGACTTTGATCAGTCAGCGGCGGGGAAGTCATTTATATAAGGAGCTTCTTGGAAGTCCTGATTACAGTCCCGCCACCCACCATTACCCCCACCCCCAGCTGTACTTACTGCTTCCTGAACTTGCCCTCATCACAATTTCCAGAAGCATAATTAAATATTTGATGAAATAATTAGTTGAATGACTGACTCCTCCCGTAGAATGTAAGCTCAGCAAAAGCAAGGCTAGTACAGAGGAGAACCAAATAAATATTGATGATTAAAAAATAATCTTGGTCTCCTTAGTTGACTTTTTTGAATTTCACCTTTTTAGTTTTTAAAATGGGAACTATTCTGAGTACCTCACAAGGTTACTATGATTATATGTGATTTGTGTGTGTGTGTGTGTGTGTGTGTGTGTGTGTATGTGTGTGTGTATATATATATATATATATATATATAATCACTTGCAAACTTAACAGTAAGATATACATATTTCTTCAACTTTGTTCAAATAGACTATTTCCATTTGAAGTCTGTGGGATTTGAAATAGATTTAAACAGATTTGAAGAATTTTGGGGGCTTAAGTCAGACTTGAAGCAAGCTCTGTGGGCGCCCAACTTGTAAAATAGACTGCTTGTTAAATTTGTGCGCTCTCTCATTTTCTGGCAGGCATCTGGCAGTGTGTCATCATTAAAGGTCAACTAACCTTGATTGATTCTGGATTGCACGATAAATATCTTCTGCATTAAATTAAAAAAAATGTGACAGTCAAAGAGAAGGTCTGGTTGCCTGCTGTCTTGAGACAGGATATAACCACCATGATAATTTAGGGAATGATAGGATAAAGATAAAGAATATATGTTTTCTTCTTTGATATATGGCATTTATATAATTTAGAACTCTCCATATATGATGCTCTAGGTCTGATCATAGAATGTCAAATAACCTTCTCAAAGACAAAGTAAGAGAGTCTTCTCTTCCCACCTGTTTTGTTCTGCTCCATAGGGGGAGTAGATGAACATGGTATTTTGGAAGAGGAGGACTTGGAAGGCTACTGAAAGTTTGCTTTATTGGGTCAATTGGATCTCACCAAGTATGTCAAGTGGGTTGTGAGTTAGTGAGCCCATTGACTTATGTATACACCAGAAAATTCTGGAACCCTAAGAGATCGTGCCCATTGGGGGATGGATTGATGTTATAAACTAACATTAGTATTACATGGAGGGGACAGAGCATAAATCAGGGTGAAAGGACACTTCTAAATTAAATATTAATCCAAAAGTAAGAACTACACCGAAGAGATGAATAACAAATGAATATAAGAGTATCCAAAGGAAAAGATTTAATGCATGTTTTGTAAGTTAACACAGTTATTTTAACTTTATTGAATGTACATTGACTGCTCAACACTTCCTAATTAGGCCTGATTATAATTATATAAGAACAAAATATAAAATTGGGGGGAAATATTCTTTTATACTACATGTTATTAATTATATACACTAAAATCATTGTATCCTATATGAAAGTAATGATTACATTCATATTAATGAGTACAGACCTATCTATATATATCAATATGTTGGGAGCTCTTTTTTTATACATGCATGTATCTGCATGGGTGTGTGTGGGAGGGTGCTGGGGGATGAGTGTGCATGTTTCTGTCACCTATCTATCTTTACATGTTTATAGAAAATTACTTTATTTATTTATTTATTTATTTATTTTATTTGAGAGAGAGAGCACACATATGATCAGGGGAGGGGCAAAAGGAAAGAGAATCTTAAGCAGGCTCCATAAGAGTCCAAAGCAGGGCTCGACTCTGAGCTCATGACCTGAGCTGAATCAAAAGTTGGATGCTCAATCAACTGACCCACCCAGGTGCCTCTAGAAAATTATATTAAATAATAATCTGCTTTAAAAATAAGAAATCATATAGAAAGATCCTAACTTCAGAATCTTTCTCTTTTATTATTAGTTCATTAATGCTCAATAGACCAAACTCATTCTAAAGGCCTAAAATTAATTAAATGTTTGAGAAGATGTTAAAAGCAGCATCAACAAATACCTTGGGAGGGAGGTGGTATAAATTGACTTTAACTTTTTTTTTTTTTTTGGTTCTTGATAATTTTGGCTAATCTTAAAGATTCAGACTAACAATTCTGAAAAAGTGAACTAAAAAGGATGCCATTACATGGTTGCATTGTCCAGACTAATCTTTTTATATCTTTGGATAATTTTATAGGAAAGACGGGAATCTATTATTTTATGTTTTACTGTAATAAAAATAGTAAAAATTATGTACTACCATATGGTACTTAATTTGCAATCTGTAATATAATTCAATATTGGAGAAAAGATAGATAAAATGAAAGGCCCAACAGTCTTGAATTGAGTTCTTTATACACGGCATGGTGTTGTTTGTTTAAAACAAAGATTAGTAAATGTGGCAAGTATGCTATTGACGTTCATTAGTCCGCATAGAAAGGCGTTTCAGATAATTTAGAATTTTTACTGGGGATATATTTGTAAATCTTTTTTGTTTGCCCAACTTTATGTCCCAATTTAATTCGATGATTAAAAATTCTTGATTCTGTTGTGTAGACCCAATGTTATATCCCGAAGCAGTTTGCAAATGGATATTGCTTTGTTAATATTTTTATTAATGTTTCCATATTGTATTTTAACTTTTTGTGTTCAGTATTTATGTGATCCTGTAATTCTCCTTTCTTTTATCACTATGAATGACACTGTATGGCTGGTTTTACTTTTTTTGTCACATAACATCTTAGAGGCATTGTTAATCTATGAAAGCAAATTTGGTTTTTTCTTAATCACTTGCGTATTCTAGAATATTCATTAGGTGCTAATTCAAAATAGTTGACATATATGTCTCCATTTATTATGTACATATACATCGTATTGTATATTTAATGCTCTATTATTTACTTACTTTACATTATAATTGGGCATTAACAAAAGGCACGTGAACACAGAGCTGAAATTCTGTAATATATCTAGTCTAATTATAAAGCTCACAGATAATTATTAATTTTTAAATTCTGATTAGTTATTGTGAAATGTGATTTGTCCTTCTAGTACTTTTAATTATTCATCTCCAGTTTAATATATTCAGAGCCTCTTTTTTTTTCAATTCTCTCATTTCGTATTGTATCTCTGCTTTTACTCTCTTTTATTCTAAGAGCTGCAGATTTGTTTTTTTCTGTCTTTTTCTTAAAAAAAAATTTTTTTTTGTAGCCTAGTAGGAATATGTTTGATCTTGTTTATGCATAGGTCTTCTAACATTTTTTCGGGTTTTTGATGATGTTCTGTCAGGTTTTTTTCTTTCCCCTTTTTTATGCAGTAGCGGATACTTTGCCCCCAGATGCGCAGTAATTGCTAACAAAAAACAGGAAAATGCTGAGTCAGAATGCACGTCTGAAAAAAATAAGATGCTGCCAAGAGTTAAAGTTATCTGTGTACAGAGCTTAGAATAACAGTTTCCAGGTTTTCCAGTGAAAATTAAGCCCCAATTAACAAGAGGGCTAAATGAATGGATTATTTAGCATACCTTCATGAGCTTTCACCTCCTGTCCCCAGGATTGTTCTGAATGCCTTAAAGAATTGCAAGATGTCCCCTGTTGCAGTGTTGTCGAAGAGACATAGCTGAAAGTCCAGTTAATTATTATATTAGAGTACCTATCTGATTCAGTGTCCTAAAATATTTATTGTAATTTTGCAAGTGATATCAAGGAGCTAGTTTATATGCTATAACAATCTAAGGAGGCTTAAAGAGCAATATGGCAATTGCCATTTGAGTTCATATAAAAATGAACTTGAGTTTACAGAAGGGACAATATTTTTATTTTAAATATTTTATTTAATCAAATTCACACAGAAATCTGTCTTTGGCATAAGCTAATTCGGCAGATTGTGAAACCTTTTTTAAAGGGTTTCTTTTTAAATCTAGAAAATTTCAATTTGACCCCAACTGTCTCTTTATATGTTCATTTATCCTTTTACTTGTGTGTGAAATGTATATATAGAAAAGCCCTAGCTTTTAAAATTTTAATTCTCAGTTCATATTTTTGGTAAAATATGTTGTTTTAGCTTAGAATTATATAGAGGACACAGAAGATATTTCTTAGAATTTTCCATGTTTTAAAAAATTCCAAGACACTGGTCTTCTTGTTAGGTAGAAGCTGGGAAGGAGCAGTGGAGGGAGCCCTGGAGGCAGAACCCCAGGTCCTTGAAGGGGAATGGTAGAGACAGGAGCTGGAGGCCAGAACGTGATAAATAGCTACACATTAAAGCCCAGGGACACAACATCCTGACCTGTGGCTTCCAAGATCTTGGGGCTGACAGATCAAGAGCTGCGGGTTCAGAGCATCCCCGCCCCTCTGCTTTTCATTTCCTTCTCTCTGCTTTTCCTAGACTCTTATAATTCATTTGCATTGTGGGTACAGCCTCCCAGTCCTATCCTTCCATCCTTGGAGACAAGCTGCCTGAACTGTTCAGTATAAACCTTGTAGGGTCAAAATCTCCACCTCCCAGCCCATGGGAAGAGTTTCCCAAATGAGTGGAAGCTGACTCCATTAGAGACCACCCCACTGCACCTCACGGCTAGTCCTAGCCCGGAGAGATGCAACAAACACCCAATCCCAGAACGACCCAGGGGGCAGGTTTCACCATTAAGGTCATTTTGAAGTTATAGTTTTTGCTGTTTTCAGAGATGATGCTAGGTTAGAAAATAAAAAGTTACTATATTCTCAGAATATTGTCTGTCATATGCCAACCAATATAATTAAAGACAACAGAAATAGCCAAATTTATCACATATATGTATTATATAATAAGAACTGTAGTGCTGGCAGGGCATAGGAAGGACTGACAAGAGTGTGTTTTGAAGGCTTATCATTCAGGCAAAAAAATATCTTCAAACCTCAAACTAGTTAAGTAGGTAAGTAAGTCCATAAGCAAGTTAGTTTAACTTTTCCAGCACTTTTCCAGTAATACCCTAGGTGGTGAGCGTGTGGAATTAGACAAACCAGGGTTTCGTGGAAATTAAAGATCATTTATGTCAAGTTTCCAAGTTGTAGAGTTGGGGAAAGGAATTTTTCCCTATTCTCCCAAGAGGAGGTTATTTTCCTGTGTTTTCTCACTATTGCACACTCCCACGTTCATCACAGATGATTCTTATTGCCTATTTACTTGTTTATATCTCCCATTAAATGGTGTATTTCTTGAGCACAGAACTATGCCATAGGCTCTGTGTCCTTAGACACAGCACTGTACCCAAAACATAGCAGAGCACATTACTGAAAAAAATGAATGATGACTGGTTCCCTTCCACAGCAAGTGACCACCAATATTTATTTGAAAACATCATTGCTAGGAAACTCACAACAATACATGGCCATAACTTTGATTTTTAGGGTTTTTTTCACTTCTCTTGATATAAGGTTCTCATTTATGGCCTTATAAATACTACACATTAACTAATTCTACTACTTTGAAGTTATAAAGAATGGTTCTGTGCCTTCTTCTAAATGATAATCTCTCAAATATTTGAAGGCACCTATCATACCCCTTTCACCAGATCCATTTTATGCTTTCTCCGATTTACTCATTCCATATGTTCATGCTATTTAAAATTGTTGTTTCTTCCATAAGAGACTTTTAATACAGAGAACAAACTGAGGGTGGAAGGGAGTGGTGCAGCAGGGAAAATGGGTGATGGGCATTGAGGAAGGTACTTGTTGGGATGAGCACTGGGTATTTTATGTAAGTGATGAATCACCGGAATCTACTCCTGAAGCCAAGAAGCCAAGGGCACACCGTATACAATATATATATATACATATATATATATATATATATATGTATATACATATATATATATACATATATATATATACACACATATATATATACACACACACACACACACACACACACACATATATATATATCCCTGATATCCATTTAATAAATGTTTAAATAACTTTTACTTTAAAAAATATATTGTTGTTTGTCATTGCTGTAGCCTATTAAGTTATTTATCTGTTCAGTTCTGCAAGAATTTATCAATATATTAGGCACTTTGCTAGATGACCTAAGGTATAAGGATGAATTGGAATGTAATGTTCTGGAAAAACAGCAGGTACACTTACAATTTCAAACTACTGTGGAATTTTATCATGTGTAATATATTATTTTAACCTGGTATCTGAGATTAACGTATGCACAAGGTTCTATAACATTGAGAATGGGCCAGACATCAGATAAGCAATTATTTATTATTTTATTTTATCCTCTTAGATACGGGATGTTATTCATATCTGCCAAGACCTATTTAGATCTTTATTTATTCTGTTATACAAATTATATTCCTTCCAAATTTTCCTCATCCTCCATAGATTTTATAAACTTACTTTAAAAAATTGTATCTTCATGTTAAAAATGTTGGAGAGTACAAGAGTGAGTATATGGCTGAGGTTTATGACATATCTTGGGGACCATTTTCCAGGTTCCCAGTATCTGGCTCAGAGAAAGATTCCATATTGTTGATGATAAACAGTTTATATCCTAAAGATTTTCTTAGAATAGCCCATTATAGTGTAAAAACCATATTTCCATTAAGTAACTCAGAACATTCTACAAAACATTTTTCATAGACTGCTAGATGCTGATGTTCTTGCCCTGTGAAAAGTCTTGCATCACAGCGTAATAGTTAATTTTGTTTCTGAGCAGTAGGGTTTTGAAAATATGCTGTCGACTTGTTTTATACTTTCAAATGTGATACACAGAGACTTCTTAATAAAAACTTAAAACATATTTTATTTTCTATTAGAAAAATTTTCTTTAAAGTTTGAGTCTGTGAATTTGTGCTCTGCTATGGTGACTGGAGAAGTTGAATTAAAAATGTTTTATTCTCATGAACATTTTCTCATGAACATTTTCTCTCAATTAACTACCTAATTCCTGTACTCTGGACCACTTATGAGTATCATAAGGGACAGGAGCAAAGGCAGAGTAGTTATATGTTCCAACGGAGACAGTAGTTATCGTTAAGGAATACCTGAGTGAATATGCCTCCCTAAGGATTACAAGGTAATTTGCATTTTATATGACTTTTCTGCAGCCTTTAGCATCATTGACCACTCCTGCTCTCCTTGACATCATGTTGTCCTGATGTTCTCACTACTTGCTATGAAATAAAGTGTCTGAAAAACAGGGTGTGAGTCCCATCTCTGGCTGCCCATTGGAATTATCTGGTAATTAAAAAAAATGATATCCAGCTTCTCACCACAGAATTGTGACTTAATAGACCCAGGGCTGGGGAGAGGGTGAGCCCTGGCATTGGTATTTTTAAAAGTTCCCTTAGGTATCTCTCATGTGTAACCAGAGATAAGCATTCTCTTAAGTTACAAGTTGAACTGTACACCATTGCCTAGAAAAATATCAATTTCATATGGCTCAACTCGACATTTTCATCTTTTTATACATTTACATTGGCACAAGGTAGACAAAATTGTAATAAAAACTAATGCTCATATAAGACTTGCTCTGTACAAGGCACTTTATACATGCAAATTGATTTAATATTATGAAGTAGATGCTATTAATACCCTCTTTTTGCAGATGAGGGAACTGAGCACAGGGAGGTTAAGTGACTTCCTCAAGGTCACACAGCAGGTATTCATGAGGTGTCTGTCTACTGACTAGATTGTAAGCTCCATAGGGGCAAGGACCACTGCTTTGTTCAATGATGTCTTTCAGGTGCCTGGAACAGTGGCACCTCAGAAGGTTAGTAAATATTTTTTGAGAGAAAAAAGGGGAGGAAGGAAATATTTTGTCTTTTAATAAGGTATGTATGTGAAGTTCAGATTTATAGGAATATTTGTGATATAAGAGTTTCCTGTAATATCTTTCACGTGTCACATCTATTCAAAGCCAGAACTCACTTTTGATGGGTAGGAAATATTTTGCCATTATTGAGCGAGACATGGAAGAAAGCACTTGGCTTGTCCCAGAAAAGTCTGTAACTCAGCTGATAAAACATTTACATCCATACTTTTGTTTTCAGTGGGAGTTTGTAACTATGTGGCAACTGGTTCAAGTTTACTCCAGTCTGTATCTTTACTGAATAGTTGTAGGATTTTGCATTGTGAGTATGCAATGCATACTTATGAGGGGAGTCTTACAGAAAACGAAACTTCAAAACTGTATCAAATCCTTTATGGAATAATTTCAAGGAAAGGGGCCTTGCTTTTCAATCACCTCACCCTGGCAACAGTCCACATGGCTCACATTTCAAGTAAATGCTGAAGAGCTGCTACCAAATGTCATATCCACAAACAGTAAGAAAATAAAAGTGGTATCTATTTTTCCATAAGTGTGTTAGCATAAGATACAAAAGATATTTCATATTTTAAGTTCTAGATTAAAGTTATTACAGTATTTGTAAATAGGGTAGTATTTGTAAAATTTTGCACCTGGGACCATTGGCATAATAAAATAACTGTGCTAAAAGAAGAGAAATACATCTTTTTCTATGCACATACGAGAATATAGAACATTTGCAAGAACAGAGTCGGTTGAAATTATATAACAACACCCTAACTCTTCCCTTGACATTCCAAGAAAAGGTAAGGGGCATTTTGCGGTAATGCCTGCTGGCTTTCAGGAACAGAAACCTAAGTGGGGCGTTTTCTGTTGAGGGAAAGATAAAGCTTTTTGTCTTCAGAGTCGTGAACTTAGAGGCGCAACGGGCCTGATTGCTGCTTGCCAGATTGCTTGTGAGTCATTTGGTTCTTTTATTAGCTCTTTCTTACATTGCCATCTTGTCTCCTTCTTCCTTGCTGCTTTTCCTGTGTTTTGGGCAGCAAAATTGGGAAACATGTTGCACTTGGCGAGTGGTGAAAATCAGGAGTGAGCGGCTGCATAGTTCCTGTGTGGTAATGTTAACTCCGCTGCACATCTGATATTTAAGCATGTGTCTCTCAGCGCTGCCAGATGGGCATGAATCTGGGCTCCCAGGACCCAAAGTCCTAAATTGATCAAGACACATTGTGAAAATAGTAGCTGCTTTCCATTGAGCTGTCTATTCACTGGGAACATCGCTGCCGTTTCCTGATGTCTACAAGCCAGAGACTTTTGGACTTTAATTCAGTTCTTGTTTAGGAGAGCTTTGGGGGAGGGGCTGACATAACTGCTTTGGGAGGTAGATGTTGGCATGTGGCAAAACATATAAAATGTTATCTAGTAGGATAAAAGCTAGCTTTAGTCAGGACAAAAATCTGTTCTATAATCAGATTTAAGAGGTAACTAAATCGGTCTTTAACTTCAAAAGTACTGTAAGATATCTAGTGTTGTATAAGTGAGATTTACATATTATCCTTGCTATTTATTAATTACTTTTCCCACACTGCTTGCTAGAATACATGAGATATAATTTAAATAGCTGTTGAAAGCCTCCTACAGATTCGAGAGAATGCACACTCGTGAGCTCCTCAAGGGTCTGTTGTATGCCACAGTACTCGGGGACTATCAATCAGTTTACTGCCTCTTGTTCCTTCCAAGTTTTTGATTGCTTCTGTAAACCCCAAAAGGACTCATTAGGCTTGCTTCCTTTCCATTTCGAAGTCCCAATGCTTAGAGCACTTTTGCAAATAATGATTTGAACTTGGGTGAAAGTTTCTGAAACATACTGAAGATCAAACCAATCGTCTAATATCAAACATTTCAAATGACAGCACCTGCAAGTAAAATCTATTTCTAAAGTATTCGTCATGAATTTGTTAACAGATTATGTGGTAATTATATGCCAAAAAATACATCCAGATGAAAGGATTCAGAAGCAAGAGGGGAAGATGCATACATTGGCGTGAGTGTGTTTGCACAGGTATGTGCAACAATGGGAGAGAGTGACCAAAGGGGTAAGGAGAGAATTACCAAAATCATTAATGTTCTACCTGTTTATACTTCCATTTGCAAACTAATTACCACTTCAGATACAGCTCATTGACTTGACTTGTGACTCTTACAACTAGAACAGAATTTTATATCATAAGTAGATGTTAGTTATACGAATATTACATTTCATTTCCAGAAAACAGGGTCACCCAGTGCTTCAGGAATTGCATACTTGGAGGTAGGGGAACATATCTAGACAGCAGACTTGGGAAGGCCAGGAGATGGCTCTAGAAATGAATTTGAATGTCCTGGGAGAGGCACATTTTTTCCAGCTACCAGCTGGAATAATCATGCTTCTTATTGAATGATACAGCTTTACCCACTTATGCTGCAGTCATACCCAGATCCAGTGGCATTTGAGATTTTAGACTCTTTAGATGCTAACGTATCTGATTTTTTCCCAATGAACTAATTATTCTAAAAAAATTGTTTAAATACAATTTGTACTTTTCCCAGAAAGATACATAAGTAATTATTTTTCTGTATGCTATTTAATTTTTTTTCAACGTTTTTTATTTATTTTTGGGACAGAGAGAGACAGAGCATGAACGGGGGAGGGGCAGAGAGAGAGGGAGACACAGAATCGGAAGCAGGCTCCAGGCTCCGAGCCATCAGCCCAGAGCTTGACGCGGGGCTCGAACTCACGGACCGCGAGATCGTGACCTGGCTGAAGTCGGACGCTTAACCGACTGCGCCACCCAGGCGCCCCTCTGTATGCTATTTAAGTATGTATATGCGTAATACTGAATAATTTGACAATGTGAAATTTCTCCTGTGCTATAAAGTAAATTTTTTTAATGTTTATTTATTTTTTGAGAAAAAGAAATAGAGACTGAGCAGGGGAGGGGCAGAGAGAGAGGGAGACAGAATCCCAAACAGGCTCCTCACTGTCTCATGGGGCTCGAACTTATGAACTGTGAGATCATGACTCGAGCCAAAACAAGAGGCCTATGCTAAGCGACTGAACAACCCAGGCGCCCCTATAAAGTAAACTTTAATCAATACTGGCTCTCCCTTTTGGCACTAGAGAATATTTCATGGCATTGATTAATTCAACTCTATGGTTTCACTTAGACCATGAATGTGTAGGCACACCTACACAGCATGATATACATAGTTGAGGGATACATGTGATATACACATCACTCATTCAAGTGCAAGCCTTGATATGTGACATCTTGAATTCCTAGGGAATGAGACTAATATTAACTCAACATTTTGTACACCTATTGATATACTTCTAGACTATTTTTTCATTATTTTGTTTAATTTACTGCTGCTACTTTTCATTTCCTTGATTTATGAAAGTTACTGTCGTTGCATACTTTTGCTCCTAATTTTACATATTTTTGCTCCTGATTTAGTTGACTTTACAAATTCAAAAAATAAAAGAGAACAGGACATTAGTCAATTAAAGCAAAATATTAGCATTTCTGCAAGAAAGCCATAAATGGCTTTTTCCTTCCTGGTGCATCTTTTACTTCTATGTTGAAGACTTTGAAGGCACAGGAAGAGGAAGGAGCTTTTGTATGTAAGTTAATCATTTTCTTGTTAACCTTTTGCTGTCAGCCACAATGAGATTCATTCTTCATATCACAGTAGACTTCATCAGCAGGAATATACTTTTATCTTTGCCGCCTGGTTTTACAGGACTGGAGGGAATTGACACCACTAGGGACTTATTAAAGAGATAATGGACAAGTTATTTTCTCATATCTTCATTCAGATTCCTTTCTCACTGGCACCCTCATCCTCAGTAAGCATCAATCAGAATTATTCATTAAGAACTGAGGGATAGAATAGTGTCCTGAGGCTGAAGGGGGAGGTGGGGTAAAAAAAAAAAAAGAAATCTTGGACGCAAGTAGGACTCAGGCTCAATATGTCAAAAAGAAGTGTTGGGATTATTGTCTATGCAGATGTATTCAAGTTAAAGATGCATTGAAGTTGGAATAGTACTCAGCTGACTTCTTCATCTTAAAGCCATAAAAAGGAGGTAGCTTGCAATCTTTATAAATTCATCTCCTACAAAAAGAGTTTCAGCAGTAGCCAGAACATTTTTATTTTGTAAAATAAAGGGTTTTTTTTAAGCCATTCATGCAGAGAATGACTAGTTGCTAGTAATTAGGTTTGAGCATCTGTCTCACTCTTGTTAAGAGAAAAGAAAACAACAACTGAGTACTGTAAAAGAAAAATTGTATAAGACCAGTTAAACAGTCAAGGGAGATTTTATTGAAGAATATTTCAGTAGAGCAGAGAGACTTTTGCAATAGGGGAGCGAGAGATTGGACTCAATTCTGCTAAAACAAATGGCTGGAAGATTTTTAAATTCTGGGCTAAGCAAAAGGAAAAATACTGCGGGACATTGGGGTAGGCGAATCAATGTGATTAGGCCATCTGCATTTACTAATTGTTGCTTACTGAAGTTAGGATCCTACTCTGACACACAAACTGGGAGACAAAGGTGCTAACTTCTTGGATGATTACATTTCAAAGAAATGGCTTCCAGGATCTTGAGAAAGACATTTGGGGGCAGAGAAAGAAGTTCTAGTTGCAGGTTTTTTAAGCTAAATACTCTCAGTAAAGGGCAGTCAGGAACCCATAGTCAGAAAGAAAACTGTCTGAAGTTTCGTCAAGCTGAGAGAAATGTTGAGGTCATGTTGGTCAGTGGTTAATAAGTCTTGTTTTAATGTAGGACTTTTCCTTCTTCAAGTGGTAGAAGTTGGGCGGTGAAGCGAAAGCTGTGGCTAAATGCCTTGTGGGTCATGCCTCTATCTTTATCTGCAAGACTAGGCTGATGCAGGTTTGCCTAAATCAGGATAGGTTATAGGGACAATTGCTTCATGAAAATCCAGATTCAGAGAAAAACAAGAGACTGGTGCTTTTTAAGGGCTAATCTGAACCTGTAGGCTACAGAGGAATAACCCTCGGAAGTGAGATGATTTAGCATGTTTCCTTCTGGTGTGGTAGCTTAGCATGAAGCCGCTAGTTCTCTGGGTTGAACTCACACCTTCAGGCTGTAAGAGAAGCAGGATTCAATTTGCCAGACTTCTTTATCGTGTCTTAATTATTATCAGATGCCAAGCGGTTTCCCGGACACACAGCCATCACAAAAATTCTTTCAGATAACGTTGTAAGTGACAAGATATTATTATCCACATCTGTCTTAATACACATAGAAGTGACACAGATTCATTGTTATAGGAATAGTGACAGAGAATATTATTCCCATTGGAAATATTCTTGGTTTTTAATTTTCATTCCCCATAATTAAGCAAGATAGTATAATATTGTGTATTTTACATGGAAGAAAAATGCCATTGTAAATTCTTTCCATGGGCAATGAATAGAAAAATTACAAATTCTATTTGCAATTTTAATGCAGCTTTTCTGGGAACTCTCCCATCTTTTTCTGTTCCAAATTTAGCAGGTGGATGCACTGTATTTAACTTAAAATCATTGTAGGCTACTTTATAAAACATGAGCCAACTGGGCTACGAATTGAATTTTGAGTCTGACATATTTAAAATATGAAGAGGGAAAACGACAGCATCACTAATGGCTGAAAGTAACAAGGTTATAAATAAACTGTTCACTGTTCTCATGTATTTTTAGTAAAGAGATTTGGGAATAGAGCAACTAATCCCCAATGCCCAATTACAGTCTCTTAACTAATTTAACAAACACATTGTAAATGTAGTTAGAGATACTTTAAATAAACATATATTGCATGGTAGGAAGTTTAATAGCTAAACACATGGAAAAGCACTTCAGATGTTTGGGCTTCCCCTAAGTTTTTAGTAAAATAGTTCTAAGAAAACCCAAACACAATTATTAGGCAAAGCATCAAGAGGAGATTTTCTATAGCATTTGCCTTTAAGAATATCTTAAGACGTTAAAGATTCCCAATAATTAAAAACAATTACCAGTTCTTTTTCCTGCTTTTTTTGTGTATGATCTTATTTTATATATATATATATATATATCATAGAAATAGATAAGAATAGGTATACATAGATACAGAAGTGGATAAGATGCTATTCCAATATGCTTACACATATATATATTGCTTACAATTGACTGAAAGCTGACCCACATGAAGATATACGGTTTACAGGTAGTGCATCCTTGCTCTTGGGCAGTGCTTTTTTCAGAGGCTGCCAATGATACGAAGCCTGTGACTTTCTGGGGAGGCTGGTCCTCAATTCCTCCTGCACAGGTTTGGTCCTGGTGGAGTTCTTTCAAAGTGTGTAAACTGTACTTCAATTAAAGAAGTCTGCAGGGCACATAGAGCAGATGAACAGGAAGTGCTTTGGGACTTCTCTTGACAAGACTCTGGCAGGTGGGAAGCCCACATGTGAAGCAGGCTTTTGAAAATGCTGTATGGGAGCAAATATTTAACATACCAGGGGATTGGGAAGTAATGTTTATTTCTCATTATGTTTCCCATTTTCTTCTCCCATCTCTGAAAGGAAGTACTTATGACTCCAAATAATAGAAAGAATCCAACACTTTCAGTTCCGAGTGGTTGCAAAATCCAAACTCGGTGCTTTTAAACAGCTGTCAAGAGGAAAGGCAGGGGTTATTAACAAACTGGTACCATCTTTACTAAACTGAAATACTGACTGCATTCATTTTGGCTCAGGTTGTTCTTGGAAGCTTTAAAAAATCCCAGTGAGAGTCTTTCAGTTTTGTTAGTGCAGATGATTTTCTGTTGGCTTTTGCTTAACTTCAGCTGACTTTCATGTAAACGTACCACAGACAGGGGCTTAAAATAGCCAGATGGTCACTGCAAAATGTTGTTGTGACTTGTACTTCCCCTTTCTCTCACCCTTTCCATACGCTGCAATCCCAATACTATGGGATTGGGACAGACGGGTGAATTATTTTGATCGATGTTCTGGCTACTTTACCAACTTAAAAATAAGGGAATTAGATGGTTTCATGTGTTTAGTTGAGACGTTCACTTTTCTGACTAAGGAATTCCCAAAGGAGCCTATCTTGTATCATTGTAATTATTATCATTATAATCATAGATATAATAATACAACTAATGGCTAGGACCAACCCAGCTTCTGCACACTAAGATCTACTTGTTGTCTACCGTACTTGATGTCTAAAACTCTCCATACAGCTTCTATTTACCTCAAACCAAACACAGTTTGTCTGAGGAGATATCCATAGAATTCATGAAAGAGACTAATAGGGTGATTGCAAAGAATCAGAACAATTCCACTATGATCTTGATTTGTTCTAAGGTGGTCTGGGATACCAGGAGAGTTAAGAAGGCTGGATAGCCTGATGAATAATGAAACGATTGGCCTATAATAGCTGATTAGTTTGGATTTAAGGATCCTTAGGGTAATGTGATATTCAAAGATAGAAAAAAAATTAATCTTAACTATAAAGAAAATATCCTTAAAGGAGAGAAGGAAATAGACTTTAAAATCCTCTTGTCATTAATGATCACAATCAGAGATGTTGCAAATGTGAATATTTCATACAGGCTTTCGTCCTTTGAAACATTTTGGGGTAGTAGATTTATTTATAATACTAAAATGAATTGAATTACTGTCTAATTGCACTGGACAGGAATGATATTCTTCCTATCACTTAATTGATCACTTAAGATGTATGTTGAGAATTATACAAATATCAATACATAAAAGTCCTAACAATGGCCTACTAAGTAGACTTCATCCCCATTTTACAGATAAGGAAACTTAGCAAATGCAATCAACTTTGTCAGTGCAAATTGCTCTGCAGTTAGTAAGAGAGACAAGAACCAGCTGATCTTCCTGCTATTGATTCTGCTACTTTGTTAGTAGATTTAGGACCCTGGTTTATTTTGACACCACTTGCTATGTTTCCTTTCCAAAGTAAGGGTTCTTTCTATGCATGTTAAATGTGAAGGAGATTTGAACAGTTAGCCAAATTCATATTCTCTAAATAGATCATTGAAAGCAGCTTTACTGTTTTAGTGGAGGATGTGTCATCCACGCAATGAGCTAATTAGTTAAGTGGGCTCTTGTGAGAAAAGGCTCCCATGGGGGTTCCAGTATCTATCTCTATTGTAGCCTTGTTGACAGAGAGGGGAAATTTGTCTTTTTCTGTCTCCTCCATTTAATTGTGAGCTCTTTGAAAACAGAGATTAGATTTATTCATGGTCAAATTGCCAATGGTTTACACAGTCTCTGACACTGGATAGTGGAAAAGAAAGAAGGGAAGGGAGGGAGGGAGGGAGGGAGGAAGGAAGGAAGGAAGGAAGGAAGAAAGAATGGAAGGCCTGCCTTTCCAGCTTTAATTTCTAATAATTGACTGTGGACACTACATAAATAAATTCTCTAATCTTCCTCAGCATTGATTTCCTCATGTCTAAAATGGAGATAATATGTAATTATATTGTTGTGAATTATCTGAAGAATGCAATGAGCTACATAAATTGAAGAGATTATTATTCTGAATCTGATAATTAGTATAATAATCACCTAAGAATCAGGTTGAATATAATAAATATGGAAAATTAATGAATATATGAAACTCACCAAGAATGTTAGCTCTGCTAATTTAACATCAAAACCAATTAATGTTCATTAAGGCTCCTTCGTGAGGCAAACTAGATAAGAATTTATTTTCCTGGCATTTGAGTCATATTTTGATTTGTCTAATACCAATGACTTTAAAAGAGTACTTTGCTTAAATCATCTTTAAGTGAGTTCAAAAACAAGTGTTAAATGATCTTTGGAATAGAAAACAATTCAAAGTGCTAAATTGTGTGGAGATGGACTTTTAAAAAGTGCTGTTGTGTGAGGAAGAGGTAAGGATAAATGATGGGACAAATAACACTTACAGATTATTAAATGTGGGCAGAGAGACTGCTTTACAAAATCGGTTTGCCGTTCACAAACCTCCCAAGGAGGAATATTCATTTTCTTGTATAACTTTCTCTGGTCAAACGTCACACCTTCAGTGGCCATGATCACACAATAATAAAATCAGAAACTGAGAGATGGGAGTGACCTTAGAAGCAACAACTGTTTCTTTGTATTAATTGCTTTGTACCAACTGTTACTTTGTACCAATTGTTCCTCATAGGTAGAATTTTTTTCCCATTGATATTAGGAGGCTAGCTGGCTCTTTCTGGACACTCAGGACTCAGCTTAAACATCAGGTCTTCAGAGAGATTGATGGACCACTAGTTTAATATTATCCCCTGGGGAGGCTCTCACCATTCCATCACTCCATTTTATTGTTTCACATCACATGTTGCTTTTTGATATATTCTAGCTTAAGCTTATTTGTCTATTGCTTCTTCCCATTGTCTCCTTTCTCCCTAGAATGTAAGCATGCTGAACTAGGGTCTTTGACCATCTGGGTCCTGCGATAGCCCAGGCATCTAGGACACACATAGTAGGAAATCAATACAATTATTGAAAGTTGGATGAATAAACCCTCATTTTACAAGTGGAGACTTTGCCCAGGGTCACACAGATGGTTACCGGAAGAGCCAGGGATAAAGCCAGTTCTCCTGACACACAGCTTAATGTTCTGTTTACTGCGATCCCTTAGATATGCTTGGAGTTAGATATGCTTAATCCTATAAACGGGGGCACAATACATAAACCCGTTTTATAAGTTCTCTCCATTCTCTTCTGAGCAGGACACTTACTCAGGTAGTACTTTTCTTCAGAGAAGTTGTACTATTCATCATTGTAATCTGATCCAGCTCTTCATTCCAATTCTATTAGTGTCCTGATAGACCTCGAGTTCTACTGTGTAGAAACAATAGAGAAGGCATATAACCCAACCCTACACTTAGAGCTTTCTGTGCCTTTGTGCATGAAGGAAAACAGAAATACCCAACTATACATTAGTTTATAGGGGCACCTGGGTGGCTAGTTGGTTAAGTGTCCAACTTTGGCTCAGGTCATGATCTTGCAGTCTGTGAGTCGGGAGCCCTGTGTCAGGCTCTGTGCTGACAGCTCAGAGCCTGGAGCCGGCTTTGGATCTGTGTCTCTCTCTCTCTCTGCCCTCCCTCCCCCCCACCCCCCGCTTGCATGCACAAAAATAAATTAACATCAAAAAAAATTTTGTACGTCAATTTATACGCTTATGAATTAGTTAAACATTTATCAGAAGACTTACTGGCATTGTTTTTAGATACATTGTTTTGGCATGCAAAGAGGAAACTGAGATCTGCATCAGTGGAGTAGGAGGGGTATTGTTACACTGCCATATGGGATGTGCTATGTGGAAAATGATATACGTTTTTTGTTTTTTGTCTCTGTTTTTGTTTTTTTCACCAAAACTGAAGAAATCAGAGAGGAGGCAATGAATGCTGACTAGAAGACAAGTCTTCAGAGAAAGAGTAGTATATGAGCATATATTTAAGGGTGGGTCATTGTATCCTGAAAAGTGAATGGAACAAGGATTCTTACTCATTGTTCATGGGAAAACAAAATGGCTGCTTTGAAAGACATTTTGACGGTTTCCTAAAAAACCAATTTCTTTCATACTGTACCATGTATTCCAGCAGTGATGCTCTTTGGTATTTACCCAAATGAGTTAAAAAATAATGTCCACACAAAAACCTGTATATGAACGTTTATAACAGATTTGTTTATAATTATCAAAACTTGGAAGCAACCAAGATGTCCTTTAATAGTTGAATGGATGGGGGTCCCTGGCTGGCTCAGTTGGTTAAGCATCTGATTTCAGCTGAGGTCATGATCTCATAGTTTGTGAGTTTGAGCCCCTTGTCAGGCTCTGGGATGACAAGGTTGGAGCCTGGAGCCTCCTTTGGATTCTGTGTCTCCCTCTCTTTCCGCCCCTTTCCCACTCATGCTCTGCCTCTGTCTCTCAAAAATAAACATTGAAAAAATTAAATAGGTGAATGGATATACAAACTGTGTGTTTGTACACTCCATACAAAGGAGTGTTATTCAGCAATTAGAAGAAATGAGCTATCAAGCCATGAAAAGACATGGAGGAAGCATAAGTACATAATTTAATGTGAAAGAAGCCAGTGAGAAAAACCAAATTCTAACAATTATACTGCACCATTTCAATGATATTACATTCTGGAAAAGGCAAAACCTGGAACAGTAAAAAGACCAGTAGTTGCCAGGGGTGTCTGGGGAGAGGGAGGAAGGGATAAACAGGGGGAGCAGAAGGCATTTTTAGGGTTGTGAAACAATTCTGTATAATAGTACATACTTGTCATTATACATTTGTCAACACTTGTAGAACTCTA
The DNA here is from genome assembly GCF_022837055.1 of Prionailurus viverrinus. Taxonomy (NCBI): domain Eukaryota; kingdom Metazoa; phylum Chordata; class Mammalia; order Carnivora; family Felidae; genus Prionailurus; species Prionailurus viverrinus. The sequence continues at coordinate 35,289,929 of NC_062568.1, forward strand.
TAACACAAAGAGTGACCCCCTAAAGTAAACTATGGACTTCAGTTAATAATGCTGTGCCAATATTGCCTCATGAAGTATGACAAATGTACCGTGCTGATGCAACAGTTCGTAACAGGGAAAACTGAGAGTGAGGTTGTATATGGGAACTGTCTGCAATTTCTCCTCTATTTTTTGGTAAACCTAAAACTGTTAAAAAGTAAAATCTATTAATAAAAACAGTGAATGAGACCCACCGAATGTTTCTCCTAGGGACAAGTGAAATCAATCTAATTTCTCAGAATAACTTATTGGTTAATCTAGGAGATATTTACTAAGCACATACTTGGCACTCATCTCTGTGCCAGGCATTGTGTTCCAGAAATAAAGCATGATCTTTACTGTCAAAGAGTTTATAGTCTCATCGAGGGAAGTAGCTATGCAGACAAGGACAATAAAACATGGTAATTGTTTGGGTAGAAGTCTGCTGATAGTGCTAGCAACACCAAAATGGGAAGTTCTACCCGTTTAAAGCGGAGGTTCAGGGAAGTATTTCCTTTCCAGAGGAGTTATACCTGAAGCCAAATCTTTACCATTTAAAAAAGGTGAATGTGAGTTGGCTAATAGATGATTCTAATGAAAGAGATGGTTGAAATCATATACCATGGATTGTATGCTTGATGTGGAATAAAATGAAGATAATTCAAGACTGACTGATAGAGAAGAAAGAAACAGAGCCCTAAGTAGCCATGATAAAGTTGAAGGATACAAATAGGGGAGTTGCTGTGTGAGAGATGTGGAAAGATGCTGATTGGGGGTTCATAGATTGAATTTTAAGAGTTTGAGTTGATCCATTCAAGAGAAACAACTCTTGAAATATTTATGTCTAATTTGACTGGAGTTTTAGATTGAATTATTTGTGTTTCACCCCAGCATACTAAGATATCTAGAAAAGCTGTAATCACTACAAATGTTCACTTGTACTTTGAGTGTGGTACTTCAGCCTTTCCATCCCACAGTAAGGCTAGGAAGAGGCCAGAGAAAAGGGATACTCACAAGGAGTGTGAGTAAATTTTGTTGGTGTTTAAAAGGTCAGAGATATTTGAAGCTAAGTTACTTGGTGAGTCATAAACATGGATATACATAGGAAACAAAGCTAATGAGCCAGGGACCCAAGTACTGGGCAAATAAGGGAGCCTAACCATAAGGTCAGAAGAAGACAGCAAAATTAAAGAGTAGAAAAAGGCACATCACCAACTGGCGTCACCTTACATTTGTTATTATTATAATCAACAAAATTGTTTAGTTTTGTACAAATACCAGGAACCTATAGTTTGAAACATTCAGTAGGCAGTTTAGGGACGGTCAGTGTAGCCAAGGATATTGGAGAATGAACAACTACTACCCAGAGGACTGAACATGGAGGAAGAGACAGTCTTACTGGAGAAGAGTTGGATTTCAATTAAAGCAAGGAAATGGAGCTACTTAGATACATTTTTTTACAATGAGTTTTATTCTGGATTGTGTGTTAACAGTTAAAACAATAAAGAAGAAAGCCCTAAAAACAAGCTAGATTGTGAGAAATTGGTGGTCTGCAGGGTCTAGTATTTTGACTAGTCTCTGGGAAACATGGATATCAGAGGCACATGGAACTGTAGTGTTGGATTTCCGGAATTTTTTGCAAAAAATCTTTCAGGCAACTTGATCTTAATTCTTGATCAAGTCTTAGAGGCCTATGATATAGAGACTCAAAGGTTCATGAAGCGAATTAAAGATATCACACTTGATCATAGTTCTCTCCAGATTGAAAAGATTTTCCTTTGTCGTGGTGTGAGGCTCATTTTTTTGCATGCCTCTAAGGTAGTTAGAAATCCCAGGCCTCTGCTTAGGGTAATTGTCAGAAATTTCTATTCACACATAAACACTTTTGCTTCAGCTGGCCTTGAGAGGTTCACAGATGACACTGGTGAAACCCCCCAGGGCCTGGAAATTGAATAAGGCTTGGTCAGTCTAAGTGCTGAAAGGTGAGCAGAAGTAAAGTGGGAATGGGGAAGAAAAGCAGCACAGGTAGGAAGGATATAAAGAGAGAATAAACAGTGAAGATTGAGTCAGACACAAGAGTTAAGGTTAACTTCAGAGGGGCATGCAGTGAGAAAGTCTTCTGGGATTTTTAGACAGAAGGCTAGAAAACTATTTTTGGAAAGAAACACATTTCAGGTTTCAATTAAACAGAAGCTTAGTTTTGAAATGTCTAATGAAACACGTATTATTTTCACATTGTCGTGACAATAGAAGTTTATTTATAGAGTTTGCATTGGACTAAAAACATATAATTACATAAAGACCCACAAAATGTGTTTCTTACACTTAATCACTTCTGGGGGTGTCTGTAATTTTATTTTGAAACAAGTATGTTTCCAGAAGTAAATTTTTTATGGGAAAGGATATCCTATTAAAATAGTGTGCGTTTCAAAGAAATGACTGCTTCTAGAAAGAGCAAATGATTGATGAAACATTAACTAGTCTACTCTTAAGAAAACTTAGATTAAGAAGGGCAACTCTAACACTGGAACATCCTTGTCACTTAGTGCAAACATACACAGGGTGGGGTTGCTTCCTCGCTGCCCGTCAAGGTTACAGATAAAAACCACACATGATTGTGTGGCTTGTGTCCACTCTGAACCAGTACTGTTTTCCAGTAGTGTTCATCAGAAAGCCCAATGGAGCCAAGAAATCTGGATTTTTTTTAAAATGTTTATTTATTTTTGAGACAGAGAAAGACAGAGCACGAGCAGCGGAGTGGCAGAGGGAGAGGGAGACACAGAATCCTAATCAGACTCCAGGCTCTGAGGTGTCAGCACAGAGCCTGACGCAGGGCTTGAACCCACCAACCGCGAGATCATGACCTGAGCCAAAGTTGGATGCTTAACCGACTGCACCACCCAGGCGTCCCAAGAAATTTGGATTTCTAATGGTAATATGATAATCACCCTCATAGCCTACTCACTTTATTGCTGGGGCTAGTAATTAAACTTTTGGAGCTTAGTGTTTTTCAAATACAGCCTACTCCGAAGGGTTGTTACAAGGAGCAAATGAAGTAATGCTTAGTAGAGTAATTAGAATGTAGAGTAAGCCTTCAATAAATAAGTTATTTTGAAAAGCCCAGGTTCAGTAAATGAAAATGACCCATCATAAATTTTCCTAGAGTCCTCATGTGTAGAGTGAAGCTATTAATAGTATCTCCCTCTTAGGTTGTTATTATCTGTTAAGATATGTTAACATAATATCTGTTAACCATTTGAAACAGTCCTGGCCCACAGAAAGCATTGAATGGATACTACTTCTTACCATATATAGGTCATATACCTATCTTTTCTCACTGCTTCTTCTTGCTACTTCTTACTACTACTACCACGGTGTCTAAAGCAGAGGTCAAACAATGGCCACCCAGATGCTGGATCTAGATGTTGCTGGGTTTTGCTTTGCCCACACCATTATCTAAGCAATAAATTTGAATGCATATTGATGTAGCAGGTGTTTTCTCATTTGTCACAGTTATACACTATCTTTTCTGTCATAGCTGGCACAATGGACATACTCAGGCCACCTGCGTGATGCCTGAACTATTTATTCTAAAATGCTTTGTCAATGGTGTTTTTCTTTGCTCTTCCGTTTACATTCTTAAAATTCACCACTTTCCTTCAATCTTCATTTAATACATGAAGGGTAAAAGTAGTTTATGCATTTGCAGAAACCCTGATAATAGCACTTCATTGGTTTGCAATAGGAAAATGAATATTGGGTCAATATGCCATGTTAAAAGTTGCTCTGAAGAGAATTCAATTAATTACCTTGGTTTTTCTTCAATGGAACACAAATGAACGTGAATATATAGATTTTCATTTTCTCATTTTTCTTTGCTTTGTGAGATATTTCGGTTCCTGAGTTCTGTATTGTTAGTTGTTCACAAAAGGTACCTTAAATTTCATTTTCATAGAGTAGCTGACATATGCCTAACCTAAAAACTCACAATAATATTAATGTATTAAATGAATGCAAAATAATGGACACATTCTCAGGTCAAAAGAGAGTCTTTACACAGATACATTATTTTTTTTCCTTTTATAGGAAGTGATAGGTACTGGCCCATTGTTTATGCTAATTGAATTTGTAGAATCTATGATAATCGAGATCACCACTTGGTGGTAGAACTAATCTTTTCAGTGCAGAAGAATGCCCATGAGGTTTGTCCACTGAAACAAAGCACTTCTCAGAATACATTGAATACATAAATGTAGTGGGTAATTTTTGATGGAAAGAAACTTATCAAATAAAAGACAGTGGTTGAGGTACTTTATTTTAGACTTTCTATTAATTATGTTTTTGTTTTGTTTTTGGTGGAGGTGGTTACTATAGATATTTTTATAGGACAGTAGGTAGATGTATGTAGCTGTTAGGGAGATCTAAGAATAGAAAAAGTAATATAGGCCTATATGCCTGAAGGTAAGGTGTTTGTAGGACCTCAACAGCATGAGTTCCTGCTTCTTGCTAATGGTCACTTATATTTTTAATTTACTGTATATCATTTTAGTTTATATATATATTAAGGGTTAGTGTTTCCAATGCTATTGAATTTTGTTCAGTATCACTTATGTGTCCAAGTTTTTGTAATTCTGTTATGAACGGATTCCCTTGGTCAAATCATTTGGGATAATGTTTCATAAGAGATCTAGGAAGGAATAATGCACATGAATATGTTGAAGGTTCTGATGATTTATGTGTTTAAAATCCTGCTTGGTTTTCTTTCACTTAATTTCTCACAATGGTTTTAAATTACAGAAGTCTTTATTGTTGAATATTTATTAACTTTCCAAGGAGAACTAAATTCAGTGGATGCTGCGATAGGATTTATATTATTTCATTATTTTACTGTATTATTTCTTTTTCTTATAACTTTCACTTACTGTATTACTTTTTGTCTCAAATCTCTTCTTATGTATTCTTACAGCCTTCGTACCCATTGCTTACTGATTTAATTCTCTTGTTGCTTGCTTGCATTCAGTTTGCCTTTTCTTAGTACACATTCCTGAGAGAAGCATTTCAGCTTCCGGCTCTAATGGAGTAGTTTGTGGTAGACCAGTTTTCTCACTGGGGAAAACTTGGAAAGGCAGATGAGAAATAAATGTTTGAACATAATGGATACTCTTTGAAGCAACTAGGTCTTGAGGGGACAGAATCCTGATAGAGCAGATTCTACACAAAATGGTGAGAAGATATTCTGCAACCTTTATCTCCATCAGGGCACTTTGGGTTCTCAGACTGGAGTAATCATTGATATCACCCAGAAACAGAGGAACTGGTAGAACTTTTGATAGTCTCATAGGGCTTGAGAGACAAAATCTTGAGAATTAGAGTGCCAGAATTCCCTGTAATAAGAGAGAGGTAAAGGCTTAGTTCAACATTCTTCTAACAGAATAAAAAGCAGAGCAGAGATTTTGCCATCTCACAGTGGTGATTAGCATTCAGAGGAGAGGTCCTATGGACACTGGCTCCACTCTCCTCAGTTCAAATCCTGTGAAAGCATATACCCTGGATGTGTAATAGAGAGGAGGTTGACGACCATACTATTTAAAATCCAGGGATGAATAAAAACAGATGGACAATGGAAACCATTGCAGATGACCCAGATACCAAAATAATCAAACAAGGGCTTTTAAATAGCAATAATTAATATATTTAAGAAAATAAGAAAAGATATTTGAAATCATGATGAGAATAGATGGAGAATTAATGAGAAAATTAAAATCTTTAGAATTTTTTTTCTGAAACAGAAAATCTAATTGTCTGAGCCCACGTTCTTGTGTTGTCACAAGTATTGGCAAGGCATTAGATTGGTAGATTGATAACTGAAATCAGAAGCTCATATATTTCAATTTCCCTGGGCTGGGAAAGGGAATTTGTATCATGTAATAATCTGTCTGTTTAAGTTTTTTCCTTTAGCAAATGCTTTGGGCTGTGGACAGTGAGGAACACTAGTAAATCTAGTACGCATTTCATGAAGCATTTAAAATATCATACACCACATTAAGCAAAATGATGAACAGACAAGGATATTCATTGAAGCACCCCTTAAATATTCACCGATAAGGACTATTTATAAAATGTATATAATCATTAAAAGTAAAACAAGTACAGAAATAGAAAATATTCTTAGTAAAAAAATCTGTAAATGATTACAATTTTTAAAAAATAGGACTTATATTAAGGTTGGGATTGGTTACAGTAGTGGTCAAATTTATAACAGAAACAGAGAAATGTAAGTCACTGCTCCCCCCCCCCCCACCCCAGATTTGATTCTAAAATTTTAACATTCAGGACCAAAGACCAAGGTCTTTTGGTGATAGTTTGGGAGCTTTATATCTGGTTTCTACCCATGTCCAATATAAATAATAAAGTAGACACCCTCAATAGATTTTGGGATAAAATATCCACAGTGAATAATGCAGCTCTAACTCATTGGTTAGATTATTCTAGCATATGTATCATGGGTTGACATTATGATGCAAATTTGGATAAATTTTTACATTTTTCTTTCAGAATTTTCTGGTCTTCTGAGAAGTTTACTGTAATTCTTGCAAATTTTCATTCTTGAATTTCAGCTAGTCTTTGCATGCCCTAACTCTATTTGTTTAAATATGCCCTTTATTCTAATCTCTTTGATATTCTCTTAATGTCTAATGAGAACAACTGGTAAATGTTGATATTGTTAATGGGAAAATCAAACGGATATAATTAGAGGTTTTCATTAAATTAACATTTTGGACTTCTAATGGCATCCTCATTAACTGGTGCTTTACCCTAACACAAACTCTTCATTTTTTGTACATAAACTTGTTCATCTCACGTTCCCATTAGGCTCTCTGCTACCTACTTATATTTTCAGGTTATAATAAAATTTTTCTTTGAGAAAAGATCAGAAAGTTCAAAGAGACCTATGAAATCAAATTAGTTTATGTTAAAAGTGATGTGTCTCAAACTAGCATTAATATTTCCTGGTGACTCATAATACTGTAATATTATGAGTTAGAATTATTTTTGAGCTGGTAGATTTTATTTACATTTTTCAGGATACAGTATTTTCTCTTCTTTCATGTTCCTTTTGTTTTAACTACATCCAGATGTATCTATCTTTATATATGTATCTATATCTGTATGTTTGTGTGGATAAAAAACAAAGGGACGTTTCTTCTTGAATTTTGGTATATAATGCTACTGTATATCATTTTCCATTTTCAATATTTTAGTCATACAGTCCTTGTTTGATTTGTTTGAGCCAACTGTATTATTTTTCAGGTTTTAAATCTCTGGTTATAGTACTTACCCTTTACTCTAATTGATGCATAATCCCAACTTTTTAATATTATATCATAGGCTTGACATATCTTTCATAAAAACGTATGGCCTTTTTATGGACTTAAATAAAATTCTCATTATATCTGACGATTTCTCTCTGTGCCTTATGGTCTTAGCAGCTGGATTATTGGTTTTCTTTGATGCCTTCAGACATCACTTTGCTCTTTTGCTCAGGCCACTAATTCTATTTGGAACTTAATACTTATTTGCACACATACAATCATACCCACGCATGCTTTTAGTATCAACAAGCGTTCTTTTAGATCCTGCCGATTCAATAGTGGAACAAAATCACACCAATTTCTGCATATGTGAAGCTCATACATTAGTGAGAGGCACAGAAAATAAACAAAGACATCTGCAAAAACTTTAATACATAAAAGAGTGATCAGTGCTACAGGGCAAGGAAGGGAATTAAGCAGTGCTGGCAGTTGAGGGTGAGGTTGAAATTCTAAACGGGTTGTCAGGGAAGGGAAGCTCTCACTGAGAAGTTGATGTTTTAAAAATCCCTGAAGGAGGTTCAGGAGTGGGTCACATGGGCATATGGGGGAGGAGTATTCCAGTCAGAGGGAATGTTGAGTTCAGAATCCCAAAGGAGTGTGAGGAACAGCCTTGTGTGTAAGGGTTATAGGTAGATACCAGCACCTGAAACTCATCAGGGAGATGATTTGGTGCGTACTGCATTCTGATGCAGAATTTCCTGGCAGTGTTCTGAAATCTAGCTGCAGCCTGTCTTCTCAAGTTAATTTTCTGATAATTGCCAACATGATCTCCCTGCTTTGTATTGTCCAGACTCAACTCCACTCCTTGTCTGAGGCCATTGGTACTGTACAAAAATGCCACAAAAACTCGTCACTTTGGCATAGAAACTCTGTGTGTCATAATCTTTGCTTCGAAACTTTCATTTTGTTTCTATTTTCTTGGTTTGAATCTGGAGTCTCTTTGTATGCCTAACCTCAGTGAATACATCAGTTATCTAGGTAGGTTACTTAACTTTTTTTGTTGTTCATTACTTTCATCACTATCTTTCTTTTTTTATTGACCAGTGCTATTTGCTGACACTCACAGACAGAATGAAACTTCAGATTGAATGCCTCTCTCTGTAATGCATCTGGCTAGAGCTTTTGGTCCACAGATGTGGTCTGCGAAAGTGTCGTATAATCTGTCAAGAAGCTGTCACTACACATTTCAAACATAGAAATGGGAGTTTCTAAGTGGTTTTCACTATGCTGACTTCCTGCAATCAGACTGACGCAGTAGAGGAATCAGAGACACAGGCAGAATTGTGGTCCAAACTTTGATCTTGTAGTTCTGGTTCCTACCCCTTTGAGGGCTTTTCCTATGTGCTAACACTACTGACACACACCTGTTGCCTTGACCCAGTGACCCACCACATAATGACCTTAGCTATGCATAGTGGAATATCTCAAGAGAGGAATATTGTCTGTGTTTCTATCCCTCACTTATACTTGGTTTTTAGTCAATCCTAGTTGATATTCTCAACTGTGTCTTTTCTGAGAAACTTATGCTATCCATTTCACTTTACATTTGTTTTTACACCACCTTGGTCCTTTTCTCACATTTTTCTTGGACTATATTACAATCATCTGAAGCCTACTCATTGTTTTTTATCTATCGTTAGAAAAATCTTTCTTTATATGTCCTTGAACTTCTACAACACTTCTTTTTTTTTTTAATTTTTTTTTTCAATGTTTATTTATTTTTGGGACAGAGAGAGACAGAGCATGAACGGGGGAGGGGCAGAGAGAGAGGGAGACACAGAATTGGAAACAGGCTCCAGGCTCTGAGCCATCAGCCCAGAGCCTGACGCGGGGCTCGAACTCACGGACCGCGAGATCGTGACCTGGCTGAAGTCGGACGCTTAACCGACTGCGCCACCCAGGCGCCCCAACACTTCTTATTTATAATGCTTACCTAGCAATTCTAAATTGCATTTTATTGTAAACTTCAATGCTGTAGGGTTTGTAAAAGGGTTTGTAAAAGTAAAAGGGTTATACTTCTTTGTATTCTCTAGTGACAAATGGATATTCAAAGACTATTCTCGGTGGCTCAGTGTATGACCTAGGCTCAGGTCATGATCTTGTGGTTCGTGAGTTTGAACTCCACATCGGGCTCTGTGCTGACAGCTCAGAGCCTGAAGCCTGCTTCGGATTCTGTCTCCCTCTCTCTGTCCCTCCCCCACTCACACTCTGTCTCTCTCTGTCTCAAAAATAAATAAACATTAAAAAAATTTCAAAGACTATGCTATGATATTAAAATGATACGCAGTGACTGGGCATAATATCTTGGGTCAAATGGCCACCTTTGCATTCCTTATATCTTAAAAGCCAGTTCAGTTAGTTGGATGAATTTGGTCATGCTGTGAAATTGACTTATTTTCTACTTTGGTGATATGAAATGTATTGCTTAGATTTTATTTTATTTATTTATTTATTTTTTAACATTTATTTATTTTTGAGACAGAGAGAGACAGAGCATGAACGGGGGAGGGTCAGAGAGAGGGAGACACAGAATCTGAAACAGGCTCCAGGCTCTGAGCTGTCAGAACAGAGCCCAATGCGGGGCTCGAACTCACAGACCACGAGATCATGACCTGAGCTGAAGTCGGCCGCTTAACTGACTGAGCCACCCAGGCGCCCCTAGATTTTATTACATCATATATTGTTGCTCATTCTGTTGTTACATACACTTCAAAGGGCTCAGTCTTCATATTCTTTCTGGTTTAGTACAAAAGCCTCAACATGATCGGTGAACAACAATGAATAAAAGCCTTCATGCACTAATTTTCTTGTGGTTTACCCAGCTATGTCTTCTTTCCCACTTTAACTAATTAAACTCATTAGGTTGTATTAGTGTTGACAGGGATACCCAATAATCAATGTGGAAGAACTGAGCAAAGTGCTGGTTTTCAGAGTCCTGTGTTAGATGCCATAATAATCACAGCTGCCTTTCCAATGCAATGTTTGAAGATCATAGTGATTCACAGTTTTATCAGACCTTTGACATTTTCTAAAATTGCCAAATGTTGTAGAAAATATATAGGGTGGTCAACTAATTGAATGACTCCTTCCCGGAATGAAATGCCACACTTTAGATAACATTGGCCCAGTGGTGTCCTTTTCTCTACTGGTCTTTTATCTTTCACGCAAATGGAGCTCTTTAGGAGACTGTGAAGTCCTCTAAAGGAGTCTTTGAACATAATCTATATGAATAGCTTTCAGTTATCATTTAGATGCATCCTTCTTGTGTATCACATTTGGACTGTATGAAGTATAAAGGTCTTCTCTTCATTCTACTTTCTCTAATACTGTGACATAATAAACTTTTAATAGTGTGGTAACAAATAAGCAGAGGGAACGATCCAGAACAAGTCTTGCTATCTGTCCCCTAAAAGACCTTGTAGGATAGGATTTAAGTTAAGTCATATGCTAAAGCCATGTAGACACAATGAGTCAGAGCTGAGACCTAATGATAAATCAATTCACCCCAACTCCATACCTCTACACTATACCTCATACTATATAAGCTGTACCCCTTTGCATGTCTCACGCCTCTGGTTATAGGTTTTGTTAAGAAGCATCCCTGCTACTGAAAAAATATTTGGTGATATATATTTTAGAAGTGTAAGATATTTCTTCTCTTAAGACATCCTATTATCAACATTTGTTTACATCAAACATTTTCTCTAGTTACTATGTGGATATTTCCCTTTGTGTCTCTATAGATGAGAAAAACTTGTACACTGGTTTAGACTATTTTAAACACCTTAGAAATAATTAGGTCAATTTCCTGCTCTTTGTAACTTATTTTGATCAAATGAGAAATATGCATGCTAATGTTTTTTTTCAAAATAGTTTTGTAATGTAGGTAAATCATTTGGAGGCATTGATAATCATTTTAGGCATAGATTTGTTTAAAACATTTGTGTTGATATATGAATAGAGAAAATATAATACTATAAATTTGTTGGTATGACTACAAAAACTTACACTATATATTTTTTAAGATGGTGTCATTTAATTATGCCAAATAATGTGAAGTAAATATTGCATTTTATATTCTATTACATTAATAACAATATTAATCTCTTATTTTGCTTATTATTAATCATAGCTTAGATTATAGGGGTGAGGGAGTAACATATACTTAATGAAATAGATATAGGCTAAAGAGGAATTCTTTTCAAGCATTTAATTCTGAAATACATGAAAACATCCAAGGTTTTTGTCTTTCTTTTTTAAAAAAAAAACTTTGGGTTAGTATTCTCAGATGCCAGAATAACTTTTTTTATATGAAAACAAGAAAGAATAAGGATAGTTCAAAACAAAGAATCTTATAAACCAATCTTATTCAGGAATATAGATACAAAATTCTGAATAAATAGTATCCAATTGAATGCAGCAATTACACACATTACTTACTTACATACATACTTACAACAATTACTTACACGCATAAAAAACTTACATTTGTAGATCATATCTAAATAACATTTATATCAAGAAAGCAAACATTGTGCAATATCCATGAAGTTATATTAATGTTATTCAATATTAACAAATAAAAACAAGATGAATCATATGATGATTTTAACAGCAAAAAAGGAGAGTATTCATATGATGGATGAGGCATTATAAATCAGTGGGTAAAGGGTGAATTATTTGTTATACAGTATTAGGGCAATTAGCTTTCCACATGGTGAAATAAATTTAAATCTTTCTCTAAGAAATACAGCAAAAAGCTACAAAAAACCTTTCATATTAAGGATATTAATATGAAAAATAATAACAAATTTTAGAAAACATGAACAGGGGTGCCTGGGTGGCTCGGTTGGTTAAGTGCCAGACTTCGGCTCAGGTCACAATCTCATGGTTTGTGTGTTCAAGATCCGTGTGTATGTGTTTAAACTGTGCTGACAGCTCAGAGCCTGGAGCCTGCTTGAATTCTGTGTCTCCCTCTCCTCTGCCCCTTCCCTACTCAGTCACTGTCTCTCTCTCTCTCTCTCCCTCAAAAATAAATAAACATTACAAAAAAATTTTAAAAAAGAAAACATGAACAAATACTTTAATTAATTTTAGGTAGAGATGAATTTCTGAAGAAAAATACACAGAAGAAATCATATATGAAATACATTATAAAATTAGTCACATTAAAATTAAAACTTTTAATAACAAAATATACCAGAAATATACTTCATGGATATAAAACAAATTGGGCAAAATGGTTGTAATATATACAAAATTGACATGGAAATTATATAAAGCAGTATTAAAAATCAATTAAAAGAAGATGAACAGCATAATTAAAAGTGGACAAAGGTTATAAATAGGAAATTCACAAAGACAACACCACTAGCCAATAAACATTGAAAAAATGGCCAATTTCATTAGTAATAGGGGAAAAGCAAAATAATATGGGAATCTATTTCATACTTTATACACTCTTGGGGGGTTTCTGAAGCTGCCTTTTGGCACTTCCTTCAACTTTTGTGACCCTTCTTCCTTCCCATGAACGACATCTTGTATGTGACCTTGGTCTACTCCAAGAAGCCTATGATCTTTCAGGTGTTTGGCGAAGCCATGATTTTAGGTATTCCAAATATCCATTGGAGCTTCTACCAAATTCTGCCCTCTATCTCAAATAGCTACTTTGGAAGTTGATAGTGGGAAGTAGGGAGTGAACACATTTGCTTATTGCCTCTTTTCTCTATATTTCCTCTTTAGATGGTCTCTCCTTTAATCACCCCTCCTTGTAGTGAAAGAAAGACAAAGTCTTTTCACTTTCCTTCACTACAAGGAAAGACTTTGTCTTTCTTTCACTATTCTTTCCTCATATCATAAAGGTGGGAAAGTTTGGGTAGACTTAAATAATAAATGGAAAGGAGGAATAGTAGTTGAAGATAAAAGAATAAATAGATGGATTATGCAATGACAGAAGTCCAATATTACATTAATGAGAAAGGCTCAGAGCACGAGATGATATCATCTTTTAGCTCAATTATTCCAGATGCCTTAAAGGGTGAAATATACATATATATATGTATATTGCTATGTCTGCTGCTGCTTTTGGAGCCTGACAAGATAAAGTGAAATCTGAGTGACTCTGGGAGGTATATTTTCGTCATATAATATAATAATTGGCTGGACTAATTGTTAATGACTGAGCAAGACTCTAGCAATGTGTCAATGTTTGGATTTTGATTTTTTATGTTATATCTACTGCCATACTATGGTAGATTTATAACACTGAAATTGCTAATAAGGTTATCATACTGATGTTGATGTTCAAATGTGTTGGTAGTTTGGGTTAAAGCCTCCCCAGGATGTAATATTGATGAAAAATGACTGGAATGAGAAAGAACAGGATTTATCTAATTGTCAGCTAGTTTCTATGTTAGATAGTTATGTTTATCATAGATACAAATAATGATAAATCAAGGAGTGGCTTTATAGGGTGAATCAGTTATTTCTTAAACTATCCCTCCCCTACACTGGCTACACTAAATATTATGTATATTTTAAAAGATATTATTACTTTGTCTGGCTTATCAGTGCTATACTATAGATGCCTGGGGTGGGGTTGGAGATTGTGAAAGAGAGTCTTGGACAAAGGCCAAGAGATAGTTTCTCTGTGTAGTAAAGAATTTGACCTTCCCTAAAGAGAAGTCTGGTCTTTGCCCTTGGCTTCTAGGAAGTAAACTATGTTAAATCTGATAGAAGTGGTTTTGTTTACCACCATAAACAAAATGGAGCTAACCATTCCAGATCTTGGGGGAAGGAAGCGGTGGCCAACCCAACAATTTTTTTAAAGCTTATTTATTTACTTGAGAGAGAGAGAGTGAGCTGGGTCAGGGCAGAGAGAGAGAGAGAGAGAGAGAGATCTCAAGTAGACTCCACACTGCCAGTGTGGAGCCCAGTGTGGGGCTGGAACTCACAAACTGCGACATCATGACCTGAGCCAACATTTAGAGTCAGACCCTTAACCGACTGAGCCACCCAGATGCCCCTACACACCCAACAGTCTTAAAGTGGGGGTTGACCATACCAAGTAGACCAACAATGTGACTTCAGGAAGGAATTTTGGGTCATGCGGTATCAGTCCATCTGGAGACTTAGTTCAACCATGTGGGCAATCAATCTATCAATCAATCATGCCTCCATAATGAAGCCCCAGTAAAACCCTAGACACTAACTCAGGTGCACTTTCCTGTTGACAACACTCTATGTGTTTTTTTCATACATTGATGTTGAGAGAGTAATGTGTATTGATTCCATGAAGAGAGGACACTGGGAACTGTATTTAGAAATGTCCTGGACTTCACTCTATGTACTTCTTCCCTTGGCTAATTTCAATCTATATCCTTTCCCTGTAATAAACTGCAGCCATTAGTGTAATAGCTTTCGATGAGTTATATGAGTCTCCTGAGTGAATTATCAAACTGTGGGTTATGGGGAACCAAATTTTGCTATTGGCGTAAGAAGTTAAGTAAGTCTTGGGGTGGCTGTGTCCTCAAACTTTGCAGTTTTACTAACTCTAGGTACCCTGTTACCACTAATAACAGTAGTTTGCTTGTTTACTTTTGTATTTGCATGGGAGATAATTTGAATTATTTGCATATTTTCTTTTACGTAGATCCTTTTCAGCATCTCTATGAGGGAAGATGTTTTTACCTTTTGTGTTTTGTAACTTAAACAGGTGATAGATGTACAGTGACAATAATTGTGGGGTAAGTCAGATGTTAAAATAAACTTCAAATGTAAGTTTCTTGAGTATAGAACCATACTGTTCCCTCAGATCACTCCTACCTCTGCATTGTTTGCACTGTTTGCACATATGTTGATGTCTTTTCCTTTAAAAAAAAACAGTGAAATATTGCAAAAGTGTTCTGTTTCCTAGTGTGTAATCTGTTTACATGATTGGTACAAAGATCTTTAATTGAGGTCTCAGGTTTTTTTTTTTTATTATATTTAACCAACTATATTTGTCAGAATTATAATGTGCGATTAGTCTAAGTTATTAGGAAAAAAGGAAGCCAAATAGGAGAAATAAATTCTCTGCCAGTAGCACTTTTAGACTTAGGTTCTTCTGCAGCTAACACCTTTTATCATCCCTTTGTTTAGAGATAGTCTGACAGGACTTACTCTGAAGTTCTATCCAGAAAAAAAGCATTCCTTTGCAAAAGAGCCTGAAATTTTTCTCAAATGCTTTTAATATTACTTTAATCATCATGGTAATAAGATTTTAAAAAAAAGAATGAATTAAAAGAAATACTTTTACTAGCTTCCTGTGTTTGATTGATGAATATCATTTAACCCTGCCAGTGACAGACAAAATGCCTTCTCTTTTTCTGATTTTGAAGTTTCTAATCATTTTCAATGTTTATTTATTTAAAACAAGTGGTATCTATGAAAAATCTTCATGAAAATATGTTTACTGTATTAATTTGATGGTAAATGTAGACTCATTTTTTTTCTTGCTATGTAGACCATCCCATTATTACCCTAGCTGCGTATGCTTTGCTGTCCAGACAATAGACAGCGGTTATGGTCAGATTTAACGCAACTCATGAGAGTGATATAGATTTATGAGACTTTATGGAGAAGTTTGGGCCTTAAAACATTCTTAGTTAAAACCTGTTCTTTTCTTGGTGTGTTTATTCTTTAAAGAAGCTGGGGGCAGAGAAGAATAAAGTCCATGACAGACTCACTTGGGGAGCTATTTTATTATTCATAGGACCCAGGCATTCTTTTCTCTCACATCCTTGGCAACACTTTGTCTAAATAGTATTTGTGCAAATGTGGGTTTTATTTGAATCTTTAAAATTCATGAACATTTTCCTGTATATATGAAGCCTACAAAGTTAATTAATTAATAAGACATTTGCTTTTTACCTTTAGTTACCGTAATAATTCTACCTGGTATGATTATACTTTGTAACCTGCTTATAGCTGTCTGCAGTAGCATAGAGTTGTAGCAACTTAATGACATTTTAAAAACTTTCTTATCTTTAGTGTACACAGTAAAAATGAATAAGTGGCAACCAAGAGAATCTGAGAAACAATAGCATCCATTAATTATAGGACTACTCAAGAGGAAGAAACAGGAAACCAGCAACAAATAAGCTTAATAGCAAGAAACCAGAAGATAGAGAATACAGCACTAAGAAGCTAGAATGAAAAATGAGACTCCATTGAGCCCTGGTGACATAAACCACTCTGCATTTAATTGATAGATCGCAGGACTTAGCCAGACAGGTAAGCCTTCCAGGCTTCTAGGCTTCTTTCCAATTCTGCACCTGAGGAAGCTGAAAAGCCTTTATTTTAATAGCTTAGTAAATGATAGTTATCTGGTATCTTAGGTTCACAGGAGAGAGTTGCTATGGAGCTAAAAAGGATTATAATGGCACCCTAGATGAGGTTGGGGCTTACACAGTTACCCGAGGAGCTGGTTATGAGTCTGCCCTACAGGGATGAGCTGCAGAGAAGTCTTTAAATAAGATCCAAGTGAAATCAGATATGATCAGATTTAACTAAAACCGAAGAGAAATTTTGAGCAATCTTTGGTTGTGTAGCACATTCTTTGACCTCAAAAGCATTAGAAAATATATTGTATATTCATTGACTCATGTATATACCATCTGTGTGTGTGTATATATATATATATATATGTATATATATATGTATATATATTGTATATGTATATATATGTATGTGTATATATGTATATATATATGTATGTGTATATATATATGTATGTGTATATATACATATATATATATATGTTGTAACTCCAATTTAGGCTGGTATTTCACAATGGGGAAAATTATTACTGAATACACTATGTGGTTTGTGCATACTTTCTAAAAATAAAGGACACAAATGCTAATTCCAGGAGTTGCTATTATATCTATACCTGAGATATCTACATCTATATCTGTATATATATATATATTTAAAATTTTTTTAATGTTTATTAATTTGAGAGAGAGACAGAGAGCAAGCAGGGGAGGCACAGAGAGAGAGGGAGACACAGAATCCGAAGCAGGCTCCAGGCTCTGAGCTGCCAGCACAGAGCCCGACGCGGGGCTCAAACCCACAGACCGCGAGATCATGACCTAAGCTGAAGTCAGTCACTCAACCAACTGAGCCACCCAGGTGCCCCTATCTGTATATATTTTTAAGTCTATTCGCTTTTTGGAATATTAGATTTTAAACATTATGACATTTTGTGGCAAGAAAACATTTATTTAGGCCAGAATTTAAGATAGAAACATATAATTCACTGAGAATTTAAAAGTATATAATATATTGGAACATAATTTATACTTGTACTAATTGCTAGAGAGTCACTGGTCGACACACTTGGCTGTCACAAGCAGACTTGAGCATTTTCCCTGTCTCGTGATTTAAGGGTCTGGCTCGACATTTGTAGTGACACAGGGAAGCAGGAACTTAGGCTTCAGGACAGAGATACCTGATGTGGTGGGAGAGGTTTTAAGAAAACTAAGTCAACTGCCAGAGCGAAAAGGCATAAGCTAATGAGGAAATACTGTTCAGAGATTTCAACATTCTCTGGGTTTTTCCAAGTTAGAAATGGCAAGATAGGGGTGAGAACCAGGCTGAAGAAGTGTATTTCAACAGATGGGAGGCAGAAGAGGGTTGCGAATGACAAGAATTCTTTCTTTTAGTGAACTCTAACCAGGCTCCTCTGAGCCCTTTCTCCATTAGCCCGCAACCTTGACCTTTAAAGACTTGAATGAAACACTTATAGTTTCTAATCGGCTGCATTCATTCAGAGGATAACCCAAGCTCTAAGGAGCCTGCTTGAGAAAACTCAGGGCTGCCAAAAGAATTTACTATTTGTTCCAGCTTATACTTAAAGATAGGGCCCCTCTCTCAGTCTCCCTGGATTCTAAGAACCTAACTTCTATGAGTACTAGTTAACAAACCCAGGTGGCTTTCATATGGCCCATCATCCCCTCCATTCTACTGTTTGTAATTTTTCCCCTCTCCGACTCTACTGAGCCCCCACTCCCCCGCCCTGTTTCCTCCTTCTCTCTTTAAATGGCTTTAATCACCTCTGTACAAATCAAGTTGTGTTCAGTTCACACTAGAAACTTTTCCCTATTGCGGTAGTATATTACTAATTAAAATCTGCCCTCACTATTTGACGTAGTGTCTTCCTACGTTTATCTTTGACAGGGGAAAGAGGAAATTGTTCACTCAGTACTGGGGATCCTTATCCATATGTAATGGTGGCCTAGCCATCCAGCTCTCTGAGAGACGATGCTGTCATCAGAAGGAGGTGGAGAGAGGGAACTAGTGTCTTTTTGGTATCCCATGGCACTTTTTAGTACTGGGTTGAGTGCATAAAAATATATTATATTGGTGAGTTTAATCACAACATCAGCTTTATGAGAAAATAAGGCTCGGGGAGATTTAGAAATTTGCTGCAATTCAAATGGCCACTATCAGCTGGATTCTGACCTAGGTATGTCCGATGCCAAAAGTTATGCGTGCCTTTCTCCACACTATTTCTATAGACGGCAACCACACAAATTAGAGAAATTGCACGAGGGATAAGAAATTAAAACTAAAGTTGACTTATACAAATTGGAAAAGTCCAGAAGGAAAAGAAAGGACCTGGACACCCAAGGTGAGACAGGAGCTCAATTAGCAGTTCTGGGGCAGCTTCTTGAAGTTGAGACTTCAACTTCAAGGTATAGGAAGCATCATGGAGGTGGCTATTGGGATCTGGGGCTTTATATTGTTTATTTCTCTTATCAGGGCTCAGGGTTGGCTTCGAGAACAGGGAAGGGGGTGACTGTAGGGTTTGGTATCAGGAAACTGGGTGAATACAGTCAGTGCTGTAAGAGTCTCTCAGATAAAGAGAGACTTATTACTTAAGGCATGTGAAAGTTATGTATAAGTGACTAGTCTACAGAGGATGCTTTTCAGTCATCAGTTCCAAGGAGTGATTCCAGTTCATAGATTAAAAGATCATATATTTTTGTGTATAGATAGCTACCAGCAATATATCATCTCCTTTGAATATTCTGGATGCGAAGATTTATGACTGCAACTGCTAACAAGCTACCACATCTGAGTGGTTATATTGCAGATATAATGCTGGTGAGATAATGTTTTTGGGCTAAAATCTTCCCATTGATTTATTTTCCTCGTTTCTTTTTTATTATCAAATTGCTCAATAAACTTGCAATAGATTCTGAAACATGTGCTTCTAAAATTGTTAAAGAGTTTTGAGGAAATTTGAAATTGCTCAGGTGGAGAGAGGCCATTAAGTTGTCTTTTAACTTCATTAAGTCAAGGAAAAACCTGAATCTTCTAGCAAATGATTAGGGCCTTTTTGTTTGTTTTTGTTTTTATTTTAACTTTTGTTTCAGGCAACATTTATAGAAACTCTTGTCTCACCCTAAACCCACACCCTCAATGATATCATTTTTAATTGCTTTCTGAAAACTTTATGAAAATAACTTTTTTGAAGTGACTTTGCAGGACAGGGTTCTGGGGTCAGAGATTTAAGGAGCTGAATGAGGATGAAACACACTTGAATTGAAGTTGTTCCCATGGGCCCAGCAACATTTATTTATCTCTGGGCTGTATTCTCATGACCAATTCTTTTTCCTTCCACTCAATACTACCATTTGAATTCTCAAAGAAAAAGCAGAATATGTGGTTGTATTAGTGAGAATCATACTTGTTCACTCAGTCCAGGACAGTCCAGTTCCTAATGTCCAGTGGAGGCTGCTCAGGCAGACTCACATAGTGGAGCAGAAGATAGTGTGGCTACGTTTGCAACATGGTGACCTGTGATCCCACCAAGGGTGTGGACATATGCGTGTCTATAACAATGTGAGGGAGAGTGGAAAAATGACAAATAGCAGTTTTTTAGAATCATCAGAATCAGATTAAAAAGGCCCCTGGAATCTTTATCTCCTCATACCCTTATCTCCTTGGTACAACCAACAATAGTTGCCTATAAATATAATTGCAATGAAAAACACTCAGGAGAGATGAATATTGTGACCATAAAATAATTATACTTTATGTAACCATAAAAATAGTTATATATATGTGTATATATATATATGTATGTGTATAACTATTTTATGGTTATATAAATATGATATCTATATAATTGATATATAAAATTATATAATTGTGTGTGTGTGTGTATATATATATATATTTTTAATTTTTTTAGACAGACTGCATGTGCATGAGCAGGAGAGTGGGGCAGAGGGAGAGAGAAAGAGAGAGAAAGAGAATCTTAAGCAGGCTCCACTCTAACAGAGGGACATGACTCAGGGCTCAACCTACGACCCTGGGATCACAACCTGGGCCAAAGTCAAGAGTCAGATGCTCAACCAACT
Organism: Prionailurus viverrinus; assembly: GCF_022837055.1. NCBI lineage: Eukaryota > Metazoa > Chordata > Mammalia > Carnivora > Felidae > Prionailurus > Prionailurus viverrinus. Next base: position 35,310,732 of record NC_062568.1, read on the forward strand.
GAGCCACCCAGACACCCCTGAAATTTTTAAAGAAAAATTTTTAAAAAGCAAGAAAAAAGAGAAGATGGCAGATTTAATTATACAAAGTAAATCTTCATTTAATTTCTTGTTTATGTGTTGTACTTATTGGAAAAGGGGAGTGAAAAGTTTTACATAAGATTTGGTCAATATAATAGACGTGTAGGGCTTGCCCAGATTTTCCCCCAATTCTATCCTAACAGGCAGACTCAATGTCCCTTTTTCCTTAGTCAATGCTATGCTTAGTGAACACTGTTGAGTTAGATAAAATGCATGTGCCAGATACTTTCTGAGTGTTTTACCTGCAATATTTTCTTTCATGCACACAGCAACCTTTAGTGGTAAATACTAATAATACTCCCATTTAACAGATTAGAAAAAAATGAGGCCCAGAGAGAAAGCTAAGTTTCAGTAAAACAAATAAGAAACAGAATAGGTATATACAGAGTAAGAGCTTGTGCTTTACCCATTAATGTGACACAGCCTCCCACTGGGTTTACTCTTCCCTAGCTGGAAGCAACTCTCCCTCCTCTGAACTCTATCTAAATTTCTCTTCTGCCTCTTAACACTTTGTATCCTCCATTACCGTAATCTATGTGCACATTTTATGTCCTGACAGCAGGAATAACACCTCAATCATGTTTTTAACTCTTCTTCTGTCATCCACATGTCATTCATTCAACACTTGTTGAATGAATAATGAAGCATTTCATTTCATGAGAAAGTCTCCTAAAAAAAAAAAAGAAAGTGGAAAAAGAAAATCACAGCAAAAGTCAAAGGCAATTCTTCAAAATGTCAAATAGTAAAATAATGCTGGCTCAGTTTATTTATATAAGACACCGTTTCCTTGAAAGAATATAATTAGATTTGACCAAAACATCGAAACCATGTGGATATTTCAGTTTTGGATGCACAAATGATAACATCAATCCTAACTGCTTAGATATTAGCTCAGGGAAAATGCTTTATAGTGCAGTGCGGTGTTTCCATGGAATGGTTAACATTCTAGAAACCCTGAAATTATTGTTAATTTTCTTAGTGATATGGAAGGAAATATAAAAGTGATTGAAATGGAGATGATTGTTTCTAAAACCTGATAATTCTTGATATATGCCATAACTTTGGAAAACCCAGTTAAGACACATCTGTAAAGGAAATAGGCAAATGATGATTATTTATTTATTTATATTTTATCTATTTATCTTCTTTCATATCCATCTGACCACATTATTATTATTATTATTATTATTATTATTATTATTATTTTAAATTCTGGTATTATTAACATACCATGTTATGTTAATTTCAGGTGTATAATATAGTGATTCAGTAATTCTATACATTACTCACTGTTCATCACAATAAAATGTACTCTTAATTCCCTGTACCTATTTCACTCATCCCCCCACCCACCGCCCATCTGGTATCACCAACGTCTCTCCTTTGTTCATTTGTTTTGTTTCTTAAATTCCACATATGAGTGATCTATATGAGCACTTTAGAAAAAGCCGTAAAAGCCAGAAAATTTAAGAAAGTCAAAATTGCCTACAAATTGTAAGCATGTAAAACTGGTAAAATCCAAATAACATCTGCAGTTTATTTTTATTTTTTATTTAATATAATTTATTCTCAAATTGTCTAACATACAGTGTGTAAAGTGTGCTTTTGGTTTTTGGAGTATATTCCCGTGGTTCATCACTTACATACAACACCCAGTGCTCCTCCCTAAAGGTGCCCTCCTCAATGCCTATCATCCACTTTCCCCTCTCTCCCAACCCCCATCCACCCTTCAGTTTGTACTCTGCATTTAAGAATCTTTTATGGTTTGCCTCCATCCCTCTCTGTTTGTATTTTTTCCCCTTCCCTTATCCCATGGTCTTCTGTTAAGTTTCTCAAGATCCACATAGGTGTGAAAACATATGATATTTGTCCTTCTCTGACTGACTTACTTCACTCAACATAATACCTTCCAGTTCTAGCCGCATTGCTGCAAATGGCATGATTTCATTCTTTCTCATTGCCAAGTAGTATTCCATTGTATATATGAACCACATGTTCTTTATCCATTCATCAGTTGATGGACATTTAGGCTCTTTCCGTAATTTGGCTATTGTTGAAAGTGCTGCTATAAACATTGGGGTGCATGTGCCCCAATGCATCAGCACTCCTATATCCCTTGGATAAATTCCTAGTAGTGCTATTGCTGGGTTGTAGAGTAGTTCTATTTTTAACTTTTGAGGAACCTCCACACTTCTCCAGAGCAGCTGCACCAGTTTGCATTCCCACCAACAGTGTGAGAAGGTTCCTGTTTATCCACATCCTCGCCAACATCTCTTGTTTCCTCTCTCTCTCTCTCTCTCTCTCTCTCTCTCTTTCGTCTTAGCCACTCTGACCTGTGTGAGGTGGTATCTCAGTGTAGTTTTGATTTGTATTTCCCTGATGATGGGTGATGTTGAGCATCTTTTCATATGTCTGTTGGCCATCTGGATGTCTTCTTTGGAAAAGTGTCTATTCATGTCTTCTGCCCATTTCTTCACTGGATTATTTGTTTTTTAGGTGTTGAGTTTGGTAAGTCCTTTATAGATATTGGACACTAACCCTTTATCGGTATGTCATTTGCAAATCTTTTCCCATTCTATCAGTTGCCTTTTAGTTGTTTTTTTTTTTTTATTGTTTCCTTTGGCGTGCAGAAGCTTTTTATCTTGATGAGGTCCCAATAGTACATTTTTGCTTTGAATTCCCTTGCCCTTGGAGATGTGACGAGCAAGAAATTGCTGCGGCTAGGTCAAAGAGGTTTTTGCCTGCTTTCACTTCTAGGGTTTTGATGGTTTCCTGTCTCATACTCAGGTCTTTCATCCATTTTGAGTTTATTTTTGTGTATGGTATAGGAAAGTGATCTAGTTTCATTCTTCTGCGTGTTGCTGTCCAGTTCTCCCAGCACCATTTGCTAAAGAGACTGTCTTTTTTCCATTGGATACTCTTTGCTGCTTTGTCAAAATTTAGTTGGCCGTACATTTTTGGGTCCAATTCTGGAGTCTTGATTCTATTCCTTTGGTCTATGTGTCTGTTTTTGTGCCAATACCATACTCTCTTGATGATTACATCTTTGTAGTAGAAGCTAAAGTCTGGGATTGTGATGGCTCCCACTTTGGTTTTCATCTTCAATATTACTTTGGCCATTCGGGGTCTTTTGTGGTTCCATACAAATGTTAGGATTGTTTGTTCTAGCTTTGAGAAGAATGCCAGTTCAATTTTGATTGGGATTGTATTGAATGTGTAGATTGCTTTGGGTAGTATTGACATTTTAATAATATTTATTCTTCAAACCCATGAGCATGAAATGTTTTTCCATTTCTTTGTGTCTTCTTCAATTCCCTTCATAAGTTTTACATCTTTTACATCTTTGGTTAGGTTGATTCCTAGGTGTTTTATGGTTCTTGGTGCAATTGTAAATGGGATCAGTTTCTTGATTTCTCTTTCTGTTGCTTCATTATTGGTGTATAAAAATGCAACCTATTTCTGTACATTGTAACATCTGGAGTTTAATTAATAGTTTATGTCATTGTTAATCTCCTGACTTTAAAAATATACTATGGTTATGTAACCTGTTTCATTGGAGAAAGTGGGGAGAAGGGGCACAGGGACTCTACTATTTTTGCAATTTCTTGTGAATCATAATTTCAAAATAAAAAGTAAAAAAATAAAATATGTTTAAAATTCTATGACCCAGATGTAAGAATTGTTAATATTTCAAAAGAGATTTTCAACACCTCTTTCTCAGAACTATGTGCATTTGAATAGAAAGAGTTCCAGAATCTCATTTTAAATATGTTTCTGTCTATCTAGCATCGTCATCTATATGAGAATAAGTAAATTTAAGATTTATGGTGAGAAATGTTGTGTAATAAAGAAAGTAGTGTTCAAATAATGAGTTGTTTATTGGTATACAATAATAAGACTCTCTATGAAATGACCATCTTTATCAAATATTTCTCTTAAGTCTACATTTAATTCCTTCCCACTTTTAAAGGGCCTGATGCAAAGCTACCCCATTCTATGGGGAACATCCCTGGGGAAATGACGGGAGAGAAAAAGGGGAGCACAGTTTCCTGGTTGTTATTTATAATTCTGTATTGTCTCATGTGTCCCCAAGATGGTGTTATTTGTTCCTTCTGTTTTCTAAGAGCATGTTTGCAACTTTTTTAGTATAACTTTTTTCCTTTATTCAAGTTAATTATTGCAGCTGAATCTGTGAAATAAAGCATGCGTTTCTTACTGTTATATCCGTGCCTTATTTCTTTCTGCCTGTAAACCATAAGATGGTGGATGCAGAGAGTTGATTATGATTTGCTTACAGACGACTTCTTCCCTCCGTTTTGTGTAAGCCAAAGAATTCAGTGTAATGGGTACAGAGAGGGATCATTGAGGAACTGAATTCTATAACTCATTTTTTTAAAGAAAAATAATATTGTTTTCTGGAGATTTTCAGGAGATATATCTCCAATGGGACCTGGGACTCCCCTTTTTAAATATTTTTATCTGAAAAGATATGTCTGTTGTCCATAATTAAGGCATTCTAGGATCACCATTCCATTTCCTGTGGAATCACTGCCCTTCTGAACAGAGGAAGACTGAGTAACCTTCATGTATCTTAGAAGTAACACTCACTAGCAGTCAGGGAGGCTGGACTCGGCATCAGGTATTTCAGGATCTGTAATGAAATCTAGACTTGTAAAGTGGCATTGAATCAAGGGCTGTTGGATTTCAGATATGAGATGGAAGATGAGGATGTAAACCTGGTAACTGAAGATAAGGAGCCCTTTCCTATTTTTTGTACTCAGCCTACATCTCCCTTATTAAATTTTTCACTAGCTGGGCTAGGCAAGAACTCAGATTTATATATATAATGAGCATTTCTTGCATAACAAATTCATACAATGAAAATTCATACTCACTGAACATTTATTAAAATGAAGTGACTGTATATCTCCTGTTGCAGTGAAGCACTAAAAAAATAGTTGGAAGTGTTGTCGCTGTCTCCTGCCAGCAGTGGTAGTATTTGGGCCGGGGTGAGAAAACATTGTTGGTTGAAAAAAAATCCATTTTTCTTGTTAAACTCCATTGTTCTGCACTCTCTCGGTAAATCTGGAACTAAGAAAAATCTTGTTCATGGTGAGTTCTTTATGTGCAGTTTGGTATTTTTATTACCAAGGTGTACTTTTTCTCTCTAAGAGCAAACCTGAATTTTTGTCATTAAACTGTTTTTAGCAACAAGACGAAAGAAGATTTGAGATTTTTATGTGCAAGTGATGGCATTACATTATACAAGACACTGATGCTGACTATGAAAGGCTTAAGTAGATGTTTTTTGGAGCTCCTATTTCGGTTAAGGCACCAGAAATACATTTCCCCCAAAAGGAAAATAAAATAGGACAAGAAAATAAAAAACAAGATTGTATTTTATTGGCCAGTTTTATTTTTGGGCGTAAGTTTACTTTAGTTAAGAATGAAGATAGTTCTGTGTTGATAAATTAATATCTACTAGCTTTTAAAAAATACAGTTTATCTGAAAGTAATTAAAGATTATTCTAATGACAAAATTTTTGGGAAAGACGCATCTTCAGACATTCCTTTCCAAGCAATATCATCTTGCAATTATAAAAATGATATTTAACCAATACTGAACCTTCTTTGGTTGAAAAAATAAGCCTTTTTATGAATAATTAGGTGATTTTCAAGTTAGACAAGCAAGAGATTTAGGGGCAATTCCTTGGTTTTAAGAAGGCTTTCAGAGATACAGGTGTGTTGGCTTCTTTGTTTTATGTGATGACTAACCACCAAATGTTTGAGAATGTATATATGATTAACTGAAATATTTTGTTTTCTTTCTACGTAGCCTACAAGTTTTCCATGCTAGTAATTTTTTGCAATCCCTATAACACAACTGAAGTGAATATACATAGTGTGGTATATATACAATATTAAGGTGAAAATCAGCTTCATATTGCTTTAGAACATTCATTTGTTTCTTATTGTTAATAAGAAATTAAAATATTAAAAGATGAAATCAAATCCTTTCATAAATTTAACATAGGAACCAGGCAAAGTAACCTACGTCAATGGCAGGTATCCCTCTCACTCTGTTGTTTGTTTTACCACACTTCATAGAGAACCATCTCTCTGTCATCAGTAAATCAATAATACTAATAATAATTCTAATGGTGAAAGACAACAGGCCCTCTTTCTGTCTACCCAGCACGACTAGAAAGAGGAGGAGTTCGTGGCAAAAGGGGGAATTAATGCTGCTGCTCCTACCAATTGCTGCCAGATTTTAAAAAGTAAACAGAAATGTCGACATTTATCTGTAATCCCTTGATTTTTTAAATGCTGAAAATTTGATTTTTAAAAATACACTGTGTAGACCAAACAGAACACTTCTACAGGCTGGATTCAATCTGTGCTGCAATTTGTGAAATGTGATTTAGAGAGTGCGATGCTTCAGGCCTACGTTGTTATGCCCTTGGGACTTACAATGCCTCCTTCTTACTTGAGCAGGAAGGCAAGCAATATTGTTGTGATTATTATTATTATTTCACACTCCTATTATGATAAAGGTTGCAGTGTTTTCTTAAAGCTCCACTGAAAATGTAAGGAGTAGTATCCTTAGCCAATATCCTAAGTTTCTTTGCTTGTTTTAAGTCCCTCCAGTACTAGTGGCTTCCAAAATTCTGACTTCCAACTGCTTTTCTCAGTTTATTATCATTTCCTCTGTTTGTAGAGTGTTTGGATGACTGGCTCCAATGTATCTTAACTAAAAGCACTTATAATATTCAGGTCATAAATTAGACTTGCAGTTTCTAAATGAATTTTGACTCGGGCATTTAACCTACCTGTGAATTTTATAACACTTTCCCATTAAAAAGGGAAAAATATAAACTGTTGAAAGATGATTGCTAGTTATTCAGCTGCATGTGGTAGTACGCTTAAAGATTTTATTTTCCTCAGAAACTACTACTACTTATAAAGCTCATCCATCATATGTAATGAGAGCTGTCAGGAATATTTAGTGAGAAATAGCTGCTTGATATGCTAATAGCGGCCCCTCAGTGAATTCATTTTGTTCTGCTTCTTGACATTAATGGTTTTCATAATCTAATGAATGATGTGTGCAATAGAAGCAAGGCCACAGGGAAAGATCATATAAAGTTAAAGTAGGGAAAATCTTTATCAGTATTTGCATCCATTTAGTGGAATGCATTTTATATATATCCATATTTATCTTGACTTTTACTGATTTCTACTTGAAGGTATCATTTGGAATTCGGGATTCTAGTTTACTTACTGCCAGTTTGCCTTCCCTAATGGTGCAGTTGCTTTGGCTTCTCATTTGGTCTGGTTAGTAAAAATGCTAGTGACGAGTGATTTCTTACATCCTCAGAAGTACATGAGAATTTTGAGTCCTTAAGATGCTACTGATTTACAAGCAAAAAGCAGTTGGAACCATGGAAGTGCTGATGCAATCAATAATAACCTGATTGGTTAAATCAGGAGTGCCATTCTGAGCTCTCTATTCTCTAGGGCTATGTGTGTGATTAATTTATATGAACTTCCTTTGCATCGTGGCTTTAAAAATGGGATGGATGCACATTTGTCAGGGACAGTTAAGTACGGTGCTGCCTGAGAGTGGAGATGTAAATGACCTCTCAAGGTCCTTTCTACTTGTGATTTTATGAATCTATAGTAATCAAAATGGAGTCACCCAAATCAGTACTTATTGAAAGCATTGTATGTGCTTATAAGGTTATCTATCTATAGATAGATAGATAGATAGATAGAGATGATAGATATAGGTATAGATATAGATAGATAGAAATCAAGGGAGTCTCTAACATTTCTCAGCAGGTTTCAATTCCATTTTTAAAACAAGGTATTTAAAATAAACATTTAAATCCTTTAAATGTAAATATTAACACGTTTTAAACTCTAATGACAACAATTTGTATTTTTTTTAATTTTTTTTAACGTTTGTTTATTTTTGAGACAGAGAGAGACAGAGCATGAATGGGGGGAGGGTCAGAGAGAGAGGGAGACACAGAATCGGAAGCAGGCTCCAGGCTCCGAGCTGTCAGCACAGAGCCCGCTGCTGGGCTCGAACCCGTGAACTACGAGATCATGACCTGAGCCAAAGTCGGACACTTAACCGACTGAGCCACCCAGGCGCCCCAACAATTTGTATTTTTTAAGCTGATGAAGCATTGACATATTTGAAGTACCTTTTTTTTTTTTTTTTTTTTTTTTTTTTTTTTTTTTTTTTTTTGCTAGATCTGTTACCTTGTATGAGTGGATTCCTGTGAAAAAAACAGGGTACTTTTTAAAAGATAAGTATAAGAGGCATCTTAATTCCTTGGCTCACCAAGAGAAGGACTTTTTTTCTAAGTAGAGAAAAAGAAAATTTTACCTAAGTAAATATCCAGGCTTCAATAAAGCAAATGAACAGAATTCATAGGCATCCTAGGTTTAATTAATTTACTGATTATCATACTTTTTGTGGCCAATCACCCTTTTTCTCCTTCATTTTACAACAGATTTTATATGTGCATGCAGCACTTTTGAAATAGTAACTGACTTCATTTTCATCTGATTTTATGTCCTCTGGCCGTATAATGCTATACTTTACATAACCAACTATGTTGTGAACACTTTAAGTAGTCTACATCATCTCTGAATGCCTGCGAGCCAGATTATCTTGGTTACAACCTAGACTTGCCAGCTGCGTGATACTGTCCAAAGCACTTAAATTCTCTGTACTGCAGTTTCCTCGTGTGTGAAGTGGGGATTATAATGGAACCTTTATCAAAGAGTTGCTGTGAGATTTAAAAAGATAAAAGCCCTTAGAATGGAGCCTTACCTATTAGTCCTCAGAGTATATTGGCTGTATTTATTCATTTAACAAATATTCCACGATTCCCTCCTTAGGTGCTCTTCTAGGGATGGGGACGCTACAAAAAGACAAAGATAAAAATCCCTGATTTCATAGAACTTATATGCTTATAGTCTTAGGGCATTTATTATTCTTAAACTGTATTGCAGAGTATTGAAAAGGTATGCAGTAGTGTTTACTGACCAAGGGATGAATGAAGGAGTCGATAAATGAGTGAATGAATAAATGAATATGTAAATCTGTGACCTACTTGCTCTTCCTATTTCCAAGGCAGAATGAACAAACATAAAATGTATGTTAACTCACAACAGGGACAATAATGAAAATAGCCCTAGAAGTGGGCTACTGATCTGGCAGCCATAGATGTCATAGAAAGCCAGATTGGAAAGTGCCACATTGTGAGCCCATCAAAGTGTATAGAGGAATACATCAATGTCTGCACATCCACTCTTAACTTACTAGTGAGTAGGATATAAAGGACTTCTAGTAAACTTTTGGTCCAAAGATTATCTTCCCTCATGAATGTCTGCAAATGTACTCTTAGTAAGCCCTTGCTTGGATTTACATACAGATACTCAGTCGTCCAGACATCATTTGTTGAAAAAACTGTTCTTCTCTCATTGAATTGTCTTGAGACTCTTTTCAAAAATAAATGTAAAGATTTAGTTCTAGACTCTCAGCTCCATTCCTTTGGTCTGTGTTTATCTTTTTGCCAACACCACAGTCTTGATTATTATAGTTTTATTGTAAGTTTTGAAATTAAGGAAGTCATCACAATTTAAGATTAGTTTGGCTCTTCTGGGTCCCTTGCATTTCCATATGAATGTTAGGAGCAGCATGTTAATTTCTTCAAAAGTGCCAGTTCCGATTATCACAGTTGAATCCTTAGGACTGCCATCTTAACAATATTAATCCTTCTAATTCATGAACATGGGGTGTCTCTTCATTGTTTCTATGTTTTTTTTAAATTTCAACAATGCCTTACAGATTCCAGTGTATAAATCTTGTACTCTTTTTGTTAAGTTTGTTCCTAGCTAATTTATTTGTTTTCATAGTATTGTAAATGGAATTTTTGATTTAATTTCATAAATCACTTTTTTAAAGTTTATTTCTTTATTTTAAAAGAGAGAGAGTGAGTGAGGGGGCAGAGAGAGAGAGGGAGAGAGAATCCTAAGCAGGCTCTGTGCTGACAGCACAGAGCCCGATGTGGGGCTTGATCTCACAAACTGTGAGATCATGACCTGAGCCAAAACCAAGAGTCAGATGCTTAAGTGACTGAGCCACCCAGCTGCTTCTGAATTAATTTCATTTTTAGATTGTTTATTACTAGTGTATAGGTATACATCTGATTTTTATATGTTGATCTTGTATCCTATAATCTTGCTAAATCATTTCATATTTCTTATTTGTGTGTATGTATATATGTGTGTATTCCTTAGGATTTTCTACATACATGACAATGTACAGAGATAGCTTTACCTTTTTGTTTCTAATTTAGATGCTTTTTATTTCTTTACTATTTTTTTAAATATGAATATCACCAAAAATTCTGAAATGTTAACACATTTAGCAACCAATATTTAATGGCATTGATTTTGTTCTTCCTTTGTATGTTACAAGAAAGGTAAAGGTAAGAGAGTATTTCCAAATTACATGATGGAAAAGAGTCAGTGAAAAAAGAAGCAAGGCTACAGGTGACCTACCTAGCTTGACTTTACTCTTTCATCTGGAAGGTACCCATTCCTTGATTACTTGGTCTCATTTTCTGTCTTTGGAGAAATTGGGAAGTGTGGCAGAACTCAGTATGCACCTTTTACTAAAAGTTAACAGAAGGATTTATGAGTAGGTTTGATTACTAATTTGTAGACCTTATCCATTCTATCAACAGATTTAATTGGTGTTTCCATTTTCAATAAGAAATGCCAGCTCATGTAAGACAATTAAATCTATTTTTCAAATCATAATTCTGAGTCACTACATCAACTCCATGAAATATAAATCTATCACATTTACTATGTTCGCTTCATCCATGAATTATGTATTTCAATTGAGAAAGTAATTAAGTTTGCTTGACATGATTTACTTTTTTACAAATGCACTGGGCTCATTGCTCATGTTTTCATTATATTTCACTCATTTGTAGTTATTTTGGTTAGTGGTTTATGAATGATGCCACAAGAGATTGAAACTTGGCTTATAGGCAGCCTAAGAATTCTCGGTGAAGGCTAGCAGTGAGCTTCCTCTCGCGCACTGTAGTTTCCTTAATTAATTTTTTTTCAAAGTTACAGATCGTGTAACAATTCTGAAAATTACATTAAGAGATTTTTCTTAAAGACTGAGTGGAAAATATTTAAAATTTATTATTACATAGACATTACATTTTTCTGACTCTATGAATACCCATCTTTATCAGTATGCCTATGTTTCTAAATCATTAAGTGGAACATACATCTTGGATTTGTCTTGGATTATGTCTCACTCGTATATCATTTAAGTCTCTTTCCTATTCTGATATGGCAAAACAAAATCAAATTATTAGGATGAATTTTTGGGTGACTATTATATGTAAGGTGTGTAGGATGTAATTTCTGCCTGTGAAGAGATTAAATTATCAATTTCATTTAAAAAATACTCAACATATTTTATTCCTTTATTTTTTGAATGGATTATATCATAATGTCTTTAGAGTCACTGTTTATTTTTATTGCAATATAGTCCAAATGCAAATCAGTTTAACCACTCCCAGCATATAATTTTATTTCCTTCTTGACCTTTATATTATGAACTATTTCAAACATATACAAAAATAGACTGAAGAATATAATGTACTTCCATGTATCTGTCACACAGCTTCAATAATTGTAATCTCATGGCCAATATTTTCTCATATATACTTCTTCTCATTTCCCCCTCTTCTGTAGGATTTAAAAAAATTTCCATACTTCATCTTAATTTATTAATAAATATTTTAATATTTACTTCTTAAAAATGAAGAATGTTTTTAAAAATAATCACAATACAATTATAAGACTTTAATAATAATTTATTAATTCAAATATCTAGTCAATGATAAAATTCCAATTATCTTATAGATGTGTTATATTTTTTAGTTATTTAGGTTATATGACCTTCAGTGTTTTCTATGGTTAGACTTTGCTGATTATCCTTAATTGATTAAAGAAATGATTAATATGAACATGATTAATATGTTCTAGTCTCTGTACTTACTCTGTTGGTAGTTGGATCTAGTGGACTGAAAGATTCAGGAATTTTTTTTTTTTTTTGTCAAGTCCACTTCATGGGCGGTAATATGTTCTTCCCTTTAGAGACACAAAATATCTACATGGCTTTCTTTTCATGATGATAATTGTTGATGTGTAATATCTATCCATTAATTTGTTAAAAGTTGTTTGTGTGTGTATACATACAAATACATATAAATTGTAATATAATTTATATAAATTTACACCCACACGTTCTCTCTCTTTCTCTGTCTCTCACACACACATACAGAGAGAGAGAGAGAGAGAGAGAGAGAGAGAGAGAGATTCCTCATTTATCAGCTTGTGTTATGTGTAAAGCATGGGTACTATAAATGAGGACCCCATTTATGCATGGAGGAATACTGTAGTTTTGATTTCTAAGAGTGACTTTTCTACCCACAGAGCCACACAAATGCTATCCTTCTTTTGTTTTCTCACACAAGCTTATGGAGTAATTTTTTCTGTCCCATCATGGGCACTAACTTCTCCTTTGCTTATTCCTTTCCCTAATGTCTTATTCTAAGACCCTCATAAGCCACTAGCCATGAGTTGCTGTTCACCACTCTGGCTTTGAATTGTTTCTTCATTAACCAGGGGTATCATATTCCTCCTTTTGAGGTTAGCTATTAAAAACATAATAATATTTATTTGTGTTTTATATTGAGTGTTTTTCTGTATCAACTCAGTCAGCCATATTTCCTAGAAGTTTTCTCAACACATTGTGTGTGTGTGTGTGTGTGTGTGTGTGTGCACGCATATAACACTTTCCCTGAGATCAGATATCTTTCAAATGTGTAAACATATAATGTAATACAAACATCCTTTTCTTTAAAAATAATTCCAATTATTCATACAAAACCTCTACTCATTTGAAGTAATATGACCAAAGATTTTGCTTATTTAATATTATGTATTACAATGCACTTTAGTTTTGTAAGAATCCATAGTGTATGATGGATCTAGATTACTAAAATGTACAAATATATAGTTGAAAACACACACACAAAACATTTGCCCCTACCTGAAGAAATTTAAGATCATGATTTCCTACATATTAGTTTCTTCATGTAAATCCTAATAGGAATTATTAATCCATGACTTACATTATTTTAGTATTCTAAAATATTAAGTCTTAAATTCAAAAATTAAAATTCACAATATTTAATTAATATTAATGATGCCGTTTTTTGTATTGACTCATTTTTGCACCAAACAGTACATCAGATTGATCAATTCTATTAATGTTACTAGAACTCAGTCCCCATGGATGTCCTATCACTTCAGTGGCTGATGGTTCCTTTATATCACCTTTTAACACTATTTCTTGTGTCATGGCTTTTGGACTTCTTAAATTTCTAAAACAGCAGGCTATGGAGGAATCATTTACATTGAAATTGAATATTTATTATAGCAGGCTGCTAATTTTTAAAGTTCAATAGCTCTCTAGTGGCCTCATAAGAGAGTGTAACTACCTCTAAATTATTACATTGTAATAAATATGGAAATGAATGTTCTTATTATATCTTTTTCTTCTTCTTACCTGACAGGAAGGAACATTATAGATGGCTTTACATCATCAATAACTAAGAGAAAATCGGATAGATGTTCTATTTCATAGATCCTTTCTTGGTTCCATCAGATACCTATTCATTAGTTTGTTTAATGACTTGCCTTTGAAAAGCAATGAAGCTGAACTATTTCTCCTTCACCGGTTATCAAAAACACATAGCGTGTTACTGTATTAAAACAGATACCCACCATGTCAGATTCTGCCCCACATTGATTGGCAGCAAAATATACAGACAGGAGAAACAAGCAGTATTAAATAGGACCTGGGTTTTAGGAAACCAAATTGTGACTCCCTGGGAAAGACTGATATTAATATAAGTATGATCAACTAAAAGGAAATATCACAGAGCCAGTCCATTTCCAGATCAGAAGGAGAGACCTGGTATAGTAGAGTGGGAATAGATACTTGAGTTTCTTGAAAGTAATAGCCAAAGTGTAAGTACATGTCTTTGTTCATTGTGTTTGAATGTCATTACAAGTCCACATACTTATTGCAAAAGCTCACTTATAATGCCAAGAATGTTATTAAGACTACTTGTTGCTTACCTCATGATGGGAGCCACCTTTGCCTTTAACAGCTGTCCTATAATGTGGTTCCATGAGGTCTGTCTGTTTATCCGACTGTTTATCAGTCTCAGGAGTTAGAAACTGATGAAAAGTGAGTCTCATTGATTCTGAAGACCCATCATGGTAAGAAAGTTAAGTTCACTTGTACACTATTTCTCCACCACGTATTTTTATATTCAGTTATCTATAATTTTGCATAATATTTCTTACAAGATATGAAATAATGGGAAACAGACATACACAGATACTCACATGACTTATAGTTACAGCTGTTCAGACCCATGTATTGGTACATTCTTAGAAATGAACATTTCAAGTGGTACCTGGATGGCTCACTTGATTGAACATCTGTCTCTTGATTTCAGGTCAGGTCATGATCCTGGGTTGTGGGATCGAGCTCTACTCGGGCTCTGCACTAAGCATGGAACTTGCTTGGGATTCACTATCTCTCCCTCTGGCCCTCTCCCCTGCTTGTGTGATCTCTCTCTCTCTCTCTCTCTCTCTCTCTCTCTCTCTCTTTCTCTGTCTGTCTCTCTCTCTCTTTCTCTCTCAATTAAAAAAAATGTTTTTTATAAGAAGAAATATACATTTTGAAATCCCCTAATAACTTTCCTTTATGCCACGTGGGGAGAGACATCAGACATCCAGAAATTACACATAGGAAAAAGAGAAATAGTAATGGAAGTCTTCATGGGGTAATGAGAATGGTCAGGAAGAAGCAAAGTGTAAAGTTCTAGCTTTGTAGCTGGGTTTCAGAGCTGAGCTTTCCAAATGGCAACATCCTCTCTTGCCCTTCACATCCAAGTTGCAAGAACTTTCAAGTGTACCTATTAAGCCCCCTTCAAATCTGTATAGTTGTTTCTATTGCTATCTTCTTAGTTCTTGACACCTTCTTTTCTTTCAAAGATATCTCTGAGCACCTCCTAAGTACCATTTCCACTTATATTTCTCTCCTTTCTCACAGCCCATTATTCCCATTATATTCTAATCATTTACAAAAAATATCTGATTATTTTATTCTCTGTGTAATATCTTTCAAGCAATTCTGACCTAGAGTGAAATGTAAAAATACTCTGACCTCAGTCTATAAAGACCTAGATGACTTAGTTCCTAATTATTAACCTTCTCCTACTAATAACCTTCCCTCTCTTCAGTGGCAAAATAATCAATAGGATCTTTGCAAATGGTCCTTCCTTTGCTTGGAATACTCTTTCCCCTACATTTCGCCCAAGTAAAGATTTCATTTTAAATGTGATTTTCTTAGAGAAGCTTTTGCTTCATTTCTCACATCAATGATGATCTTACTTCTCATCAAGTTATTTTTCTTCTCAGAGTACTTTGGTTAATTTGTGATTATAAACACATGATATGATTCTTTAAAAATGTCTATCATAATTGAAAATTAACTCCTGTATCTCCAGGACATAATAGGATTTTTGCACACAGAGTGCTCAGGAGAGAGTTGTTGAATGGGGGGGGGGGGAGGGGGTCAGGACATTTGGGTGAGGGAGGCATGTAGGTGCTTTCATCTTCCTTGGGGTAATGGTGGTTGAATGAAATGATGATATCGGTTATCATCCTTAGCCTTAGAACCATGCAAAGACTATTTTCCTTACCTTTTAAATGTTCAAAATTATTTTTAGTTAGTACTTCATACCTTTTCTAAAAATGAAGGGAAGACCAGTAAGTGCAAGTTCTTGCATGCTTTTTGGAACCAGTTAGGTTATGATTGATAAAGCAATATCATCTGACAATAAATTTCTAGTTTGGTATTATCTATAAACAACTTGAATTTTAACTAAAGCAGAAATATTTACAGTGGTAGGCAATACAATAGTTCATATAATGGTATGACTACATGGACATCACTTTGACTCTATGGGCAAAGTGATTTTGCTTGATTAAAAATATTAACTTGGTGTAGAGGAATAAATTGTAACACATCTCCCATTAATGAAACTCCCAGTAAAATTGGACTTTCTCCATGCAGATATGAATGAATTGTTTAGAATTATATTGGAAAATGCAGCTCATAAAATAAAAGTTTATTTTGTCATATAATACAAATATTGTATTTATGGTACATAATTATTTGTGGCCATGGGTGAGGCAATGAGAGTCTATGTCATAAATGTTACTACTTTCATTTTATCATAATTTATTTCTTATTTTCTTACTTCTTATTTCTTATTTTCTTATTTCTTGTATTTATTTTCTCCATAAAAATAGGACCCAGTAAACATTTGGTGTATTGTTGGGTTGGTGAAGGAAGTTTCTACAAGTAGGGTTTTCTGATTGTATAAATATTCTATATAAAGCATGGGAAAGTTGGAACTAAGGTGGTATAATTCTTGAGCTATTCCAGATGTCATCTGTCCTTAAGGATCTTTCTTCATCCACTTGCTCACATTTAGTGTGGATCAGTGAGACTATGATAGTCATTAGATGTATTTGTTGATATTTCCACACCTTCTTCTTCTGGGAATATAATAGGATTCCATTTCTCTGTCTCTGTTTGTTAGATGTGGTCTTGTGAATTTACTTGACCTAGTAAATATGAATAGAAGTGACACATGTCACTTCTGGGATGAAGCATTTATGAGAAAGTGCTCAATTGTTCATGTTGATGTCCTCTGCTATGGTAAACAATGGTGATCCAGATAATGGAGTTTTCAAATAAGTCTGGGTCCTTGAGGGAGAATGATATGGAACAAATCACTTTGTTGACCCAAGATTATGTGTAGCATGAAGAAGAAATAAACATTTCTGTTTAATGCCACTGAGATTTGGGGGTTGTTATAATTGTCTCATCTAGTCTGTTCTGCCTGATACAAAAGTTGGTACTAGAAGGAAGGTATTGCTATTAAAACACACACACACACACACACACACACACACACACACACCCCTAAACCAACAACAGCAAACCTTGAAACATATATCATTGGTTTAAGGGTCAAGTGGAAGATGGAAAAGAAACTGTCACCAGAGACTGAGAAGATATATCTCATGGTAAAATATTTGTAAAATTATAATCTCTGGTAAAATGAAAGGTAAAATTATGTACCTAAGGATTTTATTGCTGTAGGGAAAAGAGTAAAAAAGATGGTGGTAGTGGTATGTGTAAGTTGCTCTTTGTCAAGTCATGTTAAAAAAAAAGAGTTCAGAAAACACTTGCTTAGTTTGTAAACATTTATGCAATGGATATAGCCCACAAATTGAGGGAGTGGTGGGTGGTTATGATGTGTCAGTATAAGTTGATCAGTTGTAACAAATATACTATTCTGTGGGGGATGATGATAATGAAGCAGGATATTCATGTGTCTGGGGGTATGGGTAAATGGGAAATCTCTAACCTCCTCATTAATGCTAAGTTTGAAACTGAACCTGCTCTAAAAAAGAAAGTCTTTATAAAGTATTTGGGGTAGGAGGAAAGGAAGTTCTTCTGGTTTCTCCACTGCTATTTTAATATAGGATGTTGCAAAGATTTTAGCTTTCACTGATCAGAAATATATCAAGACAATCTATTTTAGTTGTGTTTTCTATCTTACAAATTTCAAATCTCCTCAAACACTTGGTATTGGACAGATAAAACTGCCTCAATAATTTAATTTAACTGATTGGCAAACTTTTTTTGGTAAGCCCTATCTTTCCATCGATACTGATGATGTTTATTATTTCTGAAATGACTTATATACTTGAAGTATTTATTGATAGTTGTTAACTTGTGTTTTTGTTTTTTGGAAATTTATTTTCTATGTTACTTCAAAGCCTAGGAAAGTTTTTCAAACTCATTGTCTCTATAATGGTCGTGATATTAATCTAAAGGAAACTAAACTCATCTCTGTTGTTCCACAGCCTCCCCCCCCGCCCCCAGTCTCCTGTCTGTCTATGGCACGGCTGTACAATGACACCACTTCTAGAAAAGGAAAACAGATTCAAGTTTAGATAAGTGTAGTTATGTGCTTCATTTAGGGAAGTGACAATCTGGGCTAAATGTTCATGTTCGGTAAGATGAAAGTGGATGGTTTAGAGCAGCACCTCTCAGCCTCAGCACTGACATTCTAGGCTGCCTAATTCTTTGTGGTGGGGTGCTGCCTGGTGGAGAGTAGGATCCTTGTGGCATTGCTGATCTCTACCCATTAGAATTCTATTGGCCAGGAGAAGTCCCCAGTGTGACACTCCAAATTGCCTCCGGAAATTGACAGAAATCTCCTGGGAGACAAAATTGCCCTCCGTTGAGAATTACTGTGCTAGCTAACATATATATATATATATATATATATATATATATATATATATATATAAAATTAGGTACAATGTTTATATATGCTTAGAATATCGTTATGTTTGTGAAATGATAATTAGAATATTCTGCAGGGTCAACCAGAAATACATATTTAAATCTAGAAGTATCAAATGTATGATGAAACAAAATAAAGAAATTCTTAAGTTGTAATTTCATTTAAATGAATAAAGAAAAAGAAAGATACCCTTCAGAGATTTATTTTCTGATTGTATTAATTTCTGTTACCTCTTAAACAATACCAAAACTTTCAATAGAAAAAAAAAGGAGGGGTGCCTGGGTGGTCCAGTCCGTTGAGCATCCAGCCAGCTCAGGTCGTGATCTTGCTGTTCCCGAGTTCAAGCCCCATGTTGGGCTCTGTGCTGACAGTTCAGAGCACGGAGCCTGTTTTGGATTCTCTCTCTCTCTCTCTCTCTCTCTCTCTCTGTCTCTCTCTCTCTCTCTGTCTCTCTGTCTGTCTCTCCCCCACTCATGCTCTGTCTCTCTCTCAAAAATAAATAAACATTAAAAAAATTTTAAAAAAGAAACTGGGAGAGCATACTCAAATATTCAGAATCAGTTAGCTGGGATAGGAAAGTGAACACTCACAGGTACACATTCACCAACATTAAATGGGAGCTGTGCATCCAAATTTTGTTAAAATTATGCACATTTTGCTATTTTTGCTTTATAAATGTGCAAGAAACATGTGGATGCATATTTCTCTAATCAGCAAACTTTTGTTAGAAGCCCTAATAAACTAAAAAGAGAACATGCCTGCACGCTCTGATATTCCACAAATTTCCTTAATCACATTCAATTTTTTCTCCATTCTTTAAACACATTTAATCACCCCCTCCCAATTTAAATTAATGTTTTCTTTGCAGGGCAAGACAGGTTCTTTTTGATGAGTCAAAAAACATGTTACTCTGGTACCGTAAAATAGCTTTCTCTTCCCTCACTGTATGCCTATACAGCCCTCTCTAGTTCTGAACCCTGAGGAAAATAACATTTTCAGAAGGGGGAACCAAAAGGAGAATAGCATCTGATAACAATAACACATAAGCACTAGTCTGAACTTGAACAACTCGTGTTACATCTGAGTGAAGAAAATATCTACTTAGTACAGAAGAAGTGTCATATGTGGTTTCAGAAAACCAACAAAAAACAAAGCTAACAGCAAGGGCTGTTAGCACAATCACAGCAATCCAGTATGGCTTCCTAAACTAATTTGTTGTTACCTGATGGAAAGGAACAAAACAAAAAAAGAATCTCCAGCATGTCACCTTTCATTAAAATTGTGTTTCTCTGAGATTTTGTTATTTGCAATTGCTCATCTGTTAAATTAAAACTTTTAATTCTTCACAGTTTGTCACCTTTTTAATTCTGGTCTGTTGACATGCACTTTTTTTTTAAAATATAAATCCAAAGAAAGTTCAAAATGCAATTTGAAAGCAAATTAGCAATTTTGCTGGCTGCTAAAAAAAAGAAAGCTTCATGCTTCATCTGTATTGTTTTAAGTATGCTTTAAAAAATGAACCAGCCATACAAAGAGGTTGTTCATCTGTTTCTTTCCTAAACAACTGCAACGTTAGCTAATGTAATGGGGTTGCCTGTAGTTTAAAGGTCTTTCCCTGTCATTTCTTCTCTTTTGTTCTATTTCAGAGGACATTGGTGATTGGAAATAAATACTTGAAGCAAACAAAAATAGGCAACAAAGAAATCTTGATATAGTAAGGAGCAGGACAAGCAAATAGAAAATAACAAAGATGTATAATAAAAAATATAAAGTGAAATAACATATATTAAGCTAAACAAAAATAAAAAGGTAGATACAGGATATTTCTAGGGAGTTTAGAAGATTACAGAATAACAAATGCTCAAGACACATGAAAAATATTCAGCATCACTAATAATGAAATAAATGTAAATTAAATTCAAATGGTGAAACTTGGTTTGGCGAAATTTTTAAAAGTTAAGGGGCAACAGTGCCAAGAGTGTGGATTTTAAAAATGAGATCTTTTTTGTACTGTTGATGAGAATCTGGGTTGCTGCAACATTTTTGCAGAGTTTATCAACAGTTAGAAATATATTCCTGGAAAAATACAATGATTCATATTCATATGTTCAGTGTAGCATTGCTTGAAATCTCAAGAGGAGATCTGTGGAGTAATACTTAAAAAATGTAATATAAATAGTAGGTAGTGCTTCCCCTCCCTTTTTAAAATAAGTTGGCTCTGTGTATGATCTTAGAAAATGTCCGTCATCAAGTAATAATAGAATCAAATTGCAGACCTGTAGGTATGCATGTGTTTGTATGTGTATATGTGTTAGGTATATATATGGTTGTTAGAACTACAGTGAATATAAAGTACTGAGTACATTTGAAAAAAAAAAACAGAACAAAGAATCAATAAATATTCACCACCAGCATGAGTGTTGCTTGTGCCACTCCTACCACCTACCACGACCTGGAATTGACCAGGGGCCTGTCAGACACATGCATCCTAGCAGGAGCTGATTTAGGAATTACTTAACAGAAGAAAATTGCAATTTGTGTTTAGGTTATGCCCAGAGACAGAAGGCTCAGAAATATTGTGTGGAAAAGAGCTCAAGGACAGAGAGAGTTCAGCGCATTGAGTCATCCCCGAGAGCGATGTTATTTTAACCCTTTTGAGCCGGCTCTTTTTCATTCTCTTGGGCATTTTCAGTGCTACTGACAGGCGACATATGGCATTCACCTGCTATTTCCAAGCATCATACTGTATGTATAGGGTAGATAATAAAGTCATTCGCTTGATTTGAAACATTAGTCCAAACTTCACCCAGAAAATGATTCAGGAAGCTCCTTGGTACTTGCTCTGAGTTTCTTTCTTTCTTTCTTTCTTTCTTTTAAAATTTTTTTAACGTTTATTTATTATTGAGAGACAGAGAGAGAGACAGAGCATGAGCATGGGAGGGGCAGAGAGAGGGGAGACACAGAATCTGAAGCAGGCTGCAGGCTCTGAGCTGTCTGCACAGAGCCCGATGCAGGGCTTGAACTCACAAACTGCGAGATCATGACCTGAGCCCATGTAGGGTGCTTAACCAACTGAGCCACCCAGGCGCCCCAACTGCTTTGAGTTTCTAAGAGCTAGTTTGGTGGAGAGTGAGGGAACTAGGGACCTTTCTGTTGTATTCAGCCAGCAACTAAGCATTCCACTATGAGGCTATGTGTGTCTTTTGAGGAAAGAGTTATTAATTCTGAGGTTCTCTTAGTTCATGCACCCTGGCACCAGGTCTGAGCCTTACCTCTACTGTTCCTCATCTCTTTCCATTTGGTGGTATGCAGATGTGTAGAAGAAGGTACCTTTGGGACCTCCCTCCATGAGTTTTTAAATTTATTTTATTTTATTATTTTATTTTAATTTTAATAGGCTTGAGGTCTTTTATTACTTTTTTTTTTTCACATTTACCATGCCATGAATTCATAGGGAATGGGTTCCAGCAGCTCAGGCTCCTTTCCATTGGTTCTCACGAAGTGTGCTTCTCTGGGTGGAGTAGGCTGACTCTTCATTTGAACCCAAGTACCTTTCTTATTGGCTTTCCTCTTATCCTCCTGATCATTTTCCTTCACATGCTTCAGGAAGCTATCTTGGCTCTTTGAGTGCTTAATAGGCTCAATACATGCATTAATTCTTTTGGCAAGAATCTTGCCCTTAACTTGTTTATTTACAAAAATGCCAACAGCATGCTGGGTAACATTGTAGACTCTTCTAGTTTTGCCATGATAACATTTGTGGGGCATTCCTTTTTGAACAGTGCCCGTTCTCTTGATATCTCCAATATTACCTTTCTTATAGATTTGCATGTATGTGGCCAATGCAACAAATCCATATTTTCTAAAAAGGCCTAAAGAACATATAGCAGGTACCTCTTCTCTTTCCTTTGTGTTTGTAATTTTGGAAAATTACTGGAAGATGGGGGTGCTGGCCAAAAAGCCCTCCATGAGTTTTAATCTTTCCCCCGTGGTAACAGTCAACACCAGAGAAGCTCCTTTCTCCAGGACCAGAGCCTGGGAGACTGTTGCTTTCTCATCCACAAATCTAAATCATTGACTGACTTGTGGGGCTCTTCCTTCACTATTGCTCTTAATCCTGGGAGAGACATTTATTTTCTTCCTTCAAAGTAGATCAAATATCTCATTTTCATTATCCTTCTATAGCTATCATGCCATAACATGAAGATTTAAGATAAATTGAACATGCTAATTGGGAATGTGATTCTCAGATAGCTCTTAATTTCCCACCAGTAAAATGATAAGGCACAATTGACAAAGGGAAGAGTGGGTTTCTGCAATTTGTGTTGTCAGGTTTCCAAGTAAGAGTGGAGGCTGATTTTAAAGTCAAGAATTAAAACATATGAAAACATTTAAATATATGAGTTTGAATTTGACATTTTACTGTTCGTTCATGGTGGGCACATGTTGTAGCTAATTTTGTTTTAACCCAGGGTGAATGGAATTTGGTTTTTCAGTTTGCTGTATTGTGCTTCAAGCTATTTTGAGTTTTTGTCTATAAGCATTTCTTTTGAGCATGCCCCGGACCCAACTGACATTGCACTGATATCCTGACATAATCATTGGGGGTGGGACAGACTGTAGGAGGGGTAGAGGAAAAAAAAGGGGGGGGTGTTTTTGAACCTCTCAT
This sequence comes from Prionailurus viverrinus, assembly GCF_022837055.1. Classification (NCBI taxonomy): domain Eukaryota; kingdom Metazoa; phylum Chordata; class Mammalia; order Carnivora; family Felidae; genus Prionailurus; species Prionailurus viverrinus. The sequence continues at coordinate 35,334,063 of NC_062568.1, forward strand.
TTTTTCTTGATTTTGGTTTCTTATTGTCTGCTTTTTAAAAATTTCTTACCAATAAGCTTACTATAATCTAGTTATTGTTTTGTTTTAAAGATGGGGCAAGAGCAAAATGAATGAGAGCCAATATTTTCTTTTTGTGAGGGCCTCCCGCACCCCATCCACTTCAACTTGGAACAGGGTGACTTGGAGACCGAGGGCTCTGAGCCTGAAGCTTTCACAGCATTGACACAGGATTGAAGGACTTGGGGGAAGGAGAAAATTGGACCCTGAGAATCTGTCCAGCTTTTGTTCAAACAGTCAATGAGAAAGATACTGGCCTTTTATGTTCTCAGCAGTCTCTTTTGAACAAACAGAGGCTGTCAGACTTCTGATTTTTTTTTACCTTGTTGATTTTCTTTTCTGAAAAAATGGTACAGTACAAATAAGAGAAAATTCTCAAAGACAAGTCAGATACTGGAGTCAGTACTGCCATCAAGGCGCTGATACCAAGGCTCTGGGTGAGTGTGTTCAATGTCACAGGAAGAAGGAAAAATAGAAGTACTGTGATTTGACCTTCCTGAATAAACACACAACACAATTTGAAGACCTAGTTGGACTATTTTTAGCAAAATAAGTTTTACACGGTAATAATGCATTCATAGTTAATGTTGAATAGAAATGTGACCTTTTTGCTGTCAGTTATTTTGCTTACAAGCTATATTGCAGCACTTTGTAAAGTATCTATTTATAAATTGATACATCTGACATTGAGTTGCCCTTTTATTTACTTATTTACTTTGGTTCAGGCACTAAATAAGAAAAACAAATCAGTTTTTGTTTCTTTACGAACTTAGGGTATGATAAGGTTGGTAAACTTTAGTTCAAGCTAATTTTACCAATGATACTGCACTTTTAAGATCTATGGTTATTCTAGTGGAAAATTGGTTGTAATAAGGTAAATATTTATAGGCACCCAGAATTTTTAGAACTACTCATTTTTATGTTTGCCTTTCCGACTAGTCACATATTCTATACATACTATTTTACAATTATTTATTCTTTGTTTTCCGTATATGTGTAGAGAACACTGGGCTAAAAACTTCAGTGAATGTATGACCACAGTCCAAATAGATTTATGGGCTAAGAGCTCTCTGAAGAAGCTGTTCTGTCTTTAAAATGGAGAGGGTAATATTCTGAAGATACAGATTAATGCATGAAAATATTTTAACCTAAAGTATAATAATGTAACATTTTTAAGGCAGTTAAAAGACTGGAGAAATATGTATTTGTATTTCATTCAAAAGGACATCCTATGTGAACATCAAGGTTTTGTGTGTGTGTGTGTGTGTGTGTGTGTGTGTGTGTCTATGTGTATAAATGTATATATGCACATGTATATAAAACAATGTATATATCTGCATATAATTTATGATTGTAGATCGCCATGTACACTTAAGAAAAATCATATGTGTCAAATATGTCTATGTGATTCTAACTTAATTTGAGTTTACTTATGTAGGTGAGTGTGTATTTATATATTCACTTACTCTTAAGAATATGTTTTTCTGGGGCGCCTGGGTGGCGCAGTCGGTTAAGCATCCGACTCCAGCCAGGTCACGATCTCGTGGTCCGTGAGTTCGAGCCCCGCGTCAGGCTCTGGGCTGATGGCTCAGAGCCCGGGGCCTGTTTCCGATTCTGTGTCTCCCTCTCTCTCTGCCCCTCCCCCGTTCATGCTCTGTCTCTCTCTGTCCCAAAAATAAATAAAAAACGTTGAAAAAAAAAACTTAAAAAAAAAAAAGAATATGTTTTTCTGGAACTTTCCCTGTATGTTGGTACTTACAGATGTTGTGGCCTAAGCATATTGGTGATAGATTTTATTAAGGTGTGGTATTGAGAGGTATGGTAGAAATAGTACTGGATATAGGGTCAGAAAACTAGTTCTGAGTCATGGCTAGGTCAAATACTCTGAGACCTTTAAGAACTTAAATCACTCTTCTGCAATCTATTGGTAATCTAATAGGTAAATCTATTACCTAGTATACAGAACTATTGGAAAGTTTAAATGTGATTATTCTAATGAAGGTGCTTTATAAGACCAAAAGTGTCATAATGCCACTTATTATCTCTATACCATTGTTTCTATGGCAAGTTTTAGGAATGGTGAGTGAGGATATGTGACATGGTAGTACCTAGAGTAGGGTAAAGGGGGCAATACTTTAAGGAGTGAGGATTTATGTACGTCCTCTTCTGGAGGGCAGAGTCTCTACTAAATTATTCATAATTCTCATTCATGGGAGACTTTTTTCCCCCCTTGACTTGCTTATTCATTTCACAATTCATAATAGTATGAACGCTTGGATATTTATTTCATTTTATGTTATAATCCAATGTAATTTATTTTCTTGCTCCATTTGTTCCAGTTCCGGCATTGGGGAACTCTTTCAGTTAGCCTTTACCTATTATTGTGTGGTTTCTTTTCTCTTCCTTCCCTCCCTCCTTCTCTTTCCTTCCTTCCTTCCTTCTTTCCTTCCTTCCTTCCTTCCTTCCCTCCTTCCTTCCTTCCTTCCTTCCATATTTCTTTTGCATTTTTTACTTTTTGGCACTACAAGATGTTTCAGATTCTTCTTGTATATTTCCTGTGCCGGACCTAGAATCTACTATTTCCCCAAAAAGCTGTAGTTCCCTCTATCAGAGGATGGTGTTAGAAACCAAGATCTGGATGCTAGGTGTCCTTGTTAAATAGAGGTGAAGCTGCATCTAGGCCCTCTTGGCTGGCCACAAAGCATGTATGTGTGCATCTCTGCCAATTTATAAATATTTCTCTATATAACCCAGTGTATCTATATTAAGTTAAACATGGTATTTTCAACTTTAATCCATTATCACATAGATTATTCTAGTCCCCTCCTCTTCCTTATCTGTTAGCTCCAACTCCAATAATGAGAAGCCTGGCTTTCACCATTTCACTATGAGTTTACTCAGTTGTTCAGTTCGGGTGTACATGTGTAGCAGTATGAAAATTGTTAACCCATTTCTGTTAATTTTTCTGCCACTGGATAAAGATGTTCAGATTTCTTCCTACGTTTAATCTTTTACATTCTTATCCAGTCACTTGTTTAGCTCTCTTCTCTCTTTGCTCTACTACTATCTTTGGCTTCACCTTAAAAATCCTCTAAATACCCTTCCTCCCCATTTACATATAATTTCTCCAATTAATAAGTTTTAGTTGTTAATGTTTATTTATTTACCTTTAGTGAGAGGGAGGGAAAGAGAGAGGAGAGAGAGAGAGAGGAAGACAGAGAATCCCAAGCAGGCTCTGTGCTGTCAGTATAGAGCCTGACCCAGGGCTCAATCTCACAAACCATAGGATCGTTACTTGAACCAGGATCAAGAGTCGGTCACTTAACAGACTAAGCCACTAGGCACCTCTCCAATTAATAAGTTTTAGTTTTGTAAGATTATGTCAAGCTGTTCAGCTGTCTTTTTTTTAACAGGTCTCGATTACAAGGAACTATTCATTTAGTTAGTATTGCTCCAGAATAAATCATTAAGAAAATAAAATATTAATCATTTACTAATTTTGAACCATCGGGTGCTCTTAAGATAAATTTTGATATTAAAGCAATATTATAATTAATATGCATACAGAAATATACTTAAATTGTTTTTATTTCTTTGATTATATACTTTGAGTACAAACTGCTTCTGTTTGCCAACAATAGAAAAAAATTAGGGGGTGTATTTGGCATTGAGAAGAATTATAACCTCTATTAACTGGATCAGAGACTGTATGAAGGTATGAAATATGATGTTGTTTGTAATGCCTTTTTTTGCCTGTGGAAATGGGAACATAAGATGGTTTTTGGAACACCTGAAGAAATATTTCATTGCATAGCTTTAGGGAAAACAGGAACAATACAGAATATTTATTATATAAATAGTCTTTGTGCAAGATCCCACAGAATCTGTGTTCTAGGTATAACAGAGGTGTCGTCCCATTAAAAAGGAAAGCTACAACAGTAGCAAAAGAATTGAAAATTTGTCGGGAAATATATGCTTACATGAGACAAGAGTATAGTCATTCCATATATGTATTCATTTATTGACTCCTGCTAGTCATTTTCACACATGTGAATTTCCATGCTCCTGTTTTTAGGCACATATATGTAAATAATTGGTTCTCAAAATATTCAACATCTAGCAGTATCCCTACAATGCACAGCACAGCCCTCCACAGAAAGGAACTACCCAGTTCAAAATGTCTATAATGCTGAGGTTGAAAAACTCTGGTCTAAAAAATGGGTATGCAGTACTGTTCATACTGTCGAAAACGCTGAGCATATGTAGATACACATTTAATTGGTGCAATGGCTTCTGACACCAATTATGCAGAGTTAGGCTTAACTTTAAAGGTTAAGGACATTGTTCTTACTTTAGACACTAGTCACGAGTTCCAGAGTCCCCAGGCCGGTTGTACCTCTAACCAGCAGGCTACAAATTTGGGGGTCCTTCCTTACCCCCTCAGGGTTTGATAATTCACTAGAACAACTCACAAAACTCATGAAAACATTATGCTTCTGCTTTACAGTTTTATTATAGCCAAATAGTACAAATCAGAACCAATCAAAAGAAGACTCACAAAGGGTGAGATCTGAGGGCTCCCAGACACGAAGCTTCCATGTTCTCTCCCTTTGTTATGATATGTCAACATGTGAAACTACATAGAGGACTGCCAACCAAGAATGCTTACCTGACCTTGATGTCCAGAGCTTTCATTGGGGTTTCATTATGCAGGTATGACTGATTGAACCATTGGCTATGTGACTGAACTCAACCTTTCCCTCCCTCTGCTTCCTGGACATCAGGCTCATATCACATGGCTTAAAACCACTATTACTCTGATCACACATTGATCTTGCTGGCATGGCCGACCTGCAAACTGAATCACTTCTTATACATAAACATAAACTATCTAGGGGTCCTCAGTGATTCACTTCATTAGCATATATTATCAGGTTCCACCATGAATAACAAAGACAGTCCTATCTGAGAAATACCAAGGATTTAGAGACCCTCTCCCTGAAACCAGGGACAAAGACCAGCCAAATTCTTTGTTACATAGGAATTGGTTTAGAAAATAGATGATTATATGGGGCGCCTGGGTGGCGCAGTCGGTTAAGCGTCCAACTTCAGCCAGGTCACGATCTCGCGGTCCGTGAGTTCGAGCCCCGCGTCAGGCTCTGGGCTGATGATGGCTCAGAGCCTGGAGCCTGTTTCCGATTCTGTGTCTCCCTCTCTCTCTGCCCCTCCGCCGTTCATGCTCTGTCTCTCTCTGTCCCAAAAATAAATAAACGTTGAAAAAAAAATTTAAAAAAAAAAAGAAAATAGATGATTATAATCTTGATATTTATCAAATACATTTTCCAATACTGAATTTGACAAATACAGACAGGAAGCAGCCAATTGATATGTATAAAAAATGTGAATAAATAGGAAAAAATTGTATTTTCATTTAGGGAAGAGGATGAATTGAGAGTAGACCTAAAAATATATTAACTGGGATATTAATCTATAAGTTTTTATCTCTAGGAAGACAAAATTGAAATAGTTTAAATATAATTCAGGGAATTTATATTTATTTGAAGAATTTTTTCTGACAATAGGTATATATTACTGAAATTACTATTTGAGGTAAGTGATTTTGAAATCTACAAAAACTATATTTATGTATATTAGAGGACATAGAAATGCAATAAAAAGGACATTTACAAGACCTAAGGAATAGAAGATTTAGAACAAAATAAGATATTGGTCAATTCTCTTTATCAAACGTCAGGATATATAATACTCAGGTATTAACTGCTGAGGTACACAGATTATGAAACATTATAATTGCTAAAGTACGTAAAGGAAAAACAGTATGCCTAAACTGAGAGAGCTTATTTGTGTTAACTTAGAATAGATGTGATATTTGTGAAAATAATTTCAATAGAAGGTAGAATATGAGGTTTAGTTTCAGAGAGATGCATGCAAAAAGTGTATGAGACCAGAAAGGAGGAAGAAAGTAAGTTGCAAATAAACAGAAGCCTATATAACATACTGCTGTTGAAGGCTCATTAAAACAACCAAGGCAGAGTAGCAGCTTCCTAAGAAGAAAGCCATTAAGGCAAGGGACAGCACTGTGACATTTGGGAAGCAATATATCTTAAAGCGCTAGATCCAGTTCACCAAAATTTGAGGAAGAAACAATGGCTTTCTTTTGTAGCTATGGTTATAAAATCCGGGTGGGTGGGGGAAAGGACAGTGTTAAAGTTGAAAGAGTAAGACCAAGAAATGTGTCCTAGTGCACAGTGCACAAGAATAGGGACAGAAAAATGATCTAGCTTTTAAAGGAAGAACAAAAGAAATACAATGATTGATGAAAGAATAATGAAAAATTGAATAATGTATTATCATTTTTAAAAATTCTTATTTGTTTTACAGAAGAAAAATAGTAATGAATGTTTCTAAATATTTTTAATAAAATGTGTACTGTTCCTTTCAAAGTTCATTAAATGATGCCTTCAGTGTGATCCACTTTGACAGCTTCAAAAGAAAAGTAAATGTCTTCTCAAAGATCTTTCCTGCCTTCTGATTCTAGAACTTTGACCACTGTGAGTTTTCTTTATAGCCGTCAAATATTTTCTGGCCTACAAACAGAGAGGTTTAAGAGTTCTTTGGGAAGATGCACTGTTCTCCACAAAAGATGTGCTTGGATGACATGATTCATGACATTTCTTTGACACATTGCACACCATTTTGAGTTTTAGTATGATTCATTTGTATGATGCAAAGGGAAGCAATCATCATTTGTTATTTATGGTTTGCTCTGTAATTACAATTGAAGTTACTTTTACATTGCATTTCTCATTTCTTAAAGTATCACTAGAACGTGATAGTTAATAGATAAAAAGGTATAAGGCAAATAGCTGTAAAAGTCTTAATTTGCATTTGCTAATTTATTAGCATCCTTTGTAATGCCATTGTTCTTGCATTGGTTCATGTAAGCCAAACACAGCCTGTAATCAACAGGACACCACCCTGAACTCTGCATAAATCTTTACACAGATGCCTCCTACCAGTATCATCTCCTAGGTCTGAGAACATACTTCTCTCTAAATGTATGAAAAAATATCACCATCAAGACTTTACAAAACTGCTCTCTGCTTTCATTTGTTTTTAAGGAAAGCCATACTTTATGAATTTAAATTAGTTGACCTATATCAGAAGAATATCTAGGGGCACCTGGGTGGCTCAGTCAGTTGAGCATCTGACTTCAGCTCAGGTCATGATCTTGCAATTCGTGAGTTTGAACCCCACATCGGGCTCATGGCTGTCAAGGCAGAGCCCACTTTGGATCCTTTGTCTGTCTGTCTCTCTCTTTGCCCCTCCCCTGCTTGCATACCTGAGCTCTCTTTCTCTCTTAAAAATAAATAATCTTAAAAAAAAAAGAATATCTAAAGCAATTTGAACACCCGATAAGCAGAGAAATATGACTATGGAGAGGCGCTGTGGCCATCCATTAACACATATTAAGATGGTTAGCTTTTTGATAAAAGGCAAGTAAGTTTTATCAAGAGTATAAAGTAATGACTGTAGTGGATGGCCCATGCCTTCCTGTGAGTAGTGTTAATAAGGGAATTGGAAAGTTGGGGAAGAGTAATGTGAGAATCTAATATTCCCATTCCCTGATTTGACTCTTGACTCATCCTATCAAAAACTCTATTGGAATGTTAAAGGTATAGGCAGGGAAACTTGGAAATCATATAGTCCAAGCCTCGCTTTCCAGGTGGGTGTCTCTCAAAGATAATTATTTGAGAAGCGTGTCTTGAATCAACAAATGAATGAGGTAACAGAGACAGTCTAAGTAGATATAGTAGAATTTTATGGCTAGTTTCTAAGCAAATTAGAATCTATGTGTTCTGACACTTATATAGTGTTTTTCCCATTACATCATTCTTTCTTGATTTCATACTAAATCTCCTAGTAAATAGTTGTTGATGTGCATATGTATTGAATTATTAACTGAAAATATAGTTTTATAACACTTTGTTTTGGAATGGAGTAATTCACGTGGTCTGTAACCTACATTTCCCTTCTTAGCAAATGGATAATATCTCTCCCAACTTTTATTAAACATACAAATATGCTTGTGTACCCAAAGGACATGGGCAAAGATATCAACAAAGACTTTTGTAAATAGTGGGATTTAGGAAGATTTTGTATGATTATGAATCTGTTCATTTAAAAATATTTATTTAAAGTTATTTTTAGGGCTTTTATAATGAATATAATGGTAGTATTAGTATAATTAATAATTACAACAATATATGAATATACAACATGATAGTATAATAATATATTATTATTATATTATATATTATATATAAATATATATAAATTACATGTATATAAATTATATATAATATTATATAATAATCACAATATATATTATATATTATATATTATATTATATATTATATATTATATTATATAATAATAATCACAATATATAATATAAATAAGTATCGCTATTATTATATATTAATATAATTAATAATATAATACAACCTAAAATAATTATTAAAATTATTTTTAAATATTTATGACTAGAAAATATAGGAGACATACATGATCATATTGGCAGTGTTTATTATCAAAATGTGAGACTGTGAAAAATGTTGCAGTCTTTCATCTGCATTTAGTGTTGTCTATAATGCATAATCATTACTCTTAATTTGTAAACCATATTAGTTATTGATTTTCAAAAATGTAACGATATACACAAATAATTAAAAATTCAAATTCTATTAAAAGATGCATGGTAAAAATATAAATATTTTTTGACCCCTGTCCTTCAACACTCCAGGTCCTATCCCTAAAGAGAACTGTTGCTTCTTATTTTATATAGGTAATCTGCGTGTGTGTGTGTGTGTGTGTGTGTGTGCATGTGCATGCACTCAGGTGCCTCTATAGCTATGACTATGTGTATAATTGATATCATTTGTAGATATATAAAATATTTCTGAATATAAGTATATGGCATAAATATCCATTCCTCCTTTCTCCTTTGTTTTATACAAATAGTAGTACCTTAGTTTACTTATTCTTTAGTGTGTGTATGTATGCATATTTTATATGTATATATCTAAATACATGTCTATTATATATATTTGTATATATTAATTTAATATTTTCTCCTGGGGATAATTTCACCACAGTCTTTGCATATATTCCTCATTCTCTGTAAACACTACATAGCAATTTGTTGTCTGGATGTGTCATAATGAGTGCATTTGAGTGCTCCTGATGAAACTAAGTCGTTTGCAATATTTTATTATTGCAACTAATAAGCCAATAAACATACTTGTTTTAATTTGCTTCGGCAGAATAGTCAACAGAAAATTGTAGATAATCACAATTTTTTTCTGTTTGCATTCTTATAATTTTCTTCAACAAACATATACTCATTTCAAAATTTTAGTTACATTAAGAAGGAAAAACACTGCTAAAAACCTTATATTTAGGTGTATTAACAATATTTTACATTTGTTTTGGTCTTAGAGGTTCTAGAGTCTTCCCCACACATTTTTTACATTTAAATGGGAAACTAATGAAAATACATATTTTTCTCATGGAAGGTTTTAAAGTATTGGCTTAATAGTTGTAACAGGATCAGGTAATAAAATGCTGCTATCCTCCTCTTGTAGGAGGATAAAATCCTACAAATAGTACTAACATTTGTTTGTTCCCCTTTGTATTAGCATATTTTATGTATGTGTACTTTAGTGTTTTTATCATGTATTTTACTCTTACGGTGTAAATATACATTTTCAACCATTATCTATTAAGATACCTCTTTTTAATTGGGGCCCAGCCACTGTAAAAAGAAAGCCTTTTTATTTTTGTTGCATTAATTAAAAAAAAAAACCAAAATTTATTTCCCTTACTCTTTAGGATTACTTTTTTTTAGAATGATTTGTAAAAGCTTCTAGGAAATCAGATCATATTGTGACAGACAAAGCAGAAGATGTCTGAGTTTGCTCAAAACTATGAAAAATGAGTACCTTCTCTTAGCACATTTCAATTTCAATATGCTTCTATTCTAGTGGTTTTACTAAAGCTTTTTTGGAGCATTCAGTTTGGAATCCAAGCCCACCCACCTTATACCTACCCCTTTTTAATCACTTCATATTCCTCGACTGCTCCTCAGAACTCAAAAATGGACTTACCCAAATCTGATCCTTGACATTTCGAACCAAGGTTGATGCAGATTATGAGTTCAGTTAGTGTTTAATCATTGATACTATTCTGTTGTGCTCAGTAGAGAATTTTTCTTCCAAACCTTACTGTGTACCACACCTAAAAATAACAATATAAGCACATAAATTATCAATTAAGAAAATCTAAACCACATAGCTAATTAATAGGATCCTCAAGTTGGCAGAAGAGACTATTCTTTGATCTAATTGTGGAGCAGTTCACAGATGCTAATGCAGGTAATCACACATTTAAAATTTCTTATTTTTTCCCCCTGAGAGAGACAATCACATTGAATTCACCCTCCCAACGTTGAAGGTAAAGGTAAATGATTTCCACAATTGAAGAAGTAAGAACAATCACTTTAGAAATTTCCTCTCAGCGGTTCTTTACTGCAAGGCTTAATTCCTGTAGAAAACTTTATAATTGTCAGTCTCTCCAATCTGCTTTCAAACATTCCTAATTTTAGTCCTAGTTTTTTCATATGTGTGAATTTTGTTCACAAAGGGAATTTCACTAAATTTGGTCAAAATATATGTACATCAAAACCAAAGTCGTCCATACCTAGATTTGCTCTGCTTCTTCTGTAGGAAGAAGCTTGAGATGAAGGTCAGTTTAGCAGGTACTGTGAAGAAAAAACAAAATAGCCCCAAACAAAACAAACAAAACATAGTCTTTCACAAACTTGATGCATTGTCATTCAAATTTGTCATTCTAATGGCTAGATTTATAAGCACTGCAATTTTATTTGACAGATAATTTTTGAAACTACAATGCATGCACAAAAAATTTGATTGTTATTCTTTAGCAGAAATAATTTTGTTACCACCTTTAACAGAATCTCATTACAGAATGCCTTTGGGGAAAGGGTGGGTCAGATAGGAATAAAATGAAGAAAACAGAAACACTTTCTTAAAGTAATACAAGGAATAAATCTAAAAGTTTATCATTATATTATAACACTATTTGGGGATATCAAAAACATTTATGACATGCACATTTAATTCCTTTTTGATAAGATATTGAACAAGCGGTTTTATCCCAGTGACTAAATTACATACATCAAATCGTCATACTACTTTTAGAGATCAAGCAGAGCTAGAGACACAAAAGACTTTATATTACTAAGATTATAAGTATTTATTTAAAGAACTTCACACAGTCACCTAAAAGCAAAAGAATTGTTGTGATGATGAATAATCCACAATACTTTATTGAATTTAAAAACATTAGATTTATATGCTATGCTGAGTGCTATTCTACAATGTAAAATAATGTAACAAAGTAATATAAAAGTTAACCTTTCTGAGAAGCTATAGTGGTGTTTATTTATAATAAATTACACATTACATAATTACAGGGTTGTCTGGTGTTACCAGCTTACACATAATTAATTGAATAATAGTTGTTTCGCAAAGTAGATAACCAATTTAAAAATGGCTAATAGACCAATAAGAGTAAACACGTAACAGGCAAATCTCTATAAATCAACAGAAAATTTCATCCAACTTGCACAAGACCTAGTATTCAATTCATGCTGGGGAAGGTATAGAAAAGTACAATACAGATTACAACACATTCCAAACTGTGTGTCACAGGTAAATATTTATGTTTAAGAACGAGGGAAATCCAGGGTGAAAACATGTTTTGGAAAAGTTGAAAAATTAATTTTTAAATGTTAGTTGGTATGCAAGATGCAAAGGATGAATACAGAAATATGAGAATCTTCTTCCAGTTAATGTTGTAAAATATCTTGAACACATCAAATGTAGTACATATGCACAAGCAAATAGCAATCATAAAACATTATGTTACCAATTAAGTAAAATATATCAAGAGAAGTATATTTGACATGTAACCAGTAAATTATGTAAAAATAGATGGCTGAATGGAAATTTAAATATCAGCTATTAAATTAAAAATTAATGTGCTATAATTCTGCAAATATATAAAGTAAACCTTAATCACCAGAGAGTTACTGAGTAGTTGCCTTTTTATTGCGGTCCTTCTCTAGCAGGAACAGTATTGGCTGAGGAAACACTAGCTACAGTAAATAGTAAATCTCACCATTTCTATCACTTAGCCCAGTGGAGATCCCTTTCTCACACAGGTAAGGACAAATGAGGGTATTCATCAGCTTTCTGGTATTCGTCTGGGTATTCGTCAGCATCAGCTTTCTTCTTATGATTTGACTGTCGTCTAGTGTGTCGGGGTCCTCTGAATGCAGAGAGTACATAGGGAGGATAAGGTGGGAAGCCACGCGTGCCCGCAGTTCTTAATTGCCTCAGCCCTAAAACAATACAAATCACTTTCTGCCATATTCCACTGGTGAGGGTTTAGAATTGTAACCCGAGCTTGGGTAGCTGCTTCCTAGCAAGGACTCTAGTATGCAAGGGGAAGCACCAGTTTTACTGGGCAGTTAGTCATTTCTCCACCAGAATGCAATAGAGCCAAGTTTATATTCCGTGTAGAGATAATTAGGATAAAAATTGCAAATCTTAAGAAAAATTTTGAAGTAAAGGTTTCTTAATTCATTACACACACACACACACACACACACACACACACACCCTAGTAAGTGCCTCTTCAGGGAGGGTTAATTGCAACAGGCCTGGAAATAGCCAGAACTGTTCCTTTGAAATAAGAAATGCTCCTGCATTATACTCATACCTAGGCATGAAATAAAATGTACCGATAATAATGTTGGTTTGCAACCCAGAAGTTTCAAGGTCATTTGTACCAGTTTATCAACATTGTTTATTGATAACAGTGAGATGAGACACCTAGAGAAAGCCTGACAGAGACTCCCATTTGGGGCATCCTGTTTCTGCATTATTCCCAATTGGAGAGGAAGAACTGTGTCCATGTCACCTCTATACAGGGGGACAATGGTGCTATCACCAGGCCTTTCCAGACCTCTCCTGAGACAGGCTGGCATGCATATCCTGACTTTGATGCTTTGCTGTATTGTTTCCTTTTCTGGTAATAAACTGCAGATTTGTAAGCATTGTCTTTTTGTTCCTTGTGAGTCTTCTTCAGTGATCTGAGCCTGTTCAACTGTCACATTAGTGAAGTGCCATACAATTATAGTCACTATAAAAAGCATAATGAGTGATGAAAAGAAATAAAAAAAAAACCCTGCTATTTTATTGGACACAATGACTCATTGTGCAATTTTCGGTTTTGGTAAAACTACATGAAGGAAATAAAATAGGGCAACAGAATTGGGAGTTACTGGAAATGGAAAGAAGCTAACTATGATGCTTAGTGAAAGCTTTTAGGAAGACGAGTCATTAGAGCAAATTACAAAGGAATGAAAATTGTTGAAACAGTGATGTCAAGGTCTGGGAGAAAAGCGTTCCCTGTGTGGGAAACAGCAGGAACAAAGACTAATTGATTACACCTATACTTAGCATTCTGAAAATTGAAAACTGAAACTTATACCCAAGTTGATCAAGGACTCTGAATGGGTGCTAAAAAGAGTCAGAGTGGTTGAAGAAGAGGAAGCAAGAGTAGGAGAGGTGAGGGCCCAGGTCAGAAGACTCCAGTAACCTGAGTATCTGGATCTTGGGCCTTGCAGTCCAACGTGAGGATTTTTCATGTTATTTTAATTGTTATAGGAAGTGTTGGGTGGTTTTAATCCTTGAATAGTAGACTTTAGATTTTGTGATGAGATCAGACTTAAAAACTTAAGTTGCTGCCATTCTATAAAGTCTTGCTAATACACAGTTATTTAAGCTAATTTGGTATTCACTTTGGAAAGAGAAGTCTAAAGAGATTACTGTAGGTAACTGTATCTGGCTTCTTGATCAACACAAGTAAAAGTTTCCATTTCCAATTTTTGCAGTGCTGAGTAGAGGTACAAAGTCAATGATTTGACTTTGTTCTTACAACTGTTGTTACTATGAAGACGTATTTATAGGCTTACCTAGTACAACAGGAGCCACTGATCTCCAAGTTTTTCAAGAATTACATGTACTTTTTAAAAGGAATTGGTTTACTTTTCACTTTCTAAGTGATGGGATCTGGGAGTCTCAGCAGAAATAAATGTTTCAAGGTTGGTATCAAAGAGTATTTGACCTTATTTAAAGTACTGTTTTTATGGATATTGTAATGACTCTTTGAGAAAGTGGCTTTGCAAATAAAAATGTGTTATAAGATGCATTAAGAAGTTCAAAGAAAGTTGTTTCAATTTTTCTTCCTCCAAATATATATATTTATATACATCACTGATTCTTTTGTTTTAAATTTCTTTAATGGTCATATTTATTTTTTGAGACAGAGAGAGACAGAGCATGAGTGGGGGAGGGGCAGAGAGAGAGGTAGACACAGAATCCGAAGCAGGCTCCAGGCTCTGAGCTGTCAGCACAGAGCCCAACGCGGGGCTCGAACTTGTCAACTGCGAGATCGTGACCTGAGCTGAAGTCGGACGCTCAACCGACTGAGCCACCCAGGCTCCCTTATATATCACTGATTTCTAAGGAGAACATTTTCCCCCTATACTTTGGCATCTCTGAAGTAGGTATGCATCTTTCAGTCATTGTTATGATATGGCTTAAGTAAAGATTTTTTTTTATTCATACTACATAAATAATGGCTTTTCTTACATTCAATGATGTCTTACATTTGAAGAAATTTATCATGTTTTCAGTGGTAAATGGGATGCTTTAAAAAACTCTTGAAGAAATAGTGATTTACAGTTTGATTACACACTAGACCAGTGAGCAGTTCTCTATTCTTTAAGAAGAAAATATTTTTTATAATCAACAGGTTTTTGTTGTGTTTTGTTTCTTTTTGGTATCTTGGATATGGAAAAAAAAAACCTGTAGAAATCATGTGGTTGAACACCCTCACTTTCTAACGCAGAAAGTTTGTTTTATATAATAAGATGACTGATTGCAATTTTTTTCATTCATTTCGGTTATGTTTTGCTTAGTGTCTAAACAGGAAAATGGTGGGGGGGAAATTGTGTGTGATTAGCTTGGTACCATTTTTACATTTGCAGTCCCCAAACTTACATCTATCAGGGAGGTGAATTAGGTCTACACAAGTTAGATGACCTGTCTCAAATTATACAAGAGGTCTGTGGGAGGAGCCATATTTCTTGCTGAGGTCATAGCTCTTCTTGAAGACATTTGGCAGCCCTTTCGCAGAAGCATTTTGCAATGCTAGTGGGCAGTTATTAGTGAAAACAGGCCTGTATTTTAAAGGCCGCAGAATATCTCTACGTTCCATAAAATTTTAACATCCACTGAGATTTTAATAGGTTATCTGAAAAGTCAATTTCTGTGATCAAATATATTTTTCAAATGCTGAGTTTTGAAAATTTTATTTGTTGCTATTACTTTCTGTTTAGGAAGTTTCTTTTTATAAATAGGCATGTGGAAACTTATTATTTAATTTTAAAATACTTGACTATGGAATACTTTTGTCCAAGAATATGTATTTACAACTTATGAGGTATTGATATTATGCTAAATTATTTATGGAATGCTGATTATGATTATTTCCTCCAAATTCTATCAAATCCACTAAAGTGGATTAAAGTGGAATGAGAGGTTATATTAATCTGTTCAGTTGAAATTAATTTGCTCTTTATGTTTTTATGGCCCATTATTTAAACAACTACAAACTTATATTTTGAATAGCATATAGTGGTTCCAGGAGGATAAGGGTATCTTTTTCTCATTGCTGAATCATCTACTGGTTTATTGTGCCAAATAGTTTCTACGATAGACACTCAAAGCATAGATGTTAAAATCCAGAATGTAATTTCAGTGCGTTGTTCAATGTGAATAAACCTTCATATCTTTCTTTTGTAGAATGGTTATAATTTCAGTTATTAACATTGTTAAAAAGACTCTTCAAAAGGTGCATTTTGAATATACCTATACTTATCTCTGTCTATTATTTGTTCACTTATTTTTCCATTCTTCTACATCCAAAAAAATGTGAAAGGAGGGTATCTTCATTACTTGTTGAATTTATCAAACCTGTTATGAACTGCAGTTTTGCTCTGGTATAGCTTAACTCATGGACTTTATACCTTGTTCTAGTAAGATTTTAGTGAGATATATTGAGATATTAGGTTGTCTGTATGAACACTCTTCTTTGAGTACTCTCTGATCATCCTCCAATAGGATTAGATTCCCTGAAACTATATTTCTGGAACATGACTCTATCTCCCCTATGTAGAATGGATAGAGTCTGACACATAAACTAGAGAGTTGGTTGTTATGGACTGAACCCCCAAAATTCGTATGTTAAAATACCATCTCACTGTCATGATAGGAAGCAGTAGGGCCTTGGAGAGGTGATTAAGTCATGGGAGTGGAGCCCTCATGAGTGGGATTAGTGGACTTATAAAACAGACCCAAGAGTGCTCTTATCCCTTTTGCCATAGCAAAGACAAAACAGAAGAAACTCACCTGTCTATGAATCAGGACATGGGCCCTCACCAGATGCAGAATCTGTTGTTGGCAAGTGGGTGTTAGACATCATAGTCTCCAGAACTGTGAGAAATAAATGAATGTTCTTTAAGCTACCCAGTCTTTGCTGATTTGTTGTTGTTGTTGTTGTTGTTGTTGTTGTTGTTTCAGTCTGAACTAAGACAGCTATCCTAATAGGTTTTGATTTCTGGGGAAGATGGAAGGTCAGAGGTCAGGCTGGCTGGAGGGGTGAGAAAGTACTAGAGGAACAAATGCAGGGGCCACGTAGTAGCCTCTGTAGAACAAATAGTTGTGATATCCCATGACCAGCCACATAATAAACACTGATGACTGTAAATATTTTTTTTTTATTTTTTTTAGTGTTTATTTTTGAGAGAGACAGAGACAGAATGCAAGTGGGTTAGGGACAGAGAGAGGGTGAGATAGAGAATCTGAAGCAGGCTCCAGGCTCCAAGCTGTCAGCACAGAGCCCAACGCAGGGCTCAAACTCACAAGCTGTGAGATCATAACCTGAGCCGAAGTTGGACACTCAACCGACTGAGCCACCCAGGCGCCCCTGTAAATATTTTTAAATGTTTATTTATTTATTTTGAGAGAGAGAGAGAGAGCTGGGGAGGGGCAGAGAGAGGGAAAGAGAGAATCCCTAGAAGGCTCCAAGCTGTTAGTGCAGAGCCTGACATGGGGCTTGATCTCACAAACTGAGATCATGATCTGAGCCAAAATCAAGAATTGGACACTTAACTGACTAAGCCACCCAGGAGACCCTGAAGGTTGTAAATTTTAATCTGTATTTGCAACCTAGTTTGGGGGTTTTAGAGAGCATGCATAAAGTTTAGGTGCCTACTCACTGATTTTGTAATTTTAGATTATCAAAATATACATTTCTAAAATGTAAATTTTAGTTCAAGACAGGGCTTGTTTGGAAACCAGATAAAAATTAATAAAATATTGTTGGCACTATTTATGGTTTTATTATGAAATAAAGTTGTTACTAAGCCTAGTTATGTTCTCCAAAACTGACATTATCAAATGAAGTTCACCATAGCTAGAAACTTTATAAGAAGTACAAAACTGTACAATTAGTGTTTTTTAAAATATTAATGTTATTAATAAAGTAAGGATACTTCATGTTAACCAAATGGTTATAAATGACAATGGAAGTGCAACTGACATTAATTTCTGACTTTGCTAATAACTTTCTTCCCAAAATGTTTCCATCTTATGGATTTGGTTTGTTTTTAACCTTTGGCAGCATGGGTGTTTGAGAGTAAAGTCATGACATTTTTTTGAGGCTTATAAACGTTCAGGAAGTTCAGTCTTTAAGCAAGACAGTTATTTTTTTTCAAATACATTTGGCTCTTTTTCTGATTCAGAGTACCTCTTTGGTGTGTTTAGTGTAACAAAAGTCTTTCTACATCACATGACTTGATGTCCAGTATGGAAAGTATGCTTATGCTTCACTTCAGAAACAAAAACAGACCTTACATGAAAGTGATTAATTCGATTAAAAAAATGAAGAAATCAAAATATGTGTTTACCCTGCATTCCTTTTTTTCTCTTTTTATTCCTATTTTTGTGCTTTTTGTGAAACATTTTAATTAGGCATCTCTGAAGTACAGTAACTTATATGATATAATCTCTCAATATGAAAAGGTCATGCCTAAATAGGCAAGTGGGTGAACCTGATTTGAATCTCATCCTAAAAATGTCAAGAGATGTTTCTAGAGGACTTATAATTTTTCTCCATATATTTTCTTTGTGAAAGATTTATTATTATTACATAGAACTTTTACAGCATAAAGTGGTAGCATCATGACAAAACACTCAAAAACAAATGAACCAAATCTATTCATTTGTCAACTTTAAAATCAGATGTAGTAGGAAAAGACTCTCCGACTTCAGATGATAATTACTTGATGGTGTTTAAATTGTTGCTCATTTTCCACTGAGGGATAGGGTGAAAGACCAGTTTAGCATTGTAATCTTTCCCAGTGTTACTACCTACAAACTCATGCATTTGGGAGGAATTTTTAATAACCCTCTTCGCTTTATTTTAGCTCATTTCTTTCAGTTCAGTATAGTTTAATGTAAATTAGTTCATTTTTCCAGTAATATGTTAGAAACCATGTAGAAAGGAACAATGAGCAAATTTTAGTACAATGTAGACAAAAGACTCGAGTTTTTATTTCAACTACACATAGAGGGCATGTATCTCAAACACTCCTGTCCTGGTAACTGTACCTGCTTTTCCCTCCAGGAGATCACACATCAGTCCCTCCTAGCTCACATGTTTTTTGTGGCATTTACTTCACATACATCCAGATCCTCACAGTACATTGCATTTTTCAGGCTACCATGCTGGGCTTAAGATGGCAACAAAGCCAGTGAGAACAATAAAACAAAATGAGTTTGGTTCCACATGTGGGGAAAGCATCTGACTATTTTGATTGGCTTTAAACCTGGGCACTTCTAGCAGCTGTCATGAAGCCCATCTGAGAATGAAATCATGTAGAGGAAGTGTATTGGAGAAATAGAGAAACCAGCTTGTGATATGGTTTGAACTCTGGGTTGAGCCCAGACCTGAGGTTTTGAACAAATGAATTACATGATCTGGAATTTTCCCTTTATTTGCTTAAATCACTTTGAGCTGGGTTTCTGTTATTAGCAAAGCAACCTATTTTAAGAGATACACTAGGTGTAAAAACACTGAAATAATTTGAGAGTAAAGGTCAGAATTAAGAAGGATTAATTAGTAACTTTTCCTTGAAGAACAAGAATCCGGAGCTCAACCACTTACCTTTGTTGTAGACAACTTATAGTTGGGTCTTGTTTTTATTAATCTGCCTTGACAGTCTCTTTGAATTGGTATATTTAGACCACTCACATTAAAGTGATTAATGATATAATGAGAGTAATGTCTACCATATTTGTAACTGTATATCAGGTAAAAGGAATTGAGGTATATAGGTCTTTAGTGTGAATTTTGGTTGTTTGTTTTTATTTGGATAAGAGTTAGGCCACATTTATTGTTTGTGGGGGCTGTACTGTCAGAGTCTACAATTCCCTCTAGCATCCTTGTTTCTGACTCTTCTCTTTGAATTTTTCGAAAGATTCCTTAAATAGAGTCTGAGGCTTGCAGTTCTTCTAGCCACAATCCCTTGTTATTACACTGGGGCCCTATTGATGCAGTGGTAACGTGTGAGGGAAGGGAAGTATGCTATAGTCCTATGATTAGATATGTCTTTTTTTTAAAATTAATGTTTATTTATTTGGGGAGAGGGAGAAAGGAGAGGCAGAGAGAAAGGGAGATTCTCAAGCAGGCTCCATGCTGTCAGTGCAGACCCCACACAGGGCTCAATCTCAGGAACTGTGAGATCATGACCTGAGCCAAAATCAAGAGTTGGACGCCTAACCGACTAAGCGACCCAGGCACCCCAGGTGTCAGTCTTTAAATGAACCTGAGTTGGGTATTTATCTTCCCTCGGGTTGATTAATCTTTAGTAAACCTCGGCAGGTTAAGCTCTGGTAAACAAGTTTTCTTGAGGGTGGGCCTAATTAAGAAGATTGGAGAGCTCTGAATATATGGTTACTTTTCCTCTCCTTCTGCCTGAAGTACAGAGGGATTTTTCTCTAATTTTTACAGTGAGAGCAACAGGCCAGCTGGAGGTAAAACTCACAAGAATGTGGGGACCCCTACTATTGGATGTCTTCGGAGCTTTTCACTCTGAGCTAGCCTGAGTCCACACCAATTGATCAATTATCAATAAATTTGGCCTACTGACGTTGGCTTCAGCTGCAGGCTGCTGCTTCCGGGTTTTGCTTCTGGTAAGCTGTGATTCTCTGGATCTGCTGGTCTCTCTTCCGGATTTTGGGCAGTAGTTTGCCTCAATTCTCAATTCTCTAAGAGTCTCAGGAGAGTTGTTGAATTTTGCTTATCTGTTTTCTTGTGAGGATATTAGCTATTTGCATGTCAGACCAGAAACTACAATTCTTTAACCACTTATCTTTCCAACAATTAATTTCTCCTATTTTCAGAAACTATAAAGGAGCCTTGGCCACAAAAATCTCCATAGTAGAAGATTATACTCATTGAAAGAAGCTTTGATTCTTATGCATCCTAAAGGTAAGCTTAGATTTAGATTCACTAAATATTATCCTGTGCCAGGAAGCTGGGGAGATGTTTGTGTTTATTTTGTGGTCTAAGTTTTGTGACCCAAATATGAGGCTATATAAAAGGATGGATTCCAGAAACACATTCAGTGAGTTTGAATCCCAGGTCCAGCACTTAGTGCTGGGTTGGTCCTTGGTGAGTTACTTCAGCCTTTCTGTGTCTCAGTTTCTTTATCTGTGAAAGTAGGGTTAATAGTGCCTGTTCTGAGAATTAAATTACATGATAGCATTATTACAATAATACAACATCTCTTAAATTTTTCTTTCCTTCTGCCAACCAGTAATTCATTTTTTACTAATTCAAAACGCTTCTTTACTAAGGTTTTTGAGAGTTTTGTCCCTGGAAGCAGCTCAATATATTCCTTTTAGTGATTCTGATAATTGAAATAACAACTAAATCAGGGGCACCTGGGTGGCTCAGGCGATTAAGCATCTAACTCTTGATTTTGGCTAAAGTCATGATCTCACTGTTTGTGAGTTTTAGCCCCATATCAGGCTCCACTCTCACAGCATGGAGCTTGTTTGGGATTTTGTCTCTTTCTCTGCCCCTCTCCACACCCTGCCCCAATCTCTCTCTCTCTCTCTCAAAGAAGAAATAATTTTAAAAATACATTATTAAATAACAAGCACTCTCCACCCTTTGAAGATTAACAATATTCTTGAGTGAAATTTTATTCTAATATATAAGAACTTTACCAATTTTTGTAAAAGGATATCCAGGAAGATTTCCTATATTACTAGAGAAAGTTATTTTGATATCATGTAATGATATGGTTGGTTATTGTGTATCTGTTATTCAGTACAGCTTCTGTGACTTTAATCAGATCACACATTTTTTTTGGACCCATAAAGTGACAGGCCAATGACTATTCAGTGTTGTCAGTGAGAATAAATGCTATGCTGATAAGCAGATATGCCACTGAACATCAAACCAAAGGAGATGAATAGATCAACCACATAATCTTAGACTCTAGCTGCAAGATCTTAAAAACAATAAGGACAATAGATATTTCCAAGGGAAACCAGTCCATAAAATATAGAGCCATATTTTAAAATTTCTGTATGAATCCTCATATAACATGGAATTGGTCTATTCAATAATAAAAATGGCAGTAAGAACCTGAAGTAGTAATGTTAATGATAAGGAAACCATTGTTATTTTCAAAATTGGGCCATTACCAAAGAAGGAAGGACATGGAAATGCACTATTTAAATAATCCTTGAAAGTAATGCTGTTGTTGAGAGTTTGTGGACTTGTGTATGTGTTTTCCATTAACTGATTAATCGGGTAGGTGATTGTGTTTCACTATCTTAAAAATTACATTTCAATATCTTAAAAATGCCAGGTATCTAAAATCTTCTTTAGTTAGCATTTATTTAATAAAGGGTAGAAATATAATTCTAGTGTGTGCTTTGTATTCTGTCAACATACTATCACAACAGAGAAGCAGCATTATTTTTCATATTTTGCAAACAGGGACTGAGAGTCATGGCCATTAGGCTTATATGATGAATAGATGACCGATCATTTATAGACCAGGTTATCCATACAATATGACTTAAAGTGTCTTGTTCTGTCCACATTACAGTGCCAGATATCTGATGTATCATAGAATTTCATGTTTTAAGAGCTTTTTAAAAGTATCCCATCCAGCCACCCATCTTATGCCTAGTTTGAGATCTGTCAGCTGGGTATTTATTTATTTATTTATTTATTTATTTTCAATATATGAAATTTAGTGTCATACTGGTTACCATACAACACCCAGTGCTCATCCCAAAAGGTGCCCTCCTCAATACCCATCACCCACCCTCCTTCCCTCCCACCCCCCATCAACCCTCAGTTTGTTCTCAGTTTTTAACAGTCTCTTATGCTTTGGCTCTCTCACACTCTAACCTTATTTTTTTCCTTCCCCTCCCCCATGGGTTTCTGTTAAGTTTCTCAGGATCCACATAAGAGTGAAAACATATGCTATCTGTCTTTCTCTGTATGACTTATTTCACTTAGCATCACACTCTCCAGTTCCATCCATGTTGCTACAAAGGGCCATATTTCATTCTTACTCATTGCCACGTAGTACTCCATTGTGTATATAAACCACAATTTCTTTATCCATTCATCAGTTGATGGACATTTAGGCTCTTTCCATCATTTGGCTATTGTTGAGAGTGCTGCTATAAACATTGGGGTACAAGTGCCCCTATGCATCAGTACTCCTGTATCCCTTGGGTAAATTCCTAGCAGTGCTATTGCTGGGTCATAGGGTAGGTCTATTTTTAATTTTCTGAGGAACCTCCACACTGTTTTCCAGAGAGGCTGCACCAGTTTGCATTTCCACCAACAGTGCAAGAGGGTTCCCATTTCTCCACATCTCTCCAGCATCTATAGTCTCCTGATTTGTTCATTTTGGCCACTCTGACTGGCGTGAGGTGATATCTGAGTGTGGTTTTGATTTGTATTTCCCTGATAAGGAGCGACGCTGAACATCTTTTCATGTGCCTGTTGGCCATCCGGATGTCTTCTTTAGAGAAGTGTCTATTCATGTTTTCTGCCCATTACTTCACTGGGTGATTTGTTTTTCAGGTGTGGAGTTTGGTGAGCTCCTTATAGATTTTGGATACTAGCCCTTTGTCTGATATGCCATTTGCAAATATCTTTTCCCATTCCGTTGTTTGCCTTTTATTTTGTTGGTTTCCTTTGCTGTGCAGAAGCTTTTTATCTTCATAAGGTCCCAGTAGTTCATTTTTGCTTTTAATTCCCTTGCCTTTGGGGATGTGTCAAGTAAGAAATTGCTATGGCTAAGGTCAGAGAGGTCTTGTCCTGCTTTCTCCTCTAGGGTTTTGATGGTTTCCTGTCTCACATTCAGGTCCTTTATCCATTTTGAATTTATTTTTGTGAATGGTGTGAGAAAGTGGTCTAGTTTCAATCTTCTTCATGTTGCTGTCCAGTTCTCCCAGTACCATTTGTTAAAGAGACTGTCTTTTTTCCATTGGATATTCTTTCCTGCTTTGTCAAAGATTAGTTGGCCATACGTTTGTGGGTCTAGTTCTGGGGTTTCTATTCTATTCCATTGGTCTATGTATCTGTTTTTGTGCCAATACCATGCTGTCTTGATGATGACAGCTTTGTAGTAGAGGCTGAAGTCTAGGATTGTGATACCTCCTGCTTTGGTCTTCTTCTTCAAAATTACTTGGGCTATTCGGGGCCTTTTGTGGTTCCATATGAATTTTAGGATTGCTTGTTCTAGTTTCGAGAAGAATGCTGGTGCAATTTTAATTGGTATTGCATTGAATGTGTAGATAGCTTTGGGTAGTATTGACATTTTGGCAATATTTATTCTTCCAATCCATGAGCATGGAATGTTTTTCCATTTCTTTATATCTTCTTCAATTTCCTTCATAAGATTTCTATAGTTTTCAGCATACAGATCTTTTACATCTTTGGTTAGACTTATCCGTAGGTATTTTATGCTTCCTGGTGCAATTGTGAATGGGATCAGTTTCTTTATTTGCCTTTCTGTTGCTTCATTATTAGTGTATAAGAATGCAACTGATTTCTGTACATTGATTTTGTATCCTGCAACTTTGCTAAATTCATGTATCAGTTCTTAGCAGACTTCTGGTGGAGTCTATCAGATATTCCATGTATAATATCATGTCATCTGCAAAAAGCGAAAGCTTGACTTCATCTTTGCCAATTTTGATGCCTTTGATTTCCTTTTGTTGTCTGATTGCTGATGCTAGAACTTCCAGCACTATGTTAAACAACAGCGGTGAGAGTGGGCATCCCTGTCATGTTCCTGACCTCAGGGGGAAAGCTCTCAGTTTTTCCCCATTGAGGATGATGTTAGCTGTGGGCTTTTCATAAATGGCTTTTATGATCTTTAAATATGTTCCTTCTATCCCAACTTTCTCGAGGGTTTTTATTAAGAAAGGATGCTGAATTTTGTCAAATGCCTTTTCTGCATCGATTGACAGGATCATATGGTTCTTATCTTTCATTAATGTGATGTATCATGTTGATTGATTTGCGAATGTTGAACCAGCCCTGCATCCCAGGAATGAATCCCACTTGATCATGGTGAATAATTCTTTTTATATGCTGTTGAATTCTATTTGCTAGTATCTTATTGAGAATTTTTGCATCCATATTCATCAGGGATATTTGCCTGTACTCTTTTTTGGCTGAGTCTCTGTCTGGTTTAGGGATCACAGTAATACTGGCTTCATAGAATAAGTCTGGAAGTTTTCCTTCCCTTTCTATTTTTTTGGAATAGCTTGAGAAGGATAGGTATTATCTCTGCTTTAAATATCTGGTAGAACTCCCCTGGGAAGCCATCTGGTCCTGGACTCTTATTTGTTGGGAGATTTTTGATAACCGATTCAATTTCTTCGCTGGTTATGGGTCTGTTAAAGTTTTCTATTTCTTCCTGATTGAGTTTTGGAAGAGTCTGGGTGTTTAGGAATTTGTCCATTTCTTCCAGGTTGTCCAGTTTGTTGGCATATAATTTTTCATAGTATTCCCTGATAATTGTTTGTATCTCTGAGGGATTGGTTGTAATAGTTCCATTTTCATTCATGATTTTATCTATTTGGGTCCTCTCCCTTTTCTTTTTGAGAAGCCTGGCTAGAGGTTTATCAATTTTTTTTTTTTTTTCAAAAAAACAACTGTTGGTTTCGTTGATCTGCTCTAAGTTTTTTTAGATTCTATATTGTTTATTTCTGCTCTGATCTTTATTATTTCTCTTATTCTGCTGGGTTTAGGCTGTCTTTGCTGTTCTGCTTCTATTTCCTTTAGGTGTGCTGTTAGATTTTGTATTTGGGATTTTTCTTGTTTCTTGAGATAGGCCTGGATTGCAATGTATTTTCCTCTCAGGACTGCCTTCGCTGCATCCCAAAGCATCTGGATTGTTGTATTTTCATTTTCATTTGTTTCCATATATTTTTGAATTTCTTCTCTAATTGCCTGGTTGACCCATTCATTCTTTAGTAGGGTGTTCTTTAACCTCCATGCTTTTGGAGGTTTTCCAGACTTTTTCCTGTGGTTGATTTCAAGCTTCATAGCATTGTGGTCTGAAAGTGTGCATGGTATGATTTCAGTTCTTGTATACTTACGAAGGGCTGTTTTGTGACCCAGTATGTGATCTATCTTGGAGAATGTTTCATGTGCACTCGAGAAGAAAGTATATTCTGTTGCTTTGGGATGCAGAGTTCTAAATATATCTGTCAAGTCCATCTGATCCAATGTCTCATTCAGGGCCCTTGTTTCTTTATTGACCGTGTGTCTAGATGATCTATCCATTTCTGTAAGTGGAGTGTTAAAGTCCCCTGCAATTACCACATTCTTATCAATAAGGTTGCTTATGTTTGTAATTGTTTTATATATCTGGGGGCTCCTGTATTCGGCGCATAGACATTTATAATTGTTAGCTCTTCCTGATGGATAGACCCTGTGATTATTATATAATGCCCTTCTTCATCTCTTGTTACAGCCTTTAATTTAAAGTCTAGTTTGTCTGATATAAGTATGGCTACTCCAGCTTTCTTTTGACTTCCAGTGGCATGATAAATAGTTCTCCATCCCCTTACTCTCAATCCGAAGGTGTTCACAGGTCTAAAATGAGTCTCTTGTAGATAGCAAATAGATGGGTCTTGTTTTTTTATCCATTATGATACCCTATGTCTTTTGGTTGGTGCATTTAGTCCATTTACATTCAGTGTTATTATAGAAAGATACGGGTTTAGAATCATCGTGGTGTCCGTAGGTTTCATGCTTGTAGCGATGTCTCTGGTCTTTGTCTCATAATATCCCCCTTAGGATGTCTTGTAGGGCTGGTTTAGTGGTGATGAATTCCTTCAGTTTTTTTTGTTTAGGAAAACCTTTATCTCTCCTTCTATTCTAAATGACAGACTTGCTGGATAAAGGATTCTCGGCTGCATATTTTTTTCTGTTCATCACATTGAAGATCTCCTGCCATTCCTTTCTGGCCTGCCAAGTTTCAGTAGAGAGATCTGTCACGAGTCTTATAGGTCTCCCTTTATATGTTAGAGCATGTTTATCCCTCTAACACAAATCCCTCAGAATTCTCTTTATCCTTGTATTTTGCCAGTTTCACCTGATATGTCATGGAGAAGATCAATGCAAGTTATGTCTGAAGGGAGTTCTCTGTGCCTCTTGGATTTCAATGCCTTTTTCCTTCCTCAGATCAGGGAAGTTCTCAGCTATTATTTCTTCAAGTATACCTTCAGCACCTTTCCCTCTCTCTTCCTCCTCTGGAATACCAATTATGCTTAGATTATTTCTCTTTTTTTTTAATTTTTTTTAACGTTTATTTATTTTTGAGACAGAGACACAGCATGAACGGGGGAGGGGCAGAGAGAGAGGGAGACACAGAATCGGAAGCAGGCTCCAGGCTCTGAGCCATCAGCCCAGAGCCTGACGCGGGGCTCAAACTTGCGGACTGCGAGATCATGACCTGAGCTGAAGTCGGACGCTTAACCAACTGAGCCACCCAGGTGCCCCAGATTATTTCTCTTTAGTGAATCACTGAGTTCTCTAATTTTCCCCTCATACTCCTGGATTTTTTTATCTCTCTTTTTCTCAGCTTCTTCTTTTTCCATAATTTTATCTTCCAGTTCACCTATTCTCTCCTCTGCCTCTTCAATCTGAGCCGTGGTCATCTTCATTTTATTTTGCAGCTCATTAATAGCATTTTTTAGCTCCTCCTGGCTGTTCCTTAGTCCCTTGATCTCTGTAGCAATAGATTCTCCTTTGTTTTTATACTGTTTTCAAGCCCAGAGATTAATTTTATGACTATTATTCTAAATTCACTTTCTGTTATATTGTTTAAATCGTTTTTGATCAGTTCGTTAGCTGTTGTTATTTCCTGGACGTTTTTTTGAGGGGAATTCTTCTGTTTTGTCATTTTGGATAGTCCCTGGAGTGGTGTGGAGCTGTGGGGCACTTCCCCTGTGCTATCTTGAATAACTTGGTTTGGTGGGTGGGGCCGCAGTTAGTCCTGATGTCTGCCCCCAGCCTACCACTGGGGCCACAGTCAGACTGGTGTATACCTTCTCTTCCCCCCTCCTAGGGGCGGGATTCACTGTGGGGTGGAGTGGCCCATCTGGGGCCCATCTTGCACACTGCCAGGCTTGTGGTGCTGGGGATCTGGCTGGGTAGTTTTTTAATCCAACTATTGCCAAAGTAACACCAAAGTCAGGGAGTGACTATCTCTGGGAAAATAATACTCATAAAGAAAAACAAAATTGTATATATATATATGTATGTGTGTGTGTGTGTATATATATATATATAATATATATGTATATATATTTAAGGATTTTTTTCTCTTAAACTAATTAGGTCTGGGGTGCATGGGTGGCTCATTTGGTTAAGCGTCTGCCTTTCGTTCAGGTCATGATCTCGTGGTTCGTGAGTTTGAGTCCTGCATTGGATCTCTGTTGTCAGTGCCAAGTCCGCTTCAGATCCTCTGTCCTCCCCCCTCCCCGTCTCTCTCTCTCTCTTTCTCTGTCTCACAAAAATAAATAAGTAAACTTATAAAACTATATTAAAAAAACTAATTAGTTCAGACCAATTTAATCATGTACTCAATGTATCCTTCTTAGCATTTATTCATACCATGAATTTTAAGGGAGTGAATTACATCAATTGTGTTTTCTTCTACGGTGTATAAGTTTTCTCTGATAAAAAGTATCACAGTAAATATGTTCTTTGATCTTTCTTCTGGGGACAAGGAAAAAAGAGTGGCAAAACAAAAACAAAAACAAACAAAAACACAACAACCCTTAATTTCTAGATAGAAGAAGGCTTTTCTTTTTTTGTCAAAACATCTTAAAGACTTTGTAAATTAGGTAACTTCTGAAATGCTTACCTAAGCAGAAAAGAGCACATCAAAAGGAAACTGCTATATAACTGAGAGGTAAATGCTAATACATGAAATAATGTGGTAAAACGAATCCTTTGTTTTGTCAGCATACTCAGCTCTCTTATTTCCTCTTTCATGAAGTCTTAAAATCCCACATTCTGCACTAAATCTTCCCTAAACTCATAAGATGATCAAACATATCCTATTTGGATGTCAAATTATGATTTTCTGACCTATGTTCTACCATCCTCTCTTAACAACTATAAAGTGTAAATATAATCATATTTGTTTGATTACTCATTCACAATTACTTTTTATTCATTTTGAGTATGTCAGTGGTTTTTATTTCATATTTTAACTTTTTTGAAGATGGTGATTGTTTCTATGTAAAAAGTTGTGAAACCTGTCTTATGATGGTACATACAAGATATTATTTGTGTGAAATGTAGAGGAGAAACGGATAGAGCTTAAGGGATGGCTCAAACAGGGGCTTCCAGGGCAAGTCTTGAAGCAGGAAAAGGCAAATACATGACTGAATTTTATACAATAATTAGTACTAACATCACTTCTGCAACAGTTGGGCACTAGAGATCGCAGCTAAAGGCATGAATGAGGAGGAGAGACAAACAAAAGTCATAGCACTTCCTGTGGGCTGTGTCTGCATATAAAAGTACATGCCTAAGAGGAGGCTAGAGGGCAATGTTCTGGCATCTACATACCTACTGGCATGGTGGTTATGTTTGTTATATCGTCAGTATCACCGTGGGTCTGGATTTTCTCATAAAATCTTGTTTTGGACTGAGGACGCAAGAAACGAAGTGGGAGCAATTCCAAAATGGATGTGATAGAAGCAGGTAAGAAAAGAAAAGAGGAAGAGGGAATAACAAAGAACTTCAAATAAAAAGTAAGACTTTTTCTTTTTTTTTAATTTTTAAAAATGTTTTATTTATTTTTGAAAGAGAGAGAGAGATACAGAGTGCAAGCTGGGGAGGGGCAGAAAGAGAGGGAGACACAGAATCATCGGAAGTAGGCTCCAGGCTCTGAGGTGTCAGCACAGAGCCTGACGTGGGGCACCAACTCACAAACTGTGAGATCATGACCTGAGCCAAAGTTGAATGTGTAACTGACTCAGCCACCCGGGCACCCCGTAAGACATTTTCAAAATGCATGAAGAAATGTATTTCGAAGAAATGCAACTGAGAAAATCAACAAATATAAACATGAATCTGTTCTACATAAAACTGCAGTAATAGAACCCATGAAAAAATTTAAGTATGTTTAAGGTTACCAAATAAATACGAATGTAATATTCCCTAAAAATATTATGACAGTCAGTGTATTATTCAGAGTTTTACAGAGAAACATAATAAGATATATATCTTTATATCTCTGTGTACATATATACATCTCTCTAAGTATAACTGTATCTAGATGTCTATATATAGATAATAGATATATAGAGAGAAATTGTTTCAAGGGATTGTCTCACATTGTGAAGGCTGGTAAATACAAATCTTTAGGGTGGGCTGATAAACTGGAGACCCAAGAAAGAGTTGCAGTTTTAAATCCAAAGATAGTTGGCTGGTAGAATTTCCCCTTTCAGGGGGAAGTCAGTCTTTTTTCTTATGACTTTCAACTGATTGGATGAGGCCCACCCATATCTTGTGGGGCAATTCCCATTACTCAAAGTCTGCTGATTCAGATGTTAATCCCATTAAAAAAACAAAACAAAACAAAACAAAAATCCCTTCACTTAAACATCTAGAATACTACTTGACCAAATATCTGAGTATTGTGGCCTGGGCAGGTTGACACATAAAATTAGCCATCATGGTCAGGCAGAACAGGGGTGGGGGGGAAAGGAATAAGTATGAGAAAGAATCAATCAGAAAACTTGGAAACCAGATTTGTATATATCTGGGGTAAAAGCTACATTAGATTAGTCATGGTTGAAATGAGAAATGATGAATTGATTGATCTTTCTGAGATACCCTGTCAGTGCACACTGATAGGAATTTTGAATGGACAGTTCACAGGCCTATATATATTATGAGATATACCCTTGGTAAAGGAAACTAACCTTAATGAGCTTCACTGAGGAAACTTTTAAAAGATCTACTTCTGGGGCGCCTGGGTGGCTCAGTCAGTTAAGTGTCCGACTTTGGCTCAGGTTATGATCTCACAGCCCGTGAGTTCAAGCACTGCGTTGGGCTCTGTGCTGACAGCTTAGAGCCTGGAGTCTGCTTTGGATTCTGTATTTAGCTCTCTCTGCCCCTTCCCCTCTCATACTCTGTCTCTGTCTCTGTCTTTGTCTCTGTCTCTCAAAAATAAATAAATATTAAAAAATTTTTTAAAAGAACCGCTTCAGTCAGAAAAAAAATGTCAGATACAATGAGGAGAGTAGAAATTTTAAATAGCATATCTTGATTCATGTACCTACTTACTATAAAAACATCACCCGGCTCCAGAGGGCTGAAACAACTCAGTGTGAAGTTTAACATTATGTGGCAAATATAAGGCAAATAAAACTTTTTGAACAAGAATTAATGAAGAATCATGAGGCAACAATAGTAAGGTGAAAAATAGATAGGTTGGTTCTCATTAAAATTAAGGATTTGGGCTTAACAAAAGCACTATGGACAGAGATCATGGCTAACAAACAATTGAAAGAGAACACTCTCATTATAGCAAACCAGTATGAGCAGATATTTAGAATCCAATAGGAACACTTAGAAATCAACAAGTGAAGGACAAAAAATCCAATAGAAAAAAAAAATGAGCAAGATACAAACAGGCAATTCACAGAAAGGAAAGCCCAAGTGGTTAGCAAGGATATGAGTAAATATTTAAACTCATAAATAATTAGAGAAATTAAAATGTTTAAAAAGGTGATATCTATAGCCATTGGGTTAACAAAAATTGATAAGTTGGATAGTGCCAAGTGGTAGTAAGAATTTTGGCAAACTGAACTGCTCACACACTGTTTGTGGGAGTTTACATTGCTTGGCCATCCTAATGTGCAACACATCTGTACATTGTCAAATTATTTATATTTATGCTCTGTATACATTCATTTCATACCTGGCTGTACATGTCACAAACAGAACTATAAAAAAGCTAAATATAATGAAGTGGGGAGTTGAAAGATATCTTTATGTCCCTAAATGGAGACTGTATAAATAAAATGTGGTGGATGTATGTTATGGATCCCTAAAAAATAGAAACGGTAAGACAGGTATGAGCTCAGCAGTACCAATAACTTTTAAGAACACAATGCTTAAGGAAAAAAGTAAGAAACAGAATGTGGTCTTAACACAAGATAATTTATGTGCATTTAAAACACTCTCCCAAGGGGCGCCTGGGTGGCTCAGTCAGTTAAGTGGCCGACTTCCGCTCAGGTCATGATCTCGCAGTCCGTGAGTTAAAGCCCCGCATCGGGCTCTGTGCTGACAGCTCAGAGCCTGGAGCCTGTTTCAAATTCTGTGTCTCCCTCTCTCTCTGACCCTCCCCCGTTCATGCTGTCTCTCCCTGTCTCAAAAATAAATAAATGTTAAAAAAAAATTGTTAAAAAAAGTAAAAAAAAAATAAAACACTCTCCCAAAACATCCCAGCCTCTTGTTTAAAGGGACATATAAAATATAAGGCTACATATTCAGTTAGGTAGAATATTTGCATTTGGAAGAATAAAAATGAGAACAAAGAGTGTTTATTTTAAAATAATAAATAAATAGAACAAGAGAGGTACTTACACAAAACAGTGATTATAATTTGCCAGATAGGATCATTTTTCTCTCTGTATTTGACAAAAGGATAAAATAATAATAGGATAATAAGAGATAATAAATATCAGTTCCTATATTTTGTGAGTAAACATTGATACCAACTAGATAATGTAACAGGTTGGGGAGTTGCCAATGAGCAATTAAACTGTGCATGGACACAACAAGGTGTCCAGTATCTCCTCTATGACTCAACATCATATAGACTCATTTGTCCATACCATCAGACAAGAGAATCAAAAAAATCAAATTAGGAAAGTAATAAAACTGTTTTCAGATGATATGATTGTATAACTAGAAAACAAAAGGGGATCAATGATCAACCTAACACACCTATTAGAAGTACTCAGTAATTTAGCAGAATATAAAATTAATGTAAAAATAGTCTTAGATTTCTGGTTGCTAGTTTGTCATCGCCAAGCTTAGACTTGATTAACATGTAAAACTTGTTTGTAAAACTTGTATCAAATGTAAAACTTCTTCTGTGTAAACACTATTAAGAGAATGAAAGGTGAAACTCAGGTAGAGAGAAATGTTTGAAAACGTACATAATAAAGACTTTGTATTTGAAAATGTTCAAAGAACTCTTAAAACCAAACAATAAAACAACAACTCATCTGATTAACCAATGGGTGGAAGATCTGAATAGATACCTCACCAAAGAAGATACATAGATGGGGATAAGTATATAAAAATACAATCCTCATTATTTTTCACCTAGGAAATTGCAAATGAAAACAACAATAAGAGACCACTACACATCAATTAAAACCTCTCAAAGCCCCAACACTGCCTGTGAAAATTGCTGGGGAGGATGTGGGGCAATAGGAACTGCCATTCATTGTTGGTGGGAGAGCAACCTACTGCAGATACCTTGCAAGAGAGTTGTACAACTTACCACAGCGTCTGGCAATCTATCTCCTAGGTATTTACCCAGCTGATCTTGAAATTTCATGTGCCTGTGAATACCTGCATGTGAATGTTTATAGCAACTTTGTTCATACAGGCCAAAAGAACCATGTTATGCTGGACTTGAGGAAGCCTGAAATATTTGTACTCTTGTTTTCATAGCTAAAACGTGACTGCTAATAAACAAATGGGCTAGGATTTCAGCTTCAAAGGGGACAATATAAACTTAATTGAAGAATAAGGGGCAGTTATTGAGAAAGGTTTTTCTCTCTGTCCATAGTCAAGCAGATACAAATGGAAGAGTACAGCCTCCTGGAATCTTACCTCAATTTATTTCAAGTTGAGGCTTATGTATTTTGACCAAACAGAAGGATGCCTTCGGTTACATCTTAACATTGTGTGTGTGTGTGTGTGTGTGTGTGTGTGTGTGTGTATGTGTGTGTGCGTATGTGATAAAGATAAGTAAAGCATATTTTTGGATAAGGATGGAAAAATTTTTTTCAGCACCTTTTGTGCTCAACACAAATTTTTGATAGAATTTTAACTTATTTTGAAGGTACAAATAATTGAATTCCCCAAACTTGAAACAATAGTGGTATTATGAACATTTTCAGATTCTCAATAACAAAAGTAATCTTATCATTAATTACTTATCCAAATATAAAGGTGACAAATACAATAATATTCAAACTGACAAAATCATATCTCCTTGGAAGCTAATGAGGTAGGGGAAGAGAAGATTTTTACTGTATTTGCAGTAAAATACACAGATTTTTGTACTATACATTGTAAAGCTAGTTTACATATATATATCAACAAAATGCGTATTATATTAAGTCATTATATCTATATAATATGAATACTATCAGATTTCCTTTTCTCTTAACCTATCCTAAGTTCTGGTATATATTTACATAATTGACACATGTTATCACTCAAAACTTTATCAAATACTATTTCTGACAAGTGGAGTACAGCTTATTAGAAGCAAATTGCTAACAATAAATTAAGATATGTGAATATTAAACATCAAGGACAAATCTACTCCTTCAGATATTTGGTTAATATATTTTTATATTTCTAACTCAATAGATAATTATAATTTTTATTCTCTGAAGAAGTAAAAACAGTTCAATCTCTCAGGGCAACACTAAAGAATCAGATGAAAATTCACTGAATATAACAAATGAAGAGAAAAATTTATATTGAAAACAAAATTAAGGATTTATGGTTTCCAGGGGTGCCTGGGTGACTCAGTTGGTGCATCTGACTTCAGCTCAGGGCATAATCTCACGGTTCATGAGTTCGAGCCCCATGTCGGGCTCTGTGCTGACGGCTCAGATCCTGGAACCTGCTTCAGATTCTGTGTCTCACTCTTTTTCTGCCCCTCCCCTGCTTGTGCTCTCTCTCTCTCTCTCTCTCTCTCGCTCGCTCTCAAAAATAAACATTTAAAAATTAAAAATTGAATTTATAGTTTTCAAGAAAGTTTGACTTAATATTCATATATGAAATGGTTTACCATTCCTTAATGCTTCTATGTCATAGTATGTTTCTTTATAAACTACTTTTAAAATCAGTCTAACATGGTGATTTAAAAACTGGAAGTGCTTAACTTTTCTACATAAACTTTGATGTTTTCATTAGCAGTAAGAATCTAAGTTTTGTTTGATAACATAAAAATAATACCTTTAATATTTTAAACTCTTAACATATATTTTGGAAAAAAATAATTATCACTTATTATTAGTCCAACATATAATTAATATTTCAGTGTATGTTTTTACCTGGGTATGAGTATATGCTTTAAGGAAATTCCATTTTTCAGAATCTATTTTACTATAGAACAAAATAAAAGCATGGACTTGTAAGTTGTCAAGGTATTTATGTATAATTTGTCATTAAATATTGTAAATTATTAACAATACCCTTTAAAAACCTCCAAAACACATATTTGTAATAATAAAAAGGTATAGCTAAATAGATTGAATTATATAGTTATTTTGTATCATTTAGAGATGTTCCTTTTTTACTTAAATTTTTTTAAATGTTTTATTTATCGTTGAGAGAGAGAGTGAGAGAGACAGAGCATGAGTGAGGGAGAGGCAGAGAGAGGGACACAGAATCCGAAGCAGGCTCCAGGCTCTGAGCTGTCAGCCCAAAGCCCAACGCGGGGCTCCAACCCACAAGCTGAGAGATCATGACCTGAGTCGAAGTCAGACGATTAACCCACTGAGCCACCCAGGCACCCCAGAGATGTTCCTTTTTGAAGGAAAAAAATTTCAGTTGTTTCAGACAACTATGTTCACAGATACATCACTGAGAAGGAAGGTACCTGTTTTATGATGGGGTTTATCTTCCATCCATTAGTGTTTCAAAGGCACCCAAGGTGCTTACTACCTCCCACTCTCCAGGTTCTATTGGTGATTGCATAAAAATATTCAGTGGGATGGTGAAAAGCCAAATCCTTATAAACCAAACGGGGCATGGAGCAAAAATTTAATGCATGCCTGAGGCAGAATGATATAATCCTGTTCTTGTGAAGTGAAAGCAAACTGCTGATGGTGTTCTATGTATATTGAAATGGAGAAAAAAATAGTTTCTGGGATAACAGCTATAGTCCAGGTACTACAGGTTGTATTGATTTACTCTACTACAAAACATAAGAGATTATTTTTAACACACTCTAAGAAGATCCCTGAGCTTGAACATTGGCCATAAAATAAGAATTTAGGGCGCTGGAGTACTTACTTATCAACTCCCATCCACGGTAGTTGACTAATGTACCCTGGGGCTGTATTCTTCAGCCTTTCCTACCTGACTCAGAGTGCTCCTGCCCTGAGTAAAAGCCCTCAGGCAGAAGAGATGGTTGTAATAAAGAGCCATCCATGGGTGCAGGCAAAAAAGAGTGCAGGTATATGGGTATGATGCTCATGGCATGTGCTAAAAATCTGAAAAATAAAATCTTCACTTGATACCTCTACCCTCTCTAGCACTGCCTTGTTTCTCCCCTTATTACTTAATATCATTATTATTATTATTATTATTATTAAGAGAGAGAGAGTGTGTGCACATGTGTGTGAGCAGGGCAGAAGGAGAGAATCTTAAGCAGTGTCGGTGCTCCTTGGGGAGCCCGGGGCAGAGCTCGATACCATAACCCTGGGATAATGAACTGAGCCAAAAATCACGAGTCCCACCCTCAACCAACTGAGCCACCCCGGTGCCCCTCTCCCACTTTAAAGCACAATTCCATTGATTGATTGATTTTATTGTTTTATTGTTTTATTTTTTATATTTGAGAGAGAGAGAGAGTGTAAGCAGGGGAGGGGCAGAGAGATGGGGACAGAATCTGAAGCAGGATCTAGGCTCCGAACTGTCAGCACAGAGCCCAACTTGGGGCTCCAACTCACAAGCAGGGAGATCATGACCTAAGCTGAAGTTGGATGCCCAACCAAATGAGCCACCCAGGAGCCCCACAACTCCCTTTAATAAGTCTTTCATATTTGTCTTTCTAGTTGGCTTTTTTATGTTCTCTCTTTCACCTACGCCAGTCATTTTCTCATGCCCTCCATGTCCCTGAAACGATTCTTGTCTACATTGCTGCAGCTTATAGTTCAGTGTGTTTTCACTCCTTGAGAGTACCTAGCATGTAGAGGATGAAACCTAGCTTGTGTTCTATTCACCAAACCGCGCACTCTGTTGTGGGTCTGTATCCACCGAGGAGCAGCAGTACTTTTTTTCTAATTTGTAGAAAGGCACATTTTAGGCTCACTGTGACTTGCTTACTGATGTCACCAGTGATTATTGATTTTGCTAATGTCAGTGACTGATTCTAGAGATTATCTCAGTCTATAAGCAGCATTTGCCCTAGGTTGCTCACTTTCTCCTATTTGTGCCTGTGCCTGTTGTGTTTTTATTATGCTATTGTTAGTTTTTGCTCATCTCTCCTCTCAGATCTCTAAAGCTCTATGTGTGCTATACCTCAGACTTTGAGAACGTTTTTCGCTTTCTATCAACATACCCTTCTTTGGGGATCTCATTAATTCTCATACTCGATGGCTGCCAAATTTATATTTAGCCTTGGTGGTTATTTTGAACTCTGGATTCAGCTTGACTTTACAATACTTGATTGTGTAGTTGACATCTCAAACACTAAGTGCCATTGGAAATCTTGTTCTCACCTCCACACCCCTTCCTGCTCTTTCAGTAAATGACTGCCCCCTCCTTTCTGTTGTTCTGGCAAAACAACCTGAGACATCTTGACTTCTCCCTTTCTTTATCTACCTCCATAGCCAATCCAGGTAAATCCTATTAATTTCACCTTCAAAATTTGTCCTAAATCCTAGGGCTATGGATGCTGTTTAAGGCTATGGAAAAAAAAAACAAAAAACAAAAAAACACGAATGAGATTACTAAGGGAGTGTGTGTAGATAGAGAAAAAATATAAAGTTGGTATTTATTGAGAATTTACTACCTGCCAGCCACTTTCACATTCATTGAGCCCTCTCAATTGCTCAATATAGACAATGCTAGTTAACAGTGTCAAGAATGTTGTTTCTTCCACAAAAGAGAAATTCGGTTGCTCTGAGTTTCTCTGCCAAAGTTGCTGCCCCTCTCCAGGACATACCAACTTTGCATTCTGCACTCTGGTGCTCTTGATGTATTAGGAGCTCTGCACTACGCTCACTACACAGAGAATAATTCTTCTCTTTGACTTCACTTGCTTAACAGTAGACCCAGAGAAGTGTTTTCTTATTCCTCGGACATCACAAACAAGTGAAACACCTTTTTCTATTTCTATTTCTATTTATAGCTCTTCTTGCTTAAGGATCAGATATATGCCCATGGATCTTAGTCTTCAGTGATTCAATAAAGGTCACTGCTTTACCCTCAAACTGCCCTACTTTCATTCATCTAGGATAGCTTCTTTCCAAAGAGGTTGCTAAGTCTTTTAGCTAAATAGATCTGTGCTGGATCTCTGGACTTATCTGAATTAATGATTACAGCAGTGTTTACTAACAAACAGCTTTGCAACAGGTAGACATTTGAGAGCCTGTGTTTATACTGATTCCTTTCACTCTGATGATCTAAGCATCTGAATAGTCAACTCGATTTGAAAAGGGCTCTCTGGACAAATTCTGAATTTAAACATAGAATTTGGCTTTTCTCAAAAAAAGTGTTACCCTTTCACTTCTTAATTTTTCTGATTATTTGTTATTCCCTCAATGATGCTTGCTGGTCTCTTTTCCTCAGTTGTTAGGGAAGATGCACGAATATTATCTGTATCTCAGCTTGAAGTTTAATATTAGTGGCTTTCTTTGCTAGCATGCCCTTTGATATTGACATGCCACTGCAGGGATGGCATTAATGATAAACTCCAATTTATTACTATTTTAGGTCATTTTATTCATTGACTATAGTCTGAAGAGCTAAAAGGCATTTTTAGAAAATGACAACTAGTAATTTATCTTTACTGCAGCCCCTAGAGAGACACATCAATATCAAAGTTCCAGGGCTGGCTCAGAGAGTGACTGTCTCACCACACCACAGAGAAGCCTTCAGGGACTCTTTGGCAGTTTGTTGGATTTTTTTAAGCAGACAATGAAGAAGATGGTATCTGAAGAGAGGAAAAAGTTGGGAGAGGCAAAGTTAGGATTCAGAAGTAATTTATTAGATATAAAATATGAATTATAAATATAGTCAGCATTATCAGAATGCATATAAAGATAGCTTTTAATGGTATTACACAATTTTTAACTCATCTTTTCCTTTAAATTTCATATGTTAGACTTGAGCATCTTTGATTTAGAAGAAGAAGTGTTGTTAATTTTTATTTTATTTTGATATTTTTTGAATAATAAATAACAATATTTAGAAAATTCAGTATGGTATATGCCATCCTGGGTGAAGCACAGGTATTAAATGAAGATATAGGAAAGTCACCTAATATAATTTTCAAGTACTAGGGAACATGTTCTTAAGGACAGGGACCTAATTAGAGATAGGAGGCTTGACTAGAAATTATCTAGGGGAAAAAAGGAGTCAATAAGTTTTTCTTATAAAGAAGGGATTAAATAGACAAGATCCAGAAGCTGAATAAAACCCGGATATCTTTGAGGACTAACCACAAATTTAGCATGGCTGCTGTGTGTGGAGTGTAAGGGGTGAGTGCTGAGCTGAAAAAGGAGAGAGTTTATCAAGGGTGCCATTTTGAATTGACTTGTATGTCATTTAATGTTGTTAGAGTGAATTCTAGAGAAAACATGAAACAATAGAAGAATTTTAAGTACTGAAAAAGTTCTACAACATCTGTAAAGAGTTTGGCTTGGAAAGGGCTGACCAGAAGCAATAAAATCAGGTGGGAGGCTTTATTAATAATCCAGGCAAGATTTAGGGTCAGCTGGCATATAGTCTGGCCACATGTTTTGATATTTAATTATATTTTATCATATCAAGTTCTCAATTTTGTGGAAAAAAACTCTGTCTCTCTAGAAGCTTGAATTTGAGTTTATCTTCCTTTGAATTTTTATAGTATTTTGTTGGTATTATGGCATTTATAACATTCCATCTCCTACTACGGTTTTGTGTGTTCACTTGTACCTTTCCCCAATATTGTTTAAAATTTTGGAACACTGTATGATTATTTTCTGATTATTCAGTTTTGTATTGGAGAAATATCTATAAAAATTCTTATAAATTTTTAACAAATGCATTTTTTACCAAGTATCTTCGAAATTCATGTTGTACCAACAATTGGATAAATCAATATTTGCAAATGAACTAATGAATAACATTATATATGTCTAATCCAGCCTAAAGGTTGGGAATCTCTAGTCTCCTAGTCTTGCTCTGTTCGTAAATAACCCAACAACGACCCAGGGTATTTTAGTATGAAGTCTCTCCAAATCTGTACTCAGCAGATAAATCCAAAAAGTTTGGTGGTTTTTATCACCCATAAAGAACACTGACATATTAGAATTGTATATATAAAGGCTCAGGATTTGATTAAATTGTAATACAGTTTTAAATTTTTTAGTATAGCTAGAGTCTTCAAGTGATGTTAAGGCCCTGAGTGCATCTTTGGATACTTTCAGTACCTGTTCCCTGTGAGAAGAGTAACTCATTTTAATGACCTAAGTTTCCTACACTCAGAATGTAAGATGGACTCTGGGTGCTTTATGGGAAGGCTTGGCACACATTTACTGTTTATCACAAGATAGTTTTAAGTTATAAATGATTTTAGATGCGGGGATATTCTTAGGGAAATTTGCAGGCCTATAAAAAAAGACACCATAGAAAAA
Source organism: Prionailurus viverrinus (assembly GCF_022837055.1). Lineage (NCBI taxonomy): Eukaryota > Metazoa > Chordata > Mammalia > Carnivora > Felidae > Prionailurus > Prionailurus viverrinus. Next base: position 35,374,829 of record NC_062568.1, read on the forward strand.
CAAAACTGGATATATGATAAATTGTTACACAGACTGGGGTTGTGGACCATGGTAGTGTTTATTGTATAGGGATAGTTTATAGTGAGAAAGCTTATTCTTTACATTTGGAAATACATAGAACCATAAAAATGTGATGGTTGGTTTAACCTATAAAGACTTTTCTAATCAGTTAGTTCCTGACAGAAGGTAGAAATTGTATCTTATGAAAGATTTATTTTATTCCTCTCCCTTTAATTTTCAGAGCTCAGGAATGCTTTGAAGATGTTAGAGAGAACCTTATAAATTTTCACAGAATTGTTTAGAAGCTGTATGAATAGAAAACATACCAAGAAAATACTAACTTGTTAGCGCATGCTTTGCAGTTTCACTAATTCATTCCACATTCATATTGATAAAGATGGAGATTATAAAAGAACTGAATTTATGGATGGAGTTAGCAATTTAATCTCCATGGCAACATACAAAAATGATAAAGTAATTAAATGTAACATTTATGGTTTCCTGAATAATTTAGTTGTCTGGTAATTATTAACATGATTATAAAATGGCATAAACAACTGTGTGGCTCAAATGTGTGATTATGTACAATATATGGCAAACTGGCACTTACTGAACATATTTTGCTGATTTTACAGGCAATTAATAAATACATCGTGCAGCTGTGCTGAAAACACTAAATAATTTACCAGAAATCGTGTGTGTATGTGTGTGTGTGTGTGTGTTTCATTTAAATGCACTTATGCTTGTACTGAGCTAGGTCATTAATAGATCTAAATGTAATTTAGCTACTTCAGTAGTAAAAATGTTTTAAATGGAAGTAAGCCTTGTTTTTTTGGATCACGTTTTTTAGCCTCATTTTGATTTCTAGGCAGAGCATATTGTCACACCTATTATAGTTTTTACTATTTTATATTAACATTTTTTTTACCAAAATTACTAAAATAATTTTTTTTTCAATCGTGTCTTCTGGACAAGTAGGGGCCCAGGATGCTCAGGTCAGCATGGGGTAGAGTGTCTTAAAGTCTGGGTGTAGCGTGAGAGCCTGCCTTATGGCTGCAACTGATGAACTAGCATAGAAATACGAAAACTAATATATTTGTAATCATTAAAATCTGTAATTCAGGTCAATCCAATTCACTAGTCTCAGAGTGGTTAATTATAGAATGAGAGTGAGAAACATACATAGGGCTGAAACTGGAAAAATGCACTCACTACACACGTGTGTGTATATACATACATGCACACACACATCACTTTAAAATAGAAAGTAGGGATGGAACCTAAGGCAATTTCTGCAAAGACCAGTGAATAGATGCAGGAATTTTTACTGTTGTGTGTCTATGGCAATATCAAGATGGGGGGGGGGGAGGCAGGATGGATGATATTATAGGAACTGTTTTGTGGAGGAGAAAAAAATGCTGATAGGGCTGGACACAGCTGAGTGATTTCAGTGTCCTTAGATAGACTTATGCCCAAGCTTGGGAAATATAGCACTGAAGGCAGAATACTGTCATCAATTTCCCAAACCAGTAATAACATCAATAATAATGATTATAATAACAACTAGAAATGATGACAGTTGTTTATAACCCTCTCCTCCCCCCATAAAACCACCTCTATCTCTTCCACTGTTCACTATCTCTGTGGCTGTCCACACTAGGCATCAAGCAATTCAATTTGGGCTCCTGGGAATAATGCTTGGCACTTCCTTCACAAACCCTTCCCTGGCCTCATCGCAGCCTATCCTTGTGTCCTATTTATATTACTCTCTAAATATTCTTAATCTTATGATTCTTTTCATGTCTTCCCCCTTTTCACCTACTTCAAGCTACAATCCTCGCTCAACTGGAATACGTAACAGCTCCTCCTCTTGATTAGATTATTATTTAAAAAAAAAACAAACATTCAGGTTACTCTTCCCTTACTTTTCTTGGGTAAATATAATTCTCCATTACTTAAGCCTTGGAAGAGTGAACTAAAGAGTGAAAGACTTGTTTGGTCAGTGCTTGAAATATGCTGATATAGTTGGGTATGACTCTACTATTGCTGTGAGAAAGATACGCCCAGCTAGTTCACTGGTTCAAGGAGGATGAGACAAGCTGAACACACAGTTTACTGTTAAAAGTTAAAGTAGATGCCTTAAAATTAATACCATTTCTTAATATTTAAATTAAAAAAGGTGATTTGTGATTTTTAAATTTTGCTTTATTTATTTTATTTTATTTTATTATTTTTTTAAATTTTTTTTAACGTTTTATTTATTTTTGAGACAGGGAGAGACAGAGCATGAACAGGGGAGGGTCAGAGAGAGGGAGACACAGAATCCGAAACAGGCTCCAGGCTCTGAGCTGTCAGCACAGAACCCGATGCGGGGCTCGAACTCACGGACCACGAGGTCATGACCTGAGCCGAAGTCGGCCGCTTAACCGGCTGAGCCACCCAGGCGCCCCAAACTTTGCTTTATTTTAAAAGAGCTTCTGAAAAATTCATGATCAGATCTTAACTTTAGCATCATATATTTAGCATATATGTTAGTATCACAAGTATACCCAATTCCAAAGCATCAACCATTGATACCATTTAATGAGAATCAGTAAAAGATTGTTTTAAAACAAAGCAAAACAAAATGAAACAAAAATCTACCTCTAATTCTGAATGCATAATATGAAGTCCAGATGAAAACAGTACTTCTTTTGCATGGAGGTGATGCTGATATTGATGACCATGATATTGAAATTCACCTTTGTGAGACATTATGCATGCCCAGGCATGAACAAAAATGAAGGATCGAATCATTGTAATGAAATATGTATTTGGGAAATATCTCTAGCCATGAAGTGATGCATTGGAAGTAATGGATAGCTAATGCCTGGGGAAATAATATGGTCTTAGAAAATGATGTAAAATGATAAAAATGTGGCAAAAGAAAATAAACTTCTAGATCAATACTAAAACCTCAAGCAGGCAGGAAGTATTTTAATGTACTCAAGTGTACATTATACCATGGGATGTCAGTTGTCTTATGGCTTTCTTCACAAAAGAGTGTTTAGAATGATAGTAAATGGATAAATGATTTATGTTATTCTACTAAAAGAAACGTATTCTACAAAGTAATTACTACAGGTGCAGTGAAATCAATAGTGGCAATAATGTAAATTTTCAAGTGTCTTCATGCATTGGTTGTGAACAGGGTGATGGGAGGGAGAGAGAGAGGGAGGAACATCTAGGCTGCTTCTGATGTCTCTAGCTGGTAGACAAGTTTGTGTGTTGATGTAATGTCTCTAAAGATTCTAGAAATACTGAAGAATACTTGATGGGGGCTAGATTCCTTTTTAGACTTGGGTTCATTCACATATTAGCATAAATGTAAACTTGATTTTATGTTTTAGTCAACATTGGAGGATACCAGGTAAGAGGAAGATATTACACTTACTCGTTATTGAGTAGAATTAAATGGCCATGCCCATTGTTTTTGATCTTGTATAATCCATTAAAAATAACTAAGAATTTGTTTACAAGAAACTAGACGATCACTGTACATACACACTTTCTTTTGTGTTTTTACTACTTCTCCCTCTCAAACTTTTTTTTCTTCTCTGCTATCTTACTATTTCTGAGTTTTGTCTGAATAATGGTGGAAAATCAGCTAGCCATTATTCAGAAGTACAGTCTTCAGAGAATTGTTACCATGAGTACATAAGAAGTATATGCAGTAAAAGCTCCATGCTGAAGTGTAAACATATTTGTGCTATTCTTAAAAGAATTTCCCTATTATTGTCACTGTTTGGTTGGCCATAGCTTCTTGGAGAACAGTCAGGATTCTAAGTAGTTGACTTGGAGATGGTCCTACATGATGATAGTAAAAACAAATAACATAAAATCAATTACCTGTCTTGCATGTAATATTTAAATGAGAATGAAATTAATAAAAATCATTGGAAATTAAAGTTCAACATAGCTTAGTTTTTGAAAGATGATCTATGTTTCTTAATAGTAGAAACATTGGCACTCTAGTGCTCCTGTATTTTGTGAAACAATAACAATCAATCTCTACATATAAAAATAAAAACACTCATTAATTTATTAATTCTGAAGTGTGCACAGATTTTGGCCAAATCAAATCTAGATACCTAAAAAAATTATAATACATGGTGTCGATAAATGCAGATGAAAGTGGTAAGAAAGTGGAAAAAAACAGTAAGAAGAATGAATAGTAGGTGAAAAGAAAAAAATGATTACAAATAAAGCAATAGACGCATGGCAATTCCAAGATGAGATGTTTTTATAGTGACACTGGGCTTGTACTTTGGGGATTTGGAAGAAATGTAGAAACACATTTGAAACTCAGAATGATATAAAAGGAGTCTAGCAAACATTTATTGGCTCCGGCTCTATTCAGAGATTCAGTATTATTTCTATTTTACTGATGAGGAAAATTAGCCTACAAGATGTGAAATAAATGATAGGATCACAGAGTTCTGTGTGTTGGAGTATATATTCCAATGTACTTACATGAGTATGAGCTCTGGGTTTTGCTTTGGGCTTTGTACAATAAAGTCTACTGTGTGTGTGTGTGTGTGTGTGTGTGTGTGTGTGTGTGTGATATTGGTTTGTTTTTTCAAGTAAGCTTTAGAAAATTATAGTACATATTTTCATATACAGACACATTTCCGTAGGCATTATTTATTATACATATAGTTATAATTATTTAAATATTCCCAAGCTTTTTAATAACATGATAATATAGAGGCATGAAGTATGGGCAGTTATGTTATGGGATAATGCTCTGAGACTCTAAATGAGTCTTTTATTTTTCCCCCAGCATTTCATTGTTTTTTATGAGTACCTCCTTTCTCCTTCCTTGAGACATCTGGCTCATAACAGAGGAGGAAAGCAAGAGAATGGATAGCAGTGCAAAACAGGTCTTCCTGTTTTGGTTCCAAAAATCTAAGCTCTGACACAGACGAGTATTTGGGAGAAACATGAGATGGAGCAGGTCCCACTTTCATTCCCATGTTACTATGCCTCCACCAAAGAATCTCCAGGGCCAAAGAATATCCAAGGAGACACTGGTATATACATATCTGGGTTTCTTTGTAATTGCATTGCATCTTGCTTTAAGAGCAAAACTCTGAAAGGACAGCAAGTTTCCAGAAAGGGAACATCTGAAGGGTCTTAGCTTCTTGACAATCTCATTCAGAGTTTTATTTTAAAGAGTACTGTTAAGTTTCTCAAGATCCACATATAAGTGAAAGCATATGATATCTGTTCTTCTCTGACTTATTTCACTTAACAGAAGACCATGTGGGAAGGGAAGGGGAAAAAATAGTTGCAAACAAAGAGAGGGAGGCAGACAAACCACAAGAGACTCTTAAATACAGATAACAAACTGAGGGTGGATGGGGGTTCGTCGGGGAGAGGGGAAAATGGGCAATGGGCATTGAGGAGGGCACTTGTTGGGATGAGCACTGGGTGTTGTATGTAAGCCAATTTGACAATAAATTATATTAAAAAAATAAAGAGTACTATTGAAGCAGTGAAATAATTTCTAGGTACCTACTCATGGTATGAAAAGTAACAGAATCTCTTCTCTGCCTTTTGGTTAAGATCAAGTGAAAAGTAACAGAGAATGATCTTGAACCTGAAGTGTCCACGTGGTTGGGAAAACAGGGAGTTGCAATAAGAAATCACGTGTTCAACCACTGAGGACCAGGGAGAACACGAGAGATCTCAGGGGATGCCCTTGTGGACAGATGACCCAAGATGAGGCAGGTGCTTCTTTTTCTATAAGATCTGGATGTTACACAAGCTTCCAAGAACTTTAAGACAGCCCTAGGAAACTGGGCAGATCCCATTTGACTATAGTCACATTTCTTCTGAGGAGTGGTACTTGAAATACACATTACTCAAATTATATAAAAGATGATTATACTTTGAAATGGTTAATTTTATGTGTCAGCTTGACTGGGCTGAGGTACCAAGATATTTGGTCAAACATTATTCTGGGTGTTTCTGCAAGGGTGTTTTTGGATGAGATTAACATACAAATCAGTAGACTGAATAAAGAAGATTGTCTTCCCTAATGTTGGTGGGTCTCCAATCAGTTGTATGCCTGAATAGAAGAAAAAGTTCACCCTCCTCAGACTAGAATTTTTCTTGCCTTTGGATTAAAATGTCAACTTTACCTGGGTTTTGAACTTGCTGGCCTTCACATGGGAACTACATCATTGGCTTTCTTGGGTCTCCAGCCTTTCAACTTACCTGATGATTTGGCAATTTACCCACCTCCATAATCACATAAGCCAGTTCTTTATAATACATACCCTTTACATACAAACACACACACACATCTTCTTTGATCTGTTTCTCTGGAGAACACTGATCAATACATATTCTGTATACGTCCATTGTGGATTAAGTTTCTACCCCCTAATACCCTCCTAAAAATTTGGCCATAAGGGGAATAGGCAGGACAGTAGCTGACGAGGAATATAACATCAACAGAGGTTTATTTTGTTGTTTGGCCCATTTTTCTTTCCATAGAACCTATTAGACAATACTGATGAAAATGATACTTTAAGGATGAAGGGGTTGAATTATTCAATTGCTATATATTCTACATGTAACATTTTCTAATAGTTTATCAGTTAGGAGTAACATACATGTTCAAGTACCCTAATATACAGGTGACCAATGCCTTGGATATAGGATCTGTGCCTTGTTGAATTGTTAAAGATTTGTAATATTTTTCTACTTGATAATAGAGATTATAATAATTATAATATTTGACACCAAAAGCAAATAGTGAAGATGTAAAACAGTGGCTTATTTTTTCTATATAATAAACTTTATATGCATGCACATATAATGCTAACAACCAATCCTTGAAAAATTGTGAAATTAAAGTTTAATAAACACCTTCAATTTATTTTAAATTAAGTTTGAGGTTCCCCAACAGTATACCATACATTTTCCAGGGGCACTGAGAGATATTTAAAATTTTCTGGGAAACATCAATGCTTTTCAAACATCAAGAAAACTGTGAGCTTCAAGTAGTCTCAACATTTGATGGCTCACTTCTTTTTGATGATGTTCTATCTTTGTGAAGTTGGCTTTTAAGCAGCTATTGTGATGAAAAGAAAGTATGGGGATGGCAATCAATATGGAATAGGGAATGAAGGTTTGAGATGTTATGTAGCAACAAACATGTGCCATATTGTTAGGACATAAACATGTATTAATATGTTTGGACCTAACTATTTAATAAATAAAATTGTTAGCTATTTCTTTTGGTTTAAGGGGGCTATGGAAAATTACTGGTACTCTAAATTACGGAGAACTTTGACCAATTCATTGATTCAATAAATACCATTTTTTAATGTTTATTTATTTATTTTGAAAGAGTGCACATCAGGGGAAGGGCAGGGAGAGAGGGAGAGAGAAAATCCCAAGCAGGTTCCCCGCTGTCAGTGCAGAGTCGGACATAGGGCTCGAACTCACAATATGTAAGATCCTGACCTAAGCTGAAACCAAGAGTTGGACACCCAATCAACTGAGCCACCCAGGCACCCCTGAATAAATACTATTGGAATCTTCTATGACAAGTGCTGTTTCATGTTCTGGTGTATAGTACATAAAACACTCATGGCTGCTGGCTCCATTAAATCCATGGAGCCTGTAAGACAGATTGAGTCTCTGGCATCCTTTGGCATTCTTTTCTGTGTCCTTCAACCACTCATGGCACAATTGCTTTTCAAGTCCCTAGACTGTTATTGGCTTTTACATCTGCACAGCACTGTTTATTTTATTTTTTTTTTCTAGGATTGCTTTACTGGAATTGACCCGTATTGCAGCCTATACCTCCTAATTTCACTCATCTATTAAAATATCCATTTTCTGAGTAAATTGTATTTTATAGAATAATTCAAAGCAATAAATTGAGCTATTTCAGTAGAAATATGTACATACACATTCACATATTTGTGTGAACTCAGGACGTATGTTATGGGAAATTCTTGGGAAAATCTTATATTGTAACATAGTATCTACTCCTCTCATTGAAATGGGAAATCATCTATCTCCTTTTATATGTACAAAGCTAGATATTTGGTTTATCATATTTTTTAGCATTTGTTCTCAGTAAATTCCTTTGCATTCCATCTGTACCTTACCTATTTTCATTGCTTTTTAGAATTACTTGAAACAAATCTTCCCCTTTATCTTCTCTCCCTCTCTTTTATACATGTACACTTTCATAACACTTCCCTGGTCCAAGTATTTCGTTAGGCTAGAATTCCTGGAAATTTATGCTCTTCTAAGTCATACCCTTAAGTCCTTTAAGGTCAATATTCGCTGATAAATTTAACCTATAATATATATATTCTTATATATTGTTCTTATTGTTCTTGCTATCCAAATCACCCACACTTTTGTGTATGGATTTAGTTTCTAATTCTATATTGTGTAATTTCACATTTTTTGTCTCCTCTGCATTACTAACTAGACTGTAGACTCATTTTTAGTTATAGCTATCTCTGTTACCTCTTGAAGTGATTTTGTTCTGGGGTAGAAAAAGTATTTTAGCCTTTTTTTGTCTAGAGAAATTAAGCCTGAGTAATGACTTATATGCCTACTCTTTCTTGAAAGGTGTAATTCAAAATAATGGTGAGCAAAAAAGTGATATGAGGCAGAGAAGAGGGAAAAGTAAAAATAAGATGGGACTTTACAGAATAGTTTCTAGCTTCACCAGAAAACAGAACCAGACACATGGGAGGGCTTTGAAGAAGCTGTATGAATCACTGCTTTGAAGGGCACGAACTTGATATGATGGATCCTTCCTATATTCTGTCTCTCATTCCGTTTGCTAAGGTTTACCCCGAGGAACACCTACTCCTTGAACTTGTAGTCTGTGTTGCCCAGCCCTCTGGGTCACTTTTGCAAAGCTTTACCCTATGCCATGCCTGGTCTGGGCAAAAAAATCTAGTGTTTATTATTTTTATTTTTTTAGGAAAAATCATGCTCCATATTTGAAAAATATATTTTAAAATTTCATATTACCTTATGTTAAATAATGAAACAAGGATAAGTTTATTGATTTATTTAACTAGTAAGTTATTACATACTTACTTATAAACTTATATATATATACTTATAAACATTTGTGTTAGGTGATGCTGTTAATGAGCGTGAACTAGTAGACAAACTAACTCTTAATGGAGAGAAATGAACACATGATAAAATAGCTAAGTAAATTATGTGCCATTTTTGATGGTGATAACTATATGAGAATGAAAGCAATGAAGTAGATAACATGCTGAATGAGAGTGTATGGAATTTACAATGAGCAGGTTTGGGGAGCCCTCTTTTAAAAGATGGCATATGAGCAGAGATTTAAAAGAGGTGAATGAGTGAACAAAATTTAAAGGAGGGTTAATGGGGCACCTGGGTGGCGCAGTCGGTTAAGCATCCGACTTCAGCCAGGTCACGATCTCGCGGTCCGGGAGTTTGAGCCCCGCGTCAGGCTCTGGGCTGATGGCTCAGAGCCTGGAGCCTGCTTCCGATTCTGTGTCTCCCTCTCTCTCTGCCCCTCCCCCGTTCATGCTCTGTCTCTCTCTGTCCCAAAAATAAATAAACGTTGAAAAAAAAATTTTTAAAGGAGGGTTAAGGGTTCAAGGCAGAATGAAAATCAAGAGCAGAGTTCCTGCTATAGAAATATTCTTAATGTGTTCATGAAGCAGAAAGGAGGTCAATGTGGCTAAAGCAGAGTGTGTTAGTGGAAGAGAATATTAGAAAATAAAGTCAGAGGGATAACGGGACCCCAAAAATGTTAGGCCTTTTAAAGCTATGCAAGGACTTTGGCTTTTTGTTTGTTTTTTTGGATGGAGATGAGAAGGCATTTTAAGGTTTTAAGCACAGGAGAGACTTGATCTGATCTATTTCAACCACGTTGAAATAGTGGTCTTTGTAACCACTTCATTAATACTAGTTAGTAGGCTACTGCTGTCATGGTGACTTGCATCAGACAAGTTGATGTGAAGTTTTGTAATGTAAGGTCTAAAATTTTATGTGCTGTCTGGACATATATGAGCCTCACAGACCAGCTGTACCTCACCTGTTCCTTAACTTAATGAGTTTCACTTTCCTGCCAGTCCACAGAATTGTTTAAATAAGCCAGTTACCTTTAGGAACCAGGGCTCAGCCCCTTGTCTTGTTACTAAAGAGCCTGCCTCCCATAGCTCCTGCTGGTTTACTCTACAGAACAGGGTGGTGAATTTTAATTATATTTGAAAGTAAATCCAATACGGTTTGTGTGTAGATTGAGTATGGAGACCAAAAGAAAGAGGATTTAAGAATAACTCCATGGAAGGAAGGAAGGAAGGAAGGAAGGAAGGGAAGGTGGAAGGAAGGAAAGGGGGAAAGGAGAAGAAAGAAAGGGAAAACGAAAAGAAGGAAAGAGGGAGAAAGAAAGAAAAAGAAAAGAGCAAAAGAAAAGAAAGGAAAAGCTGTGTTTTTAAACCTGAGCTACTGGAATAATACAGTTGCTATTAACTGACATGGGGAAGACCGTGAGATGAACATATTGGGGTGAGTGGATCAGGAGTTTAGTTTGGGATATATTTTGTTTGAGGTGTTGTGTACTTTTGGGATTGGCCACGCATATGAAACACATTATGTATTTTTGGAATGAAGCCATAAGAATGCATGAAATAAAAAGGGAGTCCTTGTAGGTAGAGGGGAGGTCTGCAAATGAGCTGTCCCAATGCCCCTCTGGCAGCTGGGAGCATTGTTAGCACACAGCCTCCATCTGAGAACTACTTCGGGGTTTGCTTCAGAGGACCTTGCTGGGCCAACCACATCCAATGACCGATGGAGACGGAGGTATAAAACCCATACCGTTTCAGCCCAGTTCAGGGCGGCTCTGACTCTGATCCCAGCAGGGTCTGCTGAAGCTGTCCCGGGTCTGCACTGCAGCTCCACTTGCCCCACTGCCCACGCCTGCTGCCACTCTTTCTCTTTCACACGGGTCCCTCCCTAAGCAGTGTGCTGCATGCCAAACTATCTCAGTGTCTTTTTTCAGAGGACTGAACTTGCTACAAGGTCTAAAAACTGAGCATTAAAAACCCTCTGGTACTTAGTGGTTAGAGATTTAAGGGCAAACCAGAAAAGAAGATGGCCAGGGAAGTGAGAGTAAATCAGAGAAGTGTAGTTCTTTATAACCTAAAAGAGGACGGTCATTCAAATACTGGGATAAATCACCTGTATCCAAAGTTGCTGATAGAATGTGATGAAGAACCAGGAATTATCACTGGATTTGGCATCCATCAGTGATGACTTTCAGAGCAGTTACAGTGGGTGAAGAGATACAAAGATTGAAGCAGTTTTAAGCAGAATTCGAGCAGAATGTGAGGAGTTCAGAGGTTTTTCTTTTCTTTTTCTTTCTTTCTTTCTTTTTTTTTTTTTTTTTGGTAAGAGGGACAAAGAGTAATTTTGCATGTTGATTAGGAAGAAGTAATGAAGAAAGTGAAAATGATGCAGGAGAGAATAGCAAATGCAATCTAGTGCAGAAGTGGAGGGGTTAGATTGAATTTCAAAAATAGATCATTAATCTAAAATAAAGGAAGCAAGGCAGCATATAAGTGAATAGATGCTAGTCTATAGCAAAAATGTTGAAAACATATAAACCTTATTAAACATAATTCCTGTGGCATAGACAAAGGGGAGATGAGCTTTTCAATCTCCTTTCTTTTATAGCCTCCAACTCCTTCTCTGATTACATCATGAAAGGTCATTTCCAAGCTCATTAAAATGTTCACTCCTCAGCTCCCTTATCTAAACACTTAGACATGTGGCCATGTGGCCATGATATATTTTGTTTGTGATTACTTATTTTTGTTGAGATATATTTTCTATCCTGCCATGTACTTTACCTACTTTTTCTTCTGTGTCCTCAATTCCTTATTCTATAATTATATCAACAACTTGCAAAGGGACAGGTATGCTTTAGAACATAGCCTTGTTCCTCTTTATTCCCAGACTCCCATGTTCCTAGCTAGTATTCCATAAATATTAATTGATAATTTGGGGGGAACATTTCTTCCTTCACTACTTTTCCTTCCACTGTTTGGAAACTTCCTCAATTCCTTTAACTCTGCTTAAATTTCACCTTTGATAATGTTTGCAATGACCACGTACTTACTCCCGCAGCCTGCCCTCTTAGTTCCCCCTAGTCCCCAGATATTCCTTTTCCTGCTCATATCACTTTCTCATATACTATGTGTTTTCCTTATTTACCATGTCTGTTATGTACTATATATCTCTCCCACCACGATGCAAGCCTCACAAGGGCAGGGTCCTGTCTTTTTTGTTCATTGAATGATTCTTTCAAGCCTAAAGTAGTGCAGGCTCAGCCTAAGTGCTTAATAAAATAAACTGATGAATGCATTTATAATTCCTATGCATTTATAGCAGCAATCCTGTCATCAACTTTTCCACATTTACTTAGGAAACTAAGCTCATCCTTTTCTGTAATATTTCACTTAGCACATGTTTGATATTACTTTAAAGCAAAAAGCCATGATCTTCAATATTTAATTCAAGAAATACCTACGATACAAATAAAGAAGTATTTATTGATCAAATGGCGCTTTATGTTCTGTGGCATATACTGTTGTACAATACTTGCTCCCTGCTTCCACAGTTTATAGTTGGCTGTTAACAAATGAGAATGAAAGAAGATTCGCATCTGGTGACAGTTTTGATGCATTGGTTGTGACTACTTAGGAAAGTATGCTGAGCTATCAGTCTGTTAGCTCTGCTGTCTAATCTGTCGTGAATGTATTGTGGCATCATGGGTGTCATGTGAGTACTATCTCCACTAAACTGTAAGTTACATGAAGTTAGGGATTACCTTCATTTTGTTTACAATTCCCGTCTCAGAAACCAGCATGTAAGTAATGCTTAATAGTTATGTCAAATAAATAAAAATCTCTGATGATGCAAAACATTTGTGTAACAGGATTTTAGGATAAAACCTCCCGTTTTTCACTCACCAGCTGGTAGTATAGGTATACTAAGGCATGAATAAGACAAATCTCCAAATGCAGAATTCGCAGAGGAAAGCACTAAAAACGTAACAGGTCTCTTCAACTCTCTCACCTGTTTCAAGTTATAGAAATAAGTGAGGATGGGGAACGAGAGGAAAATGATATTTCATGTGAAGCTTATGTCTTAATAAATATGTTCTGTGAATACCCATGCCATGTGTTTGTAGGGTGAGAGGAATCTATCTCTTGGGGCAGAAATGTGGTGTGGAGGTGTCCATGAGAACTTGAACAGAGTGGAAATTTCAGGAAAATGGTGAATAAGAGATCCCTCAACTTGAATCACTGGTCATCCACTCCACAAAGACTTACAGTGTTGAAATCCCTGGTTCCTCCATGGCATTTAGATGGAAGGCTCCTGCTGTCTCTTAACATGTGTCTGATCCTTGAAACACTCATAAATATTTTGTTACTGTAAAGTTAGGGCATGTACATGGTCCCCATTCAGTACCACTTTCCTGACTTTTTGAACAAAGCAATAAATCAACTATCTCATGGCCTCTGTATTACTTAAGTAGAAATCATGCCTTTTGTATAAGTAGCTTTAACAAAGATAAAAGTATGACCTGTCTCTACATGAGAAAATCATTAAGATTTAAAATATTATTTTAGCATTTTAATGTGTAATTGATCGAAATATGTCTAGATAATTTTGCATTAATTTAGTATTCCAGTAATCATAGGCATTATTTTGCCTGTTACTCCAAGAACACTTACGCACAGATAGTGCTCTTTTCTTAGTTTAGTTAATCAGCATTAACAAAGGTGAGGTAGTCCTTGCTGGCTGAGAGTGAATTGACATTAATTATTGACTAGATTTTATTTTATTTTATTTTATTTTATTTTATTTTATTTTATTTTATTTTATTTTATTTTATTTATTTATTTATTTTTAATATGAAATTTGTTTGCAAATTGGTTTCCATCCAACACCCAGTGCTCATTGACTAGATTTTAGACATTCTAACAAGTTGAGTATAGCTTAGATCCTCAGTGTGATAAGCTTATAGAACTATAGGATTATGATCTCTATATCAATTACCCTTAGACAATATAAGATATAGAAGATTAAACATCATAGTTACTCCAAAATTTGGTTTAAATTATTTTTTTCACCAAATTTTTAATGTAAGATCATTTTCTTATAGTATGACTCACCTTAAATTTAAGGAAAAAATTGATTAATTGAAACCTTGGCTATGTTAATCAAAGTTTTACTGTATCTTCTTCTTTCAAATTCACCTTTGATGTTAATTAGAAATTTAATCTTTAATTCTCATGCCTTTGTGACTATAACTGTCCTCCTTACATATTGATGTACTTTCAATTTTTAAGATATGTCATTAAAAGATTATAAGCTGCAAAATATTATCCCTGACATGGGAAAATCTTAATGAAGGAAGGAAAACTTCAAGTAATATATCATAATTATTAGTTAATAAATTAATCATAAGCCAATCCTAAAATAAATGAAACTATTCTAAATTTTTTTTGCTAAATTTTTATTCTTAATTACCTTATATCTTGTTTCATCAAAATAATTTTAACTGTTGGAAATGTACTGAATTTTATTTTTCCTAAATATCATTTTTGGTGCATCTTTGAAAAGACTTGTTTGAACTTCATACAGCAAACTTTGGCCATCAGTTGATAAAAGAGAATACAGACCATGAAGTAACTTAAATTATTCTGACCCTTTATCCTCTATTCATCCATGTACACCTTGAGATTTAGTTCTTCATAATGAGTCTCTGGAAGGATAAACTCCTGACACATGGCCTTTGTCTAACTGATGGCATATTTTCTACTACAGTAAACAACCTATTTGGCCCATTTACTCCTACAGAAAAGATTACATTATCCAGTGACTTTGGCATAACTTAGTGAATTTCCTAGGTGACCAGATAAAAAGCTTTTCTATGTGCAAGGCAAAATACATTGAAATGCCAGGCAGTGCCTCCTGTAAGCTACACAATTGTTTGGATTCCAAGTTCAGAAAGCAAGCCATGGCATTTTAGCTCTGATTGGCCACTAAAGGCTCTCCAACTTTGAGGATGTGTTCTACTTCTCTGAGTCTGTGATATCTAGGCAATGGCTATAGAAGTTCTTCCCACCTATTTGGTAGGATTGCCTATAAGCATTTTTAAAATTTCTCAGTTTTTGAATTTGATGGATGTTTTCCTTTGCTAATGATTTAACTGATTTTTACAGAGAAAACCTTTACCATAAACCATCCTAGTCAGTTTTGAGGTTGCTTGATAGCAAAAGAACTTGGCTGTTTTGTTTTGTTTTGTTTTGTTTTGTTTTGTTTTGTTTTGTTTTGTTTTTTTTCCCCCTCCTGGTAGTAACAGAGAATCAAAAATTTTCAGTGAAAAAAACAAAACAAATTAAGTTAAACATTTGTTAAAATAACAAAATAATGCTCAATGCTGGCAGTTTAAAACATGTTGTTTCTATATTTTTTAGGTATCTGGATTTCACCCTGTATTTATAACTGAATCTATGCTTATTTTGAGCCACCGAGAAATTGTGATTCTACTTACTGGTTAAGAGGTTTATTAGCCCTGCAAGAGCTAAGAATTTGAAAAATTGAAGGTCAATGTAGCAGTCACTACATAAAGAAAAATACAAGCTGGGTCAAAAAATAAATGAAGAGGCAGATATTTGATTTCTATTATTTTTCTAACTTATTTTTAGAAGCTGGACAGAGGTGGAATAGGGGCAGATAGGATCACCTTAAAATTATCTCAGTAAAAAGCACATACAATCACTTAGGCAATTTAATACTGAATAAAGTAGGAGTCATAAAATGAATTTTGCCAGCAGAACTTAGCTCAGAAGCTCAGAAATTCTGAATATGTCAAAAACATGATTTAGACCTTAAGTACTATTATTTCCATAAAAATGACAAATCTTTGTTTAACACCATAATGAAATTTCTCCTGAACAATGCAAAATATTAATTTATTGTACTCTTCTTTCTGTGAAGAGAATACAGGAGTAAAAAAAAATACAGGAGTCAAAAGCTAGGGTTTTAAAATAATCCTCAAATTAGTAGGGTATGATATATGTATCAAAAAAGATGATAAAAGGTTAAAAAATAGAATTTTAAAATAGAAACTATCTTGTTAATATCACCAAGATTATATATGATGCTAATAATCAAGCTAATTATAAGGCTAACCAATACCTGCAATTTCAACAAATTTCTCAAAAGAGAAATGTTATGCTTTTGACACCATTGTGAAAAGAGCTTCAGGAAGCAATAGTCATTTCAAAAACTAAAATGCGATATTAAGATTTCAATTCCATTATTTAAAAAAAAGTAGATCCTACTAAAATACACATAGTGAAGGAATGGATAGGAAGAATGGTTACTCTTAAATACTCTGGTTATGAGAAAAATCATGAAATCAGGTTTAAATATTAACTTTAAAGTCACAAACACCAAACCAATTTTTTTTGCCACATAGTCAGCCAATATTTGAACATTTTCAGTGATTCTATATCCAAGACTGTTCATTTTATCTTGAAATGAATCTGAATGTTAGTAAGCTGAATTATGGTTAAATTTTTTAACCTGAAAAATATGAATGCACTGAAATAGGCTAAGAACAATTCATTGGTAACTAGGTGAATTCATATAAATAGTTTAACAGATGAGTAGTGTTTAGACACTAGTTATCATGAGAAATAATCTAGATCATAGAGGATCAAGAAGAAAAATATGAATTTTCAGTTTGATTTGATTCATAGATTATTAATTGTCATTTGAAAAGTTCTCAAGGTTTTGAGCAAAACAGCATTTAGCACCACCCCAGTGTCAGTGTTCCAGCTGTATCTGCATAATAGACAGATTGGGGGTGTGTCAGCCGTGCTTAATGTTCAGCTGTTCACCATAGCCCCACTGCCAAGATGAAGGGTCGTCAGATACACATGGCATCCCTGCACCATTTGCTAATGTGCCCAGGCAATAAGCAATACCATGTTTGTATCCAAGGTTAGAATAAATACAAAAATACTTTTTACTCTCTGAAATCAAGTTTTATGACCTACAGTAGATTTTATCATCTAAGTTTTAACTCAAGGACTAAAAGGATTATGTATCCCCATACAACCATGATGAAATTGGTCACTGTGCTTGCTTCATTTCTTTTGCATAGGAATTGACGTTTATAATATATTTTCCTTTATGTCTTACACATTAGATTGACTCAATAATTAATAAGCTACTCTTATTAAAAAAAAATAGAACGTGGGTACCTTTAGATTTAAGCGTTCCTTTTTCCCCCTTGTTGCTTTGTTCCTGGGCTGAAATAATCAGCTTTAATTTTTAGGTTTATGTACTATAATATCTTCCAAAGACAAACTTGAAATAAACTATCCTAAGTATATCCAAGCATCCACTGGGGAATTTATTGTAGCATTAGAAATGGGGCACTATGGGGCGCCTGGGTGGCTTAGTCGGTTGAGCGTCCCACTTCGCTCAGGTCACGATCTCACGGTCCGTGAGTTCGAGCCCCGCGTCTGGCTCTGTGCTGACAGCTCAGAGACTGGAGCCTGCTTCAGATTCTGTGTCTCCCTCTCTCTCTGGCCCTCCCCCCGTTCATGCTCTGTCTCTCTCTGTCTCAAAAATAAATAAATGTTAAAAAAAAATTTAGAAATGGGGCACTATGGAAGTATTTGTCCCATTCCTGAAAATAACTCCATGGAGTAGAAAGTGCACCAACCGTCTCCCCAGGAAATTGCTATCACCCCAACTTCAGATTTCTGGAATATACTATCTCTAATGACAAATTCTTTCCTGACAGTTTCAATAAAGGCATTTTACCAGATTTTAATGTTCTGGTAGAAAACTACTCACTTTTGTCTTTCAGGGAATACTGTAGAAAATATATAAGTCAACCATAATATGTATTTTGTTTGTTTGTTTTTACTATTTTCATGTCTTCCATAATGTGCTTATTAGGATTTTGCAGGCTAGGATAATATTGTGTGCAGTTGAGCTCAGAGAACAAAGGCATAAAAACTATTTTTAATATTCCTATTAAATATATAAGTGAAAGAATGACCTTTGAAATACAGCTTTTTATAAAATGGAAGAAATCCTATTTTTCTGTTATTGAATTAACATTAAAAGCATGTTCCATGGCACCAAAAATTGTTATTCCATTAGAAATTCATAATATTATCTAAATAGAAAGAGCCATATAAATGTGCAGTTAAATATGAAGCTTATGTTGCACATTTAGAAAGTAAAAAGTATCACAATTTTGTTTATTTCATAAAAGAAGACAAGAGCTAGAGGATAATGACTAAGTAACTTTGGTAAATTTTCTCAACTGGGGAGTATTTCAAGTTGTAATTTAACTCAGTGAACCATGAAATGGCTCATATTGAAGTAACTGGAGTTCGTTGATTAATGTGCTACTATTTGTATGGTAAGATGAAAAATTAATAGG
Organism: Prionailurus viverrinus; assembly: GCF_022837055.1. NCBI lineage: Eukaryota > Metazoa > Chordata > Mammalia > Carnivora > Felidae > Prionailurus > Prionailurus viverrinus. Next base: position 35,393,391 of record NC_062568.1, read on the forward strand.
GGAAGACAGATTGTTATATGAGCTCAACAAATCTAATCCAGTGACAAACATTAGATGAAATGATAGAATTAATCTAATAGTGAATTATTTTACAAAAGAATTGTGTCTTTAAGATAAACTAATAAACAATTTTTACATAACTGTAATAAACTTCTGTTTCACTAGTTTTTGTTTTTGTTTTTGTTTTTGTTTTTTTACAACAGAAAACTTGTATTTGCTACTATGGCAAAACATCTTCAAGGCTATTTTCTTCTACTCTATGACCCACTGATATCTGTTCCATCCAAGTTTTCATGGTTGTGACTGGCATGTAATTGAGTGTTTGACTATTGATTCACATACTGGATTTGGTGATGTGTGTGTGATCCTTTCAGTATACTTGACATAAAATGTTATTTTTCTGTGCTCAGATTCATTGTTTAGAGTAGAACACCTGCAGTGGGGGGCAGTCAGGGAATCCATGGGCTTTGGAAACTAAATTACATGGAAACATTGGTTTCTGTGAGAGTTTATTATTTCGTAGTTAAGGCCTGTGTAGATAGCCACTATTTCTATTCTTGTATCTTGTGGGTCATCTTATATTTATATGCTACTGCTACTTGTGTTATTTCAGAGAGTGCTTTTGAATTTGAGAGTAAGTGAAAATAAAGACTATTGTTATAGTTTGGATTGAAATGAAATATGAACTCAAATAATTCAGTTCAAACCCTTGCTTTAGGCCAAGAGAAAGGCAGAGTTTGCTATTAAAACCCAAATGATTAGAAGATATGTATACTACTTTTTCTACTTTGTGTGCGTGCGCACACACACATGCATGCTTGTGTAAACTGCATGCTTATATATTCCCAGCTTCTCTTGCTCGGTCATTAAAGGAGGATACATTCAATCTGCATCTCATTGGTGTGCTGTCAAGATGAATCAGACACAACTCTTTTTCCTTCTTCAATAGTACCCACCCATTACATTATAGACATTTCTCATCTTAATAAAAGAGTGAGTCTCCTATTGCAGACACACATTCTTTGATCCATCTTTTTGGAAGAAATTTTATAAATAAAAAAGCTAGTGATTGGATTGTTTTATCTTTTGGATATGCTGTGCTTTATTAGTATTGAATTTTATTGCTGAAATTCCATTTCACTTTTATGTTTTCCTGGATTATGCCATTGTTTTAGAGAGCTGAATAAATCTGTATAGCTGGAGTTCATTCAGATTGGTGCTCCAATATTGCTCTTTTTTACTTTTTCTTGGCAATTTCCTCCTTTTTTTTTTTTTTTTTTGATATATAGTACACATTTTGCCTTGGTTTGAAACTACTTGTGGAAGTATACTTTTCCTTCTCCCATCAAATGATTGGATAAAATGACTATTATTCCATTCTCCTGTGAAAGTTACCTGCCATTTATTTCACATTCTCTATTTATCTGTTACTTTCTTTGCTTGTGGTTGATGACTAACAAAAAGCAAAAGAGGAAGTGACATCACCAAATAGTGATAGAAGTTGTTGCTGACTTTGCTCCCCATCACGAGAAGAACAAATAACAACTCTTGAATAACAAGGCACCCCTGAGAGAACCCGAGAACACAGAAGTGAGGCTGAGAGACCTCAGAGACCAAAACAGACTGTATTAGAAGGGTAAGAGAAAGGACTACATGTTGACTGCTTTGCTCTTCCCCCAGGACAGTGCAGCACCACCTGGAAAGGTCTCTTCTGAGCTTTTGGTTTCTCCAGTGGGAAAACAGAACCCAGCAGGGACAACCAGCCCTGCCCATCTTTGTGAGCTGCATCTGATCTCACAGCACAGGGATTACAGGGATCTGCAGGGCTCAACCACTGGAAATCTGACTGTGATATAGAAGAAGAGAGGGGCTTACAACAACCATCACACAGATTGACAGACTGAGTTCATAACTGCTGTGCCCAAGTGGTAATCCCAACCAGCAGCTTTACTTACCTGCAGAACCAATTTGGGGGTGCACTATGAACAGGGAACATGGTGGCATGCAGATATCCCTAGTTCAGATGCTCAGACAGAACTTTTGGTGGCCCTAGAGCCCAAATTTGCCCATGCCTAGCCATTTTGCTCAGTCATAGCCCCACCCTCTGCAGAAAATGTCTTCCAGCCCCATCTGAGAGAAGAGCTGGAGACAACTCCTAGAACCAGTGCAGCACAGTGTTACTTGAGCTGAGAAATGGCTGGGCAGAGCTGATTGACCCTAGAGCAAAGCCATCAATGGGAATGTTCCACTCCCATTGCTATACACACAGGCAGGGGGATTAATTCACAGCCAAGGCTTAAGGTAGCTCTTGGACTCTCTCAACCACAGAACCTTTTTGGTAAATTGAGAGTAGCCTGGAGCAGCCCCTTCTCTTCCTGCCCAGGCAAGGAATGGAATCACAGGTCTACCTGGTGTGGAGAGTTTCTTCTGGCCCTGTCAGACCAGAAACACTGGAGACAACTTCTAGAAGCTGTGCAGCCTAGTGGCACTGTAACCAAAAGGCACTTAGGTGGAGCTGATAGATTGCAGAATAAAACCACTGGCCCTGTCAGGCCAAGGAAGTTGGGATGTGGATTGACCTAAATTAAGACAACAAAGAGCTTTACCAACTTAGACTAGCTTCTCTCATTGCACCAGTACAGGAAATCTAATTCATAGCCTTGCTTATTACTGAATGCAGCCTTCAGCCTATTTGACCAGAGCACATAGGAAGCTTCATGGCCCACTCAACAGCTTTATGTACAGTGGCACTGGAATAAAGGGCACAGCCCATGGCTTCCCCATATGCAAAGCAAAACCAATGGTCTCATCTGACCAGTATATTTAGTGTACACTCTTGCCTGAATTGGGCCCCCAAACAATAGCTCTACAGGATGTGAGTCCTGTCCTGCTGTCCTGCCACGTCAGGGAAGGTAATTCTTAGCCCCATTTATTACTGAATCCAGTACCCAGTCCTGACCATGTACTAATTCAGGTAACTGCAGAACCCATCCTCCAGCCTCACTTAGGTAGGTAATCAAGCCACCAGTCTTAACCAATTGTTCTCAGGCAGTAGTACACATACCCCTATCCTTGTCCTTAGAACTCTGACAGTTGCCTCATCCCAAAATAGACCACAATAGACCCCATATGCTCAAGAGCCTTAGCAGCAGACAACAAGAAACCCAAACTGAGCTGACTGGTGAACTGTCTCTGCCAAAGAAAACCTGCAAAATTTGAAAAAGGAATTCATGATTTAAATGCTCAGATAGACACATAAAGAATCAAGGATCATGAAAAGTCAGGTAAATATAGCACCACTAATAAAGGAAAGGAAAGGAAACTAATAAAACTCCAAAACTAACCCTAAAGAAATGCAGCTCTATAAACTGTCAAAAAATTCAGAATAATCCTCTTAAAAAACTTTAATGAGCTACAAAAAATACAGATATCTAAACAAAATTAGGAAAATAATACATGAACAAATGAGAAGTTTGACAACCGTCAAAAACAAATACAACCATAAAAACCAAATAGCAACCATCATAAACAAAAACAAACGAATAGAAATCCTAGAGTTGAAAATATAATAACTGAACTAAAGAATTCAATGTAGAGTTTCAAAAACAGACTCAACCATAAATAAGATGTAATCAGAAACCTGGAAAAGAGGACATTAGAAATGAGAGGAGAAAAAGAAAAAAAAAAGAATGAAAAAGAATTATGAAAGCCTACAGGAGTTATGGGACACAATGAAAAAGATAGTATTTTCATTGTGGAAATTAAACAGAGAAGAGCAGCATGAGAAAAGAGAGAAGTTATATAGAAAAGAACCCCCATAACCCATAACCCAACTTTAGGTGGAATTACTCAACAGAAACTTTTCAGGCCAGGAGAGAATGGGATGACACATTCAAAACACTGAAAGAAAATAACCATCAAGCAAGTGTTCTATACCAGGTTAAGCTGCCCTGCAGAAACAAGGAGGGATAAAGACTTTGCCAAAGAAACCTAGGCTGAGGGAATTCATTATCATTAGATTTGCCTTACAAGAAATAGTAAAGGGATTTCTTTAAGTGGAAGTAAAAGAATGCTACTCAACATCATAAAAATTAGTGTGTCACTAGTAATGATAAATATATTGTTATAGTTAGATACTGCAGTATGGTGATAGTGGTGTATAATTCACTTACAACCCTAGTGTAAAAGTTAAAAAGTAAAAAAAAAAATATAGTAAAACTAGCCATAAATACAATGATATGTTATTATTAACACAATATAAAAACATGTAAATTGTAATAGCAATAACCTAAATGTGAAGGGGAGGAAAAGTAAAAATATAAATTTTATGAATTGTATTGAAATTAAGTTGTTATCAGTTTAAAATAGGGTGTTATAAGTTTAAGCTACTTCATGCAAGCGTCATGGTAAACACAAGGGAATAACACAAAAGCACACAATGAGGAGTTAAAGCATACTGATACCAAAGACATCAAAACGCATAAAAAGTTAGCACGATAAGAAACAGAACAAAGGATCTATAAAACAACCGGTAAACAATGAACAAAATAGCAATAGTAAGTCCTTATTTATAAATGATTACTTTAACAGATTAAATTCTCTAGCCAAAGTCATAGAATGGATGAAAGGATTACAAAACAAAACAAAACAAAAAAGACTCCAAAAAACCAAAATCCAACAATGTACTACCTACAACAGACTTACTTTAGCCTTAAAGACAGGCACAGACTGTGAGTGAAGACATGGAAAAAGACATTTCAAGTAAATTGTAACAACAGTTAAAAACAAAAACGGGTAGGTGTACTTAGGTCAGACAAAATAGACTTTAAAGTAAAAATGGTAAAAAGAGACAAAGGTCATTATATAGTGATAAAAGGGTCAATACATCAAGATGATCTAACAATTGTAAATAATCATGTGCCCAACATTAGAACACCTAAATATATATAGCAAAAAACAGAGCTAAAGGAGAAATAAGCATTAATATAATAATAGCTGGAGACTTTACCCCCCTCTCTCAAGAATGGATAGATTATTAAGATAAAGAATCAATAAGTAAATATCAGATTTAAATAATGCTATAGACCAAATGAACCAAACCAACTTATACTGAACATTCTATCCAACAATAGCAGAATACACATTCTTCTCAAGTGCACATAGAACATTTTTTAGGATGGATCATATTTTAGGCCCTAAAACAAGTGTAAGCAAATTCAAGAAGATTGAAATCATATTAAATACCTTCTCTGAACACAATGGCATGAAACTAGAAATTAGTAACAAGAGGAGAAGTGGAAAATTTACAAACACATGGAAATTAAACAACTCACTCCCAACCACCCAATAAACCAATGAAGAAAGTAAAGGGGAAATTAAAGTGGGAAAAAAAAACGTTTCTTGAGACAAAATACAATGGAAGCATAACATCACAATTTGTGGGACATAGCAAAACCAGTTATAAGAGGGAAGTTCATGGCAATTCAACACCTACATTAAGAAGCCATAAAGATTTCATATAAACAACCCAACTTTATATCTTCAGGAAGTAAAAAAAAAAAAAAAAAAAAAAAGAAGAAGAAGAAGAAAAACAGAGCCCAGAGTTAGCAGCAGAAAAAGAATAAAAGAATAATAAGGATTAGAGCAGAAATAAATAGCATAGTGAACAGTAGGGGCGCCTGGGTGGCTCAGTTGGCTGAGCATCCGACTTCAGCTCAGGTCATGATTTCGTGGTCTGTAAGTTCAAGCCCTGCATTGGGCTCTGTGCTGACAGCTCAGAGCGTGGAGTCTGCTTTGGATTCTGTCTCCCTCTCTCTCAGCCCCTCCCCTGCTCATGCTCTGTCTCTCCCCCTCTCTCAACAATCAATAAACATTAAAAAATAACATAGTGAACAGTAAAAAATAGAATTATCCAAACTAAGAGTTGGTTCTTTGAAAAGATAAACAAAATAAACAAACTCTTAGCTAGCCTAACAAAGGAACAAAGATAAAAGACTCAAATCAACACACTTATAAATAAAAAAGGAGACATTAAGACTGATTACCACAGAAATTTGAAGGATCATAGGAGGCTACTATGAATAGTATATGCTAACAAATTGAACAACCTAGCAGAAATGGAATAATTCTTAGAAATGTGCAATTTACCAAGACTAATCAGAAAAAAAAAATAGAAAATCTGAATGGACTGATTACTAATAAGGAGATTGAATCAGTAATCAAAAATCTCCCATCAAAGAAAAACTCAAAACAAGATGGCTTCAGTTGTGATTTGTAACAAATATTTAAAGAATTAACACCAGTCCTTCTCAAATTCTTCAAAAAAACTTGAAGAGGAATGAACACTACCAATCTCATTCTATAAGGCCATCATTATCCTCATAATGTAGGAAAGTAGAAAAGGACACCACTAAAGAAAATGAAACTATAGGTCGATACCTCTTGTGAATATAGATGCAAAAATTCTCAATAAAATACCAGCAAACCAAAGTCAGCACCACATTAAAAGAAACATACAATATGATCAAGTAAATTTATCCCTGAGATACAAAGATGATTCAACATATGAAAATCAATCAGTGTGCTATATCACATCAATAGAATAAAAAAAAGAATCATATCATCCCAAGAGATGCAGAAAACCATGAAAAAATTAAATATCCTTTTATGATAAAAACTCTTAACAAATGAGGCATAGAAAGAACATACCTCAATTGTGCCCAAATCCCTACCTGAAATTAGAGAAACATATTTGCCAATTTGGGCAAATCATGTAACCCCTCCATAATTTATTTGTGATATATATTAAATGAATGAGATGGACCAGACATTCTCTAATTCTGCTCCCAGAATCCTATTTCTGTCATGAAGTCTGTGTTTATGTGGGTGTCCAGGACACTGAGAATGGAACAGAAGTCTTCAAATAACTTTGACTTTTTCCTTTTATTTATGCTTTTATATTACTCCTTGACATATATCTAATACTCAGAATTAACAATTTGGAAGGGAGAATGGACTTCATGATTCATATCCACTCATCAGTCAATGAGATACATGCCATTTTGCCTAATTCAATATTCTTCATATAAAGCCCAGAGTGTTATTTTCCTGTTCCTTTTTTCAAGCTCAGTCTTCCTCCTAAAATACCTTCATCCTATATCAGTAAGTACCATCCTATGACATCCTTCAAAACAAGTCAAGAATTTTAACTTAGCAAGATTTGTTACCTGATTATTACTGTGAATAATTCTTAGAAATAATGTGTCATTTACAATTTTTAAAACCATTTATAGTTTCATTCTGATTAGTCTGTGTTAAAGAAGACTCACCGCATTTTGTAGCATAACCAGAAGATGACTGAATGCATCCTAATAAAACATTGAAATGCTGTAGTAATACAAAATCTTTCTTTGCACCCATGTTATAATTACAGTTCCTTTAGATTTAATCCAATGCAATCATAACAATTAGATGTTATTCATTAAATTTTTTATTTGCAATTGAGATAGATAATAATGCAATGGCCATTTTTACTACACTCTTGAGCACACCTGTTTCAGTGTAACATCTATAGTAAATAAAGACAAAATATAATTTACCTAGGGTTTATTTGAGCTTCATTTTAAAATTATTTACTCATTAAGCCAAGTAAATTGAGAGTTTGTTAGGTGTTTAGATGTAAATGTGGTCAGAATTTCATTCTTCACATTATGAAAACAATGCATAAATATTTTATGCATCTCTGGGTATGTATAGTAAGATTTTTAAAAGTCAAATAATTATCCTAAAAAATCCAAAGTGGAGGGGGAGAGAGAAGAAGGGAAGGAAGAAAAAAGGGAAAAAAGGAAAAGGAAGAGAGGAAGTAACAAGAAAAGAAAGAAAACTTAAAGGGAAAGAAAAGTAGAAAGAAAAAAATGGCAGGAAAGAAAACAAAGATTGAACAAATGAAGGAGGAATGGAAGAATGAATGCTCTATTCTAGGTGCTTTCATGAAAATTATTGTATTTAACTGTGTAAAGTAAACCTGGTTGTCTTATTTTTACATTTGGGAAGCAGAGTAATTTAAGAGGGGCAATCAACATTACAATTCTCATCCACTCTAGAGTTGAGATTATTTTATGTCTCCAATATAAAGTTAAGTAAATACTGTCTTTTATTCACTGTGCCCCTTAGTGAGAAAAAGATAAAAATGCCAAGGTAAAATGTGGACTAAATCACCTAAAAGTGTTGAAAATAATGACCTGCCCTAATCTGCAAGTCAAGATTGGAGAAATCTTAATTAAACTCAGTCATAGCAAGATGGCTATAAAAGTTTTCATACAGACATGAGTTTGTATTAGAAGCAAAGTCTGGTGTCAGTGCCTTAAGTCCTATTTTCTACCTCTCATTAGATCTTCTCTGACCTCAGTCTGTCTAGCCCCAAGACCATGCTAGTGTCATAGTTGTAGTGATAAAGAAGCTGGGCTCAAGTTATTTATATTCCTTTTTCATTTTCTCATATGCATATAGTGGGTAGATATGTCAGAATAGTAAGCGATGCAGAGTTACAGTACAGACTGATGTAGAACGTTATCTATCTCCACCACTTAATATTTTCAAGACTGTAGTGGTTATCTGAATGACGACTGAGCATGTGCAGTGAAAACCCACTGCAGTATAGAAAACCCTTCCCCATTCACCCTGTTTTGAACTTTCAAAATAATTTCCTGAGAAAAATTTCAAAATTTTTAACGACCCTAAAAATAAGCAAACAGAAACAAGCCTCATTTGGATGAGCATAATAAATTGGCAGAAAGAATAGGTGGGACATTTCTGAGTAGATTTCCTCAGGTGAGTTATTACACCAAAGAGAGAAGAATGAAGAGTGCTGCTTCCTTTATCTCCAGTGTAGATAAGATAGGTTCCAACAGGATCTTAGAAAGTTTTAAATGTTCTCTGCTTTGGGAGACATCATAGACTTGTGTCTGACTCACCGCTGAGGACAATAAGGGGAGTGAACTGAGGGTAGGGAATAACTGCACTCCCACCAAAGGCTGGGCAAGAGTGCAGTTATTGTAGATGTGGGTGTCTCTGGGTAGAGAAATGCCTCTTGGCCAAAGAGATCTCCTATAGGTGAAGAGTCTTTAATAAGGAGAGTCTAGAATAGAGTGGATCACCATATCCAGGAAAGCATGAGGATGATGAGAGGTACCAATGGAATGAAAGCCATACTCTGCTTAGGAGAGTAACACTTGCCAGCCTTCTGAGAATTTTCATTTCCTATCTCTAGCAGCTCCCTCCCTTTCCCCTTCTGTGGATCCAATCTCAGGTGAGTGGGGAATAAACAATGGAGGTTAAAAGATAACGTAAACACTGTCCTGAAGTAGGTTGCCAGCCAATTATTGACCATTGCTGGGGCAAAGTGAGTGGCTTTCCATTGGGTAAAAGTTGGTTGATACCTTGGACTGGGCCATTTTAAATGCTGTATCTGTATATCGTACTGTATATCTTAAAGTGGCCAGGGACCTGTGTATTGTTTAAGAGTGTACATAAAATAATCCTGGAGCTTGAAGAACTTTAGTAGCAGGGGAAAACCTTTCCACATTGAATGAATTACAAATGGACAATAGAAATAAAATAAAACTGGACTTTGATGAGATCCCAAACATCATGTTTATTCCTTACAGCAAAAACACTAATATTCCTAAAGGTAAATTTTTTTTTGAGAAATAAAGTATTTTATTTTATTTTTTCAATATATGAAATTTATTGTCAAATTGGTTTCCATACAACACCCAGTGCTCATCCCAAAAGGTGCCCTCCTCAATACCCATTACCCACCCTCCCCTCTCACCCACCCCCCATCAACCCTCAGTTTGTTCTCAGTTTTTAACAGTCTCTTATGCTTTGGCTCTCTCCCACTCTAACCTCTTTTTTTTTTTTCCTTCCCCTCTCCCATGGGTTTCTGTTAAGTTTCTCAGGATCCACATAAGAGTGAAACCATATGGTATCTGTCTTTCTCTGTATGGCTTATTTCACTTAGCATCACACTCTCCAGTTCCATCCACGTTGCTACAAAAGGCCATATTTCATTCCTTCTCATTGCCACGTAGTATTCCATTGTGTATAAACCACAATTTCTTTATCCATTCATCAGTTGATGGACATTTAGGCTCTTTACACAATTTGGCTATTGTTGAGAGTGCTGCTATAAACATTGGGGTACAAGTGCCCCTATGCATCAGTACTCCTGTATCCCTTGGGTAAATTCCTAGCAGTGCTATTGCTGGGTCATAGGGTAGGTCTATTTTTAATTTTCTGAGGAACCTCCACACTGCTTTCCAGAGCAGCTGCACCAATTTGCATTCCCACCAACAGTGCAAGACGGTTCCCATTTCTCCACATCCTCGCCAACATCTATAGTCTCCTGATTTGTTCATTTTGGCCACTCTGACTGGAGTGAGGTGATATCTGAGTGTGGTTTTGATTTGTATTTCCCTGATGAGGAGCGACATTGAACATCTTTTCATGTGCCTGTTGGCCATCCGGATGTCTTCTTTAGAGAAGTGTCTATTCATGTTTTCTGCCCATTTCTTCACTGGGTTATTTGTTTTTCTGGTGTGGAGTTTGGTGAGCTCTTTATAGATTTTGGATACTAGCCCTTTGTCTGATATGTCATTTGCAAATATCTGTTCCCATTCCGTTGGTTGCCTTTTAGTTTTGTTGGTTTTTTCCTTTGCTGTGCAGAAGCTTTTTATCTTCATAAGGTCCCAGTAATTCATTTTTGCTTTTAATTCCCTTGCCTTTGGGGATGTGTCGAGTAAGAGATTGCTACGGCTGAGGTCAGAGAGGTCTTTTCCTGCTTTCTCCTCTAGGGTTTTGATGGTTTCCTGTCTCACATTCAGGTCCTTTGTCCATTTTGAATTTATTTTTGTGAATGGTGTGAGAAAGTGGTCTAGCTTCAACCTTCTGTATATTGCTGTCCAGTTTTCCCAGCACCATTTGTTAAAGAGACTGTCTTTTTTCCATTGGATGTTCTTTCCTGCTTTGTCAAAGATGAGTTGGCCATACGTTTGTGGGTCTAGTTCTGGGGTTTCTATTCTATTCCATTGGTCTATGTGTCTGTTTTGGTGCCAATACCATGCTGTCTTGATGATTACTAAAGTCTGGGATTGTGATGCCTCCTGCTTTGGTCTTCTTCTTCAAAATTACTTGGGCTATTCAGGGCCTTTTGTGGTTCCGTATGAATTTTAGGATTGCTTGTTCTAGTTTCGAGAAGAATGCTGGTGCAATTTTGATTGGGATTGCATTGAATGTGTAGATAGCTTTGGGTAGTATTGACATTTTGACAATATTTGTTCTTCCAATCCATGAGCAGAGAATGTCTTTCCATTTCTTTATATCTTCTTCAACTACCTTCATAAGTTTTCTATAGTTTTCAGCATACAGATCTTTTACATCTTTGGTTAGATTTATTCCTAGGTATTTTTTGCTTCTTGGTGCAATTGTGAATGGGATCAGTTTCTTTATTTGCCTTTCTGTTGCTTCATTGTTAGTGTATAAGAATGCAACTGATTTCTGTACATTGATTTTGTATCCTGCAACTTTGCTGAATTCATGTATCAGTTCTAGCAGAATTTTGGTGGAGTCTATCGGATTTTCCATGTATAATATCATGTCATCTGCAAAAAGCGAAAGCTTGACTTCATCTTTGCCAATTTTGATGCCTTTGATTTCCTTTTGTCGTCTGATTGCTGATGCTAGAACTTCCAACACTATTAAACAACAGCGGTGAGAGTGGGCATCCCTGTCATGTTCCTGATCTCAGGGAAAAGCTCTCAGTTTTTCCCCATTGAGGATGATGTTAGCTGTGGGCTTTTCATAAATGGCTTTTATGATGTGTAAGTATGTTCCTTCTATCCCAACTTTCTCAAGGGTTTTTATAAAGAAAGGGTGCTAGATTTTGTCAAAGGCCTTTTCTGCATTGATTGACAGGATCATATGGTTCTTCTCTTTTTTTTTTTTATTAATGTGATGTATCACGTTGATTGATTTGCGAATGTTGAACCAGCCCTGCATCCCAAGAATGAATCCCACTTGATCATGGTGAATAATTCTTTTTATATGCCGTTGAATTCGATTTGCTAGTATCTTATTGAGAATTTTTGCATCCATATTCATCAGGGATATTGGCCTGTAGTTCTCTTTTTTTACTGGGTCTCTGTCTGGTTTAGGAATCAAAGTAATACTGGCTTCATAGAATGAGTCTGGAAGTTTTCCTTCCCTTTCTATTTCTTGGAATAGCTTGAGAAGGATAGGTATTATCTCTGCTTTAAACGTCTGGTAGAACTCCCCTGGGAAGCCATCTAGTCCTGGACTCTTATTTGTTGGGAGATTTTTGATAACTGATTCAATTTCTTCGCTGGTTATGGGTCTGTTCAAGCTTTCTCTTTCCTCCTGATTGAGTTTTGGAAGCGTGTGGCTGTTTAGCAATTTGTCCATTTCTTCCAGGTTGTCCAATTTGTTGGCATATAATTTTTCATAGTATTCCCTGATAATTGTTGGTATCTCTGAGGGATTGGTTGTAATAATTCCATTTTCATTCATGATTTTATCTATTTGGGTCATCTCCCTTTTCTTTTTGAGAAGCCTGGCTAAAGGTTTGTCAATTTTGTTTATTTTTTCAAAAAACCAACTCTTGGTTTCGTTGATCTGCTCTAAGTTTTTTTAGATTCTATATTGTTTATTTCTGCTCTGATCTTTATTATTTCTCTTCTTCTGCTGGGTTTAGGCTGCCTTTGCTGTTCTGCTTCTATTTCCTTTAGGTGGGCTGTTAGATTTTGTATTTGGGATTTTTCTTGTTTCTTGAGATAGGCCTGGATGGCAATGTATTTTCCTCTCAGGACTGCCTTCGCTGCATCCCAAAGCATCTGGATTGTTGTATTTTCATTTTCATTTGTTTCCATATATTTTTTAATTTCTTCTCTAATTTCCTGGGTGACCCACTTATTCTTTAGTAGGGTGTTCTTTAACCTCCATGCTTTTGGAGGATTTGCAGACTTTTTCCTGTGGTTGATTTCAAGCTTCATAGCATTGTGGTCTGAAAGTAAGCATGGTATAATTTCAATTCTTGTAAACTTATGAAGGGCTGTTTTGTGACCCAGTATATGATCTATCTTGGAGAATGTTCCATGTGCACTCGAGAAGAAAGTATATTCTGTTGCTTTGGGATGCAGAGTTCTAAATATATCTGTCAAGTCCATCTGATCCGATGTATCTTTCAGGGCCCTTGTTTCTTTATTGACCGTGTATCTAGATGATCTATCCATTTCTGTAAGTGGAGTGTTAAAGTCCCCTGCAATTACCACATTCTTATCAATAAGGTTGCTTATGTTTATGAGTAATTGTTTTATATATTTGGGGGCTCCGGTATTCGGCGCATAGACATTTATAATTGTTAGCTCTTCCTGATGGATAGACCCTGTGATTATTATTTAAAGCCCTTTTTCATCTCTTGTTACAGCCTTTAATTTAAAGTCTAGTTTGTCTGATATAAGTATGGCTACTCCAGCTTTCTTTTGGCTTCCAGTCGCATGATAAATAGTTCTCCATCCCCTCACTCTCAATCAAAGGTGTCCTCAGGTCTAAAATGAGTCTCTTGTAGACAGCAAATAGATGGGTCTTGTTTTTTTATCCATTCTGATACCCTATGTCTTTTGGTTGGCGCATTTAATCCATTTACATTCAGTGTTATTATAGAAAGATACGGGTTTAGAGTCATTGTGATGTCTGTATGTTTTATGCTGGTAGTGATGTCTCTGGGACTTTGTCTCACAGGGTCCCCCTTAGGATCTCTTGTAGGGCTGGTTTAGTGGTGACAAATTCCTTCAGGTTTTGTTTGTTTGGGAAGACCTTTATCTCTCCTTCTATTCTAAATGACAGACTTGCTGGATAAAGGATTCTCGGCTGCATATTTTTTCTGTTTAGCACACTGAAGATCTCGTGCCAATCCTTTCTGGTCTGCCAAGTTTCAAAAGAGAGATCAGTCACGAGTCTTATAGGTCTCCCTTTATATGTGAGGGCACGTTTATCCCTTGCTGCTTTCAGAATTTTCTCTTTATCCTTCTATTTTGCCAGTTTCACTATGATATGTCGTGCAGAAGATCGATTCAAGTTACGTCTGAAGGGAGTTCTCTGTGCCTCTTGGATTTCAATGCCTTTTTCCTTCCCCAGTTCAGGGGAAGTTCTCAGCTATAATTTCTTCAAGTACCCCTTCATCACCTTTCCCTCTCTCTTCCTCCTCTGGGATACCAATTATGCGTATATTATTTCTTTTTAGTGTATCACTTAGTTCTCTAATTTTCCCCTCATACTCCTGGATTTATCTCTTTTTTTCTCAGCTTCCTCTTTTTCCATAACTTTGTCTTCTAGTTCACCTATTCTCTCCTCTGCCTCTTCAATCCGAGCCGTCGTGGTTTCCATTTTGTTTTGCATTTCGTTTCAAGCGTTTTTCAGCTCCTGGTGACTGTTCCTTAGTCCCTTGATCTCTGTAGCAAGAGATTCTCTGCTGTCCTCTATACTGTTTTCTTTAAAAAAATTTTTTTAACGTTTATTTATTTTTGAGACAGAGACAGAGCATGAACGGGGAAGGGGCAGAGAGAGAGGGAGACACAGAATCGGAAGCAGGCTCCAGGCTCTCAGCCATCAGCCCAGAGCCCGACGCAGGGCTCGAACTCACGGACTGCGAGATATTGACCTGAGCTGAAGTCTGACGCTCAACCGACTGAGCCACCCAGGCACCCCCTCTATACTGTTTTCAAGCTCAGTGATTAATTTTATGACTATTATTCTAAATTCACTTTCTGTTATGTTATTTAAATCCTTTTTGATCAGTTCATTAGCTGTTGTTATTTCCTGGAGATTCTTCTGAGGGGAATTCTTCCGTTTGGTCATTTTGGATATTCCCTGGAGTGGTGAGGACCTGCAGGGCACTTCCCCTGTGCTGTGGTGTTGGTGGGCGGGGCTGCAGTCAGACCTGATGTCTGCCCCCAGCCCACCGCTGGGGCCATAGTCAGACTGGTGTGTGCCTTCTTTTCTCCTCTCCTAGGGGCGGGATTCACTGTGGGGTGGCGTGGCCCATCTGGGCTACTTGCACACTGCCAGGCTTGTGGTGCTGGGATCTGGCGTATTAGCTGGGGTAGGTAGGCAAGGTGCACGAGGGCAGGAGGGGCAGGCTTAGCTCGCTTCTCCTTAGGTGATCCACTTCAGGAGGGGCCCTGTGGCAGCGGGAGGGAGTCAGATCTGCTGCCGGAGGTTTGGCTCCGCAGAAGCACAGAGTTGGGTGTTTGCACGGAGCAAGCAAGTTCCCAGGCAGGAACTAGTTCCCTTTGGGATTTTGGCTGGGGGATGGGCGAGGGAGATGGCGCTGGCGAGCGCCTTTGTTCCCCACCAAACTGAGCTCTGTTGTCCGGGGCTCAGCAGCTCTCCCTCCCTTTGTCCTCCAGCCTTCCCGCTTTCTGAACAGAGCTGTTAACTTATGACCTCTGAGACGCTAAGTCTCGTTTGCTGTCGGAACACAGTCCGTCTGTCCCCTCCGCCTTTGCCAGCCAGACTCAGGGGCTCTGCTTGGCCGGCAGGCTGCCCCTCCGCCCCAGCTCCCTCATGCCAGTCCGTGGAGCGCGCACCGCCTCGCCGCCCTTCCTACCCTCTTCCGTGGGCCTCTCGTCTTCGCTTGGCTGTGGAGACTCCATTCTGCTAATCCTCTGGTGGTTTTCTGGGTTATTTATTTAGGCAGGTGTAGGTGGAATCTAAGTGATCAGCAGGACGCGCGGTGAGCCCAGTGTCCTCCTATGCCACTGTCTTCCCAGTCTAAAGGTAAATTTTTTATTAACAAAATACCATGCCATTGTATGAATGATTCAGATAACTCAACATATCTGTATTTTGCCATATGATTTAAATATTGACATGGATTAGAATGGTTTGCCTAGCATGGTATAGTCATTGTCTAAATTTTCAGTATGTCCCTGATCACTGCTATAGATGTTTGAGTTTGTCCTTGCCTCCCTCCAGTTTTATCATTGTTGGGCTTTCTTTTTCCTTTTTTTTTAAATTTCTTTTTTAACTTTTATGTTTCCTGTAGACACCTAATCAAGATAGCTTGACTTTGTCTTCATTGCTCCCTGGATTTTTAGGTTTCATATTTCTCTCCTCTTCCTTGAATGCATCTATGCCTCATTAATTTAACATTTCTCTACCTTTTATATCCAATATTAAAAATTAACCTGAAATACTAGGAGATTAGTCAACATATAAGGAGATATTTGAAAGGCAGGCATGAGTTATTCCAAATAATTTCCAATAGGAAGACAGCCTAAGTTCTAATGTAATTACACCACATTAAAGAGTTATAAATAGCTATCCCTTCATTACCCTGTAATATGTATGATAAAGTTTTAAATATCTTACGTGTATACATAGATACATATATAAATGTACATTTCAGAAATTTCAATTCTCTATCCTGTATACTCAAAATGTTGATTACTGGAAGAAATATTGGTGAGAACAGACCTTGTATGTAACATTTATTGTAGTCTTTTGCAAGATGCAGACTATTATAGCAGATGGTATATTGGAATTTCACTATAAAATACTTATTTTAAGCATTTAAAGTGACTAGAACACAGCCTTTAGAATATAGATTATATAGGGTTTGAAGAAGAAAATTTCAAATTCAAATTTTTTTTTTTTTGAGGGAGAGAACATGCACAAGTTGGGGAGGGGCAGAAGGAGAGAGAGAGAGAATCTTAAGCAGGATCCATACTCCGTGCAGAGACTGATGTGGGGCTTGATCTCATGAACCTCAAATCATGACCTGAGCCAAAATGGAGAGTTGGACGTTTAACTGACTGAACCCTAAAGCTCCCCTCAAATTCATGAGTTTTGAAATAATTTTCCATAAAATTGAGACAACATCTCTTAAAAAATGCTATGGTGCATTTGGATGCTACGGAAGTATAGCATCTACACTGGCTATGATGCTGTGGAAGTGTATTCACATACAGAAGTGATTTGCTCAACATATTTTTTAAACTCTATATACAAATAGGCAACTTTTTATCTTCACAGAAATATTAAAATATGTAATTGGGAATTCTCCTACTGTGTAAGTCGGAAATTTACTAAACAAGAATAAAAGTCTATTTTACTGAACTTGTATCCTATGTGACTTTCATATAAATTTTGGTTAAAAAAACTCAGCAGAGCATTTCATAAACATTAACATTCATAAACAGTACTTAGTAACTACCAAATACATTTCAAATGAAAATGGGAACGAACATTCCTTCAAAAAGTTATTCTAATATTTACAGTGCTTTGTAATACTTCAATTAGTAATTCTTCTAATTTCTTTTTTTTATGGTGAAACAGGTGCTTAAAGACATACAAACAAATCTGTATATTTCTAAATTAGTTTTTATAGAAAACTAAAAAAAATACATATTTAGCAGGAAGAGCCAGTTAGTATATAAAATTAAATTACGGAAACAGAGACTGAATTGCAGGGCTGTTTTTCCAGACTTTTCAGTTTTATTTTCCTCCATTGTTCCCCACATCCTGTAATATACACTGGGCCTTCAGTCAATGAGGCTTAGAAAGGATTTCTTAGATGAAAAAGAGATCTATGCATTAGCTTTAATTTTATCTCTAGTGCTCACTGATCCACAGAACAAATATTAACTCCTCTGGAGATGCCAAGCATATGAGAAGAAAGCCCTCTTATATTATGTACTCACACAATTTTTAATAAGACTGAAAAATTAGAGACACATCATGTTACAGAATGATAGGCATATTTAGACTAGTTTTCTTTGGAGTATCTCTCATTTTAAGTTTTTGTGGATATTCAGATTTTAGTTACTGCTCCCAAAATTCACATGCAAGGTTTAAATTTGACCCAAATATCACATGTACAGAACAGCATGTATTTTGTGCAAATACTTCTGCAATTACTGTTTTCTGGCATCAAACAACAAAAAATGTAGAAATAAACTATTTGGCCTTCTGCCTCCATGGGATGCAAATATTTGGGGAAATGTTCACACACACACACACACACACACACACACACACACACACACACAGAGAGAGAGAGAGAGAGAGAGAGAGAGAGAGAGAGAGAGAGAGATTATAGGAATGTGTTTTCGTATTTGATTTCAGCCAAAATTTTTACTATTTTATTAACATTTATATAAGCATTAGATCATATTCAACATTCAGAAAGTTCAGTAGTAATCTAGTATTGAGCTTTCTGAATATTTGCAATCTTACTGCTGGACTTTTCATGTACCAGATCTCTAAAAAACACAACATTGAATAGAATGACATAAAGGTGGAGTTAAAAGCTATATTTATTTAGTATCAGAGTCTTAGAGTTGATCAGAGCTATTTTGCATTCATTTTAAATGATCACAGGCATCAGGTTTTTAAATAATTGATGTCATTTATTCATTACATCATAATTGTTAAGTGCCTCTTCCAACAGAGCCAACCCCAGGTACAAAAGTGGCCACAACACATAGTCTCCACTTCATGGAGTTTGTACTCATGGGCTTGTACTCAATGTATGGGTTTTTACTCAATGGTGATAGTTGAATTTGATACCTGTTGCCACAAGAATAGCACAGGATGCTATGTTGAGATATAGAGCAAGCATCTGCAAATCACTGAAATGTCCATTTTTACTTTGGATATTTTGATATATGGAGACATTTCTACTTTGGGTATATTCATCACATCTGTGCTTTCTTGTAATCTCTAGAGATTCTCAAAAATATATTGAATTTTATGAAATATTTGTTCTAATCTCTGATGCTTATTTAGCATTATAATTTTTTAAATTGTTTATACTCAAGTGTCTATTCTAAGGAAGTTCACTAATATCAATTGGAAGGTTCATCTAAAGTTAGAAAAAAAGGATTATGCTTATTTCTTGCTAACAAGAAAGCACAATCTGATAGATTCAATAAGAACTGAGACCCTCTGAAGAGGAAGTAAAATTACCAGATTTCTAAACAGTTTGAGTAAACACAAATGTTAAATATGCTAATTTGCAGTTGAGATACACTATATAGTCATTGGCTGTGCCAGCATGTGAATTTCTACATCTACTAATTTAGATTTTAGAATAATGTTATTAAAATTGTTTCAATGTTTTTAAAAAATTTTTTAATGTTTATTTATTTCTGAGACAGAGAGACACAGAGCGTGAGCAGGGAAGGGGCAGAGAGAGGGGGAGACACAGAATCTGAAGCAGGCTCCAGGCTCTGAGCTGTCAGCACACAGCCGGTGGCGGGGCTCGAACCCACGAACTGGGAGATCATGACCTGAGCTGACATCGGCCGCTTAACTGAGCTACCCAGGTGCCCCTCAACACGTATTTTAATTTTTTTTCCTTAACGTTTATTTATTATTGAGAGACAGAGAGCATGAGCATGAGAGGGGCAGAGAGAGAGGGAGACACAGAATCCAAAGCAGGCTACAGGCTCTGAGCTGTCAGCACAGAGCCTGACACGGGGCTCGAACTCACAAACCGTGAGATCATGACCTGAGCCGAAGTCCGTCGTGAAACCAAAAGACTGAGCCACCCAGGCACCTCTCTCTCTCTCTCTCTCTCTCTCTCTCTCTTTTTCTTTCTTTCTTTCTCTCTCTCTCTCTCTCTCTCTCTCTCTCTCTCTCTCTATATATATATATATATATATATATATATATATATATAACTGTTTTAAATTTAAGTTTATTTATTTTGAGAGAGAGGAGAGAAAGTGCACAAATGGGGAAGAGGCAGAGAGAGAGAGAGAGAGAGAGAGAGAAAGAAAGAAAGAAAGAAGGAAGGAAGGAAATAAAGAAAAGAAAGAAAGAGAGAAAGAGAGAGAAAGAGAAAGAGAAAGAGAGAGAGAGAAAGAGAGAAAGAGAGAGAAAGAAAAGAAAGGAAGGAAGGAAGGAAAGAAGAAAGAAAGGAAGGAAGGAGAGAGAGAGAGAGAAAGGAAGGAAGGAAAGAAGGAAGGAAAGAAAGAAAGAAAGAAAAAGAAAGAAAGAAAGAAAGAAAGAAAGAAAGAAAGAAAGAAAGAAAGAAAGAAAGAAAGAAAAAGAATGAATCCCAAGCAGGCTCACTGCTTCCAGAACAGAGCCCTACACGGGGGCTGAGCGGAGATCAAGATTCAGACATTAAACTGACTGAGCCACCCCGGTGCCCCTCAGTAATTTTTATTTAAAATTTCTATATATCAGGATTTTAGAAACATTTTGTAAAAATTATCAAAGACAGGAAAATGATGAGTAGTATAATTATATTATAAACCTAACATTTGCTGAGTATTTATACTATGTGCTGGGCACTGCTTTAAGTACCCTAGCTCAGTGACTCCTCTAATTCTCATGACAACCCTGCAAAGAAGGACATATAGAATTATATTCTCATTTTATAACTGAGGAAACTGAGGCATAGCATGATTAAATATCCTTTGCAGGATCACATCACTAGTAACTGATGGAGCTTAATTGAGCCCAGGTAATCTGGCTTCCCAGACTGTACTTCCTAACTAATGATTTCTAATTTTCCTGATAAGAATATTTAAATTTTCTCAGTGTATTATTTTATGTTACAATACAGTCTTATTTTTGGTACCTTTAACATTTCATTAGCACTCTAAGAAAATTTCAAGCCTGGTACAAATATCAACAAATAAAAGACAACATACCAAATCAATCTGCAGATAAAAGTATTAAAGGGATAGAGAAATGTGAATATCTAAATTCAACCTACCAAATATACTTACTCAATATCCTATTTTACCTTACCTTTTTAGAAATAAAAAAAAACAATTAGTAAAGGATCTGTTGTTGAGAACATTGATTATGGTAAGCAGTATACTGCTTTTCTAAACTAACTTGGGGCCTTTGTTGAAAACTCTTACACAATATGTGATTGCTCTACCTGGACAATCCATTTATTTATTAGTAGGAATCTGTTTCTAAACAAACTGTTATAACCCAGTGAGTTATAATGCTGATTCAGTTGAATGATTTTTATTAAATTTCTTATTTTTCCATTGCTGGTTGATCTACAGCTATAACCTAGAGTTATTCACATCATTTGAAACTGTACTGTGCCTTCCACATAGTTTACACATTAATCCTATTTTTATTGTTCCATAATCTACAATATGGCATACTTTGACTAGTATGTTTTCCTTCGGCAAATATGTTCATACTCTTTGAGGTGTGCAAGTATAAGCCCATTTTTTTTCATAATTTCTAGGATTAAGTATCATAGTTTTACCTTTTAAATTGACCCTTGATTGTAAGACAGGTCAATGAGTTCATAAATACTGCTGCACTGAAGCTAGACATTGTAAAACCCATGGTTCATGTCTAAATGTGTCTCACTAGTAAAGACTCAGTTTGCTACACACAATCTTGAATATTGGCCAGGCCTCCCACTGTAATTAAGATGCATAAATTTCAGAGATTTTCCAGGAAAGAGCACTGGGCAACCAATAAACAATTACGTACAAAATTCATCTTCCAATTTCTGGTCTATAAAATGAATTTTTAAATAGACTTTGTCTCAGAAACACTGGGAGAGGGGCGCCTAGGGTGGCTTAGTTGGCTAAGCATCTGATTTCCCCTCAGGTCATGATCTTATGGCTCGTGAAAAGGCCATGTGCTGACAGGTCAAAGCCTGGAGCCTGCTTCAGACTCTGTCTCCCTCTCACTGCATCTCTCTCTCAAAAAGAAACTCTAAAAAAATAAAAAAAAAAAAACACTGGGAGAAATGTATAAACAAAGAAAACATTTGGAACAAGATATAAAGAAATATAAATTCCTGGGAGTTTCAGATTCACTAATATGAAATGCACATTTAACTTTTTTTCTATTTCCTATGTTTTAAGCCTATCACCAGCTCATTTAATCACTCTTGCTAGAGAATGTATATTTTAATTCATGTTCCCAATACTTTTGTGCTTGTGACCATAAGCAGGTCAAATTAATGAGTCAAGGTTTAGCTTTATTCTTTCACATTTGTTAGGATTCTCTTCTTTTGCATTGAACCATGTTTAGTCCAGAGAAGTGACTAAAATACAGACATCTTGGCGCATGACTCTCCTAGGAGTCTTCTCATTTGTATTCTTTCTCTATTGAAAACATTCTATATATGCATTATGCTTTATTACCGTATCTGAGTCTACCTCCTGTCTCTTTATGGCTCAGTTCAGTAGTGGAAGAAGTACTAAAGTGTGACCTAAATCTAAAATCTTGCCTCCTACTCCTCTATTTGTATATTATATATATGTTTGAGAGTGACTACGACAGTATTATTGCAAACTTCACAGGTATTATGGCCAAATAATACAGATGCAATAATGAAAGCATATTCATGATCACAACAGACTCATATGAATCCAATATTATTGCTGTTTGGAATTTCAGTCTGATAGGAGATATTCAATGTCTAAATTGTGAATGTTGTCAAAAAAGAAAATACCTAAGGCTTTTACCAGCTATTTCATAGGAAAAAGAAAATGTGGAAGGATTGTTATAAGAAAAAAAATCAGAAAGAACATAAAGGAAAATAAAAGAATGAGAGCAAGACAACAAAATGGTATATGTTAAGAATGCTAATGAACCATAAATTTTATTAATTGTAAATTAGAAGGTCCTTACAACAATGTCTAATAATTACTAGAATTGAGATAATTATTACCGTATTGTTTTTGTGTCTTTCCTTATTAATAAGGGTATCCATGAGTTATGTTTTCATGTATAATGAAAGGAACAGAAACTATTTATACATTTCTGTCATCTTAAAGAGCCATGTCACTCATTTGGTTAAGGGTAGAATTTATGATATTGACTTAATTTTGCAAACAAAGTGTTATCGATTATGTGTTAATAAAGATGGATAGGGGCGCCTGGGTGGCGCAGTCGGTTAAGCGTCTGACTTCAGCCAGGTCACGATCTCGCGGTCCGTGAGTTCGAGCCCCGCGTCGGGCTCTGGGCTGATGGCTCAGAACCTGGAGCCTGTTTCCGATTCTGTGTCTCCCTCTCTCTCTGCCCCTCCCCCGTTCATGCTCTGTCTCTCTCTGTCCCAAAAATAAATAAACGTTGAAAAATAAAAAAATAAAAAAATAAAATAAAAAAAAAATAAAGATGGATAGAATCTTCAATAGGGGCATATTGTATCCTTTATAGGATACTTTTAGTCGTTTATGGTATATTCCATTGTCAAAATGAAAATGATTTTAACAAAATAGTTGTGAGAAATAAAGGAATATAGGAGGGCTGAAAGTTAAGTAGCTTGTTTTTATCCTAGAAAATTCTCCTGATTGAGATGTAAAATTTGATTACTACTCTTTTAGAAAAGGCAAGACATAATTACTAACATTAATTAGTATGTTCTCTTATAACCCCACACCTCACGGAAAGTAAGAGAACTGAAATAAATTTACCAAAACTGATTGATCCATCATCTTTTATTTATTTTTTAAAATTTATTTAATTTTTTTGTTTAAATACAAGTTAGATAACATATAGTGCAATAATAGTTTCAGGAGTAGAATTTAGTGATTCATCACTTATATATGACACCCAGTGCTCATTCCAACAAGTGCCCTCATTAATACCCAAATACCCATTTAGTCCACCCCCCCATATACACACACAGCACCCCTCCAGCAACTCTCTGTTCCCTGTAGTGAAAGGTCTCTTATGATTTGCCTCCTTCTCTGTTTTTATCTAATTTTTCCTTCCCTTCCCTTATGTTTCTTAAGTTCCACATATGAGTGAAATCGTATACCTGTCTTTCTATGACTTACTTATTTCACTTAGCATAATATCCACATTGTTCCACTAGTTCCATCCACATTGTTGCAAATGGCAAGATTTCATTCTTTTTCATCACTGAGTAATATTCCATTGTGTATATATACCACATCTTTACCCATTCATCAGTCAGTGGGCATTTGGGCTCTTTCCATGATTTGGCTATTGTGATAGTTCTGCTATAAACATTTGGGTGCATGTCCCCCTCCAAATCAGCATTTTTGCATCCTTTGGATACATTCTTAGTAGTGCAGTTCCTGGGTGCAATTTTTTGAGGAACCTACATATTGTTCTTCAGAGTGGCTGCACCAGTTTGCATTCCCACCAACAATGCAAAAGGGTTTCTCTTGCTCCGCATCCTTGCCAACATCTGTTGTTGCCTGAGTTATTAATTTTAGCCATTTTGACAGGTATGAGATGGTATCTTGTTATGGTTTTGATTTGTATTTCCTTGTGAGTGATGTTGAGCATCTTTTCCTGTGTCTATTAGCCATCTGGATGTCTTCTTTGGAAAAGTGTCTATTCATGTCTTTTGCCCATTTCTTTGCTAGATTACTTGGGTTTTTTGTTTTTGTTTTTGTTTTTTTGTTTTGTTTTGTTTTTGTTTGTTGTTGTTGTTGTTGTTGTTGTTGTTGAGTTTTATAAGTTCTATATAAGTTTTAGCTACTAACCCTTTACCTGATATGTCATTTGCAAATATCTTCTCCCATCCCATGAGTTGCCTTTTAGTTGTTTTGATTGTTTCTTTCTCTGTGCAGAAGCTTATTACCTGGATGAGGTCCCAATAGTTCATTTTTGTTTTTGTTTCCCTTCCCTACAGAGACATGTCAAGTAAGAAGTTGCTGCAGTGGAGGTCAAAGAGGTTGTTGCTTGTTTTCTTTTGTGGGATTTTGATGGTTTCCTGGCTTACATTTAGGTCTTTCATCTGTTTTGAGGTTTTTTGTGTATGGTGTAAGAAAGTGGTCCAGGTTCATTCTCCTGCATGTCGCTGTCCAGTTTTCCCAGCACCATTTGCTGAAGGGACTGTGTTTTTTCATTGGACTCTTTCCTGCTTTGTCAAAGATTAGTTGGCCATACATTTGTTGGTCCAATTCTGGATTCTCTATTCTGTTCCATTGGTCTATGTGTCTGTTCTTGTGCCAGTACCATACTGTCTTTATGATTACAGCTTTGTAGTACAGGCAAAAGTCTGGGATTGTGATGCCTCCAGCTTTGGTTTTCTTTTTCAAGATTGTTTTGTCTATTCGGGATCTTTTCTGGTTCCACACAAATTTTAGAATTGTTTGTTCTAGCTATATGAAGAATTTTGATGTTATTTTGATAGGGGTTACATTGAAAATGTAGATTGCTTTGGGTAGGGCAGACATTTTAAGAGTATTTTTTCTTCCAATCCATGAGCATGGAATGTTTTTCCATTTTTTGGAGTCATCTTCAATTTCTTTCATAAGCTTTTTATAGTTTTCAGTGTTTAGATCCTTTACCTCTTTGGTTAGGCTTATTCCTAGGTATCTTATAGCTTTTTTGAAATTGTAAATGGGATCAATTCCTTTATTTCTCAAGGTGTATATAAATGCAACTGATTTCTGTACATTGATTTTATATCATGCAACTTTGCTGAATTCATGTATCAGTTTTAGAAGTTTTTGGTAGAATCTTCCAGGTTTCCACATAGAGTATTATGTCATCTGCAAAGAGTGAAAGTTTGACTTCCTTCATGATGATTTGGATGGCTTTTTCTTCTTTTTGTTGTCTGATTGCCAAGACTAGGATTTCTAGTATTATATTGAACAAACAGTGGTGAGATTGTATATCCAATCCTGACCTTAGGGGGAAAGCTCTCAGTTTTTCCACATCGAGAATGATACTAGCTATGGGTCTTTCACATATGGCTTTTATGTTGGGGTATGTTCCTTCTACTCCTACTTTTTTGAGGTTTTTATCAAGAAAGGATGCTGTATTTGATCAGATGCTTTTTCTGCATCTATTTTGAGGATCATATGATTCTTATCCTTTCCTTTATTAATGTGGTGTATCATTTTGATTGATTTGCATATATTGAACCTCCCCTCTACCCTAGGAATTTTACCATTTGATCGTGGTGAATGATTCTTTTAATGTATTGCTGCATTTGATTTGCTAGTATCTTGTTGAGAATTTTTGCATCCATGTCCATCAGAGAAATTGTTCTGTAATTTTCTTTTTTAGTGGTGTCTTTTTCAGTTTTGAAATCAAGGTAATCCTGGCCTTATAGAATGAGTTTGGAAGTTTTCCTTTCATTTCAATTTTTTGGAGCAGTTTGAAAATAATAGGTATTAACTCTTCTTTAAATGTTTGGTAGAATTCCCCTGGGAAGCCATCTAGCCCTGGACTCCTGTTTGTGAGGTGATTTTTGACTGCTGATTCAGTTTATGTGTTGAATATGGGTCTGTTAAATTTTTTTATTTCTTCCTGTTTCTGTTTTGGTAGTTTTTATGTTTCTAAGAATTTGTCCATTTTTTCCAGATTGCCTAGCTTGTTGGCATATAATTTCTTATAGTATTATTTTATTATTTTTGTATTTCCGCAGTGTTGGTTGTGATCTCTCCTCTTTCATTCATGATTTTATTTATTTGGATTCTTTTTCTTCTTGATCATTCTGGCCAGGGGTTTATCATTGTTATTAATTCTTTCAAAGGACTAGATGTTAGTTTCATTGATCTGTTCTGTTTTTTAAATTTAAATATCATCGATTCCTACTCTAATCTTTATTGTTTTCCTACTTCTGCTGGTTTTGACCTTTATTTGCTGTTCTTTTTTCAGCTTCTTTAGGTAAGGTTAGATGGTGTATTTGAGACATTACTTCCTTCTTTAGAAGGCTTGGATTACTATATATTTCCCTCTTATGACTGCCTTTGCTGCATCCCAAGGTTTTGGAGTGTCATGTGTTTATTTTCATTGGCTTCCATGTATATTTTTAATTTCCTCTTTAATATATTGGTGGATCCATTCATTATTTAGGAGGATGTTCTTTAATCTCCAAATATTTGCATTCTTTCCAAATTTTGTCTTGTGGTTGATTTCAGTTTTCATACCATTGTAGTCTAAAAACATGCATGGTATGATCTTGATCTTTTTGTACTTGTTGAGGGATAATTTGTGACCCAATATGTGATCTATTCTGGAGAATGTTCTTTTTAAAATTTTTTTTTACATTTATTTATTTATTGAGAGACATAGACAGAACACAAGTTGGGGAGGGGCAGACAGAGAAGGAGACACAGAATCCGAAGCAGGCTCCAGGTTCCGAGCTGTCAGCACAGAGCCTGACACGGGGCTCGAACTCACAAACTGTGAGATCATTACCTGAGCTGAAGTCTGGCACCCAACTGACTGAGCCACCCAGGTGCCCCTATTCTTGAGAATGTTCTATGTGCACTTGAGGAGATTGTCTATTCTGCTTTAGGATGAAATGTTCTGAATATATCTGTTAAGTCCACCCAGTCCAGAGTGTCATTCAAAGCCTTTGTTTTCTTGTTGATTTTCTGCTTAGATGATCTGTCCATTTCTGTAAGTGGGGTGTTAATATCCCTTACTATTTTTGTATTATTATCAGTGGGTTTCTTTATGTTTGTGCTTAATTGATTTATATATGTGGGTGATTTCAAGTTGAGGTAATAAATATTTACAATTGTTAGATCCTCTTGGTGGATAGACCCCTTAATTATTGTATAATGCCCTTCTTCATCACTTGTTATAGTCTTTGTTTTAAAATCTAGTTTGCCTGATATAAGTATGGCTACTCCAGCTTTCTTTTAATATCCATTAGCATGATACATGATTCATGATTACTTCCAATCTGCAGGTGTCTTAAGACTAAAATGAATCTCTTGTAGGCAACATATATATGGATCTTGGTTTTTATCTATTCTGATACTTTGTCTTAACACTGAAGCATTTAGTCTATTTACATTTAGATTGATTATTGAAAGATATGGATATAGTGCAAATTCTGTTGCTTATAGAGTTGATGTTTCTGGTGATGTTCTCAGGTCCTTTCCAGTCTTTGTTGCTTTCGTTATTTTTTGTTTTGTTTTGTTTTTTCTCCACTCAAATAATCCCCCTTAAGATTACAGATTGCTGGTTTAGTGATCACAAAATCCTTTAGTTTTCATTTGTCTGGGAAGCTCTTTATCTCTCCTTCTATTTTGAATGACAGCCTTGATGGATAAGGAATTCTTGGCTATCTGTTTTTCTGATTCAACACATTGAATATATCCTGACACTCCTTTCTGGCCTTCCAAGTTTCTGTGGATAGATCTACTGTGAACCTGATCTGTCTTCTCCTATAGGTTAAAGACTTTTTTCCGCTTGCTGCTTTCATGAATCTTTCCTTGTTTGTGTATTTTGTGAATTTGACTATGCTATGCCTTGGTGATGGTCGGTTTTTGTTTAATCTAATTGGAGTTATCTGTGCTTCTTGATTTTTGATGTCTGTGTCCTTCCCCAGGTTAGGAAAGTTATCAGCTATCACTTTCTGTCCCTTTTTCTTTCTCTTCATCTTCTGGGACTCCTAAGATAAGAATGTTATTCCTCTTTAATAAGTTACTGAGTTCTCCAAGTCTTGCATTGTGATCTTTTGTCTTTGTTTCCCTCTTTTTTTCTGCTTCATTATTTTCCATAAATTTATCTTTTATATCACTGATTCACTGCTCTGCTTTGTCCATCCTTGCCTTTGTGACATCCATTTAATATTGCATCTTGGTTAAGGTAGCATTTTTAATTTTGGCCTGAGTAAATTTTTGTTCTTTTATCTCTGCAGAAAGGATTATCTGATGTCTTCTATGCTTTTTTAAATCCCAGCTAGTATTCTTATAATTATGGTTTTAAATTCTGGTTAGACATCTTATTTATATCTGTGTTGATTAAATTTCTGACCGTCATTTCTTCCTGTTCTTTCTTTTCGGGTGAATTCCTCTGTCTTGTGATTTTGGAGAAAGAAAAAATAAATAAAAATTGAAAACAAATCAAATAAAGGAAACTAGATCCTAGGTCTGTTTCAGTCTACTTGTTGAGAGAAGCTTTAGAGAAAAGAGCAAAAAGAGAAAGGAAAAAAAATTTAATTAAAAATTAAAAAAAATAAATAATAAAATAGAATAAAATAAAATAAAAGACTATAGTAAAAATTAAAAAAAATTGCTCTTTCTGTATCCAATAAATAGAAAGAAAAGAGAGAAAAAAAGAGTGTATCATAGGCAAAAACAGAAGCAAAACAAACAAACAAGCAAACAGAATGGAACCCAAATTAAGTTTCAACCAGTTTCTCCTAGAAGTGAAACTTGGCAGCACACTATAGTTTGTAGACTAAGCGGGTGGAAGAGTTGAGTGCAGGTCTTCTGGGGGAAGTGCCTGGAGGGCACAGGTGAGAGGGGTTTGGTGTAATTCCATTCTCCTATTCTCCACTTGGTGGCACTGCTTAGCTCACTGGAGTTGGTCTTTGTATGCACATGTGCACCCACCAGTGGGCTAGAGTTGAAAATGGCTTCACCCAGCTCTCTAGTCTGGCGCAGTTATTTCATGCCCTCATACATGGGATCAAGTACCCCTCTTTTGTCTCTAGCTTCCGTCTACTCCCAGCTTTTACCCTGTCCTTGTATAAGCTGTATGCATGCCAGGTGATGCCTCCCTCCAGAGTTTTATCTCAGATGGTGCTGTGTTTCAAAATCTCTCATTTCAACAGTTCAACCCCAGAGGCTTGGAACTGTTCTGATTCTCTGGGGGAGGGTCTTGCTGAGCAAGGGCTGGGTGCCAGCTTGTCCCAGAAAACATTCACACGATTGCATGGTGGCAGAGGCTTAGAGTTTGTGATAAGTCACAACACATAGCCAGTGCCAGCTTTTGCTTTGCTTCAGTGTCTTTGTTCCAATATCAGTAAACGTGGCAGCTCACCAGAGTCTGCTGGGACTTTTGCCTGCAAGGAGGAAGTATGGCCTCTACCAAATGCAATCCAAACAGGGGAACCACTTCTCCCCATGTGGCACATGCACCCCTCAGATCACACTGCCTGCTCCTGGGGATTCACCCTACTTCCTCACCAGAGCACCACTAGGCACTGAGCTCCAAAGCTCTAGACTCTCCACTCACTGTTTATAGAATGCTAGGTGTGTTGAAACCCTTCCTTTCTCCCCATCAATGGCTGTGGGGAATAGATTTCTTGCCCAGTCCCCTGCGAGAGTTTTCATTCTTTTTCTCTCTCCACCTACTTTTGGGGGAATTATTTTTCTTGCATTATCCTGATGCACCACACTCTCCATCTTTCTCTTTTTTTCTCTGTCCTCTCTCTGTGAAAATGGCTCCTTACCCTCTGTGACTTTTCTCTCCCCCCAGTTCACTTCTCCACACCCCATACCTGACAAATTTTCTGGCTCAGATTATACAGATTGTTGTGTTAACCCTCAGATCAATTTCCTAGGTGCTTAAAATGGCTTGCTGCTGATCTAACTAAATTTTAAGGATGAGACAAGCTCAGGGTCTCCATACTGCTCTGCCATCTTAACTCCGGGATCCCTGACCCATATTCTTAAAGATGGTTATCATGAGAGCTATTTATTCCAGTAGGGGGCAATTTCATATTGGACATTTAATATTTCTCACTCCAAATAAAGAAACTTCTTAGATATCAGCTTGGAATTATTGACAGAAAAGTGAGTTTTGAAAGAGTAAAATCTGACATCTGACATCAAAGTCAGTCTGAAATATGTTTTAGTATTAGGCAGTCTTTTAGAGCCAAGAGGGATAGGAAAGGCAGCATATGTTGAAACATCTAGGATGAGATTGTTTTTTAGAGGCAGGAGGGAGAAGATAATTTTGTCATGGAGAGAAGGGGACTTAATAAAGGCAAAGCCTTTTGAGGGTGGCTCTGTTTATATTACTTTGAGCCATGCTTTAATTTTAGAAGCCCGTAATACAAAGTCAGAAAAAGGCCTAGGGGTATTTTTATGGTAACATATTTTCTTATATAAGTGATAATACTAGTTGATCTATTTGCTTGATTCTAACACATTTCTTTATGAAACAGTTTTTTGAACAATAACAATACCTCAGTAACCTCAATGCAATTTTTCCAGAGGAAAAGAAAAGGAAGTTTCACGATTTTAAGCACTGTTTTATTATGAATCGAGTTACTTTCAAAAACCCATGGAGTGCATTCAACCTGCTTCTGTATTTGCTTTGCATTTAGTAACAGCAGGCCTGTGGAGTCTCTCTTATACTGAAACCCCAGCTTCTCAAACCACTGTTTATCTTGGCTAAGCTTTAAAAAGCAACTCCCTCTTTAGGATCATAGAATTTCACCACTATTATCAAAATCTTACCACCAATTGCCTCATCCTTTATTTTATGGTGACAACTTCAGTTATAGGGAAACAAGAGGCTTTCCTTTAAGAAAGATAAAGAAAAAAAATAAGCCAGATTCATATGCAAACATGAACACACATGCATAGATTCACACACATCCTCATATATCAGAAGGAAGGAAAGTTATATACCCATGCATTCTGTGTGCTTTCACTTATAGCACAATGAAATATTTGTAGTCCATTTTCTTCATTTTTTGTGGCAAAGCAAGTTCAAGCTAACTCATTTCAGTCAATTTACCTTGATGTAATTATCCTGGGTTTTTTGTTTTTGTTTCTGGTGTGCAATCTATAGATTTGCTTTTTGTTAATCCAAAAATAATTATCTGTAAAACTAGTGTGATCTGACAGTTTACACTAACGCATTTTTTAATTTATATATCTGAACGAAATTGCCAGTAAAATGATTTTAACTTTTAGGTACTTATTTTTATGTAAATGTTGTTGATAGTAAAAAAATACTGATTACTCGATTGTTTATTAATGTTTGACATAGTGATAGATTAATAGATTATGTATTTGAGAAATGTTGATGGAAGCATGATTTAATTATATGTTATTTATTTGGGTTACTTTATAGAGAAAATTGTAATTAAAGCATTGTTTGTACTAGAATATGTAAAACATAAAGAATATTTTTGTGTGTGGGGGGAAACCAACCTGGGAAAACTTTGGATGATACTTGGTTATCAATTTATTGGGGGATATTTCTGTTAGACTATAGGAGGTCAGGGAATCTGTCCATTATTTTTGTTGGCCAGAGTCACTAGTATTTAGATCTGCGTAACTTCATTTAGTTTCTCTGAACAAAGTATCTACCTAAGAGTATGAGAAGAAAATAAATATCAAAGCCTGATCATGAATGCAATAGATGTCTATTATTAAAAAAAATTAAAAAAAAATTAAAAAAGAGAAAACGGAGAGCCACTATTTTAGAAATGAGATGCCATTATAAAACAACTT
The DNA here is from genome assembly GCF_022837055.1 of Prionailurus viverrinus. NCBI lineage: Eukaryota > Metazoa > Chordata > Mammalia > Carnivora > Felidae > Prionailurus > Prionailurus viverrinus. The sequence continues at coordinate 35,425,610 of NC_062568.1, forward strand.
CTTTTATTCTTGCAAATGACTATAAAAGAAACACTGTACCAAATTCTGGTGACCAGAATGGTGAAATTGTGATGATCTTCTCTAGGTTAAATCTTCATCAACACTTTAATTCACTTTTGATTATAATCAGTAGATCACAGTGTAATTATTAGTAAAATATCAAAAGACACTGTGAGGATTAAATAAAATGTGTGAAAGATCTTTATAAACAAAGGTATTATTATTACGTTCCTTGAGGTTAAAGCCATGACTAATTCATCTGTAAGTGCCCAGAACCTAATTCAGAGGCTGGCATATAGTATGCATTCAGAGTTTGCTAGTATGACATAAGGAGGAGTTTAGTGGGAAGCTCTGAGATGTAAATAATAACGTTAAAAGCCTTATGGAGCCAAAAATTTGGACTTTGAACAGAAAACCCTTATGTTTGTGAATTGGCAAATAGTGTGGGATTGAGTAGAAGCATAAAAAAATGTGATAAACATTCAACATTCCACTAGCATAGCTCAGAAGTCTAAAATCTGATTGGAGACCTATGAAGGACATGTTCACTGCTTGAATGTGGTTAAAAAATAGAAGTATAGAGGGGTGCCTGGGTGGCTCAGTCGGTTGAGCGTCTGACTTCAGTTCAGGTCATGATCTCACTGCCCATAGGTTAGAGCCCTGCGTCGGGTTCTATGCTGACAGCTTGGAGCCTGGAGCCTACTTCAGATTCTGTGTCTCCCTCTCTCTCTGCCTCTCCCTGCTCTCGCTCTTTTTCTCTCAAAAATAAAACATTAAAAAAAAAGTAGAAGTATAAAGGTTAATGGTAATGATATTCTAAGAAAATAGACATGCACTAAAGCCTGCCAAGTATTGATTTATTGAATATGTCAAGAACACAACCAACTTTGAGGAACTGGGCAGTAAAAGTATCTTTCCTTTGTATATTATTGTTCAGGGACCTCCTAAAGTTCTCTCAGGGAAAACATAGTGGGACTGCTTTGCTTGGGTGATCATTTGTGCTCATCAGATTACTAGATATGAAGCTTTTTAATAGTTACTAAAACAAACACACATGACAGTTAAACATATAAACATATAAATCATATAAAACACTAATTTAGTACCTTACTTAAGATTAGGTTGACTTTGGTTTCAACTTAAAGAATTAGAAATGCTAATGGCAGTAAGATATCATGTAAAAAAACAATACTACACATATTGAGAGATAACATCTACTGTCAAGAAATCACTTTAATTCCTTGGCCCTCTAGGAAATCATCACAATTTCACCATCTCTAGTAATTAGAATTTGGTAGGGTGTTTCTCCTAGTCATTTGCATTTTCAGTTAAAACAAGTTGAATGGTTTCCCTCCCCTCCCACTCTGCACTCTCCCAATGCAAAATATAATTATAATTTACACATTTTTTTGGGATAGACCTGGCCTCATAAATTTAGCTAATTCAATTCAGAATCTTTAAATCTGGTTCTATTGAATTATTTAATTAGTTTTTTTAAAAGAATTTGTGTTGGTGTTGTTTTCTCTCTTTTTTTTTTTTTTTTTTTTTTTTTGCAATTTTAGGTTCACAGCAAACTTGAGAGGAGATTACAGAGATTCTCTATATATTCCCTATCCCCAGATATTCACAGCCTTCCTCATTATCAAGATCCCCACCAGAGTGGTGCATATGCTACAAGTGATCAGCTTACTTTGACACATCACAGTCACCCCAAGTCCATAGTTTACATTATCCTCTTTCTTCCCCAAATAGTTTTAAAGAATGATTTAATAACAGTACTTGTATACAACAAATCTTTTTTTTAATGTAAGAATTTTAACAGTGAATAAAAGACCAGAAACTAGTGTGATAGATATTTTTAGTTGCTGAAGATAGAGAATTATAGGTTTATTTAATCTAGTTATTATGTAATTCGTTCAGTGGTATTTATCGTATGACACCATCCTATTAATTTTTACCTTTGTTGCCACACAGAGTTTTAATTGCTTTTCTTTTTTTTTTAATTTTTTTTTCAACGTTTCTTATCTATTCTTGGGACAGAGAGAGACAGAGCATGAACGGGGGAGGGGCAGAGAGAGAGAGGGAGACACAGAATCGGAAACAGGCTCCAGGCTCTGAGCCATCAGCTTAGAGCCCGACGCGGGGCTCGAACTCACGGACCGCGAGATCGTGACCTGGCTGAAGCCGGACGCCCAACCGACTGCGCCACCCAGGCGCCCCTGATTTTCATTTTTTGAAGACGTTTTCATTTTATCTTTTATTTTTGGTTTGAGAAATGATTGCCTATGCTACTATGCACAGTATATACAGAGTAGTTTTCTGGCCCTAAAAATCCTCTGTACTCAGGCTATTCATACCTTTCTCCCCAACCTCTTGGACCACTGAATTCTTTACTGTCTCCATGGTTTTGGCTTTTCCAGACTGTCATATAGTTGGAATCTTACATTGGCTTCTTTCACTTACTAATATGCATTTAAGTTTCCTTCAAGCCTTTACATGGCTTGTTAGCTCTTTTTTTTTTTTTTTTTTAAGTGCTGAGTAATGTTCCATTATTTGAATACACCACAGTTTATTTACCCATTCACTTATGGAAGGACATCTGGTTGCTTCCAAGTTTGGGCAGTTATGAATAGTACTGCTGTAAACATCCTTGTGAAGATTTTTGAGTAGACATAGTTTTCATTTCCTTTAAGTAAATGCCAAGGAACAGGGTTGCTAGATTATTTGGTGAGAGTATGTTTAGTTTTGTAAGAAACCAATAAACTCTTCCAAAGTGACTGTACCATTGTGCATTCCCGCCAGGAATGAAAGAGTGTTCTTATTGCTCTACATGTTCACCAGCATTTTGTTTTTGTCATTGTTCCAGATTTTGGACATTTAATATGTTTGTAGTCTCATTGTTTTAATTTGCGTTTTCCTGATCACATATGATGTTGACCGTCTTTTAATATTCTTATTTGCCATTTGTATATTTTCTTTGGTGAGATATCTGTCAAATTTTTAATTTTTATTGGTTATTTTCTTATTGATGAGTTTTAAGAGATCTTTGTATATTATGGATGACATTCCTTAATAAGATGTGTCTTTTGCAGGTATTTTCTCCCAGTACGTGGTTTCTCTTCCTTAATTCTCTTGAAAATGCCTTTAGTAGAGGAAACATTTTTAATTTTAACAAAGTCTAGCTTGTTAACTATTTCTTTCAAGGGTTGGGTCTTGGTGTTGTATCTAAAAAGTTGTCACCATATCCGAGGTCATCCAGGTTTTTTCCTATGTCATCTTATGGACTTTTATACTTTTACATTTCATATTTAGGTCTATGATCCATATTGAGATAATTTTTGTGAAAAGTATAAGTTCTGTGACAGGATTCTTTCTTTCTTTTTTTTTTTTTTTAATGTGGATGCCTATTCCAACACCATTTCTTGAAAAGCCTATCTTTGCTTCATTGTATTGGCTTTATTCCTTTGTCAAAGATCAGTTGACTATGTAAGGTGGGTCTATTTCTGAAATATTATTCTGTTCCATTGATCTATTTGACGGTTCTTTTACCAGGACCACACTGTCTTGAATTCTATAGCTTTATAGTAAGTCTTGAAGTCAGGAAGTGTCATCTTCAACTCTGTCCTTATTCATTATTATGTTGGCTGGTCTGTGTCTTTCACCATTGTATTCATTTTATTAGTTTATTATAGTAACTCTGTGACCTCTGTGATTATAATCCTGTATTTTCATTTCATTGCCTTTGTTGTCCACAAAATGAATTGGCAATGCAATATCATAAATACAACAAAAACCATGTTTCTAAGAATTCCTGCCAATAATGTTATTCTGGGAAAATTTGGACTAGATTTTTGTAAGCCCAGACATTGTTTCAAATTCCTCAAATGTCAGGTAAAAGGAAAGAATGTCCTTTTCTTGAGTTTTCTAATACACATGACTTAAAGAATGGGCAGAAAGAGTTTTTGATTTGAAATGGGTTCAGGGCTGGCTTCAGGCATGTCCTTTGTATGCGAACACTGATTCAGACAATGTACAGTGCTTTTTAAGAAGAACTGAAAGGCTCACTCAACATTTAATAACTACTATTGGAGAAGATAGGTGATGCTAGGATATGAATAGCAAAATATCAAAAGAATTGAGGAAGAGAGATAGTTTTGAAATAAAGGTACAATTTATAATATATCAGATGGTGACATAAAAAAAAAGGATGAAGAGAATTAAGACAAAAGAGAGACATGGCAGGGTGGCAGTTAAATTTTAAAGTATTTTAGTAAATAAGGACTTTAAGAAAATCCTCCTAAAGACCTGAAGGGTGTGAGAACGTGGAGCTGGGTGGTGTGAACGAAGGACTGTGTGAGATACACAGTCCATTGGCTGAGATTGATGATGCTTCAACATTTTGAAGTTGGTGAGATGCTGTCAACCAGCAAAGGGCATGACGAGAAATGGCTAGGGAGGTAGGAAGCAAAGTAGGAGCATGTTGTGTTCTGGGTGCCTTGTGAAGGAAGTTTTCATCTCTCCTCAAATATCTCATCTCCTGACTGTCAGATATACTGCTCTGTCCACCTACTAACCTGAGATTCTTCTATTAGAAATTTTAGGAATATATGTAACACTGAGTAGAGAAGAAGAACAGATTTCACAAAGTTCGTATTTGATCTTTTTTTTTTTAATGGTAAACGCAAGGCCTTTTCCTGAAGTTCTGTCAACAATTATTTCACAAGTGGCAGATTAACAATGCACTGTCAGAAATAATTGATATGATCAGAACCAGTGGCTTTTATGAATTTTTGCAGTCTTATAAAAACCTTTATTACAGAAGGACTAGATTATCAGAATTATGTTCTTTACTTTCAAGTAGCTTCCAAAGGAATACAATAAAGTAATTGTAAACATGAGAAACTTTTGAATAAATGTATATAAAGCGTCCTTGCCTTTTGGCTAAAATCAAGTGTTTTGAACATATGTACACCCTGATTAATGATTACAAATGAACACATAAAGACACTTTGTATACTACTGAAGATATTTAGGTAAAAGACACCTACAATACTCCAGGCCTTCAGTAAGAGTGTAAGTTTTAAGCTAGGATAAAATACATGTTATAAGATGTTAAAAGACTGTAGTAATGTCAATCAAAGTTCATGTGGATATGTACAAATGGGCTAGGTGAACACTGAAGAGGAGTTTCACTTTGTCTTGGGGATCTTTTATGTAAGAGGTAACACAATGTGTCACAAGAAGTAAGCAAAGAATACAAGGACTAAGTCATATATCAGTATTCCCAGCATTTATAGTATTCCCTGGTATATAAATGCTCGTAGTTGGAAAAAGGGAAATATGCATTTAAAGATTCACTATTTAACACTGTATAGTATCTATGATTAGGATGTGACAATATACCCCATTTTCACAGCAGAGTTCAAGTTTATGCCTGTTTTATCTATGAGTGTATGTGTATGTAAAATTCTTAACTGTGTCCCCTTAACTTGTGGGAAAAGTAGATTATAAAATTCCTTATATATTTTTCGACAAATAAAATATGGAAAATGCATCTAAATTTCAAAGGAATATAGATTTTGTTTTCTGTATCATGCCTATATTCTAAAATAAGCATAAATCTCAAAAATATTTTCTTGAAATAAATTACAAACTAAATGAAACACATGATCCTAAATTAGATACTGAACCAGACATTTCTTTTTCTTCTGTTATAAAGTTCACTCTTTGGACAGTTGATGAAATACGAATATCTTTTAAGTTTTTTTTTTTTTAATTTATTTAGTTTTGAGAGAAAGACAGAGCATGAGCAGGGGAGGTGCAAAGAGAGAGGGAGACACAGAATCTGAAGCAGGCTCCAGGCTCTGAGCTGTCAGCACAGAGCCTGATGCAGGGCTGGAACCCACAAACTGTGAGACCATAGCCTGAGCCGAAGTTGAACCCTTAACCAACTGAGCCAGGCAGGCACCAGTGAATATCTTTAAATTAGGTAATATCATTGTATTAGTGATTATACAAGAGAATACCTTTGATTTCAGGAAGTAGACACTTTAGTGTTTAGAATTAAAGGGATATTATGTTTACAGATTACTTTCATACAGTGGAGAAAAATTGTAAATGCATCTATTATCTATCCATCCATCCATCTATCCATCTATCCATATGGGGTCGGGGAGGGAAAGAGAAGGAGAAAGACAAGGATGAGATAGTAAAATGTTAGCACATTTTTGAAATCTGGGATTTTTGTACTATTTTGGTAAATTTTTTCTATTCTGAATTATTTCAAAGTTTTGCAAATTTTTTAAAATATAGCAAATATATTTTAAAAGAATAAGAAATATTTAGAAACACACATGGACACCTACACTGGATTTTAATATGTTCTTTAGTTTTCAGCATTAAATGAGAAGCAAAAACATGTTCTGATTATAGGTCTAAAGAGGCATTGCAGTTAAGTGATAAAAAATGGACTTAAATTTGGGAGGTTTAAATTGAGTTTCTGAATCATCACAATAACCAGGCAACTGTAAGCACTTTGAATCTCATATTCTTCAAATTAAGAAGCAAGAACTTCCCTAAATAATTCATATGGACAGATTTATTCTATCTATTCTATGTATTTAGATTTCAAAATAGGATGATTTGATTTATTAAGTAGCTAATGCACCATTATTAGATGTAGTTAACAGAGTGTGTATATGTAACCAAGGAGTAAAGAATATTTATACTTGGGATTGTTACTGATTAAATTCTATGACTTTATATCAACTATATTCTAAACAGTGATGAAGTGTGAGTAAGACTGTGAGCCTTAAAATGTCATGCATTATAGGGTTCTATTATGAGTAACTTTAAGTTTAAAACTTTATTTCTATCATTTTGTCTTATGACTTTATTATTTTTAATGAAAATCACAGTCTTAATTTTGAGTTAAATTATATTGTAGAGATTATTATGCTAATATGCTTGAATTTATGTGTTATATATACATGCATAATGCGTATTTTATTGTGACAGTCTTCAAAATGTCTAAGCATGTCACTGGGAACTAGAAGACATTTTGAGGATAGGGAGGATTTATGTGTTTCAAAAGCAACAAATACCATATTAACTGTTCTGTGAAAATATATATGCTTTATTAATATAGTATGATGATTTTCAACTATACAACTCAATACAACTTAAAAAACATTTAAATTAAATCCTATATTACTAGGAAATACTATACATTTGGGAGAATTAGGTCATGTAAGAGAGTTGCATTTTAATGCACTATAATTTGCACCAATTTAAGATGTGTCAAGAGTCATGCCTCTGAAACTATTCTGTCAAGTTGTAGATTTTTGTTTTTCTTTGTTTTGTTTTAAATAATCAAAAGTATGTGATTCCATCATTCAAATCACAAATGCACATTATGAGTAGTCTTGGACAACGCTAATTCTTGCAATGTTATCAGATGAAATAATAAAGTAATTTATAATTTAGAAATAATAAACAATTTATGATAATTTCATATTTTTAAAAATCATGTGCATATTAAATTAGAGGATGTGTTGATAGGATCTCTACTAGTCTAATTTAACATAATAAATATAATGTATTCATCTTTATTCTTTTAAATCCTTTAAAATTTAACTTTTACAGATAACTTACAGCAAAAAAGGTCAAACATCAGCTTTATGTCAATAATTTAGAATTTTAAATTAAGTTATACATTCTTTAGAATTCTAAGTTAGAATCTTGTGTTTGAAATATGAAATTTGCAACTTTATCTAAAGGGAATCTTTCTGGTTAAATTTCTGCTTCACCAGCCATGACCTACCTTGAAGTAAACCTGTTTGGTGAAAAGTGATGGTTTGAATAGAAAGAATTTTTGGTTCTGTGAAATATTTTCAGGCATTTAATAGGAAATAGCATATGAGGGGAAAAAAATCTAAGAACATTGAATTTCCTAATTATTTATCATTAATTAGTCAACATAATGGACTCTAGAAATGTGAAAATGGTATCCATGTGCATTGTATTACCAGTTACACAGTAGATATGAAATAAATATTTAGGAGAAACATAAATGCATAAAGAAATAAATGGATATATAAGTAAAATCATCTTTAGGTTGCCCATTGCAATTGTCACTTATAAAATAATCTTAAAAATGATTGGGCATAATAAAATTATTCCAAATAAAATAATACTATCTTATTCCTATACATTAATAGAGAAATTTTTCCTAAAATCTGACTATGCACTACTGACTTCAAACCTCTATTACCTATTTTTCTATTTATCACCATAGAACATCTGCTCTCACTTTGTGCTGCTCACTTTCATCACTGCTATGTATCTCTTTAAGGGTTTGATCTTAAATGAAATTAGAAATTCTTGTAAATTACTTTCCCTTAAAATACAGTAATGTATGTTTTAAAAATTACTTAGCTCATCGCTAAAATTTTATTTTTATTTTTTTAAATGTTTATTTATTTTTGAGAGAAAGTCAGAGAGGGAATCCTAAACAGGCTTTGTGCTGTTAGCACAGAGCTCTATGAAGGGCTTGAACTTACAAACTGTGAGATCATCACCGGAGCCAAAATTTAGAGTTAGACGCTTAACCGACTGAGCCACTCAGGTGCTCCTTATTTTTATTTTTATTGTTATTGTTTTAAAATGTTTATTTATTTATTTTGAGAGAGAGGGTGAGAAAGCATGCATGAAAGGGGAAGGGGCAGAAAGAGAGAGGGAGAGAGAATCCCAAGCAGGATCTGCCTGTCAGTGAAGAGACCCATGTGGGGCTTAAATTCACAATGAGATCATGACCTGAGCCTAAACCAAGAATCAGATGCTTAACTGACTGAGTCACCCAGGTGCCCCATTCATGGCTAAATTTTTAAAATATAGGTAACATTTTGCATATTTAAAACCATATATATATATATATATATATATATATATATATATATATATATACACATATATATATATATATATATATATATATCTGAAATCACTTTAGATCTCCAAAAGTGACAAAAATGTGCAGAAAGAAAATAACTACGTTGCTGTCATTATCAAACAAAACATTTTTCCCTGATGTTTTTATTCTGGATTATAGCATAAATAAATGTTAGATAAAAAAAAGAGAGGGAGTTATTTTTAAATGAAAATATGTGTACTTATAGATGTTAGGAAGAAAAGAAAAAAATGTTTAAATCAACTTTGAGAAAGACATTTTCGAGGAGATTATATGTGAGGAGACACCTAAATGATAAGGAATAAACCATGAGAAAACCCAAGGGAAGAACTTTCCAGATGGAGGGATGACAAAGGTAATGGCTCAAGTATGGGTAAAGTTGGTATGCTTGAAGAACAGAAAGCAAGCATCCTGGACTACAGTTCTCTATTTAAGGTAGGATATAGTAGGGGATCCATCCACACAGTTGGTTCCATCCACATAGTTGCAAATGGCAAGATTTCATTCTTTTTGATTGCTGAGTAATACTCCACATATATACACCACATTTTCTTTATCCATTCATCCATCCATGGACATTTGGGCTCTTTCCATAAGTTGGCTATTGTTGATAGTGCTATAAACATTGGGGTTCATGCATCCCTTCAAAATAGCATACCTGTATCTCTTAGATAATTACCTAGTAGTGCAATTGCTGGGTCGTAGGGTAGTTCTATTTTTAATTTTTTGAGGAACCTCCATACTGTTTTCAAAATTTATACATTTTCATTTCTACCCTAGAAATCATAGATAAGAAACAACCAGCAAATATTTGACAACTTATCATATGTATGGTATTTCTGGTAGGTATGAAGGGGGCTACAAATAACTGAGAACACTACTAATAGGAACTTAATAATTAAACCTAACAATTAAACTGGAGTAATAAAGCACTAATGTCTTATGGAAGATGTGACTCATCGATCAGTTGTGCAGAGCTGTACATGTCTTTATTTATTTTTTTAAATCTAAATCAAAGTCCTGTCCAAGCTGTCATCTACAATTCAAGCTCAGTCTTAGAACTTGGTTCCTTCTTTCACTCTACCAATGTTGTACAATTATTCTAGCATTTTGCATGGAGGAGGCCTCAATTAAAATTCACACGCCCTAAATGGTATTCACTGAAAACCTGTTATCCCAGTATTGAGGGTCCCTTTACTTCCAGAAACTCTACTGTTTTTGTACTATCTTTAAGGTCCATGTAAAAAACTTCAATATCTGATTCATTACAGCATAAGGTGGCTATTCTCTTTGATATTTTTCACTTCTTCAAGGTGTTGCCTGCTAATACAACCCAAGGCCTCTGTTAAAAAGATCTAGTCTTTTTCTCTTCTACTCAATAACTTTTAATTCTTCTTCCCCAGATCCTCACTCTTTTCTTTCCTCATTTGTACCAGCCCTTCTGAGACTGACTAGTAAGAAAGATGGGAAAGGATGATGATTTCAGCTGCCTTAACCCCAGCTTGCTGGATTTTTTGAGAAAAGAAAGTACAAAGCACCTATCTTTCTGGAAAGAAGTAAATATAGTATTCTTTGGGTTATTCTGTTTATATACTATGCCCCTACAATGACTAAAGTGCTAGATAAAATCACATGCTTGAATCACACAATAAACATTGTAGAAGACATTATTAGTGGGGATTGTGGTGGCATGGCCCAAATCAGAGAAGGGACAACAGAGAGATGCATTTTGAAAATATATGTATGAGATAAGGCTAATGATAGGAAAATAGCATGGCTGTACTATTTAAGTAAATGGTTTTGAGGCACCTGGGAAGCTCAGCTGGTTAAGCATCAAACTCTTGATTTCGATTCAGAACTCATGGGTTGTGGGATCAAGCCCTGTGTTGGGCTCAGTGCTGAAAGCACAGAACCTACTTGGTATTCTCTCTCTGCCCCTCCCCCACTTATGCACATGCACTCTCTCAAAATAAATAGAATAAAATAAGATAAGATAAGATAAAATAAAATAAAATAAAATAAAATAAAATAAAATAAAATAAATAAGTGGTTTCATGTGCAATAAGTAAAAATAGTTAATAACAAGTGCATTTTGTTTTCCAATTATGTGCTAGGCATTTAAACATATAGGTTGGGGTTTTATAACTTGTGAAGAAATGACAATGAGAACTATCAAAGTTAAATAATGATAAATTGGCTATGACAGAATAACTATGTTGGTAAGTACAAAAAGGAGATGAGAAGAGCTTCACATCTTTTAAATCCTCAGTATGTCACCATTATACTGTATAATATTGTAAGTACCCTGATTAGATATTTGATGTCATGTTACATATAGCATTAGTGACTGTTTTGGCTTTATTTATATCAACACTTAAATTCTAGTTAGTAGGCGTTCCTGGGTGCCTCAGATGGTTAAGCATCCCTCTCTTGATTTTAACTCAGGTCTGTGAGATGGGAGATTTTAGCTGTGAGATTTCAGCTCACAGAATGTGAGATGGGGCCCACCATCGGGCTCCATGATGACAATGTGGAGCCTGCTTGAGATCCTCTCTCCCTCTCTCTCTGCCCCTCCCCTGCTCGCAAGTGCTTGCACTCTCTCTCTCTCTCTCAAAATAAATAAACTTAAAAAAATAAATTCAGTTAGTTAACATATAGTGTAATATTGTTTTTAGGAGTAGAATTTATTGATTCAGCACTTACATAAAATATCCAGGGCTCATCACAGCAAGGGCCTTCCTTAATACCCATTACCCATTTAGCCCATTCCCACCTAACTCTCTCCATCAACCCTCAGTTTGTTCTCTGTAGTTACGAGTTTCTTATGTTTTGCCTTCCTCTCTTTTCCCCCCTTTCCCTATGTTCATCTGTTTATTTCTTAAATTGCACATATGAATGAAGCCATGTGGTATTTGTCTTTCTCTGACTTGTTTCACTTAACATAATATGTTGTAGCTCCATCCAGGTCATTGCAAATGACAAAATTTCATTCTTTTTGGATGACTGAGTAATATTCCATTGTGTTTGTGTGTGTGTGTGTATCTCATAACTTTTTTTCTCCATTCATAAGTTGATGGATGTTTGTGCTCTTACCATAATTTGGTTATTGTTGATAATGATGCTATAAACAGCAGGGTGCATGGGCCACTTTGAATCAGTAGTTTTGTATTCTTTGGGTAAATAGTGCAATTGCTGGGCTGTAGGGTAATTCGATTTTTAATTTTTTGAGGAACCTCCATACTGTCCTCCAGAGGGGCTGCACCAATTTGCATTCCCACCAAGAGTGCAAGAGTGTTCCCCTTTGTCTGCATCCTTGCCAAAATCTGATGTTCCCTGAATTTTTAATTTTAGCCATTCTTACAGGTGTGAGGTGGTATTTCATTGTTGTTTTGATTTGTATTTCCTTGATGATGATTGATGTTGAGCATCTTTTCATGTGTCTCTCAGCCATTTGGATCTCTTCTTTAGAAAAATTTCTATTCATGTCTTCTGCCCATTTCTTCACTGGATTATTTGTTCTTTTGGATATTGAGTTTGATAACTTCTTTGCAGATTTTGGGTACTTACCCTTTATCACATATGTCATTTGCAAATGTATTCTCCCATTCTGTCAGTTGCCTTTTAGTTTTTTTTTTTTTTATTGTTTCCTTTGCTGTGCGTAAGCAATAGTTCATTTTTGCTTTTGTTTCCTTTGCCTCAATAGACATGTTTAGGAAGAAGTTTCTCTGGCTAATGTCAAAGAGGTTGCTGCCTATGTTCTCCTCTAGGATTTTGATGGTTTCCTGTCTCACATGCAGGTCTTTCATCCATTGTGATTTTAGTTTTCTGTATAGTGTAAGAAAATGGTGTAGTTTCACTCTTTTGCATGTTGCTGTTCAGTTTTCTCAACGCTATTTGTCGAAGATACCATCTTTTGTTCCACTGGATATTATTTCCTTCTTTGTCTAAGATTAGTTGGCCATATTGTTGTGGGTCCATTTCTGGGTTTTCTATTCTGTTCCATTGATCTATGTGTTTTTTGCCAGTACAATACTGTCTTGGTGACCTCAGCTTTATAATAATCTTAAAGTCTGTAATTGTGATGCATACAGTTCTGTTTTTCTTTTTCAAAGTTGCTTTGTATATTCAGGGTCTTTTGTGGTTCCATACATATTTTAGTATTATTTCTTCTAGCTCTGTGAAAATGCTGGTGGTATTTTGATAGGAATTTCATTAAATGTGTGAATTGTTTTGGGCAGTGTCAAAATTTGGTATTTGTTCTTCCAATCCATGAGCATGGTATATCTTTACATTTCTTTGTGTCACCTTCAATTTCTTTCATAAGTATTCTATATTTTTCAGAGTATAGATATTTTACCTCTTTGGTTAGGTTTATTCCTAGGTATCTTATGTTTTTTTAGTGCAATTATAAATGGGATAGATTCCTTGATTTCTCTTTCTGCTGCTTCATTATTGGTGTATAGAAATGCAACAGATTTCTGTAGTGCCTGGGTGGCTCAGTTGATTAAATGTCTGACTCTTGATTTTGGCTTAGGTCATGGTCTCATGATTGTGAGATCAAGCCCTGTGATGAGCTCTTTGCTGAGCGTGGAGCCTGTGGGATTCTCTCTCTCCCTCTCTCTTTGCCCCTCCTCTGATTATGCTCTCTTTCTTTCTGTGTGTCTCCCTCTCTCAAAATAAATAAACATTAAAAAATCCTCCTTTCTAAAAAAAAGCAAATGCAATAGATTTTTGTACATTGGTTTTGTATCCTGTTACTTTACTGAATTCATGTATCAGTTTTAGCAATTCTTTGGTAGAGTCAGGTTTTCTACATAAAGTATCATGTCATATGCAAATAGTGAAAGTTTGGTTGATTTTGTATTATGTTAATGCTGGCCTCATAGAAGGAGTTTGGAAGTTTTCTTTCCATTTCTATTTTTTGGAGCAGTTTGAAAAGAATAGGTATTAACTCTTCTTTATATGTTTGGTAGAATTCACCTGTGAAGCCATCTGGCCCTCGACTTTTGTTTGCTGGGAGATTTTTTGTTACTGATTAAATTTCTTTGTTGGTTATGGATTTGTTCAAATTTTCTATTTCCTCCTGTTTTAGTTTTGATATGGTTTATATGGTTTATATGTTTCTAGAAATTTATCCATTCATTTCTTCCAGATTTCTCAATTTGTTGGCATATATTTTTTCATAATATTCTTATATAATTGTTTGTATTTCTGTGGTGTTGATTGTGATCTCTCCTCGTTCATTTGTGATTTTATTTATTTGGGTCATTTCTCTTTTCTTTTTGGTTTATTTGGCTAGGGTTTATCAATTTCATTAACTCTTTCAAAGAATCAGTTCCTAGTTTCATTAATTTCTGCTTTTTGTTTGTTTGTTTCTGTATAATCTGCTCTAACCTTTATTATTTCCCCCTTTCTGCTGGCTTTAGGTTTTATATGCTGTTTCTTTTCTAGCTCCTTTAGGTATAATGTTAGGTCATGTGTTTAAGACTTTTCTTGTTTCTTGAGGTAGCCTTGTATTGCTATATGCTTCCCTCTTATGACTGCTCTTGCTACATTCCAAGGTTTTGGAGTGTCATTGTTCGTTTTCATTTGCTTCCATGTATTTTTTCATTTCCTCTTTAATTTCCTAGTTAACCCATTCATTCTTTAGTATGATGTTCTTTAACCTCCATGCATTTGTGGTTTTTCCAATTTTTTTTTCTTGCAATTGACCTCAAGTTTCATAGCATTCAGGTCTAAAAAATATGCATGTTATGATCTCAATCTTTTTGTATTTGTTGAGGCCTGATTTATGACCCATGATGTGATATATTCTGGAGAATGTTCTATGTGCACTCAGAAAAAAATGTGTATTCTGCTGCTTTCGAATGAAACGTTCTGAATAATCTGTTATGTCCACCTGGGCCAGTGTGTCATTTAATGCCATTGTTTCTTTATTCATTTTCTGCTTGGGTGATCTGTCCATTGCTTTAAGTGTGGTGTTAAAGTCTCCTAATTTTATTGTGCTGGTATCAATGGATTTCTTTATGTTTCTTATTAATTGATTTATATATTTGGGTTCTTCCATGTTGGGAGCATAATATTAACAATTGTTCGACCTTTTTGTGGTTTTGACCCTTTATTGTGATATAGTGCCCTTCATCATCTCTTGTTACAGTCTTTGTTTTAAAATCTAGTTTGTCTGATATCAGTATGGCTACTCCAGCTTTCTTTTGATGTCCATTAGCATGGTAGATCCTTCTCCATCCCTTAATTTTCAATCTGTATGTATTTTCAGGTCTAAAGTGAGTCTTTTGTAGGCAGCATATAGATGGGTCTTGTTATTTTATCCATTCTAAAAGCCTATGTCTTTTGATTGGAGCATTTAATCTATTTACATTCAGAGTGATTATTGAAAGATATGAATTTAGTGTCATTGTGTTACCTGTAAAGTCAGTGTTTCTGGAGATTTTCTCAGTTATTTTCTAGTCTTTGTTCCTTTTGGTATTTCTTTTCCACTTAAAGAGTCCTCCCTATATTTTCTTGCAGGGCTGGCTTGATGGGCATGAATTCCTTTAGTTTTTGTTTGTCTAAAAAACTCTTTATCTCTTCTTCTCTTCTGAATGACAGAATTTCTGGATAAAGTATTCTAGGCTACATATTTTTTTTCTCATTCAGCAAGTTGAATATATCATGCTACTCCCTTCTGGCCTGCCAGGTTTCTGTGGGTAGATCTGCTTCTGACCTTATTTGTCTTCCCTTGTAGATTAGGGATTTATCTTCCCTTGCTGCTTTCAGGAATTTTTCCTCATCTCTGTATTTTGCCAATTTTACTATGATGTGTCTAGGTGTTGGTCTCCTTTTGTTGATTTTTCTGGGAATTCTATGTGCCTCCTAGATTTGGATGTCTGTTTCCTTCTGCAGATTAGGGAAGTTTTCAGCTATAATTTGCTCATTTATAACCTTCTTCTCCTTTACCCTTTCTTTTTCTTTTTGTATTCCTGTGATATGAATATTATTATGCTTTATGGAGTTACTGAATTCCCTAAATCAATATTCATGATACAACATTTTTCTTTCCCTCTTATTTTCAGCTTTATTATTTTCCTTAACTTTATCTTCTATATCAATTACTTGTTCTTCTACTTCTTCCATCCTTGTGTTCTTTGCCTCAAGTCTGTCTCAAATCTCAGTTACAGCATTTTTTTTATATTTCATCCTGACTAGCTCTTAAGTCTTTTATCTCTGCAGTAAGGGACTCCCTGGTGTTTTCTCTGCTTTGTTCAAGCCCAGCTAGTATCCTTTATGCTGGTTGTTTTAAATTCTGGTTCACACATATTACTTATAGTTTCCATTAGATCCCTAGCCATGACCTCTTCTTGTTCTTTCTTTTGGGATGGATTCCTCCATCTTGGCATTTTGTCTAGGTCTCTGTCTTCTCTGTGTTAGTAAAGGCTGATATGTTTCCTGCTCCTGAGAGTAATGACTATATTAAGAAGAGGCCATTTACTGTCCAGGGCCTGGCACTTCAGAAAGTATTTCTGGTGAATGTTGTGTGTACTCTGCTGTTGTGTTTTGGCTGCTCTTTCTCTCAGTTAGTCCTCTGCAGAGTTTCTCCTTGCCTGCAGTGGGGAGTGTTTGGACCTTGTCCATAGTGTGGTGAGTTTTAACTATGTGTGTTTTGGTCTGTTTGTTAAAAGAGGCTAGATCCTATTTCCCCTAGAGCTAAAGCTTTACAGCACTCTATGGTCAGTAAACTTGGTACATGTACAGGTGAGGATGAGGTTGTGCTGGTCTTCTAAGAGAAGGCCCACTGCTGCTGTAGCTCTTAGCACACTTGCTCTAATAAAAAAACAAAACAAAACAAAACAAAAAAACATCTGCAGAGTACAGTGGAGTTGGACTTGGTGTAAATGACTCATTCCTCCGCTGTGGGCACTGTGCTGCTCACTGAAGTCTGTGCTGATGGGTGGGGGAGAGATAATAATGTCAGCTCCCCGTCTTATCTGTGGAGAGAGAAGTTTGCACCCAGTGTTGTTTGGGAAGCCCTCAGAAAAGAGCAAACAATCTCCGCTTGCGTGTCATGGGCATCCCTCAGACCTCTGACTTCACCCTGTCTGTGTCTGAACCATATGCCTACACTGTGGCACAGTGCTCCTGTGTTCTATCTCAGGCCTGCTGGCTGGGTTTCAAATCTCCCAAATTTTAGAGACCCAGCTTGGTGTGGACCTGCCCTGATCCTCTGAGGGTGGGTCTTGTCACTCTATGGCTAGTGCCAATTTGAGTGACTGTTCTGAATAAGAATATTGTATAGCAAACAAATAAAGATAATCATAGATAAGGGGGGAAATGATGTAACTTTGAAAAATATGAATAGCTACTCCTGTAAATCCTATATGTTTGGGCAATCTTAATGGATATGATTTGTATTACATATTACTTTGATAAGAGGCTATAAAAGTTGCATTATCTAAGTGAGAAAATACATTTTTTAATTTACATTATATAATGGTAAAAATGTTGCCATTACATGCAATCTGAGCTGAGATGCTGGCCTGTAAGTTAATACATAATACATGTCAAGTTCATGTACACAAAGGAAGCTATAAAGAGTTTTCTAATGGGGAAAAAACAGAAGCCAACACAAATCAAAAAAACAACCATAACAAGACAAATCTGTTTGCCATACTTATTACTGTATTAAATGTGATACTAAATTCTTCCTTTTTATTTATTTTCTAGTAATCACACACATCTTTATTAGCTGACCAAGAAGTATTTATCAGTTATTTACCATGTAATTATCACTGCACTGCACATATTTTATCTAAGAAGTCTTATTCCGTATGGAAAAAATTTTAATTATATATCTTGGAAGATTATACTGTTTTATAGATCATGTGTATTAGATTATCCATTAGAGTGTTTACCAATACAGGCTTTGAAGTCCAAGTACTTGGCCTTTCACTATTGTGAAATCTTGGATAAGAATTTCATCTCCTTAACCCTCTGTTTCTTTAACTCTAAGTGTTGGAAATAATAATACATGACTCACTATTATGTAGATTAAAAGAGATAAGTTAATCATAGTGCTGACCATAGAATATAAACTATAGCTATAGTCTAAATATGATGAGAGGTGACACGTATATAATATGAATTAGTGGTATGAGAGAAAATTGTTGTAGTATTCTAAGTCCTCAGGTATCTTCAAGTGGGCTTACTCTGGTTCTTCATATTGAACCCAGAGTGTTACTCTCTTGGCTTTAGATTATCTTTAGTAAAATACATTACCATGGGTAACCAATTAAACTCTTATTTGTCTCAGTTTGTCAAATACATTTCAACTTGAAAGTTAGCTTAAACTAACCAATGTCACTTAGCATTAATATTAACACTAACAAATCAAGAAAGTATGATGCAAAAATGTGATTGGTGTTGTACATTTATAAGTTTTATTCTGCAAGGATTTTCCCTTGAATAAATTGGAGCAATGGTCCCAACCCAGGTTGCACATAGAATAATCTGGACTTTGAACAATTACCAGTGCCTGATCCTTACATCAACAATTATAATTTAACTAGTCTAGAATAAAGCTTGGAGCTCAGAATTGTCTAAAATATTTTCAGATGAGTATAATAATAATGAAGTTTTAAAAACTGAATTTGAATACACTGTTACTAGGCAAATGGTGGTGCTAGATGCTTGTATAATAAAGTACAACACACTTTCAATTATAATTTTGTGTAAGAACTAAGCTTAAAATATTATTATTTTAAAAACATTTAAACAAAATATATCTCATATTTTTAATCATATAGATTTGTTTCTTCAAATGTTTTAAATCTATAAATAATATATGTATACGCCATTTACAAAATTTTAAATTTACAGTTTTTCAAAGAAGAATTTGTTCTTTATGTGTTAACTTCAGACCATTGCTCAGGCACTTAGTGGAAGGGCTAAAATGATCTTAATGTTTTTTGTCAAATTTATAGCAAAACTGGCAATGAATTCCTGACACAAATATTTGAGGTACTGAGATTTCTTAATTGCACTAGTTGATCAGGCTAAGATTAAAGGGATATAGAAAGATGGAAATTAAAAAAGAAGCACAAGTGGGGAAGAATGCAAACCAAGTCATATCTAGCACTTCAAACAACCAGTCCTAAAGCAAATAAATGAAATTTTTGATGGAAACTTTAAGGAA
Source organism: Prionailurus viverrinus (assembly GCF_022837055.1). Lineage (NCBI taxonomy): Eukaryota > Metazoa > Chordata > Mammalia > Carnivora > Felidae > Prionailurus > Prionailurus viverrinus. The sequence continues at coordinate 35,444,767 of NC_062568.1, forward strand.
GTTGAAAGAGAAATCATATGGGTACTAAAAAACTGGAGTTGAAGGAGAGTTAAGATAATAATGACATATTTTACCTCTGATCTGCCTACTTCTGAAGTCAATAATTTGGGTCTACATAACAGAGAAAATATTATGACAAGAAATAGACATTTAAAGATAAAATATAGTTTATAATTTTTTAGATTTAATCAAATTTTAATAATCTAAATGATCTGCTCCGAAGTGTCACATATCACATCTTACATTTTGCAATCCATTGTTTTCTTTGCATTTCTTCTCACCAGTCTTGGAAGTATACCACCTGTCTTTATGTAGAAGGCTTATAACAGAGTCTCAGGTATTTTTCCAAGCTGTATAAGTTTCTTTATTCATCTGAAGCTTTAAGTGTTTGCTGTGTGTGAAAATAAGAGAGTTCAGAGTTTTGGTTTATAAATTATTAACTATGTAAACCTGAGCTGGTCAATTAGATTCTCTGAGCCTGGGCTGTAAAGAAGAGGTATGTCTCTCATAACTCACCAATGTTTAGATATCAGGACCTGTTGGAAATAAAAGTACTGATTTTGTCTTCAAAGCATTTGAAGTTATTACTACATTGAAATAAATTAGAGTTTTAACAAAGTCCAGAACAAACTCAGTTATAGATTGTATTGACTGAGCACCCATACTAGCAACCTGAGACTAAAATGAGCTTGTTTATTTGTGGAGATAAATATTGTTTATTTTAGATTCTGCTGTTATTTTTCACAGAGTACTTGACATGCAATCAGTGATTACCAAACACATTAAAATCAAGAAACAATAGCTCATTGTCAGGGGAGGAAATAATAAAATTAATGTCAGAGAGGATTAGATGTGGACATCATCAAACAGGGACTTTAACTAAAGTGAATATGATAAAGTATGAAGAGGAAAGTTTCATGAAGAATTGGGAAATTTTACAAGTCTTGAAAGTGTAATAAAATTCTAGAAATGTAAAATATGATTTCAGGAAAAGAAAGATTCATGAAAGTGGGCTAAAAACAAACTAGATGCATCAGAGGAAAGTATCAGTGAACTTGAACACAGTTCAGTAGAAAGAATCCAAACTGAAATTCAAAGAGAAAAAAACCCTAAAAAATAGTAGAGAAAAATAATGCATTCAAGATTTGTGTGATAATACCAAAATGTCTAAGAATGTAATTAGAGGCTCAAAATACAGAGGGAAAGAATAAAAGTTGAAGAAATAATGGCAGAAATATTCCCAGGATGAAAGAGAACAGCAACCTACAGAATAAAGGACCTCAGCAAAACCAAAGCACAATAAATGGAACAGATAAACAAATCCACAAGTAACCACACTCAAGCATTTTATAGTCAAACTACCAAAAATTTAAAGAAAAAGAGAAAATTATAAGAGCAGCCAATGGCTATAAAATGCATAATAGAGACAGGAATGATGCTATTAATAATGGCTAACTTCTCACTAGAAGTAATGGAAGGCAGCAAACAATGGAATGACATATTTTAAATGCTGATGTAGAGGAGAAGCTGTCAATCTAGAAATTTATATTCAGAAATGTTCTTTAGAAATGAAGATAATATAAAGTTATTCTGAGAGAGACTAGAGCTAAGATAATACATTTTCAGAATGGAATACTGTAACTAAGAAAATTCATGCCTAGCAGACTGAACTATAAGAAATGCTAAAAACAAAACAAAACAAAACAAAACAAAAAAATCACTTTCTTTAGGTTGAAGGGAAATGTTATCAAATCAATTGAACATAAGATCTTCAGAGGAAAAACCCCAGGAATGGTGTATATTTGGTAGATAGTTAAATCGTGTGTGTGTGTGTGTGTGTGTGTGTGTGTGTGTGTGTGTGTGTGTTTATCTTTAAATGAGTCTTGACTAATTAAAGCAGGAATAATAAATAATAGTTAATAATATAAAAAAGACAATATATTGGATTGTTTATTTCTGAATAGAAAATCACATTATATAAACAAATCCTTAAAGAGCAGAGGTGAGAAAATGGAGTTAGACTATACACAGTCTCTTATACTGGTTTGAAATAGTATGACAGTAATGAACTATGATCAAGTAAAAATGAATATTGTAGTATTTAGAACAATGCTTCTCAATTGGGTGCTGTTTATCCCCCAGACGGATATTTGACAATGCTTGGAGACATTTCTGGTTATCACAACTAGGATGGAATAATATTGGCATTTACAAGGTGTATTTATAAACATCCTGTAGTGCATAAAACAGCCTCCTCACAACAAAAAATAACCCAGTCCAAAATTTCAATAGTGCTGAAGTTGAGAAATCCTGTTCTAGAATAACTACGGAAAACATCATTAGCAGAGATAAAATTCAAATTAAATAACTATCAACATATCCAAAGAAAAATGGCAGTTGAGGAAAAGATGGACAATAAACAAATTGGAAAATTGGAAAAAAGAGCAAATTAGGGGACTTGATTCTAATTATATCAGTAAATCTATAAAATGTAAAGGGAGTAAATATTCCACTTAAGAGGCAGAATCTTTCAGTCTGGCTAAAAAATCAAGACCTAAGCTTATGTGCTTTACAAGAAACTGTCATAAGACACAGATAAGTTAAAAGTAAAATGGTAAAAAAGGATTTACTATGCAAACAGCATATAAAGCTGTTAGATTTATAGTAATATCAGACAAAATATTAACTAGAGACAAAAAATGACATTTTTTAATGGTAAAAGAAAAACAATAAACAAAATATTCTTAATTCTCATTGTAAATAAAAACAAAGTTTAAAATACCTGAAACAACAATTATAAGAAATTAAAAAATGGAGTTGTCCTCAGCTATAATTAGAAATGTATAATGTATATTTCCCATATATTAATAAAATAAGTAAATCAAAATTTAGAAAATAGAGAATGTATAAACAACATCATTGACCGACTTGATATAGTTGATATTTATGAAATATTTTCCTCAAAAGCTGTAGAAAACACACTTTCTTCTCAAATACACATAGAACATTCATCAGGATAGATTATATGCTGGCCAATAAAGCAGGTATTAATAAATACCTTTAGAAAATAAAATCATACATAGTATTCTAACTATAACATTATTACATTAGAAATCAATATTAACAGGATACCTAAATATCCTCAAATATTTGAACAAACATACACTTCTAAATTACCCAAAGTTCAAAAAATTTTAGAAGAGAAACTTCAATTATTGTGAACTGAATGGTAATAACTGAAACATAACATTAAAATACGTGCGATGCAATGAAAGCAATAGAAGATATTATAAACTTTAAACATTTGTATTAGAAAAGAGTACAAATATAAAAATTATGACCTCAGCTGTCAGTTCAAGAAGCTAGAAAAAGAAGAGCAAATCAAAGCCTAAGTAAATAAAGGAAAGGAAATTATTTAAAAAGTACAAATAAAGAAAATAGAAAATTGACACGAGAGGAAATCAACAATACTAAAAGTTAGTTATTTGAAAAGATTGATAAGGTGCTAAATCTTAAAAGATGATTAAGAAAAACATTGGGAAAGCACAAGTTATTATCAATATCAGTAATCCAAAAGAGAACGTACACAGAAATCCTATAGAAATTTCAAGATGATACAGGAATATTGCAGAAAACTTTATACCAACATGTTTGACAATATATATATGTACAAAACCATCAAGACATACATTACTAATACTGACATAGAAGAAACACCAAAACCCAAAGAGCCTCCTAGTTATTAAACTAACAGAGTTTACAGTCATAACCTTCTTCACAAAGAGATATCCAGGTCCAGATGGCTTCATCAATGAATTGTGCCAAACATTTAACAAAGATGTAATATCAATGTTTCAAAATTCTTTAAGAAAATAGAGGAGTGATGAATTCCCAATTTACTTTATGGATTAATATTTACGTACCACCCAAACCTGAAAAAATGCAACAGAAGGGAATTATAGGTTAAAATTCTGCATAAACACAGATGTAAATATTCTCAACAAAATATTAGCAAATTGAATTCAGCAATACATGTAAAAAGATAAATCATCATGACCAAGTCAGGTGTGTCACAGGAATGCAAGTTTGACTCAGAAGTTGAAGCCAAACAATGTAAAACACCATGTTAACAGAATAAAGATGAAAGGCCATGCATTTCATTATGCTGCAAAAGCATTTAACAAAATTTGATGTGTCTCTTCCCTTTGAAAACTCTCATCATACTGGGATGTAAAGAAAACTTCTTCAAGATATTAAAGCTCATTAAAACAAACAGAGTCAAACAAATCCAGAGCTAATGTACATGCATAGCTTAATGGAGAAACACTGAAAATTTGTCTTATAAGATAAAGCATTTGCTAAGTATCTGTGCTTTCACCAATTTCACTCAACATTATTCTAAACGTTCTAGAAGTATAATAAGGCAAGGGAAAAAGAGAGACAATCAATTTGGGAAGAAAAAATTTAAAACTAATTTTTCCAGATACCATAATTGTTTACATGCTGAACCCTGTGATATTTTGGAACAAAAATCAGAACTACTAGTTGAATGTATCAAGATGCAGATTCAATATAATATAAAAGTTGATTGTATTTCTTTATGTTAGTAATGAACAATTGGAAAACAAAAATTTTTAACATTTTACCATTTGTTGTTATATAATAACACCAAAAAATGACATCATACACCTTAGAAAAAATAAAATATCATCAAAACTTCTAAATTTAAACTATAAAGTCTTTTTGAGAAAAATTGAAGACCTGTATAGAGATATTTATGATGTTTATGGATTGGAAAAAGTAATATAAGATTCCCTCAAAATAGATCTATAAAACTTTCTGCAGATATTTAAAAAATAATTGACAACCTGTTTTTAAAATTTACTTGTAAATTTATAGGATATAGAATACCAAAGCAATTTTGAAATAAAATGAAGTTGGAGATACTATATTATATGATTTTAGTACTAAATCATAAAGCTGCAGTAGTGATACAGAAACTGTTTTGAAGATTACTCATCTTTGAATATTTGAATGACTGACAGGTCATCAAAGAGTATATAGCATATAAGGGCAAAGTATGTGATAGAATAAGAAATAGAGAATGCAGACAAGCATTGGGCTTGAGAGACTTCTAGATATAGATCCCCCAACTTCTTACACAAAGGTACACTTGGTCTCAGTATTGTGATAAGCGAAATAAGTCAGTCAGAGAAGGGTAAATACCATATCATTTCACTCATGTGGAATTTAAGAAACAAAACAGGTGAACATAGTGGAGGGGATAAAAAGAGTAGGAGGCAAAGTGTATGAGACAACTACGATGAACAAACTCAGGGTTGATGGAGGGGAGGTGGGTGGGGGATGGGCTACATGGTGAGCGGTATTAAGGAGGACACTTGTGATTAACACTGGGTATTATATGTATAAGTGATGAACCACTAAATCTACTCCTGAAACCAATATTACACTATATGTCAACTAACTAGAATTTAAATAAAAACTTGAAACAAGAAAAGAATAAACCATTAAGATTTTTGTGATGATCTTGGCTTCAGGAGAGCCCAAGGTAGAAATTTTCAGTGAGGTCTTTTATAAATGTTCTGGTCACGTAACTATGCTGTGTTTGCCAGTTGAAAGCCATTGAATGGATGTCACAAAAGGAATTTAAGATTAAACAGTACATCACCATCATTGGTGAGTTGCTTAACACACAGACTTTATCTGGTTACTACTCTGAACCGTTTGACAAAACAATCGAAACCAGCTACCCATGTTTCCCTGAAGAAAAGCAGAGTTCCAGTCAGGCAATAAAATAACTTTATCCTATTTAATGAGGTATTAGCTTAAGGATAGACAAATAAGCCAGTAGAATACACTAGAGAGTCAAGAAATAAACCCTCACATATATGGCCAACTGATTTTCAACAAGGAGCCAAGCAAATACAATGGCATAAGGAAAGTCTTTTAGTTGAAATATTATATGTCCACAGGAAATTGCAAAGATAGTACAGAGACGACCTAGTTCTACTTCTTCCTGCTTCTCCTGGTCTCTTCCATTGGTTACCTTTAGAATACTTACAGTATAGTATGAAAACCGCGAGTTTGACACTGGCATGAAGTATGTGTGTAGTTCTATGTCATTTTATCACGTGTACATTTTTAGAATCACCACCGTGGATACAAATATCCCACTTCCAGAAAGATCTCAGTGTTACTTATTTATAGGCACTCTTTCCTCTCTACCATCTCTCATCCCTGCTAACTACAAATCTGTTCATCAGATCTATCAATTGTGTCATTTGGAAAATGTTATGTAAATTATATAGTATATGACCTTTTGGTATTGACTTTTTTCACTCAGCATAATCCCCTTGAGATCTACTCAAGCTGTTACGTGTTGTTGGGTTTTTTTTTTTTGCTTTTATTTTTTGAGGGAGTAGTATTTATTGCTGAATATTACTTCAAGGTACACCTGAACCACAGATTGTTTTTGTTTTGTCTTGTTTCATTTTAACCATTCATCTGTTGAAGGATGTTTTGGTTGTTTCTAGTTTTTTGCCGTTGCAAATAAAGCGGCCTTGAATAAACATGGACATGGTTTCTATGAGTGTAAGTTTTTATTTTTCTGAAGTAGATGCCTAGGAGGTGATTGCTGGATGATATGATAAATATGTGTTTATTTTTTTTAAGAAACTGCCATACAGTTTTCAAGATTGACTATACCATCCTACATTTCCACAATGTATGAAAGACCTCATTTCTCCACATCCTCACCATAACTTGGTATGTCATTTTTTAAAAACATTTAGCCATCCTCATAAGTATGTAGTGATAACTTACTGTGATTGTAATTTGTATTTCTGTAGTGGCTAGTGACGTCAAGCATCATTTCATGAGCTTATTTGCCATCTTATAACCTCTTTGGTAAAATATCTCCTCATGTCTTTTGCCTATCTACTAATTGGATTGTTTATTACTATTAAGTTTTAAGACTGATACTCCAGGCTGATGTTTTTGTCAGCTATATGATTTGCAAACATTTTCTCCCTATTAACCATGTTGCTGGAATAATTGGATTTTCATCTGAAAAACAAAACAAAACTGATCTCTTTATCATTCAACACATAAACATAACTTGAAACATTGACCAAACTGTAAACACAGAATTATGAAACTTCCAGAAGAGAATCTAAAACAACACTTTTCTCCTCTGGGGTAAGAAAATGCTTCTTGAACAAGTACACTAGAATCACTAACAATAATAAATACGTAAGTTGGACATCAATAAAATTGAAAATTTCTGTTTATCAAGAAACATAATTAAGAAAATGAATATGTAAGCCACAACAGGGAAAAATTATTTGCAATACATAAGTACAACGAAGGACTTTTATCAAGAATATACCAAGAGCTCTTACCAATTAGCAATTAAAAGATGAGCTTCCAGTTTGTTTCTTTTTTAATTTTTTTTTAACGTTTATTTATTTTGAGACAGAGAGAGACAGAGCATGAACAGGGGAGGGGCAGAGAGAGAGGGAGACACAGAACCGGAAGCAGCTCCAGGCTCTGAGCCATCAGCCCAGAGCCCGACGCAGGGCTCGAACTCACGGAACGTGAGATCGTGACCTGAGCTGAAGTCGGTCACTTAACCGACTGAGCCACCCAGGCGCCTCAAGCTTCCAGTTTTTAAAAATGGGCCAAAACTTTACCAATTAAAGTGTTTTCTTTACAAAAACACTAAGCTTGTTTAAAAAGAGAAGATACATGGTCAATAATCACAGAAAGATCCTCCAGGGAAATATAAATTAAAATTACAATGAGCTATCATTTCACACTGACTAGAATGGCTAATATAAAAAAAAACCCAAAGCATTAAATATTTGTGGGCGTAGGGAGCAGCTGCCCTCTCAGACATTGCTAGTGGAACTTTAAAATGGTTTAATCACTTTGGAAAACTGTTTTGCGATTTTTAAATGAAATGAAACATATGTTTTACAGTATGAGCAAGTAATTCCTGTCCTCGATATTTAGCTAAGGGAATTGAAAATTTAAATCCACAAAAGAATTTGCACAATAGTTTTCATGGAAGTCACATTCACGATAGTCAAAAATATGGGTAATATGGGTCATCAGTAGTGGTATGCATAAAAACAAAATGCTGTGTGTTCATACAATGGAATACTAATAAGAAACAAAAAAGCCTGACCTGTTGATATGCAACATGGCCAAATATTGAACTTATTAACTCAAGGAATCCAGATACCATGTGTACTGTATGATTCCATTGATATATAAAGTCTTAGCAACAGAAAAAACTAATCTAAAGTGAGAGATATCAAAATGTTCTGAGAAGAAGCACTTGTGGTTGGAAAGAGACATGAAACTTAAGGGTATGATGGAAATAAGTGATCTATACCTTATTTTGCCTCATGGTTACACACATGGATACAACTGCTCAAATTGATTTGGCTGAGTATTTAAACTCTGTCCGTTTTGTAGTATATTAATTATGATACCTTAATTTTAAAACGGTTAGGTGAAAAATAGGTAAAGAAAAAACAAACAACTCAAAATAGAAGGAATGCAAATGGCCACTAAGCATATGAAAATATGCTCCACCTTTACTAGCAATCAAGTATTCTCAAAGCAACATTATGAAATAATTTTTCATCTCTCAGAGTAATAATAATAATGAATGATAATTTGTAGTTTTAGCAACTGCATGTGAAATGAGGCACTCATTTATCTCCAGTGAGAATGTCAATTGATATACACTCTGCAGAGAAATTTGTTTTTAAAACTTTATGGCATTTCCACCCTCTGAACTAATATTTCCAATTTTTAATTTTGTAATGTTTATTTTTTAAATTTATTTTGAGGGAGAGAGAAGAGGTGGGGGGGAGCAGAGAGAGAGAGAGAATCCCAAGCAGGCTCAACACTATCAGCACAGAACCCGATGAGGGGCTCAAACTCATGAACTGTGAGAACATGACCTGAGCTGAAATCAAGAGTTGGACACTTAACTGGCTGAACCACCCAGGCATGCCCCAATATTTCCAATTTTTAAAAATATGCATATAAAAACGCTACTTGGTTTATAGCTTTTTCATCTGTAAAAATAACAATAATAGAACTTTCTGTATTTTAAAACTTTTTTTGTAAGAAAATAATACTATTTAGCATAGAATTGCTGCCCATTATGTTGTGGGGGAAATGGGAGAAGAGTAGGAGATTAAATAATAGAAGGATTGTCACATGGACCTAAAATGTAAATGTGCCATGAGCAGAGGAATATAATTAACTCAAGTTTTGCACCTGAGCCTAAAAGAAACAACAGGTGTATAAGACAATGGGTATGAGAGATCTTTGAAATTTCAAGTAGTTTAGTTAGTAAAGTACCACTTAAAATATAAACTTATTATCACTGCCAGTTTTATTCTGCACTGTAGGTCTATTACCTACTGCTTCACACTAAACTCACACTGATCCTTCAAAATTTAAGGTAGTGCTGAGGAAACACTGGGATAAATGAAGTGATGACTCCAAATCCCTCAGAATGAATGAACAGATTAGGACTTCAAAATTTTCAGCCTAGGCTGCGTAAAGTAATTATATGTGTGTTTGTGTGTGTGTGTGCATGTGTGTATACATATATACACATACATATGCATAAATAAATATATACATATATAATAAACAAATAGAAGGAATGCAAATATATATATAAAATAAACAAACCGTTCTCTCTTCCAATCCTAGACTAATTAAAACAGAATCTCCAGGTGCTGGAGCCCAGACATTGATAGGTTTTAAAATCTCCATGGGGCGCCTGGGTGGCGCAGTCGGTTAAGCGTCCGACTTCAGCCAGGTCACGATCTCGCGGCCCGTGAGTTCGAGCCCCGCGTCGGGCTCTGGGCTGATGGCTCGGAGCCTGGAGCCTGTTTCCGATTCTGTGTCTCCCTCTCTCTCTGCCCCTCCCCCGTTCATGCTCTGTCTCTCTCTGTCCCAAAAATAAATAAACGTTGAAAAAAAAAATCTCCTTAGGTGATTCAAAGGTGCCTTTGTGAAGAATCTGGGTTAGATGGAGTTGTATGATTAAAGATTTTACTCTGCTGCAGAGGGTATGAAGACTGTTGTTATTTGAGTTCCTCTTAGAAATATAATGTAATTTGCAAATATTGCATGGTCAGAGGTCAGCTATTATACCTTCTACATTCTTTTGCAGGTAGTATTATAGTTTTAGGCTAAAAGTTTTCTCCGTTGACTTATTTTTATCACAGTTGGTTTGTTAACTGGATACAGGGTCTGAATTCCTTTGCTGTGAAATATAATTCTGTTATCAGCAAAACCACATTCTGCCCTAGGTGGTTTCTCCAATGGCTTTAATCTCCCTTTTCAAATCCATGAAGTAAAGAGCCTTCCAAACTAAAGAATGAGTCGTCATTTGGGCTAAAAGAGACTTTTAGTTTAGATTTCAGATATTCTAACCCACTGTAAAAGTTTGATAAAAAATGAATCCAAGCTTTTAATTAATTGTGTACATAAAGCTGAAAAATTCTATTGGGAGACATTCCTAATAATCCATGCACATAATAGGGTGGGAATTGTTTATAAATATAAATGAATTGAAAGGTTTATAACCCTGGAACAAGATGATGAAAAATCAAACCGTGGTTGGCAAGCTCACAATTAAATTCTCAGTAAAGGACTTACTTGATAATTCTGTTTAATCTTTGTTTTCCAATATGTTCCTGGAAACAAAGAGAAAAGAAAAATCTCAGCCAGAGTAGGAAATGCAGAGAGATTACATTATATACATATAATTTTAATAACTCTTAGTTGATTTCAAGATCCTTAAATAAAAACATAACTTCCTTTCTGTGTGTGTGTGTGTGTGTGTGTGTGTGTGTTCTCTCTCTCTATATGTGTATATATGTGTGTGTGTGTTCTCTCTCAGTATATGTATATATATGTGTGTGTGTGTATGTATATGTGTATGTGCATGTATATATGTATGTATATGCAATATAAATTTGACAGAGATTTAGTGATGTTTCCAACTGCAAATTTTTTTAAAAAATCAAATTTTGGATTTTGAGGGAAATCTCATATTTCTGAAAAAGAAATTGATGTTGTGTTATTGGTTATTTTTACTGTTGACATTTTATATTGAATATTTTATAAAACTAGAATCAAACGTTTATTTAATGGTGAGTCTAGATATTTCCTCCAATATGTGACTGTACAGGATTTAGCTGCTCATAAAATTATCCCCCACTCTTATATTACAAACAGACTCACATGCTTAGTTATCCAACTATAAGCAAATATGTTTGCATTAAATGTTATATGGCTCTTTAAAATTACTTCTGATATCTCATTTTACCTTGTCCAAAATTATATCAAGAAAGAACTCATCTTCATCATGAAAATGTCAATGTATATCCTGTACTTGGTGATATCCTGAGTGCCTACACTTGTCTATCTTCCACACTTGATTATTGCCACATTTGAGGGCAGGGAATATTGCTTTTATTTACTCCAGTACCTCATTTAGTACAGTCCCTGGAAAATACTATATGGTTTATATATATATATATATAGAAGTGTATTTATTTATTTATTTATTTATTTATTTATTTATTTATTTAGAGAGCACACAAGTGTTGAGTGGAGGAAGGGCAGAGAGAGGGGGAGAGAGAGAATCCCAAGCAGGCTCTGCACTGTCAACACAGACCCCACCTGGGGTTCAGTCTCATGAACTGAGAGGTCACAGACTTGGCCAAAATCAAGAGTTGGATGCTTAACCAGCTGAGCCACTCAGCACCCCTATAAATTATATCTTTAAAGATAACTGAATTAAATCTCATTCTATCTAAAAATACTACCAAGTCTCACAAAATCATTCCATTTATTCACTTTTCATATTTATGAAAATTCCTGTTTTAATGGCACTGATCCAAAGGATGTTTCTTCTCCAAACTAACTTTAATCACTTGAGATATAGAAAATGATCCCTTCTTCTACAAGCCGATTGGTCTGGGGTGCTCGTATGTTTTTCACCACCAGTGTGCTAATATAAAATGTGGGGTTAGAGCAAAAAATCTATGTCATAAGAAAAACTAATTAGTATCACAGACATCTAACCCTAGATGATTCCTTGTCATTACATTTAGGCATGAATGCGGTTATAATTACATATACAATGATAGCAATGTTCTACCCAGGATCAATTGGTCTGCTCAAATTAGTTGCATTAATATCTTAACAGCTGAAGAAACCTAGATAATATGTTTTACAAGGCAAATGTTTGTATTTACTCCATCCAAAGAGTTTTTGGAACAATCTTGCAGAAGCGCAAAAGCATTTTAGATACATGATAGCACAGAACTACAACTGGGCAAACCAGAATTTTCAATTAATTCTGACAAAGAAAATAGGTATTCATGCAGAATATCTTAGTGTGCCATGATTAACAATCTTTTTAGTGAATCATGCATGATAAAACATCAACTGCAAATTTTATATGTTTCTGCATTTTAAGTCATTTTTGATCAATGAGATTCATAAATATAAATTTGACCTTTTTTCGTTCTGATGCTGTGTACTCTACACATTATTTGTATATAATTTTTCTATTTTTTTGTAGTTCTCTGCATGCTATATAAGATAATATCCCAAAGGTGTATACAGATTTAATTTTTGTCTGACAGTGGTGTCCAGAGCCAGCTTATATCTAAATATTGAAAGTGGTGATGTTTAAGTTCTCTTTAAGTTTAATTAGAGGTTGTAAACACTACCTTTTATAGCCAAAGAGAACTAAAACCTAATTCCCCATAAAAAAATGGATCCAGTATTGGTTAATTTGTTTCCTTCTGTCAGTAGCTACACAGAACATAGCTATTTCCAACCCCACATTCATACATAAAAGATAAAAGTGTAGTTGTTAAAAGACTGGTGCACGTTGGGTCAATATTTCTTATTGAGCAATGACTTTGAAGTATTTCACAACAGAACTTTAAAATCCCTTTTAAAAAAGTGTATCATTGATGGGATGCCATTAAATCTTTAAAATAAGAGACAGTGATGAGATTTTCTAAGCAACAGTATTTTCTATTTCAGTTTTAGAACTAAGGTTATTCATTGTCCCCAAAACAAGATGGTTGTTTCAAGTAAATAGTATGTGTTGAATGATACATGATGGTGTAGTGTTTAAGTTTGGCTGCCTTTATAGTTAGACTGGGTTTGAAGCTTCAGTCAATTACTAGCTGTACGACCTTGGCTAATTATTAAATACTCCCTGTGCCTTGGTTTTTTAAAGTATAAAATAGCATAGTATTAGGTTCTACTTTATAGAGTTTTTGTAATGATTAAATGAAATTAATACATGCAAAGTCCTATGTCTGGCATATAGGAGGAGTTCAATAAAAGTTACATATTATCACTCTTTTTATTTCATTGAATCTAAGCTGACATTGATTATAAGATTACACTATTGTTATATAGAGCACTGGGGATAAAATGCTGCCAATTAAACTAGGATTAGTTTTTGTATTTTATTCTTATTAAAAGAGCTCTTCTGCATTTAGATGTAGATTTTAATCATGTCTACCTATAGTGCATACATAAAAAAAAGGAAGAATAATTGAAACAAATTGGATAAGTTATTCTCAAAACTTCTTAACATGCAGGGTCCAACTCTTCTGAATAAGCTTTGAGTCAGCATCATTGATGTCTAAATGTTTTCAACTATGTATCACTCTTGCAGCCATCAAGGACATCCCTAATGCCACTTTTCTTAGGAGTGGTACATTATCGCTGCAGTTTCTTCCACACTATTAACGCTCATTGTAAAAATGTTAATGCTGGCATTTTCTTAATTTCCCCAGGTGATATCACGGAAAGGTTTTTGAAGAACACTGGGATTTCTGTTCTCTTCTCAAATGATTCTTGAATAGTTGTAGTTGTCTAGTTAAGTCCTCTAAAATAAGTCAGGTTAACCACAAGTAGTCAGTGGCAACTTTATCACTATTGCTGCTTGTCCAACAGTAATCTTAAAACATAATCTCAAGACATTGATTATTAGAGGCATATAAATCTCAGAGATGTTAAATTGGGGGATCTAGGGAGACTTTTTAGAATCACGGAATTCTCTGTCACACTCTGATCTTTTCTCGCTCTTTCCTTTATTTCCTCCCTGGGGATCAGAGACGGAGTAACCTATCAAATTAGTCAATTTGGGAAAAATAAACTGGTTATACCCAGTTTGACTCCTTTCTTTTTAGCAGATTCCTCCTCCCCACAGCATGGACCCCCTGCTCTCTGTCTCAGAGCCAGGCTATCCATTCCAGGGTGAGGACTTCTTTCCAGTTCCTGGATTGGTAAATCGTTCTGCCATATGTTGGTTTTAAAATTTGTATTTCAATTTAGCCCTTATAAGTAATATTTTAATCTACTGAGTCTTTTGTCTGACTCTCAATTTTTATTTAATCCCTTCCTTCACACATGCATAGACCACAAAGTACTATGGCTGAAAAATAGGCTCCTATACCCTACTCCCTCATTTCTCCTACTGCTTGCTTGTTTGCTTTAGACAGATTTTATTAATTTGGGCCTCATTCCATATCTTCTTTTCTTGGATTTTTTTTAAAGTTAGTTGTCTGTTTGGTGAGAGTGTGTTTATTTAAAACTGGAAAATGTTTGGGCCCACATAAACTGCAATATATTAAAAGAAAACAAATAAGGGAGTGCTTCACTGTTAACACTTCCAGGACTTTAAACACTACTCATTTCAGGTAATGTTTTCAAATTCCTGGCAAATATCAATTTTCAGAATTCCCTGGAGTTTTAGCAAATTTTCAAATTATACTTTCTTCTTTTTTAAAAAAAAAATTCTTTTCATATTTATTTATTTTTAAGAGGGGCGGAGGGGTAGAGGGAGACGCAAAATCTGAAGCAGGCTCCAGGCTCTGAACTGTCAGCTCGGAGCGCTATGTGAGACTCTAACCCACGAACCGTGAGGTTATGACCTGAGCCAAAGCCAGACACTGAACCAACTGAGCCACTCAGGCCCCCCATCAAATTATACTTTATTCTTTATCTGAGTACATTTAAATAATGAGTGCACATGATAATAACCAGTGAATTATTTTTTCAAAAGGGCAGTACTAAAAGTTTCAGAGGTTCTTTATAAAACAAACTGAAATAATGCAATAATATACTAATATAATAATAGTATGAACTGATATATGGTGACAGGATTATATATTTCATTAACATAGAAAACCGTTCCTATTTGATTTAGACATTTAATAAAAAAAACATCAAAAATGAAATATTAAGATAAAATGAAATGAATACCAAATAAAATAATTTTAAAATAAAGATAATACCACATGCACTTAATATTTAACAGTTACTGTTTATAAAATGCAATTTTGGAATACACAAAACATTACTCCATCTGATCTTCATTTCATAACAAATATTCTAGATGTAGAGAAGTTTTTGATTTTTTTTTTTTGACACTAACTGAATTGTCCACAGGGCTTGTGAAAGTCTCTACAGGTTATGTATTAGTTCATGCTGCTTTTTATCAGTTAATTTTGTTTTTTTTAAAGATGAAGGTGTTTTTGTTTGTTTTTTGTTTTGTTTTGTTTTGTTTCGTTTTTGTTCTCCTGTGGTTTGGTTTTGCCATTAATGCATTGCTTTCACTAATTTAGATTTTATATTAGTTTCCAGTTTCATATGCATATTCCACATCAGCACTTATATCTTCTTTTTGCATTTTATGTGTTGAAGTATTTACAAGGAATTATTGCCTTTAGTGATTATGCAAACACAGGAAAACTCCACCAATTTCTAAAAGCTGCAGAATCTGCTTCCAGGTTCCTAAGCTAGACATCAACATGATACTCTAAAAGTGCTTATCAATATATATTAATATTACCCAGTAGGTATTTTCCATGGTTTTGATAGACAGAAGTAAATTTTACTCTTAAATCTCAGAATTGATCATTTGACTCTGAAGGAATTGTAATTTAATAATTTGTGTCAGTCCACTCCTTTTGGTATTGATTTCATATTCCAGGATGACATAAATTATTGCAATCCACTTGTGACCTAGATACATTATAAAAAGTAGCAATTGCTGTGGAATGAGAAGTTTTCATAAGGGAGGAGGTATCATTTGTCTTTTTAGAAAAAAGAACAGCAAAAATGACAGACCTGCATCAGGAAAGCCCCACATTTGCAGGAGAGGGTCAAGTCTCTCCCTGCTCCTTCATTTTACTGTTTTGCTTTATTTCTTGGTGAAGCTATCTACTTCTATTTAGCCACAATTCTAGCCATGAACTATCAGTTTCCAGACAGTTTCATACTGAGTATGAAAGGTGAATGATGAGCAGATAGATTAATACAAGAAAAGTCTGGTTACCTTCACACTGGTTTTAAAACTGGAATAGTTAATTTTATGAAGAAATTTATTTTAAAATGTGATGTTCTTGTAGTTGACACAAAGATATGGCACATTATAAATCATGATGAACCACTAATGAATGAATCAATTGGACAACTCAACCAAAAACAAAAGTAGACCAAAACACCAAATCTTAAAATAGGTATTATTTGCTTTTTTATTGAACTAAATGTATTTTATTATTATCAAATAATTTATAAACATTTTCTAATGAATTTAATTCCTAAGATACTTGGTTTCTCTGTGGCTTTGAGCTGACACTTTTAGACAAAGGGACTGTGAGATATCAGTAACTTAATTAATTTCACAAAGGAGCCAGATTAGACAAAACAAAAAACTCACATAGTTTTTTAGGATTTTGATATGTAAAACCAGTTGAGCAATTACCATGGTAAAAATGGAGTTCACGTCTGAGTATCACAATTAAAAATATAGTAGCAGATGGCCTTAGTTTTTAACTTGCTGATTTATGGCTATTAGTATGAACTCATCATATACCATGCAAACAGTTTATAGAAATTATTATTTCTGTAAATGTAATTCATAAGCACTGACAAGTCAAATAGATTTTGTAACCTTATGTTACATGGTACACTGTTCATAAGTGTGAAGTCTATACCACTGCTTTTTGAGTTTCAGAATTTATAGGATGACTCTAGGAGGTTAGAACAAGGATGTGCTTTATAGATCTGTATCTATAGCAGGAGTTTTGCACCCTTTCTAAAGAGGCACATAACTCCCATATCTCAGAGCAATAGTAAAACTCCCATATCATACATAAATAAATTCAATTAATATTTCTCTATTTTTGTTGGTATGTTTAATCTTTACACATGTAAAAATAATTCATTCTATGAAACAGAGTCTATGGAGCTAATAGATTATAGTTTATCTTGATTGATGGAAATTACAACTATATAAATATATAAATATGGATTTATGATGTGAAAGAAACCATTATCCATCTTTGACAGGAAGCATCAAGAAAATAAAGACTTGTACATCAGCATCATGGTAGCATAGATAACTTTTTTGTTTGGTCTCCCCTTTTAACAACTAAAATTTGACATCCATCCATGACCGAAAGTGCTTCAGTGGGAGTTGTGGGATCCAGCACCATATGCCAAGGCCCTCAGGTTGAGTCTCACCCACCTGTGCATCGGGTAATAGGCAGACAGACCTCAATAAGAGCTGTGGAACTGACAGGAGCCTTGGAACCAGTTTCAGCTCTTCTTGGCCATGGTTAGGGACTACCTAGAGAGCGCTAATTTTGGCAGTCTCCCATGGATGAGAAAGCCTTTGTAGAAGTCCAGGTTTCCTGAAGAGAGGTTCCAGCACTCTGTAGAAAAAAGAAAAACAAAGGCGTTTGGACACACTGGAGAGGTTATTAGGAACTTTGCCTTCCAAATCAGAAAAGAAGAGGTAAAATTGTTATTATTTGAAGAGGATATGATTTTGTATAAAGAAAAACCCATAGATTCAACCAAAAAACTGTTGGAACCAATCAACAAATCCTGAAGTTGTAGGATATAAAATCAACTTACAAAAATTAGTTGTGCTTGTATATGCTAAAAACAGAATATCTAATAAATAAAGCAATCTCATTCATAGTGGCATCAAAACCAAGAAAATACTTAGGAATAAATTTAACCAAGGAAAGGAAAAATCTGTCTAACTGAATGAACAAGAATTTGATTCAAGAAATTGAAGAAAAGAGAAACAAATGGAAAGATATCCCATATTAATGGATTGGAAGAATTAATATTGTTTAAATGTCCATACTACCCAAACTCATCTACAGATTCCATACAGTCTGTATTTTTCATAAAAATAGAATAAGCAGTTCTAAAATTTACAGGGAGCCAGAAAGGACCCCGAATAGCCTAAATAATCCTGTGAACGAAGAACAAAGGTAGAAGCATCACACATTCTGATTTCAAATTATACTACAAATCTCTAGTAATCCAAACAGGATGGTAAGGACATAAAAATAAACAGATAGGCCAATATTACAGAATGGAGTGCCCATAAGTAAACTCCTATGTGTATGGTCAGCTAATGTTTCATAAGAGAGCCAAGAATATTGAATGGGGAAAGAATAGTATCTTTAATAAAGGGTATTAGAAACACTGGTTAACCACATGCAGAAAAGTGAAATGAGACATCTGCCTTACACCACTCACAAAAATAAGCCTGATGTGGATTAAGGACATAAAGAGAAAACCTGAAGCCATAAAACCCCTAGGAGAAATATAGGGAAAAAAAATTTTGACGTTTGTCTTGACAACAGTTTTTGGCTATGACACCAAAGCAAAAGCACCAAAAGCAAAAAATAAGTAATTAGGACTATATAAAACTAAAAAGCTTATGCACAGTGAAAGAAACAACTAACCAGATGATAATGCAACCTACAGAATAGGAAGAATATTTGCAAACCATTATCTGATAAGGAGTTAGTATAAAAATATATAAATAATTAGGGTGCCTGGGTGGCTCAGTTGGTTAAGCTTTGGCTCAGGTCATGACCTCATGGTTCATGATTTTGAGTCCCATATTGGTCTCTCTGCTGACAGCTCCAAGCCTGGAGCCTGCTTCGGATTCTGTGTCTCCCTCTCTCTCTGCCCTTTCCCCCACTTGTACTCTCTTTCTCTCAAAGATAAATAAACGTTAAAATATATATATATATATATGGATATATATATACATATTTATATATAACTCATACAACTCAATAACAAATTAAACAATCTGATTAAAAAATGGTCAGAGGAATTGAATAGACATTTTTTTCCAAAAAGACCTCCAAATGGCTAACAGGTATGTGAAAAGATGCTCAACATCACTGATAATCAGAGAAATGTGAATCAAAACCATAATGAAATAGCACCTCACCCTTATTAGAATGTTTGTCACTGGGGCGCCTGTGTGGCTCAGTTGGTTTAGCGTCTAGCTCTTGGTTTCGGCTCAGGGCATAATCTCATGGTTTCATGAGTTCCAGCCTCTCATTGGTCTCTGTGCAGCTGGCAGCAGGGAGTCTGCTTGGGGGTATCTCTCTCTCTCCCCCTCCCTCCCTCCCTCTCTCTCGCTGTCTGCCCTTCCCCCACTCACACTGTCTCTGTCTCTGTCAAAAAAATAATGTTTATCATCAAGAAGACAAGAGATAACAAGTGTTGGTGAGGATGCCAAGAAAAGGGAACCCTTGTCCACTGTTAGTGGAATGTAAATTGTTGCAGCCACTATGGAAGTTCTTTAAAGAAATAAAAAAATAAAAAAAATAAAAATAGAACCACCATGTAATCAAGCAGTCCTACTTCTGGGTATACCCAAGGGAAATTACAACAGGATATCAAAGACAATATGCTCTCTCATGTTTATTGCAACATTATTCAGAGTAGCCAAGATGGGAAAATAACTTGTGTTCTGTCAGTAGATGAATGGATAAAGCATTAAACACACACACATACACACACACACACACACACACACACACACACACACACACGCAATGGAGTATTATTCAGCCACAAGAAAAAAGGAAAGCCTTCCAGTTGTGATAACATGGATGAACCATGAGAGCAGTAGGCTAAGTGAGGTAAGTCAGACAAAGACACATACTACATCGTACCACTTATATATGGAATCTTAAAAAGTCAAACTCATAGAAACAGAAGGTAGCATGGTGGTTGGCAGGGGTTAGGGAAGTGGGAGATGTTAGTCAATGTATATAAACTTGAAGTTAGAATATGAATAAATTCTGGAGATCTAATGCACAACATTGTGATTATAGTCAACAACATTGTATTTTGTACTTCAAAATTACTAAGAGACTAGATCTTAAATGTTCTCATCATACAAATAAAAAAATCAATAATAATGAAGGAAAAAGAAAGAAAATAAGTAATCAAAACATTCCATATCA
Source organism: Prionailurus viverrinus (assembly GCF_022837055.1). NCBI lineage: Eukaryota > Metazoa > Chordata > Mammalia > Carnivora > Felidae > Prionailurus > Prionailurus viverrinus. The sequence continues at coordinate 35,465,166 of NC_062568.1, forward strand.
TCAGATACTGAAATTAGAGATAATAGCTGGTGTTTTAACTGGATATTTATGAAATTAAAGATTTAAAAAATCTATAAGCTTGAAATACATCTCCTAAAACATGATAGGGCAGGGAGACACAAGTAGAGAATTTGTTCTAATCTCTAGTGTATACTTTACACTATGAAAAATCAGGAGTTTGAAAATGAGGAGTTTCCATGGGTATTTGTTTTTAGAAGATTTTTCTTTGACAATTTACATCTTCTTTAGTAAGGATGGATCTTTTTAAAATCATTCATGATGCTTTAATTTCTTGGATCCTTGGCCATCAATAAAGTAGATTTATTTGGTGTACTCTCCATCCAACCCAAGAATAAGCCTAACTCCATTGAGAAAAGTTTTATTTTTTAATTTTTTAAAAAAAATTAAATTTTTTTTTCTATTTAGAAAAGTTTTAATGTGTGTTGAAATATACAACTAGGACCATCTCCAATGGCCAACCATGCCATCTTCTTGTTACCTGAGTTATGTGCAGCTTCTTTGGCTTAGGAAACTCTGATACGTTGTTTTAAATAAATTTATTTATATCCAATATTGTGTAGAATGACTTTATGTACATTATTTCTCTGTCTTTATGTTCTTATCTATATAAATGCAACATATATATGTCCTGTACCTCCAAAAGAAAAAAATCATGAGTATTTTACTATTACCAATTTCTCCTCCATTATATCAAACATGATTCTTATCAATAACTCAGTGTACTTTAAAAAAAATAAAGAATGAAAAAAGTTTATAAGTTTACCTTAATTTAGGCAGAAAATCAATTTAATCAGGATATTCTGTTCCCCAGGCATTCTGGCTAAAAAGATTGTGTTATCTCAAAAGTCAAGGAATTTGAGAGTACTGTATCTGATTATGATTTTTCACCCTAAACTTAGTCTCACTTCTGTGACTCGTCTATGATGAGTTCTCAGACTCTCCTAAGGGTTAAGCCCATGTCAGTACATGGAGGCATGATGAAGTTCAGGTAGAAAAAGTGATAACCAAATGTGATACATTCTAATTAGATTTTGCTGTCCTCCAGGCTAGGACCTCTGGTAATGATATATCCACAAGAGGTAGAAAGTTAAACAGTAAAGGCCAATGAAGAAACCTTAATAAAAATTAATAAACACTTTCAAAGTAAGTACAAATTAAGGCTATTGGGCTCTATTTAATTTTATAGGTGCAACATTTTCTTAAACTCCTGCTGCCTTACAATCTGAGAAAATCATATGATCGGATAAAAGGACTGTTAATCAATTTAAGATTATAAAATTCCTAGAGTTTTGTATTTTAAAAAACATATTCTTCTCCCATGTTTATTAGAGTATCTCCAGGTTGTACCTAATTAGATCTTCATTTCTTGTTACTGCCCTTAAAAATGAGCCAATTAGTCTAGAGTAGGTTAATTTAGAGAATTTTTAATAACCTTTCAGAAGCTTTATGCTGATTTGCTTGTCATTCTGCCAAAGTATGAGTCAACTGGAGTATCGGTAATGACCACACCCACTCTTCAGAGCAGCAATTTAAGAATGGATAATTGATATTCTGTAGGCTCCTTAAAACAAGGCAGACAGCACAGTTGAGGAGACATGTGCTTGAAAATCCCCCAGTGCCATATTTGGCACATAATACTTAGATTGCCAGCTCTTAAGGTGGATTTAATTTTAAGTTATTATTTGTTTTGCCTTTTTTTATGTTCTACTTTTGTCTAGCTCTATTCACATGTCTTTGGCTCACAATAATTTTAATATTGGCCTACCATGTAGCTAACATTTCTAGAATGTTAAAGTGCAATGTATTTTTATATGATTACTAAGATTTTTTAAACTTGACATTTTAAAATGTTTTATAACACATGAATGCATCTTTTTATCAACATTTATAAACTGGGACTCAATTGTATTAGCTATTTGAGAATCTTTTAGTTTTATAAATTCTTCTAGAATATTCTAAGAATATCTATAATATTTTATTGTCTGTGCATTTGTAAGGTACCATCTCAGATCAAACCTTGAACATTGACATCTGCTTAAAGAATACCGAATGATTGTTCTAACTCTATGACAGTTAATTTTATGTGCCATGCTGGTCCAAGGAATGCTCAGATAGCTGGTAAAACATTATACCTGGACGTGTCTGTGAGGATATTTTTGTTAGAGATTAGTGTTTGACTTAGCAGAATGAGTGAAAAAGATTGCCCTCACCAATGCAGGGGTCCTCATACAGTCCACTGAAGGACTGAATGGAAGGAAAAAGGGTGAGGAAGGGTGAATTTGCTCTCTGCTTGAGCTGAGACATCCATATTCTCTGGTACTTAGACATTCAGCCACTTGGGTCTTGGATCTTCAAACTCAGACTGGGACTTATACCCTGGTTCTCAGGCCTTCAGATTTTGACTAGAATGGGCTTTCCTGGGCCTCCAGCTTGCAGAAATCAGATGGTAGAACTTCTCAGCTTCCATATTTATAGAGCCCATACTTCATAATCAATCTTTTTCTATGTATTTATATCTCTATCTGTATTTTTCTATTGTCTCCTATTGGTTTTGTCTCTGTATAACTATCTATCATCTATCTATCTATCTATCTATCTATCTATCTATCTATCTATCATTTGTCATCTCCTATTGGTTCTGTTTCCCTAGAGAGCCTTGACTAATACAAGTACTTTGAATTTTTTTTTAGTTTATAATAAATATGTCATGCTCCTTTATTTTGTTAAGAACAAATATCATAGTTTTCTCTTAGATTCAGCTTGTGTAACAAAAAGTACATCCTCATAACTTATTGAAAATATTATTTTATATTTTATAATTATTGGAAGTTTCTTGATATAGGAGAAATGCCCTCTCTAAATAATTGTTTTAGTCAACTTTTAAGTGTTATCAAAATCTAAGTAAGCTTTTATAGTTAAGTAATTTATACAATAATTTTTTTGAAATAAAATACATATACATATCTTGTCCCTCATCACTTTCCTTTTGATTATAAAAGTACAAAAACTAGGACAAAGTACTTTCTTTGATGTTTTTTGGTAGAAATGCATTTTTATATGGAAGGTAACTTGTGAAAGATACAAATCTTTGTGAAAGATAAAAACAAAACCAGAAACTTCTTAATATAATTGTACTTGGTTCCAAAATTTCTCATATGTTATTCAAGACACATGCATATCTGTGTATTATCCTAGACATGCTTGGTTTATGAGTTTTACACTATTTATTTATAGAGTTTTAAAAAAAATGTTTATTTTATTTTTTTTAATTTTTTTTCAACGTTTTTTTAAAATTTATTTTTGAGACAGAGAGAGACAGAGCATGAACGGGGGAGGGGCAGAGAGAGAGAGGGAGACACAGAATCAGAAACAGGCTCCAGGCTCCGAGCCATCAGCCCAGAGCCTGACGCGGGGCTCGAACCCACGGACTGCGAGATCGTGACCTGGCTGAAGTCGGACGCTTAACCGACTGCGCCACCCAGGCGCCCCCAAAAAATGTTTATTTTTAAGAGAAAGTATGAAAGAGCAAGTGAGGAGAGAGGGGAGAGAGAGAGAGAGAGAGAGAGAGAGAGAGGGAGGGAGGGAGGGAGGGAGGGAGAGAGAGAGAGAGAGAGAGAGAGAGAGAGAGAGAATATCCCAAGCTTCTATCAGCACAGAGCCTGACACGGAGCTCAAATCTATGAATTGTGAGATCATGACCTAAGCTGAAACCAAGAGTCAGATGCTTAACCAACTGAGCCACCCAGGTGTCCCTATACTATTTATTTGTTAAACAAATATTTATTTTAAGCCTATTATACAAGTTTGTCCTGTATCTGATTTGGAAAAAAAAGTTATAGAAATGGGTGGAATCTGAGTCCCTGAACTTCACCTTTCCTTATAAGTTTTCCTATCTATAGCCAATCCTTTGGCATTATTAAAGGAGATAATCAGGTACAAAAGAAGCATAGAGTGCACATCAATTATTATGTAAGAAATTTGCCCCCAAACTCTCACATAGAACTTCTGCTTCTCATCAGCTTGTCCTGACTAATATATGTACCTAGACCAATAACTAGCATATGTGTCTTCTAGGGAAGCCTAGACCTTTATTTTTTTCTTGTATTCTTTAAGGATTAATTATAATTTTGATAAGGACTTCTATTTACCTATGACATTTAGCCTAATAACATACATGCTGTCTCTGCTTTGGTAGGATCAAATGATAGAAGACTTGTGGGATCACAAAGAAAAATGTATCAATGAAGGACCTAACAAAGGTAGGATCCCTTAAAAGAAATTAAGCAGAATTTCAAGGAATGGTTCTCCTCATTGTGTTTTTCTAGCTGGGTTCCATAGTATATGTGTTTCATTTATTCCATCATCTAATTACAGTAAGACTGATCTTTATGTTTTCTGATTTTATCACTCCTACATTATGAGGACATTAACCAAGTTCATCCTTAGTGGATACTAAGTGAAGACACAAAGTCATTTATTAACAAGCATGAAATCAGTATCCTCTATTTCCTTGATTTTATGCTTCCATAAAAATATATTCTTTTAGGTTTTTATTAGTGTAGAATATATGCATTCAATTAATAAGGATCCAAGTATCTACACTTCCTGAAAAAGTCATACTTGTTACATTTAAAGAGCAATGTAATGTAAAGTTATTGTATAAATGCTATGTCTATTCTGTTTCTTGGTTATATTTGCTTTACTTTTAAGTCTGAAACATTTCTGGACTCTTTGATGAAAGGTTTACATTCTAAACTGAATTTAATTCTGGAACCACTACAGAGCACTTTGTGATGGAACATTGCCAATTAAATATCCACAAATGTTTTTTTTTAAAAAGTATAAGTCTCTGTTCCATAATTCTGGTATGTAGTCTTTAGGTGGCACTGTGGTTCCAGTAGTAAATGATTTAATATTAGAGTCTTTTGTTAGGTTTATGAATAAAGAACTCTGCCACTATTTTTGCATTTATTTTTCATACTTATGCCTTGTATTACAGGAATTATAACTTTTTCTCACATATTATTTTACATTATTGTAAACCTAAGAATTAAGCAAAACACTCCTTTTATTCCCCTTTGACAGATGGCAAAAATAAGTCTCAGAGAAGTTAAATGGTTTTCACAGGCCTCCTCATGCCCTACAGAATATTTTGAAAAAGATGTTTTATCTTTCTTCCTGGGCTGTGTCTGCTTTAGGGTCATGTGCTTTCCCAAGTCCCCCAGCTCCAAAATGATTGACACTGACTTTGGTGATGTTACTCACTTGGATGATGTTTCTGTTGAACAGAGAGCAGTGACGGTTTCAGTATGCCACGGTTCTCTTAATCTCTTCATCTCTTTGTTCATCTTTACATCTCTATTCTAAAAGAGGACAATAGGCTTTAAAAAGTGTTTGGGTAATTAATGAACATAGGGCATAACATTTAGAACTATATGCTAAATGAAACTGTTAACGCAGTACAAAGGAAACATACCTAACAAGATAAATATTTTCCTTAGTGTTCCTCTAAAGGGACTCCCATTTATATGTCCAGTTCCTAAATTTAATATTCTGTTAAAGTTTTTGCCTATCTGTTGAAAATATCTTCTTTCTCCAAACTCAAGTGTATAATCTAGATCCAACTTTTGGGGAAACCTAACTAAACTATGTAGTTGGTATCCCTGCTTCTCTAGAAAGGCTTTCCATAATTTGACATCTCCAACCAATAAAATATGTGTTGGGCTTCAGTTAGAAATTCTATAGGTAGTCCTCAGAGCAGCCCATTAATGGACTAGGCATTCTCATGTTCATCCTCAAGTTCAATCTCAAGTTCATGCTCAAGTTACCCCATAACTTCCCACACTCCTTTTCTTCAGTGGAATTAGTACTTCATTATTAGGTGGAGCACCATCTCACTTTCAAATGGTGCTCCTTTGGCCTGCATAGAATAAGATTTGGGTCAATGCTGATCCACGTGGTCTTACTCACTACTTCTCTGACTATACCAAGGTATGACTATGGTTTCCTATTTCTATTTGTAAGTAGTCAATTAAATTATTAACAAAAAACTCTCCTCTTCCCCAGGCTGGAGAGAGAGGAGAGAAAGAAAGTGCATTGCTCTAATTATAGCTGGAACGGCTTGTTTGATTGCAAATATGAATTATGGAAAAAGGATCCAATGTCAGTTTCTTTAATGGTGCTTTCTAGCCCCTCTTGATTCTGATACCAAACTTACTGTTTCTCTGAGTTTATGCTATGTAACTTAAAAGCACTTTCCAAAATGTTGACTGCTTACTGTGAAATGCCAAAGGGAGGGCAGAGCCCTTAATCATGGAGAATTCAGGACAGAGGGAAAGGTAGAGCCAGATGGTTGGAAATAATGTGGCTGACTGATACCAAATTGCACATCAATTTTACAATACCCAATCGGGTTTCAAAAGTTATATTTGAGTGATTTCTAATTTCTTAGTGTCTTGTTTATAAAATTTTCTTAATGCTTTAATGTCACGTCATATTTGGGTCACAATTATATTAGAAATTTTCTAATAACAAGGATTATGTTTTTTATTTTAGTGTTTTCTATCATAAAGCCTTTTGTGGTCTCACACTGACAGTATCTTACCAGTCTAGGATTAAAGGGAAAAATAAACTTATTTCCACAGTATTTCTCAGATGACTGTAGCCCAAACAAAGCTTGTATTAACAATCTTAAAACAATAACTTTATATTTCAATAATCACTCATCCTCAAAGTTCCTATGAGTACATATGTATATATGTTGCAAGTGAACAGTTAATAGATGTGGATTTATTGGATCCCTGTAACAACCTGAAAGAGAAATATAAGCAAAGAAATAAAAATCCACATACATTGTTTTATGGAAGAGGGTGATGATATCTATTTTATAGATGAGGAACCTACCTTTCAACAAGAAGGCAAATAATTTCCATAAATTTCACTACATTTCCTACATTTCTAAAAATAAAACAAAAGTCTGAATATAAGAAATTAAAGTAAAAATATTTTCATTTGTAAGTAGAGAAGAGACAAGATGAGTATTTTGTCCTTTAGAGTATATGAACATTTGTGGACATCAGAATTATCCAGACACATAGGAGACCTGAATATATTGACATGATTAAAATATATTGCTTTTTTATGTTGCCATAGAACATATATTATTTTGACAAGATGAGACACATATTTACAACACTGCATATAATTCAAGATTTCAGAGTTTTAAGTTTCACTGTGATCAAAATTGATACTTCTTAAAAACTGTGAACTTGTATTCAGAATTTGGGGGACAAAGAACTAAAAGGCAAGTGAAAATTTCCTTGAGGCAATTACATTAAAGCCAAATAACCTAGGGGGCGCCTGGGTGGCGCAGTCGGTTAAGCGTCCGACTTCAGCCAGGTCACAATCTCGCGGTCCGTGAGTTCGAGCCCCGCGTCGGGCTCCGGGCTGACGGCTCGGAGCCTGGAGCCTGTTTCCGATTCTGTGTCTCCCTCTCTCTCTGACCCTCCCCCGTTCATGCTCTGTCTCTCTCTGTCCCCAAAATAAATAAACGTTGAAAAAAAAAAATTAAAAAAAAAAAAAGCCAAATAACCTAGAGAAAAATGAAGGAATGTATGTATACATATATGCTAGTTAATTTTCACACATATAAATACATTATACATATGATTTAAAATTATTGGTGATTTTTCTGGGGTATTTCATCTTCATTAATGGTCATTTTAAACTAATGATATGAAGGTCCATTTATACTCCTAGGGTCAATGAAAACATGATTTAGGTTCTTAGCTAAATTTCAATCAATGCTGTGATACTTCCCAGCTAAGTAGTTTTCAACAGTTTCTTGATCTCTGAAAACTTTGATTTAATTACTCACATGGCTTATGGAGTTGATGGGAGGGTGCAGAGACATATAACACATGTAGAATATCTAACCAGGTGCCATTTTAATGGCATAGTAACACTGTAATAAATGTTAGATACTATTGTGAGCTACTATTATGACACCTTATATCATAGATCTCAAATCAGTTTTTGACATATTATAAACAAATGATAGTTACATAGATGATATTTGATTAATTTGATTAATGATTAAAAATATGCTTTAAGAAGTACACTTAGAAGTTTCTTTGTGCTTTAATTTGTAGACATTCCATACTCTATATTTCATTTTATCACACACATTTTATTACAGATAATGTGCTTTTGTCAAATATTCCAAATTTCCTTTGGGATGGACAAAAAGTACTGATTAATATATTTTTAAAGTGTGAAGAGGTGATTTTCATTGACTGTATTGTGAAAATTAAATATGAATAATTAGTTTAAGAAGAGTCACATTTAACAATATTCAGTTGAAATCATCAATAGTAACTTTGTCTACTTCCTCCTTGAGTTTAGCATTGCTAGCTTTATGATAGCAATTATTTTGAGTAATTCTTTGGTAAACTCCTTACTTCCAGGACTGTACATGCTTATTCTTTCCTCTGTTCCAATTTAACAAGGCAATTTTGGGGATTTTTACAACATTTAATATTTTGACTTCATGCAAATTCAACAATATGTTTATGCTTACATATTAATTAAATGTTCTTGTTAAATTTTTCTTGCTCTTCCAATTTTACCAATGAGTACACACAAAAATCTCAAATAAAGAATTTAACTAAATGTATGACATATTTTTGCATGATAAAAATAAGTAGTTATTTTGATGTATCTCTGGACTAATACCAGGGTTTAGTAACTTAAGAAGTAGAATGTTTGCCCTCATGTTGATAACTTATGACAGGCATCAACATGGCCCCTGAGTTTCAGCATATAGCCCTCAAGAACTAAGATCACATTATCAAACTAAATAGCATTGGAGCCTCTGGTGTTGTTAGCCCTCTTTCAATATAATCTCTAAAGCCCTATCTCCACTCCCTCTTGGGCAGCCTCACTCCACTCATTACAAGTAATCATGCCCTTTCCATCTTTGTATTCAAAGACATAGTATAGTGACTGCTCCAAATTGGGTATTGAGGAATCATTTGGTGAATATGTTAATAAATGAATTAGTGAAAAATGATACAGTGAAGGCATAAACTAGGAAAATATAATAAGAATATTTTATCAGACACTGCTTGTGATTGTTGTATTAAAAAACAAAATTGACTGCTTAGAAAGTTAGACTGGTTACAGTTACGTATATGGTAGATTTCTGAGAATCACTTCTGCTACCATTTTCTGTAAAGTTTAACATACCTGAAGTTCTCATAGAGGAGAAAAGGTCGACTGAGGAGATTTGATAATGCAGTTCTCTCAAGAGGCTTGGTGATTGTCGAGTGTTTTAAAGAAAGTTGCAGGGCACTTTTGCTAGGATTTAAGCTGTCACTCTGTCCATTTAAGTCCTGTACGTAAAGAGAAATCTCTTCTCCATGTGAGTCTTGGGTTGAATGATCTCACTCACATGAAAGTCCCTTTCAAAGTTCTTCTGTCCCCATAAATAAGGGCTTCTAATTCCCCTAGCATCCTTTTTTGAGTGATTGGGAAGACTAACCTGAGAAATTTCCTGTCTCCTCTTGTGATTTCCAGGGAAAAAATCCTTTAGCAGTTGAACTTAGTTGAGATTATTCTAGCATGTATTTCTGGACTTGTTCCCCCACCCCCTTTTTTTCCCCCTCAGAACTTGCATGAATAGTCTTTACTTCAACCTGTACAGAGATTAGACTTTAGAGTTTTCATACCTCCTAGTGTTTTCCTCCTCCTCTCTCTCTTCCTGGAGTCTTATGGGTTCTCCTTTTAGATTGTCAACAAAAATGAGTTGCTTATCCACTTCTTTCATCCCAAGTATTACTTGCCTTCCCTGGAAAATGGACAGTCATAGTATCTTTCAGGTTTCCCCAAATAAGTCCCCTTTCTTACGAAAGTTAAAATTCTTCAGCAACTAATCCTCTTTCTCCTGCAACCCGACCACCAGTCCAGCCAACTAAACAAAACACCTTCACCATGGTATTTCACTACTTCCTTCCCATTTAAAACAGATTCATTCAAATAATACTTTGTATGTATTGAAATCCTGTCTAGACTAAAATTTTTTGAATACAGAAAATGAACTATATAATTGTTTACTTTCTATGTGTGTTCTTAAATATTTGTTAAAAAAAAGTATACGTGTAAAGAAGTCTGTGTTTTAGGTTTTGTTTTTTATGGAAACACACAACCTGGGTAGACTAAGTTACCAAAGCTATATAGAACTGAAGGAACGAGAGAAAACAACACACATCTGTGTGCTTTACAAGTTACTGAGTTCTCCTTGAACTGTAATTCTGGATGAATATGTAAATATACTGTGTCAGAGGAACTTAAATCAAAGATTATTATATCGTGTAATATATGAGGAGAGAATTTCATAGAAGACATTTTCAACATTATTTTAAGTAAAATATTTACCTTCATCTGTTTTTAATTCCTCACACTACACATAAGTTCTCTTGAACTGTATAGCTTTTGGTACTCCTGAAAGAGGGCAAAATTCCCTTTTAATCATGATCCTATTTTGTCCCTCTATACCTCCAAGAAGACAAGCTTTTTTCTGTATAAAGATTTTTAAATCCTCAAAATGTTCTTTATGCCTCCGGCTTCTTAATTTCCAAAGTGCTCTTTATAGACTAAAAGACACTCTGTTACTTAGTAGTAACATAGATGCTAACCAAAACAAGAAGTAGTTGAGCACTAACAAAGCATTCTGGGTAATGGTATAAACATTGTCACATTAGGCGTTTTTTTAAACTTATGTTCTGCTTAAGTTTGTAGAACAAATTAGTGGTACTCTTCGTCATTAAATTGAGGCTACTAATAAAATGCTAAATTGAAAAGAAAAAGAAAAAAATCTTAATAGTGTTTGATGGTGCGCTTTCTTACAACGAAGGAGTTCGTTGCCAAGGAAGTATAACAAAAATCCTACCGTTTGTGCCAGTAGAGTGAAAACTTTGAGTTATAAGCAATTAAACAAATTCCAGCTTAAAGTAAATATACCAGCAAGTTGCATGTTTCCATGCCTATTATTTTTATGATATGAATAGAAAAGAGAAAAGAAATACTTTGTGGTTATATTTGTTGCTGTAGCAGCATCTGGGCTTACTGCTGCTCTATGTTTGTAGAATTTTTTTCAGATACCTATTTACTCCTGGGCATTTCTATCCTTTTGAGGAAAATAACTATTTGGCTTTCCCCCATCTATACCATATGATGCTTGGATGAATTGTATTTGAAAAAAAAAAAAGTTTTATTTAAGTACTTTAGTAAGCTACATTTCTCACAAAAATAATGTATTTTTTAAGAAAATGGTGTAATTACCATTTATTGGTCATGTTTAGTAGATACTTTGCATTTTATTTGTGGTACTTTCTCAAGAACTTTTATGTTTTAAAATTTCATCTGTAATCCACATAGTTTGACTTATGATATCACATATTATGCATTCTGGAAAGTTCTTATGATTATGTTTAACCTACTTGGGATGCAGTTCAGTGTCAAGGACTAAACATCATCCCCCACTCAATACAGACTCTAATTGGGTTCATTAAAAACAAAACAAAACAAAAACACTCTATGGAGATACTATGACGGTTTAACATCCCTCTTTCTTTATCACTTCCATGCATGTATATTTCTTGACCTTTAGTAGCTACTTCTCTACACATTTATGACCTTGCCTGCCTTTAAGCACTGCTTAGATATCACCTCCTCTGTGAAGTTTTCTCTGAGCACCACTATATTTCAGAAAATCCATTCACTTTAGCATCTCATTGGAATTTAGGCATATAATTTAAGACCATTAAGTGATTATGTTCATGTTTCTTGCACATCTTCATTGGACTTTTTTTGTGTTTGTCCTGTAATTTTCATTGGGAGTATGAATTTTCATATATTTTATCACAAAGGTTTCAGGATACAGTGATTGCCTTGATTTCACTCCCAGATCTTCTACCTGCTGATTAATGACTCATTATTTTCTCTGTAAAATAGGTCACTAATTGATGTTTTTGATGGTATCATCATATTTCATTAAAAATTTTAGGCTCGAGTTGGAGGATTCCATATTGAATATAGCATGTATGTTTTATAAACTCTTCCTTAACTAGCTTGTCCCATATTCTAAAAGATATGTATATTGACATGGAGAAGAAATTCTAAAGGTGAATACTTTATAAATATTCTATAATACTTAAGTGCTTAGTCATTTATTTTCAATCAGTAATTAACTTATTAGCTCAAATGATTTTAAAATGGGACATAGTTAAAACTCATTCCAAATCCTCATTTACAGTTGAGAAAAGTTGAAATCTAGCAAATGTGCGACGTAAGGCCATTGATGGGAGGTATTAGTCAAGTGCCCTACTTCAAAATTTCATACTCTTTCTTTAACCCAATATTATTATGAGTGCAAATTTTTTTTCTTTAAAGTAAGACTTTAAAAAAACCTACAAAATCGTATTGTAAATGGTATATTTTTAACGAGTGAATGAATGAAAGAACTACTGCTCATATTCAGGCTGTAAATGAATGTATATTTTGAGATATGTCAGCAAGGGTGTCCACATTTATGAAAACAATTATTAATTTTTTCAAAATAGTAATTCATAATACCTTTTGAAAAAAACTTATGACAAATCCAAACTATGTTGCATAATTGGAATTGAGTGTGGTGCCCAGGTTGTTGGTTAGTGTTTTTGTTAGGAAATGTTTTATTGACATTACTTGAGAAATTTATATAATTTTATGAATCTCAAGTAGCAATAAATCAAGAAATCAGAAAAAAGAAAATGTATTATAACCTTCCTGTGGAAAGTAAATCTGAACTATCAACATAAAGATGTTACCGGTTAGAAGGAATTAACCTAAGTCAAACTGAAAGTAAGATCAGGGAATGTCAACATGCACAATCACAAGTTAAAGTCAACAATTCCAAGAATATGAAATGGAGATTTGGTCATGATCTATTTTCATCAGACAATCTTGTTTGTAGTTCTTGCCATGTTATATAAATATGTGTTTAGGGGCCTATCAGCTGCTAATGGTGAGCCAATCTTGGAAATAAAATAGATATTAATTAGTCCATATATACATTTTAGTGTATTTTACATAACATAGCATATTTTACATAGATTACATGAAGGCTATTCCAAAAAATCAGTTTGGAAGCAAAATAAGCATTTAATAATTTAGCACATAATTGATTCTGCTCTGTGCTGTTAAACATGTTAGTATGTCCTAATGATTAATTTTCTCTGGCATTTTTCAGTGTTTGATTATTTGATATAGGATACAACATATAAATTGTTTACAATATTTAAATTTCACACACACACACACACATATATAAATAATTTCAGGAATTCTCAGGAATTCCAGAATTCCATCAAACATCTTGCTTCCAAATCCTAAAGAATAACATTTGTCAGTGATTTGGTAACACTAGTGTTGTTTATAAGTAGTTATTCATTTCTAGGACTAATTGTACTATTAAATTAGTTTGTGCTCAGAGTTTTAAACAGGAACTTTAGTCCAGGGCAGGGCATATCTTTTCAACACTTGCTCTTGAACTCAAATATATTCAATATCCTAGTCAGTGTAGTGTTAGGATGTGATTTTATAAAGTGTAAAGATGAAGAGTAGATGGTCAAAATATCAATTCAATTTAACATGATAATTATTAATTAAACATCCTCCATCTGTAAGATCCTAAGGGAGATTCACAGATAGTCAAGGAATTGTTCTATTCAGTGATAAGTGCGTAACATAATGAGGGAAGTGAACACATAAATAACCATAATGCCTCAGTAATAGATATATAAATAATCTGCTCAGGCTCATGCTCTCAGCTGAATATTTTAGAACTGGAAAACAATTTTGAGTGTCTAGAATTGGCACAGGCTCCTATTAAGTGCTTCAGTCTCCTATGTTTTTAAGGTTTCCTGTTAAACCTATTAATTTTTACACTCTATTGGTAGTAGCAATGTTAACACATTTACTCTATATTGAATAACTACTCTGGAATAGGCATTTGTAAGACATGATTTATGTTTATTATTATTATTCATAATATAAACCTACAAAATAGATATCATTATCTCTATTATTTTTTTACAGAGGAGTAAACAGATTCAGAGAAGTTAAATGGCTAATGACTTAACACCTCAAAGCTCTCAGATGGGCAAATTTCAGTCATACCTGTATATGTCTGAAGTTTATTCAAAGCATGATGTAGACCAAGAGTCTTTGTTACAAAACATGGGGTGTGAGCATGTTAGGGGAGAAAATCTTTTCCCAATCTCATAGTTCGGTGTTCAAATTCATAGTGTGCCTATTCCTAAGTGTACAACTTACTTTCATGGAGTTTTGTTTTCATAATCTGTAAAATGAATTTAATTGGAAGAAGCAAATTGATTAATGTTCATCGAAGCAGACAAAAGCAAAGAAGTGTAAAAGATCCTACAGTATTTGGGTAAGGATAAAGGATAAATAATATGAAAGAGTATTTATCCCATAAGTACAACTAAAACTCTTGGGCATTATATATATATGAAACAAACCTAAGAAAACTTTTAAAGTTGTAGAGAAGAAGTCTAATGATTAGGAACATCAGGACCCAAGGAATGGTATAATGGTCAGTTCCTTGAGTATTCTTTTTGCCACATATGTCTCTGATTTAGAGTTAAAGAAGCCAACAACCAAGAAATCTTGTTTTCAAGACTTATTATATAGGTAATTAAAACTGTGTTGTGCCAGTAAAGAGTTAAACATGAGGATCAATGACAGAGAATAGAAAATTTCGAATTTGACTTACACAAGCATATCCAACTGATTATTTACAAAGGTCAAAGACAATACAGTAGAGGAAAGATGGCCCTTTCAACAAATGATGCTGAAGCAATTGGGCATAAATAGACAGAAAAATAAACTTCAGTCTAAATCTCATACCCTATATAAATTAACTGAACATGAGTCACAGACTTAAATGTAAAATATAAAACTATAAAATTTTAGAAAAGGAATATAGGGGAAAAAATCTTCAGGATCTAGGGCAGGGCAAAGATTCCTTAGCTTAATATCAGAGAAAGATTCACAAAAGGGAAAAAAAATGAATTTGACTTCATCAAAATTAAAAAAAAAAGTATCTTGTTAAAATCCTGTAAAGACAGACTTGGAGAAAATATTTACAAAGCTTAATTATGATAAGAACTAGTATCTAGAAAATACTTTTAAAGTCTCAAAATGCAGCAGTAAAAAAAAACAATGTAATTAAAATATGGGCAAAAGACAAAAAGATTTCATTGAAGAAGATATATAAATGACAAGCACATGAAAAGATGTTCATCATTAGCCATTAAGGAAAGAAAAACTAAAAGCACAATGATATATTACTACATGCCTATTAGAATGGTTACAGTAGAAAATAATGATAACACCAGACGGTGGTGGGAAAGCAGAGAGACTGGATCACCCACGCATTGCTAGTGGGAATGGAAGATGGCACAGCCACTCTGGAACTGCAACTAACACACAACCTTCCCATAGCACTACTAGGCTTTTCTCTCAGAAAAATGAAAACTCATGTTCACCAGAAATATGTACATTTGTAGTAGCTTTATTTGTAATAGCCAAAAAACTTGAAATTAGCCAGATGTCTTTCAATGGGTGAATAGTAAATCAAGTGTAGTATAAGGGGAGTCATTTCTATATGCAGCAACTTAAATGAGTCTCCCAAGAATTATGCTAAGTGCAAAAAGCAAATCCCAAAAGGTTACATCTATATGGCTCCCTTTAGACAACATTCTTGAAATGACAAGACTATAGAAATGGTGAACAGAATAGTGGTTTCTAGGCTTCAGAAGATTACAGGGACGGGCGTGACCTGTGTGGGGCTGTAAAAAAGGCAACATGAGAGATCTTTGTGTCAGTGGAAATGTTCTGTGTCTTTAAAACATCTCAATATCCTGGTTGTGACATGGTGCTATAGTTTGCAAGATACTACCATTGTGGAAAACTAGACAAAGATACAGATGATCTGTCTGTATTATTTCTTATAACTGCATGTGAATCAACAGTTGTCTCAAAATAAAAAACTTCATTAAAAAACGTGGGAGAGAATTACAGTAGATAAAACTGAAAATGTACATGAAGCCAGATTATGAACCATTTTGGATGTGGTGCCTAAAAAAAGCCTAGACTTTAGATTTTTTCTTAAAGATGAGGAGGAATCATCAAAGTATTCTAAATACAGAGTATTTATAATTTAGAAATGTACTACCTTTCTGGGTAGTGATACAATGCAGTAATAATGTAGTAATTTTAGGAAATTGTTTACGTTTATTTAGAGTGGATAAAATATCAATAGAAAAAGAAACACTTCTCTCCTGAGTATAAGAGGAAAAGTGTTTAGACTGATTGGAGGAGTAATTGGTGAGGAAGGGTATTGAGAATGTAAAATCAAACCCCACTTTATAATTTCTAGCCTGAGTGGCTGGCGGAATAGTAATGTCATTAACTGAAATGGTTAGAACGGGCAAAGCAGCAGGCTTGTGAAGAGGAGTGTGAGCGATGAAGGTAATAGAGATTTGGTGATGGATGTTAATTTCAGGTTTGCTAAGTTTAAGGTATGTGTGGGATATCCAAGTGAGATGTATGGTAGGCATGGAGGAGTATGGGTCTGAACTTCTGGAGAGACATTTAGTCTATAAAGGTCTTTGGCAGACATTGACATACAGGTATGCATTAAAACGATGGAGTGGAAAAATTAAAATTATAAAAAATAAAAACAAAATAAACCATGGAGTGGAAGAAAAAAGCCTTAAGAAATGAAGGAAACTTAGATGTCAGCAATATTCACAGAGTAAGTGAAGAAAGGGAAACAATGTAAGAAAATGAGGAAAATTATTAGGGATGTAAGACAGCCAAAACTGTATAGTTTCCTGGAAGACAAAAAAGGAATTGTTAAAGAAGAGAATAATCTGCAAAACCATATACCGCTTAGTTTTCAAAGTCTACCATTCAGTTTGCTATGAGGAGACAATTTGTGAGCTTTTGAGGGCAATTTGAATTTAGCCATATGAATGAAAATCATATTACAGTGACCCTGAAAGCAAGGAGTTGGAAATAAGCAAAGAGAGGAGAAGAGGAGGAAAGATAGTTGTTAGAACTGGAAGCAAGAACTAGGAAAGAATGGGAGTATAGTCGGCAGGAGAGAAGATAGGAGATATTAGGTAATCAGAGTGATTTAAAGATATAAGAAAGGGTTTTGTTAGAGGAAACAGACACAAGATTGGGGACTAGGATGATCATCAATCACCCAGCATATTTAGCCCTGAGCTTTCAAATGACTTTTTCTGCTGAGGATTTAAATATAAAAGCAATAGACTTACAAGGTGTGGCAGGCTGTTGATGAAAGTTTTCATTGAAACTGGCAGACACATTGGGAACCAGCTGTTGGTTGTAGGTAGATCATTTTAAAGTACTTTAAAAATCTAAGGGATAATTCTAAGTTTCTGTGCTTCAGATGAGAAGAATTCCCTAAGTATTTGATCCAAGAATATTACACATATTTCAGGTACACACCAGCTGCTGTGTAGTTTTTCTTGATGATGTATTTTGTCAGTGGATTAAAAAAGAACAGAAAAATTGGGGTGCCTGAGTGGCTTAGTTGGTTGAGTGTCCAACTCTTGATTTCAGCTCAGGTCATGATCCCAGGGTCCTGGGATCAAGCCCCATGTCTAGCGCCATGCTGAGCATGAAGCCTGCTTGGAATTCTCTCTCTCTCTCTCTCTCTCTCTCTCTCTCTCTCCCTCCCTCCCTCCCTCCCTCCCTCTCTTCTTCTGCCCCTCTCCCACATTCATGCTCTCTCTCTAAAAAAAGTCCATTTATGTAGTTAGTTATTGTAATGATTAGTCAATATGTGAAAGATGATAAAGGGGAGTCCTGACATTTTACTAGATATTTCACTTAGCAAATTGGTAGAAACTTTTTACTATAATTTCATGCTATATTGTTATTACAGAGCTGAAACTTAGAGGAAACTATATCCCTAGGTATGTCACCGAACAGTTGTCTGAAGACACTTGCAGAGCTCTTCAGTGAAAGCCCGCACCTTCGCAGTGTTTCCTCCAGGGGTTCTCACTTCTGTAAACAGTCTATTGGAGCTTTCGTCTTCCTTCCCAACAGGGGCTTCGCTTCAAGAATTCCAATGGCAGCACATTGTATATTAGGTGCATTTTGGCCTTAACAGTTAGGTTCTGGAATCACTTATATCTGTTTTGATTAGAGATCTCCTCTTGTTCTTTCTTTTAGGATGGATTCCTCTGTCTTGGCATTTTGTCTAGGTGTCTGTCTCTCTGTGTTAGGAAAGGCTGTTTTGTTTCCTGCTCCTGAGAGTAATGACTATATTAAGAAGAGGTCATTTACTGTCCAGGGCCTGGCACTTCAGAAAGTATTTCTGGTGAATGTTGTGTGCCCTCTGCTGTTGTGTTTTGGCTGCTCTTTCCCTCACGTCAGTCGTCTGCAGAATTTCTCCTTGCCTGCAGTGGGGAGTGTTTGGACCCTGTCCATAGTGTGGTGAGTTTTAACCATGTATTTTGGTCTGCTTGATAAAGGAGGCTAGATCCTATTTCCCCAGGAACTGAAGCTTTACAGCACTCTGTGGTCAGTAGACTTGGTGTGTGGTGGTTAATGGTGGGAGGTGTGTGTGTGCTGGTCTTCGGGGGGAGGGGCCCACTGCTCCTCTGACCCTCAGGCACACTTGCCCTAGTTCAGAAGCACCTGCAGAGCCCAGAGGGCGGGGCTTGGTGTAAGCTGTTCAAGCCTCCTCTGTGGGAGCTCTGCTGTAACTGACATCCCTCTGTGCTGATGGGTGGGGGTAAGAATGGTCTCATTCCCAAAGAGGAAGTAAGCCCTCAGAGAAGAGCAAACAGTTTCCCCTCACTTGTCCCAGGTTTCTCTCAGATCCCTGCCTTCACCTTATCTATATCAGAGCCATTTGCCCACCTAGGGGTGTAGTGCGCCAGTGTTTTATCTCAGGCCCGGCGGGGTTTCAGAATTCCAGATTTTAGGGTTCTGGCCTGTGCAGATCTTCACTGATCCTCTGGGGGAGCCTCTCCACGTGCCATGGCCGGTGCTGGTTTGTCCTGGAAGGGCAGTCGCAGAAATACACAGGGTCTTGGAGATTATGGTAAAGCACAGCAAAAAGTCTGTGTCCAGGCTAGCTGCCCACACCAGGCATCTCTGCTCCTATGCTAAATGAACAGGGCATCTCAGTGCTACCCACTGGCTCTTTTGTCCCTGGAGAGGCAGTGCCACTTCTCCCAAATTCACTCCAAGCAAGAGAACTATCTCTGCCAGGGTGACCCAGAAGATCCTCAGGCCACACTGTCCACTCCTGGGCCTCTGCCCTCCTTCTCCACAGGAGCACCTCTATGCCCACCGGGGGACACCCAGAGGTGGCCTGGATTTCAAAAACTTCAGACTTTGAGCTCTGCTGTTTGTACAGGCTTGCAATAATCCACCCCCTTTGTCTCCCCCATCATTGGTTTGGGAAAGTTTTTTCTTGTGCAATACCCTGTGCTCTGTTCTCTCTCTGTCTCTATCTCTCTCTCCTCTCTTCCTGGTCAGGGCTCCCTCCCCTCTGCAGTTTGTTCTCTCAGTCCTCAGATACATTTTCTGTGTGTTCAGAATGACTTGATATTTCTCTAGCTATGTACAAGGGCTGAATGAAGCAAGCATAGGGTCCTCCTCCTACTCCGCCATCTTAACTTTTCTCTCTTGCATTCAAGTCCTGGTTCCATTAATTAAGTGATTTGGGGCAAATCACTGAAGCTCTCTGTGTATTAAATTCACAATAGCTGCTACTACACATAAAAAGATATTTTGAGACTTAAATTGGGAGAGCCTCAAGTAACATTTAAGGCACTTAAAATGACATAAAAGATGTACTCCATAAATTATAGTCCTTATTTAATGTGTATACTTCTTGCTATAGTTGATAAAACTTTCTAATGTCTTAGCAAGATATTAAATAATACCAAAAAGTATCTCAAAATATAAGTATGTAGCATTCAAACACCATCTACGTGTATGAAATGGAAAAAAATGTAAACTGTTGTGATGCTTTGTCAAGAGATCTAAATAAGCTCTCAGTAAGAGAAGAAGGTATTGTCAGCTGATATTTTTATCGATTTGAACATTTTTTTCCTTAAATTACATGGAATAATTACAACAACTGGTAACTAGAATGTCATCATTTTTTTCGTCATATATTTAAAATTTGAAAATATAGAATTATTTAAAGCCCCTTGTCTTTGCATATGATTTTTTAAGCTGATCAAATCCTAAAATAAGGTGAAGTTTTTTGGTTCCCATTTCAAACCATTTCATGTGTTCCTAGGAACTCACACAGAATATCCCTACAGTACTTTGCAGCAGGAAGACAGAATTTCTAGTGTCAGGAATGACAGAATGCCATTCGGACTAGGAAACCCTTTGGGTAATTTCATTTTCATTTACTACTGAAGCAGAAAAATCAACATGTTGTGTGTCAGAGTACAATGAGAGCTACTCCTTGGCAGTTTGAATTTTAGCCATTGGTGATGGGAGAAATGTCTGAAGCTGGCTGTCAAGGTGTAACTTCACATAGATAACTCTAGTTTAAAGTAGGCAGGTAGTCTGCATTTTGATATTATCAAAAATAGAAAGGGCCCTTTAGCTTGAACCAAATGCTGTAGGGAATTATAACTCCTGTGAAATCTGATGCTCTGATGGTTGATCGTCAAGTCTGAAATGAAATAAATCTTCAAGCCTTCCCTTTGAACATTTCTACCTTCCTTGGGCTTTATAAAGATTGAAAAAAGGAAACTGGCGAAGGGAAAAGAATAGCCATACTAAAATTTCACACTAAAAGAGAGAAGTTTTCAATTAAAATTAAAATTTACTGTAACATGGCAATTCTAAAACCTAGGTTGACTTTTTTTTAAATTTTTAAATGTTTATTTATTTTTGAGAGAGGGAGTCAGAGTGTGAGCAGGGGAGGGGAAGAGAGAGAGAGGCAGACACAGAATCCAAAGCAGGCTCCAGGCCGTGAACTGTCAGCAGAGCCCGACATGGGGCTCAAACCTACAGACTGTGAGATCATGACCTGAGCTGAAGTCAGACATTTAACCAACTGAGCCACCCAGGTGCCCCAGTTGACTCTTTTTTGATCTGTGAATATGGTTTTGCGTATGTATTTTACTGAATGAGAAGACAATTAGGACAACTTAAAATAGATTTTCTGGATGGTAAAGTCAAACACCTTATTATTTCTATACTATTGTACATTGTGCACATTTTTTCAGATTAGGATTCATTACAAAATGACAGATGCCAACTGTAAATAAAATACTTCACAGTGGAAAATGTCATAATGTTAAAGTATTTCTCCACCATCACTGCAAATCCCTCTCCCCAGACCCTACTGCGGTAAACATTTTGATATGTATCCTAAATAAACAAAAATTTAATAATATATGTACAGATACACATATAAACATGCAAAACATAGACTTTGTGTTGACAAAAATGCTATAAACCTGTACAGACTGTTATGTGAATTGCTATACCAGACTTAAAATTAAATTCTCTATGAACATGTGTGAAATGACGTAGTTATGTCAGGGAGTATTCCATTAATTAAACAATACTTTTAATTGTATTTACATATTGTAACAACTTTTCTAGGGGAGAGAAACTATTGTAAATATTGCTACAGTGGACGTGGATAGTTGCTTATGTTTTTACTTAAGATAAATCGCTAGCGTTGAAATTGTTGAACATCAAGCTGCATGTTTTTTCAGGGTTTTCTTTAAATTTAAATTTCAGCTAGTGAACATACAGTAATATTAGTTTCAGATGTACAACGTAGGGACTCAACACTTCCATACAACACCTGGTGCTCATCACAACAAGTGTACTCATCCCCTATCACCTATTTAACCCACACCCATATGTCCTCTCTGGTAACCAGTTTGTTTTCTATAGTTAAGAGGCTGTTTCTTGATTTGCTTCTCTCTCTCTTTTCCTCCATGAGCATTTGTTTTGTTTCTTAAATTCTACATATGAATGACATCATATGATATTTGTCTTTGACTTATTTTGCTTAGCATAATAATCTCTAGTTCCATTCACGTTGTTGCAAATGGCAAGATTTCATTCTTTTTGATAGCTGAGTAATATTCCATTGATAGATATTCCATTCTATCCATAGGTATATATAGATATAGATACACAGATATATAGATGACATAGATACGGATATAAATATAGATACTCATCTTCTTTATCCATTCATCAACTGATGGACACTTGGGCTCTCTCCATAGTTTGGCCATTGTTGATAATGCTGCTATAAACATCAGAGTGCATGTACTCCTTCAAATCTGTATTTTGGGATCCTTTGAGTAAATACTTAGTAGTGCAACTGATGGATCGTATGGGGTTCTATTTACAACTTTTTGAAGAACGTCTACATGGTTTTCCAGAGTGGCAAAAGGCAGCATATTTAAATTGTAGATTTATAGTCCAAAATTATCTTGAAAAGAAATTGTGCTAGATTACTTTATTATCAATATTTTTGTCAATGCTGTATATTATCTTAACTACATTTGAACTAAAGAAAACTTTGACTAAAGAAAACTAATACATCGGCCTTTATTTATTTAAATCTGCATTTATGAAACCTATATCCTACATTTTTAGCAAGTTATGCTTGTAAAACTACATAGGTTTTATTTTAGACATTTCTTTTATCATATAAATGTATATATTAAATATTCACTATTTAGAGAATACTCTTTGGAATAAGTGAATATATATCATAATCTCTGCTCTCAAAGGAAGAAGCCAAGAAAGTACTAAAACTTTTTATGAATTTAATAAGACTTGAAACTTTTATATACACTGTATCTTTTGTTTTGCATAACAACCCACTGCAGTATTTTTTGTCCCAATTTTCTAGGTGTGGAAACTAAGATTTGGAATGGTTAAATTATTCACGTAAAGTCACATAAATAGTTCTTTGGGAACCAGGATTCCAGCTCTGGTTGGCCTTATGAAACCCCACAATCTAAAAGTGTATATCGGAGGGCACCTTTTGGGATGAGCACTGGGTGTTGTATGGAAACCAATTTGTCAATAAATTTCATAAAAAAAAAATAAAAAAATAAAAGTGTATATGAATGACACACAAATAATGAGAGTGCAAAATGATACCATGTTGGAAATAATGTCAGACAGCATCGGAGAAGATAGTAACTAGACTTTAACTTCCTGAGGTTAAGTACTCTTTTTACTCAGGTTTGTCCCTTCTATCAATAGCATATACTTGATCACACAGCAGACATTTCACCATTGTTGTATGTGGAATTAATGATTAGAAGGGTGGATTCACCATAAAAAAAAAGTGACATGTAGTTTGAATATCAAGAAAGACTTCATCAAGTAGAATGCAGAAAGCATTTGATGTGGGTCCTAGTCAAGAAGACAACATTTTTGATACTTTACTGTTGCTGGGGAAGGATCACTTATAGTAGAGAGAAAAGAATGTGTGAATGAATGGCAGCTGTTTAGTCTGAGGGTATCTGAGGAATAAGTAGTAATCTAGATTGTTTTGTGCTTAAAACACCAGCCCAGTAGAAGCATCCTCCCCAAATGAAAATTTACTTTTGAAATAAGTGATATTTTAAAAAATAAAAATATTCTGGGAAAATGGAAATCTTCTGGGGTGCCTGGGTGGCTCAGTCGGTTGAGCGTCCGACTTCAGCTCAGGTCGTGGTCTCACAGTCTGTGAGTTGAACGCCGCATTGGGCTCTGTGCTGACAGCTCAGAGCCTGGAGCCTGCTTCGGATTCTGTGTCTCCCTCTCTCTCTGCCCCTCCCCCACTCATGCTCTGTCTCTGGGTCAAAAATAAATAAACACTAAAAAAAATTTTTTAAATGGAAATCTTCTGTGCACCCTCAATTCTTCTTACCCTGGTGTTTCTCTATACATGTCTTTTCTTTTCCATTACATCTTTTCCATTACATTACATTCTTTCTTATTTCATCCATATTTACTTTATTTCTTACATCAGAGTATAAGCTCCATGAGGGCTGTATTTGTCACTTGTGTTTATAAGATATTTACCAAGTGACCAGAGCAGCACCTAACCCACGGTAGAGATAGAGAAATTATTTTGGTGAATCCCCATTTAACAGATGAGGAAATTGAGACTGATAATAAATTACTTTCGTAAGTTCTCATACGTAATACTGGCTCAGCCCCGATTTTTGTCTTACTCCAGAAACTGAGTTCCTTAATGCTGTTTGGTACTGTTTCCTTTTAAGAAAAACTCTGAGCTGTCTTTATTCATAAGCCATAGATTGAATCCACTACCCTGCTCTAGTTGTTTAGCTTAGAATCAACGACCCATCAAAAGGATGTCATCTATGGCTTCACTGGTGCCCAGTGAGGTGTATGGCTTAAGAAACAGATCACTGTTTACTGGATAATGACTTACCAACCAATCAGATATATTCTTTAGTGAAATTTGCAGAAAAACCTAAGTTGGAGTTGTATTAGTGATGCAACAGAAGAAATTGAAAAAGGAAAAGATATCTGAATTGTCACTACAATGGTCAGTTTGAATAAAGAGCAAAGCAGGAGCAGTGTGCTTGCCTCTACTGTTGTGAAGATGGGACAAGATTACTTGTTATGTGTGTCGAAGAACCATCTACTTCACTCAGAAGCCAGGCTGATCCTCTCCCGGAATGCTTTTTATTCTTCTTTACATTTATATTTGTTCTTACAATAACCTGCAATTGGCTTAGTAAAGTGTCACATATATTTGTTTTTCGTATTTCAAATGAGCTAAACAACACAAAATTCTTCTCAGATGTCAGAGATTTAAGAATATGCAAGGTTACCTTTTCCTACTATGTCTTTCGTCTTGTTCAGCGATTTAGTGAAATTAGTCCTTTACAAAAGTCTTATAGGAGATATAAAACAGTTATGATATGTTCTCTTTATCTTGTAAATAAATTTCACTTTTCAAATTCAAATAATAACGCATTTTTGTTTTTACTTTCTGAAGTCAATTCTACCACATAAAACTTACCATTTTATGTCCATTATGCCACAAAATCCAATTCTTATTCCTCTGCCTTAAGTGGCTAAGAAAAACACAAATGGATAAGCATGTAAAAATAGATTGGTATTGCCATTGGTTTTTATTTTTGTTGAAAAAAATCTATTCTGTAATTTTTCATCATTGAAGTCATTGTGCTTGCTTTCATTTATTATTTGATTAAATCTATCAGGATTTGATTTTATATCCCTTAATCTTCATTTGAAGCACTTATCTGTTTTCTGCATTGATTTAAGAACTTTCACATTTGAGATCCTTATACATCATTAAATTGCTTACTATTCTTCATTATGGATCCCAATACAATGATACCAATATATTTCTTCATTTGCATATCATTTTACCAGCTCCAAATAGATTCTTAACACTTTCTTCTCAAACGATCATGTAAATTTTATCTGTTAGATGTATAAAATAGGATAATTTTTACACTAAAAGATAATTTTCAAAAGCCATTATGTTCCTTTGTTTTCTTTAAGGTGAAAAATGGTTTCAGTCTATTGTATTAAGGAAGAACTACTAAATGCATGAGGAGTTGGAAAAGGAAAAAAAATCATTGCAGTTTGTGCCTTTACTAGTATTAACATGACGACATTCATGCATACATACCATACAAAATTATTTTCTTGATTGCCTTCCCTTTAGGCACAATGTAGGAAAACTTTTAATCATGTTAAAACCTGGACCAGACACTAGAGATGTGATTGCAATTGCTTTTTTCCCCACCCACACTATTAAGAGTAAACAGTTGGAAGACCTTCCACTTGCAAGCCTGTCTCATGTATGGTGATTTGCATTTACATTAATGCATTGTTGATGTTCCTATGATACTTTTCCATTTATTTCTATGAGGACTTTACTAGGAATAATACACATGTACTACTGTCATTCTTTCTAAAAAAAAAAAAGTTCTTCATTCTAGGAAGGCCTTGAAAACCAAGGAAGGTGCAACAAAAAAAGCATCTTTTGTTTTTCCTTGTGGAAAAATATTTACTGAGATATTTATTTGCACTTATTCTTGTATTTTTCCCTCTGTTTCAGCAGGTAATTAATGTGAGTGCCGTGTTATCTTGTGGAAGGTCTGTAGAGGCAAGCATGGAAGCTAAATTTACATGAAGTTCTTTCTCAGCCCTCCTTCCTTCTCCCTTTCTTTCTTGTTTTTTTCCCTCCCTCTTTCTTCCTTCTTCCAATTTTAAAGTAATTGAAGACATAACATTAAGTGTCCGTCCGGAGAGGCAAAGATAGGAGAGGAGTGACTGAGAGTTAAAAAACAAGACAGGAAGGATTTTCTGTTGTTCTGAATAAGGAAGATGAAATTTTGTCACTCTTTAATGCCACATATTGCTGATGCATCTGTTACTACCTAGAGGAGTATGGCATTGGTCCTTATTCTTCTCATAGGAAGCAATTCGGGCAAGAGATCAGAAAGCAGGAGCAAGCAGACTTTACTGAGCACAATCACAAGAAGGGTGAGTGGACAGCTTGAGAGAGGCTCAAGTGCCCAGAACAGAATTGGTCCCAGCGTTTTGCTAACTAGGGAGTGGAATATTCCTTTCTGGGGGTGGGAATCAGACTCTTTTCTTCTACATTTGGCATCCGTAAAAGAACTGTTAAGATGTTACTTAAATTTGTAAGTGAACTGATTCTAATATACCTGGGTTTCCTCGTATCTCTCCCATCACTATTAAAAGAATAAAACGAGAAACATGAATACTTTATTCTGAAAAACTGTATTTTTTTTCTTAAAAAAAGCATACTTAGAACACATTATTTAATATTTAATAATAGTATTTATCATGTCTACTTGAAAATAATAGTAAAATACTGGCCTTTATATTGCACATGAAATACAACCCTGTAGAGTAAGCATAAGTTACGAGTTGCAGTATTGTGTCAATGCATTTCATTTGCATGTGCTAATTAATTACTATTTTATGCCATCAACATTTGGGACTGAAGTCTTTATTAGCTAAAAGGAGTTCTTTTATAATCTGAAACTAAATAATGAACAAATTTAATGAAGGTCACATATTTTTCTTCATGTTATTATAGGTTAATTGTAAAATTAATTAGATCCATTTGTAACTTTGATATGAATAATATACATTCATTTAGAGTTGACATAAAATTTTGAAATTTTGAATGGTACTGTATATAGTAAATATTTAATAAAACTTTTTTTCTAGAATATTTCAATAAATATAAATATAAAGTTCTGAAAACTCAATTTGACAATCTCTGGAGAAAGTAATATTTTCATTACATATGTAATGATACCATTTCTCTTAGTTTTAAAACTTCCTTGTTCTTTTTTTAATACTATGTTTTTTTATAAAATATACCGCATGAATGATAATAAGAAATTCAAGCTTAGATACCAAATGGTATTTCCACTTCAGTCAGAAATAAAGTACTTTTCAGAGAGAGATATATATAGTCCACGTATATTAATAAAATTGAACAATTATTAGCATTTTTTAACCTCAAAATATGTACATAAATTGAAATTAAATTGTGTTTCAATGGGGAAAGCTTCTTCCCCACTCCTGATGTTTCCTTCCCAGGAAAGTTTATTAGTCAACATTATCCCAGGCCTCTGGGGTTTTTCCTCCCCCTGAAAGAATAATCACTTATTGAGAGGCAAATTTGCAGAGAAAAACAAGACTTCCTATGCCCTCTCTGCTGTTCTCCTTTTTCTTTGCAGCTGCCTGAATACAAAGTACTCCCTCTTCAGTGGGCTTGTTCACAGTAGGATCTTTCCCTCCTTTGGTATTTCCTGGGTGTGGGTGAACAAGTCTGCTTATTAGTGGCATTCACTAATACATTAGTTTTCTCTTGCTGGTGTCACAAATTATTACAAATTTAGTGGCTTAAAACGAACAAAATTTTTCAGTTTCTTTAGGGTAGAAGGTTCTCTGGTTTGGCTTGGCTGGTTTCCCTGCTCCTTATTTCCCAAGGCCAATATGAAGGTAGTGGGCCAGTGGGCTCTTACCTGGCAGCTCGGGGAAAAAGCCTCTAGTAACCTCATTGGGGTTGTTGCCAGAATCTAGTTCCTGTAGGCCTGAGACCCCTACTTCCTCGCTGTCAGTAAGGGACAGTCTTTGTTCAGAGGCTGCTTGTATTCCTTCTCATGCATTCTCTCTGGTCCCCATCAGTGGGTTGAATTCCTCTTAGGCTTCCAATCTTCCCAACTGTTTATTCTGCCTCATTTCTTTATTTTTATTTTTATTTATTTATTTATTTTTAATTTACACCCAAATTAGTTAGCATATAGAGCAACAATGATTTCAGGAGTAGATTCCTTAGTGCCCCTTACCCATTTAGCCCATCCCCCCTCCCACAACCCCTCCAGTAACCCTCAGTTTGTTCTCCATATTTATGAGTCTCTTCTGTTTTGTCCCCCTCCATATTTTTATATTATTTTTGTTTCCCTTCCCTTATGTTCATCTGTTCTGTGTCTTAAAGTCCTCATATGAGTGAAGTCATATGATATTTGTCTTTCTCTAATTTCACTTAGCATAATACCCTCCAGTTCCATCCACGTAGTTGCAAATTGCAAGATTTCAGTCTTTTTGATTGCCGAGTAATACTCCATTGTAATATATATATATACACCCCATCTTCTTTATCCATTCGTCTGTCGATGGACATTGGGCTCTTTCCACACTTTGGCTATTGTTGATAGTGCTGCTATAAACATGAGGGTGCATGTGTCCCTTCGAAACAGCACACCTGTATCCCGTGGATAAGTGCCTAGTAGTGCAATTGCTGGGTTGTAGGGTAGTTCTATTTTCAGTTTTTGAGGAACCTCCATACTGTTTTCCAGAGTGGCTGCACCAGTTTGCATTCCCATATTCTGCCTCATTTCTAACTCGAACTGGAAAACAGTTCTCTGCTTTTTTATGAACCCATGGGATTTAATTGAGCCCAAATGGAAAATTCAGGATAATCTCTATGTTTTAAGATATATAGCTTTAACCATACCTGCAGTGTCCCTTTTGTCACATTGTGTAACTTAATCACAGGTTCTAGGAATGAGGGTGTGGACATCACTGGGGGACCATTTTCACCTATTACAAGTATTATCAGGCCTACTCAGCCAAAACACATAAAGCCAATTTCTTCATCCTCTACAGCAATAAATGTAATAGACTGGCCTCCGTATTAACTCTTTCTTCATATCCTTAGTTGTTGAGAACTCAGGAAGGAAAGAGGTTTTATGTTTATTGGGGCTTCCTCAAGGACTCTAACATTTTCAATGAAATTTTATTTCTTCAGAGGAAAAAATTAGAATATCATCAGAGGAAAACAAAAATCTTTTACTTTACACTTTAAAGCTATGTCTCAATAAGAAATTTTTGTTACTCTATTCCTTTGTGCTCTATTACTGTGCTCTCAGAATAGTGAACAGGAGATACATCAGGATGTCTCCATATCAATGTAAAACACATTTGAAGTTTTTGAAAATGTCAAAATTTTAAGGAAACTTGAATGTTTTATTGGAGATCCTTTGTAATTCCATTTCCTGAGACATAAACAAGAGAAAAGAGCATGAATGCTTAAAGGTCCATTGATAGATGCATACAATCAACTTAGAAATACTGAAAAGCTATGACATGATTTAA